>NC_081538.1:15721919-16331919 GCF_030273125.1 Centropristis striata | reverse complement strand
AAGGTCTTGTGGAATCAATGAGCCCAATTTAATTATGTGAAATTATGTTAGTCCCCAAAGTAGCCATTTCATTGGAGTGTGACCATTTTTTAAACTTGACCTCACTAAAATGCCCTGCTGTGACCTCTAGGAAAATCACAGCCTGATGAAACTTTACAACCACGTACAGGTACACCTCAATGAATTAGAATATCATGGAAGGGTACATTTCCAGTCGTTGAAGTCAAACAGCCCCAACAAAGTATTAAGTCATATAGATGGACAGACTTTTCAGAGGCCAACATTTCCATATTAAAATTAAGATATGAAATGTTCTATATTTTAATTTGAGATGCACCTGTATTTATCAGGGTTTGTAGTTGTGTTTTTAAACATATTTTAATATTAAATGGAAGATTGCAGTAATCAAATCAAATCAAAACAAACACACAGGGCTTATTATTTTTGGGACGGTGATTGCTGACAATTACGTTTGAGACAGAAACACAGATTCAGGTAAGAGCAAAAATACTATCACATTTATTCCTTGGTCAGTAATTTGTAAGTACAGCATCAATGTCCAGTTAATTGAACCATAATGAAGTTGAGGGCACAGCATGGATGATTGCCTATTAATATGTTACCACCTTTATTATTACAGTACCTTGGTCATACATTAGTGGAGTAATCCCCCCTCATATAATTAACATTGTTAATATAGCAACCAAATACTACATGTAACTTTTATCACACTGCATGAGTTATTTTGTAACTAATGGCCAAGTTTTCATCTTTCTCTAAAGTTAATGAGCTTCTTTGGCCCCTTGGATGCCTTGAGGAAAAATCCAGAAGGATCCCAGATTGATTTGATGAATTTTACAATAGAAAAAGAAGAATACACCAAACTATATTAAGTAAGACTTGGATTGCATCTCCGCAATAGCCGATTTTTCCAGAAAAAGTGTTCTGTGGTTGATTTGTTTCTGCCTCACATTATGTTAGGAATGTTTCAAGATCACTAAATAAAAGTTACAACAAATTGCATCTCATTAAACTACATATAATCTCATTAAAACCTGGAAATGACTATTTGTCAAGTAAGGCATTTGAGACTAAAGGCTGGAACATATTCTGTGTTAAGTGTGCAAACAATTCATTGGCCACCAGACTATGTTTCAGGCCTTGAGAACAAAAAGTGGTCCAGTACTTGTCGGGCTCCTTCATAGTTCACTTTCTAATACTTTGATTTCATAATTAGATTTAAGTGTCCAGTATGATTAATACACAAAGTTGTGTTCTAGCTTCCATATTGTTTATGGATGGTCATTAATCTTCATGGGAACAAATTTTACAATATGAAGTTACATTTAGTCTAAGACCACAATGTAACAGCACATTTTCGTACAATTTGGAAATCCTCTGGTTCCTCTTTAATACCAATTCATCAGTGCTGTGCAGGAGCCCTATGTAACAGGAAATACTTTTTCTTCCTCTCATTCTCATCCTGAGCATGTTCCTTCACTGCTTCAGGACGGGGAGCTCCCTCGGCTTAAAGAAGGCCTGAACCATCCCCATCGCAAAGATGTACACTTTAGCATCCACCACGATTTTTTCTTTCTTCATCAGATCTGCCAGAAAAAAAAAGAGCAAGTGTTAGTGCCTTGGTCTGAATGTTTGTTGTCACTCTGAAAACGTGGAAGTCTCACCATCTATTTTCGTCTGGAATTCATCAAGAGGTAAAAGGATGACATCGACATATTCTACGAAAAGAGAAAATAAAGGCTTGTGATGATTTGTTTTATTAGAGAAAATGGTTATTTATGATATAATAAAGAATATAACTCACCTCCATCACCTGTGGAAGAACAAAAGTAAATAAGATTATTGAATACATTTTTTTACATTACAGACAAATAGGGCTGGGCAATATATCTATATATTTTTTATATCGATATATCGCCCAGCCCTATTTTTAAATGTGATATATAATTAGACCATATCGCATATATCGATATAGTTCTTTTTTTTTTTTCTTTCTTTATATATAAATGTTGCCCTTACTAGGGTTTGTCATATTTAGTTCTTTTGTAATGTTCATTATTCTTTTCTCATACAAATATATTTATTCCAGGATAAGATTGGCCTATTTTATTTCATAGGCTATTTTTATTTAAGATATTTTTTTAATTAAATGTGCACTTTATGGAGCTTTGATTTAAGAAAAAAAGGTACTCCTGTTGTTATACAGTATTTATGTTCACTTAAATAAAATAAAACTACTTGTGACATGTCATATTTGACTTTGACTGAACATTTGCTCTTGCTTCGCGATAAAAATATCAGGATATATATCGTATATCGATATCCAGCCTAAATATATCAGGATATGACTTTTGGTCCATATCACCCAGCCCTACGGACAAACTACTTTTTTTCTGTGAGGTTTTGGGTTACTACTCAAATTGTTTGTACCCAATAGAAAATTCTAAGTTTGACAAAAATCAACGATGCTGACATGTTCTCTTGAATGAGTTTTGCATATGACAGAATGAGCCAAAGTGATTGATTAAAGGAATGATCGGCCAGTGAGTAAATAAATCAATAGAGCTGAAGTGTCATGTTTTAAAGTTTCTATTGAGGTTCTCAAATGGAGCTTTAAATGTCTGTTGTGATTTATAAACGTGGCATTAAGAAATAAAAGTCCCCTGAAACAAATAAATGTGGAATCAGGAAATAAGTCCCCTAAAATAAATAAAAGTTATTTTAAAAAATATATATTTTAAAATAAAAATCAATGTATTACTCCTCCTTAATATATCTATATTTAAATGTATTTATATATTTATTGGTGCATTTATTTATTTCAAAGCCATATTTATTTATAGGTATATTCATTAGTTGGATGAATGAAGAATTATGAAATAAAAGTCCGCTGAAATAAATCAAAGCAGACCTTTGAAATAAATAAAATAAAAATTGATTAATTTATTTATTGAATTTCCTTGACTCCTTTATTTATTTATTTTTTTTAATATATTTATTTATTAGCATTTTTTTTATTTCAGGATTAATTTCATAGCCTTATTTATTCATTGTATATGCATATTTAATCATTTTTCTATTTGTTTGTTTACTACTGACTTAAGTGAATGAGTAATTATGGAATAAAAGTCCCCTAACATAAAATTATGAGATGAAAGTCCCCTCAAATAATTAAAGCACTCATTTTAATTAAAAATATTTTTTGGAGGCAGACCATTAAATTAGCAAAAAGCAAGTGTTTAGTTGGACGAGTGAGTGAAGTGGAAGTAAATAAATGAATGCTGTCTGTCTTCTCACCGAGCTGCTGTGTCGGGTGAATATTCTCCCCTTCGTCTCCGTTGATGTTCACCATGACGATGTTGGTGGTGCAGTTAGACAGACCGGGGTCCAGACAGGTCACTGCAGTCAAAACATTAATGCTACTACTTATATTCCATGTACATAAAATTAAAAATAAGAATAAAACTTCTTTTCACTTTGTACTGCTGACCCCTGAAACAAACACACACACACACACACACACACACACACACACTTCTATCTTTGTGAGGGCCCTCATTGGAAAATAGTGAATTCCCTGCCCCTTACCCTAACCCTTAACATAACCTTCACCATCACAACTAAATGCCCAAACCTAACCCTAACTAGAGCTGCAACAATTATTCGATTAATCGAACAATAATTGATTATTAAATTAATCGTCAACTATTTTGATAATCGAATAATTGGTTTGAGCAGGTTTTTTTAAAGACAATGGGCCTCATTCATGAAACGTTAGTAGATTTGTGCGTAGATTTGCACATAAAAGCCTACGCTACTAAAAACCTACTCCGGATTCATGAACGCCGCGGGAAACTCAGATCTGATCGTAAACACGTGTGTATGATCATGAATGCCAATCCATCGTAAGGTGGCAGCGCGCTCCCGGTAATCAGCAATTAGCATGAACCCCGCCCATGAATTGCTAATGACCACCATATAAGGAGGTGTGTAGAGGCATCCTGTCAACCTGTCAGTCATGGCACAAAGAAAAAAAGAACGAGAAAGAAAAAAGAATTTTTCCGAAGCGGAGATTGAAGTTATTTTGGGAGAAGTGGAGACCAAAAAAAGTTTTTTATTTTCATCTGTTAGTAGTGGTGTGACAGGGACAGGCAAAGCGAAAGCGTGGAGGGAGGTGACGGACCCAGTAAATGTGGTTTCTGTAGTGCAAAGAACTACGTCCGAGGTTAAACGTAAATGGTTTGACATTAAACTTGACGCAAAGAAACGCATTAGCGCACACAAAAAAAGTACATCTGCCACAGGAGGAGGACGCTCAGAGTCCAAATACCCCGTTGGTGCGCTCTACAACGGCCCGAGTAGCCGCGTGCGCCTCATTGTATGCTCCTGTGGTGTCTGCGGGCTGGCCAGTGGGGTCATAAGCCACGGCGTCAGTGGGTAACCCCTATCCCCTATGGATATAGAAAGGTAAGTCCATATATAACACACACATGTGATTATGCAGGCTATATTCTTACCAATGAGCCAGCCGTCTCTCACAGCTCCATCCTCCAAACGCGTGCCAACTGCGCAATTACGCAGGATGAATGCGTCATGCGTCCCACCGGGCCACCGTGCCACAACGTTTAACAACACACACTTTGCGTCACAGATCAGTTGCACATTCACGGAATGAAAGTTTTTCCGGTTAATGTAAGCAAATGCATCACCGGATGGAGCCTTGGTGCGTACGTGTGTGCAGTCTATGGCACCGATAACACCTGGCATGTTTGCAACTGCGCTGAACCCCTGCATTACTTCTGTCTGCCGTTGTGCGCCGTATGGAAATTGGATATACTCTGGCATTAATTTAATGATACCTCTGAGAACTGCAGGCAGGATGCGTCAATTTACATAGATAATTCACAATTATGAGTTTAATCTGAATCTTAATCCCGCCAATTGCCAACTAATTTAACTAAATATGTTATATTTTTAATCGTTTGTCATGTTTATATCACATGTTTCAAAGGCATCTGCGTATTGTGTACATAACAGAACGCATTATGAATTAAAATTGTAATTTCCAACAGTGACGAGCATTATTTATATGCGTTCTTAAATTTACACAAGCACTACGTGTGGTCAGCAGCATGTGTAGATTTTGTTAGTAGCTACGAAAAGATCGGAGCTACTAAAATATTGATGAATGCGGAGATGCACGTAAATTTCCGTCTGCGAACGGTTTACACACAAATTCGTTCTGCTCACGTTTCATGAATGAGGCCCAATAAGTCCAAATTCTCTGATTTCAGCTTCTTCAATGTGAATATTTCTGGTTTCTTTGTTCCTTTATGACAATAAACTGAATATCTCTTTGGTTTGTGGACAAAACAAGAGACTTGAGGACGTCATCTTGTCATTTGGGAAACACTGATTGATATTTTTCAACATTTTATTGAACAAACAACTAATCGATTAATCATTTGAATAATCAACACATTAATCGATAATGAAAATAGTCGTTAGTTGCAGCCCTAACCCTAACATAAACCTGATTGTAACCTTAACCCTAAAGAAAAAGTCTGAACTCTCAAAAAAGCCTTTAAAGAAGTGAGGACCGGCCAAAATGTCCTCACTCTGTTGGTTAAAAACTTGTTCTGGTCCTCACTATGTAGGAAGTACAAGAACACACACACACACACACACACACACACACACACACACACACACACACGCACACACACATTCTTGTACTTCTATCTCTGTGAGGGCCCTCATTGGAATAGTGAATTCCCTGACCCTGACCCTAACCCTTAACCTAACCTTCACCATCACAACTAAATGCCCAACCCTAACATAAACCTAATTGTAAGCTTAACCCTAAAACTAAGTCTGAACTCTCAAACAAGCCTTTAAAGAAGTGAGGACGGGACAAAAATGTCCTCACTCTGTTGGTTCAAAACGTGTTACGGTCCTAACTATGTAGGAAGTACAAGAACACACACACACACACACACACACACACACACACACACACACACACACACACACACAGAAAAGGGCTTATGTAATCACATGCATTCAATTCAATTGTCTTTTTATAGCTCAAATTCACAGATTACCAATGAGCCTCAGAGGACTGTACAGTGTGTAGGTCCTCTGTTCTTTGTGCACAATGAGTGTCTGTGTTACCTGGAGTGACTCCGACTACTTCTCCTTTGTAGCCAGTTTCTTCCTTTAGCTCCCTCAGTGCAGCAGCTTCTGCACTTTCCCCCTCGTCAATCAACCCTGAGCACAGCAGATACAGAAACACAGATGCTGTATCAACAGTTTGTAAAGTCCCAACTAGCACATTGTGTGGGGGAAGGAATGAAAGACTGATAAGAAAACCACATGACATAAAAAGTTAAAAAGGACTTTTCAGTCACTGAAAATCTTTGGACCTGCAGGAAACTCCAGAGTGTAGCATCCCATAGGAGGACGAAACTGCTTCACCATCACCACGCAGTCTTTATGGAGCGTCCGCTTCAGCAGCGCGATAATCCCAACACCTGCAGGGAAAGTGTGTTACAGGCTGAACAACTCTATATCTAATCCAACTGTCAATGGAAGTTTGTGACAAAAGAAAATAAAAACAGTTCACCATCTGCTTCTGAGTTGGTTTGCCTCGTTGTCCTTTTCACAGTCTCCCAGGTTCTGGTGATAAACAGTATGGGTGGGTGAAACAATCTGTAGCAAACGTGTAATTATTAGGGCCGGGACTTTAACGCGTTAATTAAGATTAATTAATTACACAAAAAATAACGCGTTAAAAAATTGACGCATTTTAATCACACTTATTTTTGCACCGCGGAACGTTTCTCACTGGATGCGTTTCAGGCGGACCGATTATACTGGAGCAACAACGCATGAGTTCAGTCCAAAATTTTGCATTGAAATGAATGGGATGGCCGAAAAAAATTAGCGAAAAAGAACAATAATTGGAGATATTTAAACGTCTACTTCTCCGGCATAATTTCACCTAGAGACTCCATTTAAACTTCAAACAGTAGACACAAGTCTTGTGTATCGGTGTATTAATCCACGTTTCGATAGGTCATATAGTTTTTTATCAATCCCTGTTCAATGACCATGATCATTTTTGGAGAAATTCTGAGATTATAATGGGTGTGTATTGCACGGAATGTTCGTGTCACAGTGTGTGACATCATCGCCAGAGTGTAGAGGGAGAGAAAAAATTGTCAAAAAATAAATTTGAAAACTGCGCTCCAGGCCACAAATTCCACTATACAGAAATAACTTATACATAGAAACGTAGGAAAATTAGTCTTCTCACTCACAATCCTCTGGTAAAGCTGTCAGAGTTATAGTTTGGGCGTAGGACGCACAGATGATCCACCAACACGCACCAACAGCCTCATTGGCTCCCATATTAAAAACGCAGGAAGATTGATTTTAATTACACACACACACACACACACACACACACACACACACACACACACACACATTTTGAGGTTAAACGAATAGTTCGGAATTTTGGACGGTGGAGACCGTTTTCAGCACATTTTATGCAGTCCTTATAGTTGCACAAGTCACTGTTGCTAAACTGGTGTTGAGCTAGCACACGTCAATAGTATCATCCAGCCTGTCACTAAAAACAGCTTTACCTGCTCCGCAGAACACCCGAGACAAATGCATTATAACGTCGGACTATCGATGTACATGTCTGTGTTGATAGAATAATTTTAGAAATTAAACCAACCTTGCATTTTCAATGTTAAAACATTTTGAGGGACTAGTTTCTCAGCAGCAGCGGAATTTTACTTTGTGGGTTAGTAGTAGTGCGTCAAAACGAAACCAGAAGAGCCCTCCAGTCGTAGTTATAAACATGCCGCTTCAGTGTGCGTTCAAAAATTGTAGCAATAAAAGTTAGAGATGGGCACCACAGAGTTTCCACCGATCTCAGCATGGCTGGCAGTGGCCATAGTGTCCTGCTATCCTGTCTCCGCTATGACAGCACCTAAATAAACTCGCATGATTGTCAGCGAAACCGAAACCGTCTTCCACTGTAGCCTCACTAGCCTGGAGATAATATCACTCCGCCGCTGCCGTAGCCTAAGCAACAACAGGGAACAAAGTATAAGCTATTCCAATGCTATGCAAGGTTGGTTTAATTTCTAAAATTATTCTATCAACACAGACATGTACATCGATAGTCCGACGTTGTAATGCATTTGTCTCGGGTGTTCTGCAGAGCAGGTAAAGCTGTTTTTAGTGACAGGCTGGATGATACTATTGACGTGCGCTAGCTCAACACCAGTTTAGCAACTGTGAAGGAAATTTGGGTTTTCCTGCATGGTGGGACTAATAAATTGTGCTGAACAGAGTATTGAGTGCTTTGTTCTTGGCCAGCTCACCCACTAACTTAGTGTAATTGACCAGAATTGCCACGACAGTTTGGGGGCTCGTCCGGGATCACCACTTGAGTTGGACCAGGATTATTCTGCAGGTGAGGATCGGATCCTGGAACTCAGTACCTTCCCCTGGGAACAGGCTGTTGGACGCCGGAGGGGGTGAGAGGTTTGAGCGCCTGCTGAATGATCTGGAACTACTCAATGCGTGATTTTACCGGACACGGGTGAGCCAATACTCAGTTCTACTAAATTAAATGTAATTATTTTAGCTACTAGCTACATTTACAAAATACATTCCTAGTCACCGTGTGATTATTATTAGTTTTTAGATCAATGCCTCTTTTAATTTAAATTAGGTGTTGGTTATGTTAACTACGTTAACAAAGAGGGGGAGGGAGGTGTTGACTGTCCATTGCTTTTTCTCACCTTGGGTGAAGCCTTGAAGGCTTCCCTTTTGTCTTGCATTTTAAGTGAAAACCCTAGCATTGATTAAATTAAGTAAAAAGAAAATGGGTTGTTCACTGGGGAAAAAGAAAAAACTAATTCCATTAGCTGGGCCAGCAAGAGTTATGTATGAAAAATATGGTGAATGGACATGTGAACAGCTTGATCTGTGGGATAAATGGGGATTTCCAACTGGGGGTAGCTTCAGCACTAACCAACTTGCAATCTTAAAATTTCGATTAGAGCAGTATGAGAAATCCAAGAAATTAAGGAAGGTTGAAGTTGACTGGGAAGCACTTGATCTGTGGGTGATAGAGGCAGAGGCGAGGGCCAGACAAAGAGCTTCTAATGTTGTCCAAGCTGTTGCAGCAGTTCCAGAGACAGAGAGAAGTCTGGAGCCAGCCCTGGACTGTCTCCCCAGCAACACAGCAGTGATGACTCCTGGCCGAGAACCCCCACCACCACGTCACAGCCAGCTTGTCCACAACCCAAGGGTGATGGGTGTGCCAGAACCAGCTACCCTCCTCAAACAAGGAGATGGACTCAACACATCTCCACCTTCTGCACCAGCAGTGGATACTTGCAGTGATGCAAAGAGGGATCTGCCTGTGACTTCCCCCATGTCTGGCCACTGCCCCTGCCACCAGCCATCAACGCCGAGGATTGAGACTCCATCGACACTGCAGGGTGGCCAATCGACACATCAAAAGGATTATTTGATTCAGGGACAGGACCATGGAGGCCAGCCAGCGTCTGCTTTCACGCCATGAGAGACACGCAATGCCTGACCTTCCAGAACTATCCAAGGAGTTCTCAAAGGCCTTGCTGCAGCTGGTTGGACACTACAGGTCTAACACCAGAGACTTCAGGACTGTTCAGGGAAAACTACAGAGGTAGCAGGAGATGTCACAAGGTGACATGGATTCACGAAGCACAACGGCCTGTCTACTTAGCAAGAGACTGGCCAAATGCACAACAACAAGGACATTGGCAGGCTGACCCACAGGCCAAGGAATGGACTAATGGCCACCTACTGACCCACTCCCAAGTTTCAGAGAGGGGGAGTCCTGGGGTCACAATAAGATACCAAAAACGATGATATGGTAACACCCCTAGACACCTTATACCACTCAGTAAAACAAGCAAAGCAAAACATTGTACTGGTTGGCCATGCTGTATATATTGCCGTTTTGAGTTTTAAGCTTACATTGTCATTTTTAGAATGTTTCATTGACTTTTTAAAGACTTTTTTTATTCACTTTTTTAGAATGTTTTCTTTTCTTTTTAGAATGTTTACCTGTACACCATTTTCAACTTTCATTGTTTACATTGTTTATTTTGAAACATCACCATGCTTTTTCTCACTGTTTCTGAATCTCACATGCACCTATTAAAATTACTGTTGCATTGTTGTCCTCTTCCCACTCAATCATGGTGTAACTAAGTTACCAATCAGTGATACAGTTCCCCCTTGGCCTGCAACCAAATTTCTAGTTTGTAGTTGACTACTAATATGTTAGTCAAAAGGGGGGAAGTGTGAAGGAAATTTGGGTTTTCCTGCATGGTGGGACATGAAGTAGGCGGCGACCTACTTGGTATTCAAGACACAAGGCATTGTGGGAACTGACTCTGTGAACTTAACAATTGTAACACCATGACTGAGGGGAACGTGTTGACCAGTGGGCTCTGTCCTGATGTGATGTTTAGGGCAGGAAGATAGGGCCACATTGAGGCTTACTAAAGAATCAATGCTGGGAACTGCAACAGTCATAAGTCGAGCGGTGTACGGGACTTTGTTGTATTGTGAAAGAGTCATTCGGGATTTTGCGATGTATGGAATACGAATGTACTAATAAATTGTGCTGAACAGAGTATTGAGTGCTTTGTTCTTGGCCAGCTCACCCACTAACTTAGTGCAATTGACCAGAATTGCCACGACACAACAGTGACTTGTGCAACTATAAGGACTGCATAAAATGTGCTGAAAACGGTCTCCACCGACCTATATCACACCGGCTAAGTTGGAAATGAGGTCCTATGTCCAAAATTCCGAACTATTCCTTTAAAGGGCATAGTTTGAAATCTCTGAAGAATCTCATTATAGCGTACACACACCGGCAGTAGCCCCCGTGGCCCTTTCAGAATTTCCCCAGAGGAAATTTTCTAGTTCTAAATATGCTACTGCTACACTTAATGGCAAAAACTGCACTGGTCTGTTGGACTTGAACAAAAATAAACAATATTTTTGTTGCTTAAGCACATGTATTCAGTCATTATTCAATGGTATACTAAAAATCCATGGCAAAAAAATTACTTCTCACTGTTTTCAGGTCAAATATTTATATGCGATTAAAATGCGATTAATTTTGATTAATTAATTACAAAGCTCTAATTAATTAGATTTTTTTTTTTTATCGAGTCCCGGCCCTAGTAATAATAAAGTTGTGTGGGTCACAGACAGGACAGTACCTGGTGTTTCCACCGCGGTCCACATATGTCGTCTTCTCCAGCTTCAACCATTTTCCGGTTGCCATGAGCTGCAACACAGAGAGATGAAATCTGAAATCACAATGTTTTACAGATAAACAGCTCAGGAATGAAACTAAATCACAATATGAGCTATTACTATTACTAATCTCACCAAACTACAACAACCAGCAATGGAAACTATCTCAAAGAGAAGCATACGTGTGGTATACTGAGAGGGTTTTCTTTAAAAAAAAAAAAAAGCTACCAAGAAATTAATCAAATGCAATAATTGCAAGACTCTAACCTGAATTTGGTTTAATTTGTGTAATTGAAAAATGTCTAACTTTGAGAGTGTTGATGCAGGTCCATCAAAATGCATTCATTCATTGGAAATGTTGTCTGATGTTTTGTTGATACTCAAATCTCCATATAAAATTGTAACTATGTTTTGAAACAGTAGTAAAGAATATGACATGTGCCTTACCAATCAATAAGTAGAAATGTTAAATTTAAATGTATTTATTTTTGGGCTATTTTGCTTCCAACATGTCTTCTATCAGACTACGTGTGTTTATTTAATTTAGTACTTTTTTGTAAAATTGCATCAGTAGATTTCTCGAAAATTAACCAAAATACATTGATTATTCCTAATTTGCACATTTAACCCTTGTACCCTCCTCTGGCTTTTTAGGCCTTTTTTCTCTCTTTTTCCCCCCGTTTGTTGATCATTTTGGCTGTGTTACAGCTTAAGGCAAGAATTTTTGCAGGAACTTTCCTCTTTAGTAAATTTTTTTAAATCCATTGTCATTAACCCTTACATGTCTTTTATACTCCATTGGCGTGTTTACTACGTTCTCGTGACCCTCTTGGCCAAAAAAGGCCACAAACACCAAAACTGCTATTAAATCACCATACATCAATATTTTTTTCAGATTTTTTTCATAGATCTCTTAAACAACTTCAGCCTTGTTCAAAACTACCAAACATTTTTTTTTAAACTTTCTTTTTATTGAACATTTTAACAAACATTTTGCATACATCTGGTATACATAAATCGAACCCCTCCAATAATGCATCCTCAGATTACACTTGCCATCTTTCCTCAATATTTCATCTTGGATCAGATATAAAATAACTTCACATTTTTATTCACTCCAATAAAATTGTGCAACTGAAATAGTAGTCATCCAAAAATTATGACTAATCAAACAGCAATTTGTTCCAGTGTAGCAAAATTAGAGAAATAAAAATAATAATATTCATAAAAGAAAAAAAAACAAAAACAAAATAACAATAAATCAAATTATAATTATAATTAAAAATAAATAAATAAATTAAAAAACTTCTGTAGCCATTTTCAGAATTTTAACAAGTTTTAAGAAGTTTTGAAAAAGTCTGAAGTTGTTTAAGACATTTATTGGAAAAATCTTGAAAAAAAGTTTTAGTGTGCGCGGCCTTTCTTAGAAAACGTATTGTATTAAAATTTGATAATTGAAAGATAAATATATTGTAAATAATTGTACTAGTTTCATTGATATCTGTGAAGCTGATTTTTTTTTTTTTTTTACCCTACTCACCTGCAGTATCTCCCCTTCAGATAAAGCACTGTATTTGATAAAGAATGGATTTTTGTCTCAATCCATATTCTTTATCCTATCTCATACACAATAAGTGAGCAAGTAAGTCCCAGCACTAATCATAAACATTACATAGCTGTCAGTGTTCATGTGGATCATTTTAAAGCAGCTGTCAGAGTTTTATTAATACATATAATAACACTAAACAACAGACTTACCTCCTCCTTCACTACGTGTGGAGCAGTGGGAGCTTTGGGATCATCGCTGTTGCTCATTTTCAATTTCCGGACAACTAAAAATGAAGGAAAGTCCAGTCAGAAGGCTTTAAACTAATATTTGACACTGCGAGTTCATCTGAAAACACAAAACAGAGTTATAGTCGCCAGTTAACTGCTGACGGGACGAGACGTTTCTCTTCAATTAGCTGCTACAAGCAGGCAGCGCTAACCAACTCTAACTCCCCGTGTTGCAGCTCCACTTTCACCTCTTTCTCTGCGTAACTTTGTTTATTTAATGCTACTTAGTTACATTACACTTAGTAGTGATAGCGGGGGTTGAAGCTCGTTTATTTTACACTTTAAACAAGCTTTCAAGCTGAACAAATTAAACTAAACTCACGTGAAATCTCCCGTAGTAGAAGCAGAGAGAGGAATGAAGCAGAGAGGAGTCACTCTGTCTCCTCCTCCGGGTACCGCAGTCAGTGATCTCACAGGAAGGTGAGGACTACAGACAATGGTTTAAACATACAATGAACTTTACCTAGAGGCACGTTTTGGAGGTCTATGTCTAGCTTTTATTTATTTATTTATTTTTACTCTATAAGCACTGTATTTGAAACAATCTTATTTTACTTTAAAGCTACTAACTCTTTTTTACTCATTTAACTTTAAACATTTTTTTTAATTATGATTAACCAGGTGGTGATGATGATGATGAGGAGGAGGATGATGATGATGATGATAATAATAATAATATTAATAATAATAATAACAACAACAATACCACTACTACTACTACGACTACCACTACTACTACTACTAATAATAATAATAATAATAAAAGGCCTCTTAGTAATTATGGATTTCATCCCCTAAAACATCTGACTGAATATGTTGATTTTTTAAAAACATATGTTTATTGCACATTTACAAACGGTGAACAACATAGAACAAGAAGGCACATACAAGAAAACAACAACAATAATTATAACAATAATGATGATGAAAATAAAATTAATAAATATATATATATATATATATATATATATATATATATATATATAATTGGAAGGAAAAAGGGGCTGGAGGGGGGTATTTATAACCACAAAACAAAATCATGGTGGTAGAAAGATAAATAAATGAAAAATAAGTAAATAAATAAGTAGCTAGCATATATCTATATATACACACGCACAGATACATATACATGTCTGTAAAGCTCTAAATGTGTATACTAAATCAAGATAAATGAAAAGATAAATAAATCTTCAGTTCAGCTCATCATTCCAGCCATCTACTTCAATATCATTTTTCTCAAGGAAATTACAGAAAACCTTCCAGATTTTCAAAAACTTGTCAAGTTTGTTTTTGGTGGTGTAGCTTATCTTTCTAAAGCCAAGGAGAAAGACATCCCTGTTAGCCATTGTGAAGTAGTACAAGGTTTATCCCTTTTCCATGAGCAGGCTATACATCTTTTAGCTTCCAGAAAACAAATATTGAGTAAGGATTTTTCATTTTTGTAGGTCACAAAGGTAAATATTCAGTAAACATAACTTTGGTTTAATGAATATGTTGATATTTGTTCATATACGTAATTGTGTTTATCAATGGAACTGTGTTTTAGTGATCTAATTTTATCATATGCATTGTATCACTCATATTTGATCTGAATGTGCTGCTGTTGTGTACCTTTTTGTTGATTAAGGTGAAGACTGGGCTATATTTAATAGTTAATGTTTTTATTAACTATTAAATATAGCCAATGAACTTTTAATTCCTACATGTTTAAAGTATGAATTCAGTAAAATACAATTTGTTGTGATAGTTTCAATGATTTGTAAGCAATGATGGACATATGGATGGTTGACAGAAAAAAGAAGTTGACCAGTATACAAAGATCCTGGATCCAGGTCTAGGGTATTGAGTAAGTTTTTGTGTTAATAAACGATCTTTGTCAAAATCAGCGGTTTTTCCAGCATCACGCCCACATGTGCACCTCAAAAAGGCTCCCCCCCCGCCCCCCTCTGTAAACACAAATATATTACATAATTCTAGCAATGACGTTTTGAATATTTAACTAGGTGATTTTAATGAATAAAATAAATTAACAAGAGTGTAAATAAAGAGCAGGATTGCCTTAAAATGACAAGGCGTTTAATGAGAATGCGGCCGCACAATAACAAAAACATCCAAAACATCAGCGGGCCGGAAGACATTTACTGATGGACTCTTTCCGTTACAGGATATTGCAGCATGAAGAAGGAGCAAGTTGTCAACTGTCAGTTTTCGGTTTGGTATCCGATATTCAAGAAACACACGATTAAAAGGTAGACTGCTGACTTTGTACATTAACTTCAGGAACTATTTTAAATGTTGTTGCTGTAAAACAAAGTAAATTTAGTCAAACGCTAGCGTTAGCTACCAGACAGAAACAGCTAGCTGCCATCAGTATCTTCTTACCTATCTTTATTTTTCTCGTGTGTTTTACTAAATAATGGTGTTTAATTCCATCTTCCACTTCTTTTCGTACGCCAGTCTGTTTTTATTTTTATTTTTACACGTGTTTGTGTTATTATTTATTGCAGCCTGATTCTCCCACTGCCTCAGAATGTAATAGAGTATTTACTGGACGATGGCACACTGGTAGTCTCTGGGAGGTAAGTGGCTTCTCACACACTTTCTGTTTAAGTTACTTCTGTTGCAGTGGATGATAAAATGTCATGACAAGATGCAGCTTCACCTATAGTTGCTGATCCTTCTTTAAAACCTGAAAGGCACTTGTTGTGTTTACATCGATATAAAGATGCTGAGGGGTTGTTTTCTTTTCTTTTTAAAAACATTTTAATACAGTAATTCACAACATTACATGCTTTCATTGTACAATATTTCTTACAATCCTACACGGAACCACATGCAGTGTGCTTCCCCCAAGCTTAGCCTGAAGAACTGGACAGCAAACTAAAAAAATATCTTTAATTTTGCAAAGTAAATAGCCTGTTACTTCAGAAGAACATGCTGCACACAAAGATTGGATCTTAAGAGAGATGATGAACTTAGAAAATTAACAGAGAAAATGGGAATTCATGTGTCACAGTAAAAGTGGATGTAAGCCTTTTTAAAGCTGATGTCTAGTACTGACATAATGACTCTGATATCTTTCGTTCATGGGAACACATGTCCCATAATACCCCACCGTACTACATTTGCGTGAGTGGATGTGCACAATAAATTCATTGATGACTGCAAGCTGCTTCATCGCTATTTGATCAAACATATTCACATCGCTCTGACTGTAAGTCCCAGCTAACAATGTGACAAAAGCTACTATTTCAAGGTTTTTTTTATTTTTTTATTTTTTTATTTTTATTCACAATAACAAGTTACAATATATACAATATTTGCCAGGTGGTTACAGAAAGAAAAACACACACAAACATCAATTCCAAAACAGAGATCCAAAATAAACACAGGGTAAGAATAGAGACCAAAACACAAACAAAAACAAAAAACTGAGGGGTTGTTTGTAGCTACAGATTGTCCCTATTGTTGTCACAGCAGGTCCTCTCAAACTATATGTGCTCCATTTAAAATGTGTGCTATAAGATCCTCAGATTTTGTGTCCTGCATAAGCGTGTACTTTTTGACTAGTTTCCAGTGCAGCTGCTATACTGACTAATCCTTATCTCTTGTTTCTCTTCCCTTCAGTGACCATAACACACAGCAGACACACACTAACAACAGCGACTCTGACGCAGAAGAAGATATTCAGGTACAGAGAAAGAGACTGAGGTTGTTTGTCAACCAGAAGGCTCTCTACAGTATTTATAAGGGCTGCTTGATTATGACAAAAATCATAATCACAGTTATGTTGGAAATCCCTATTTAACAGGATTAGTCTTGCATGTATTGCACCTAAAACACTTTAAATATACATTGAAATGAAAATAAATGCAAAAAAAGCAAACAGTTAAGCAAATTGCTCATATTGCCATGGAGTGCAGAAACCTCTGTGTAACAAATCTTGCACAGCATAAATCATTGTTGGACTCCTAAAAACCAAAATGTTTCCAAACATATGAATTGCTTTTACCTTCAGTCATCTCAGCTTGGGCTGAACTGAACAGTTTTCACTTCTAGTGAGAGGTGGAAGTGCATCGATGTAAGTGACAGAGACGTGCTGACTTTATAACACAAGACAAAATCCAGAGCATAATTGAGAAACTAAGTACACCACAACAATACATTTATCTTGATTATCTTGTCTTCATAATTGTTGGAAGCCATAATCATAATTTTAAATAACATTAGATAAATCGACAGCCCTGGTGTGTATCCTGTCTTATTTTGCCTCTTCTTTTGGACAGAGTATGAGTTGTATAAATGTACAATCCGAATGATTTGTTAAATTTTTTTGCAGAAAGCATGCAGCCATCACTTCTGCTTTAATTAAGTCAAAGTGTCACTTTGTATTTAACACATTAATTATTTATAGAGTTATCTACATTTGTATAAAAAGACTGAAAAGCAGTCTCAAACACCACATAGACCATAACAGGATACTGTTAGCAGCTTCATGCTGCCCTACCTTAGGGACTAAAAAGTAGGGAAACTCTGATCTATATTTCACTTTTAAATTTGAGTTCATATATGTACTGAAACACGTTGTTTTTAGAGGCTTTTATCAGGGAGCAATGTCATCATATCACCTTAAATTTTCTTTCTTTCTACATTGCTTGTTTGCCTCATTATATTATTTATAGCATCATCATTTAGACTTGTATGTAAAGTTAATGTTTACCCTCTGATCCTGTTTCTTGTTCTCTACCTCCCTCTAGTGGTCAGATGATGAAACAACCTCCACTGTCACTGTAAGTAAAATAAGTGTTTCTTATCAAATTGCACTTCTGTATTCTTAATGCCAAACAAATGCATTCAATTTTCTTTATTAAACATGTTTTGTAACCTTCATTTACAAGTATGAAGTATTCCTCCTCACCTTTATGGTGCATTACTGCTCTCTGTGTTTGACAGAAATGTGTATCACCCCTGGCATATAATTGAATAATGCAATATTTATGACTGTAATCTCATGATTTGGCTTTCTGTGTGCTAGGCTCCTGAGTTCCCAGAATTCACCTCTAAAGTGCTGGAGGCCATAAACGCCCTGGGTGGGCGAGTCTTTCCTAAACTCAACTGGAGCGCTCCACGGGTAAAACCCTGCACACAGCTGCTCCTTTCAACCCCGAGCAGTTTCAGTTTTTCTTGCTCTTGGCACATTTTACTCAATGTAGCCTTTTTTCCCTGAAATATATAAAAGTCCTGCAGCTCTATGGAAACGGCACAATCATGATTAGAAGAAGAGAGAACTCTAAAATGTCTTTTGTGCAGAATAACACAGTTGCAATGCCATAAATCATAAAAAACGCTAATTTTACTTTAATAGTTTGTTTTACAAAAAACAGAATGAGCAGGGTTCTATATCTGCAACATTTTTCCACAATATAGGAAAAAAATGTGGCTCCACATGGCTGGGCGATATGACTGCAAATCAATATCACAATTAATTGAACATTTTACCTCAATTAAGATTAATGAACATTTGTTTTGTTTTTGTTTTTTGCCCTCATAGTTCACTGACATGGTCTCCACTGTAAATATGCTATTACTACTACTAACTATGAAAGCTGGGATATTTTTCCTCATGAAAGAGTTTATATTTTTGTGATTTAAAAAATAAATTAAGAAAACACACACAGATGAACTACTTTGTGGTTATTTATTGAATATTTCAAACTGAAATCAAAGCATCGCTTGAAATGAAAATGTCACATTTTAGTTTCAAAGTAAAAATCAGCTTCTCTAAAGCAGTAAAAAATAAATAACAGTTCTTCCGCAGTATTTACATTTGACTTGTTTTTGTTCTGTGTCGTCTTCCCTAAAGCTAAAATGTGTCCAAAGGACAGATATGGAATTTTTCTAGGGTAAAAACGTAGCTGGCTCTGTGTTTGAGTTCTCCTCCATGTTGCTTCCTTGATTGGAACCTTTGCCCCAAAAATAATCAAAATAATCCCCATGGGTAAGATTACGCCACTTCTTACGTTGTTAAGCTGTTGGTTCCCAGTTGCAATGAATGCTCAGAATTTCATGTTTTTCCCCAGGATCTAGTTGGTGCATTTTTGTTATTTTTAGCCTGAATTTAAACATGTAGATGAAGTGATTCCGATTAAGTCTCACTATTTCAAGCTTAGATTTAGGACTGAATTGTTTGTCGAACATGATTTGTTCAAAGACCATCAGAAATGTGAAAATCTGCAATTTTTGCACCATTTATTTTTATTTTTTAAAGAAAACTTGCCTTTCAAGTCTTCAGTAGGTTGTGGGGTTCAGATCATTAAGATAAATTGAAAATCTGTGTTTGCCTGCTGCATTTAAGTTTATAGAGTGATGAATTCATGAGAGAAGTTTGTCAATATGATTTATTGTTATTATATTAGTATGTGTGTTTGTGTCCCTTTCAGGATGCTAACTGGATTGCTCTGAACAGTTCCCTGCAGTGCCACAGCCTCAGTGATATATTTCTGCTCTTCAAAAGTTCTGACTTCATCACCCACGACCTGACGCAGCCGTAAGCCCGCTAACAACATCAACACACACATATTTTGCATTTAGATGGCAACCATTGTGCAAAAATAAGCAGGTTTGGTTTGCACATGCTGATTTCAGTCTGCAGTAAAAACACAAGTGGCAGCTGGAGAAATTGCTGTGATGTAGATTTATACCTCCCGCTCTCTCCACTCTGCATGACAAACATTTAGCACAGCCAGTGATTAACTGCTGCGCACAGCCTCGGGAAAGCGGTGTGTGTGTGTGTGTGTGTGAGAGTAGTGAAAGTAATGTGATATATGCTTGTTTGTCAGACTCCTTTAAAAACTTCCTGAGAGCAATACAGCAGATTATGGATATGGAAATACTCAAGAATATAGCAGGGAAAAAGGCGAAATTAAAGGGAAAGTTTGGATTTTTTTGAAGTGTGGTACTTACCCACAGTCAGTGTATTACTGCAGTAATTGATGGTCTGAACTTTTCCAGTTTGAAGAACTAGATAAACTCCAAGCGGGTAATTAATGAATGAATTGCTGCAAAAAACAATATTTTAACCACCTAAACAAAGGGCAACATAAGTGTTATACCCATTTATGTGTACGCTGTATTTACAATACAGTCATGGAAAAATTGATTAGACTACCCTTGTTTTCTTCAATTTCTTGTTCATTTTAACCCATTAAGGCCTAAAACGCTTGGAAAAAATGCCTGGAAAACCTCTGGGCGATTTTGAAAGAACCCTCTAAAACCTGAAGTTTTTCTGGAGATTTTTTCATAATATTTTTCAGCGTCTGTAGCAGATAGAAATGCAATTCAAAAAGTATTTGAGAGCTTATACCCGTGGCTTTCATGAGAAGTTGAGTTTATTTGTCCAAACCTTCAATAAGGTATTTTAAAAATCAACAAACTCAGCAAATGTTACATTTGACTGAATAAAAATCCTATGCATAATAGTAATACATGCCCATTAGCAAGGTGCAAACATGATATGACCATTGGAAGAAATAGACATAGTTCTCATTAGCCTACTGTAATAAAAAACATTATAATAATCATAATAATAATAAATAATAATAATACATTTTATCTATATTGTTTGTATTATAGTGAAAATATGTCGTCTAAAAACATATTCCTCATCCATAAATCTTGGTCGATTGGTTCAGAGGGTACAAAGTCCGGATCAGCAATAAAATCGCCGGCGCTGTTTTCATCAAGATCGCTTCCGTCACTTACTTCTGAGCTCCCTCCGCTATAGTTGTCTTCCGCCATGATTTCAAAGTTCTGGAAAAGTCCCATGTTGCATTGTAACACTCCGACATGTATTCTGATGCATTTCATTGGCCAAGAGACCGAAATTATGTGGAAAAAAACTGCAAATACTACAAAAGGACGTATCCGATTTCCCGGCCTTAATGGTAGCATAACGCAACAGTGCTCCCGGTTTTAATGGTAGTAATGCAGTAATGCTTTCCCGCCTTAAATGGTTTAATGACTGGTACAACTATAGGTACATTTGTTTGGACACATATAACAACAAAAATAGCTCATAAGAGTTTAATTTAAGAGCTGATATCTAGCCATTTTCCATGGTTTTCTTGATAATAACCAAAATCATTTTCAAGAAAACCATGAAAAATGTCTAGATATCAGCTCTTAAATTAAACTCTTATCAGCTTTTTTTTGTTGTTATCATTACTAGTGCAGTGCCTGTAGGAAGTATGTATTCGTGCATTAAATGCAGACCACAACAACATCTGCAACTCCATAAAACACTTACTTTTCATAAGGTAGCACACCATCCAGCACATACACATTGAACATTGATATTCGCTGGAAACTATTAGAATATTATTGGAAAATCAAACCTTGTAGCGCACTTTAAAACTCCTAAGTCAGGTGTGGAAATCCAGAGTGAATTGTGTTACTGACCAGGTGTAGGCCTATCACACAAGGGGGCGGAGCTCCCCTAAAAGGCGTCCGATCAGAAACAGTGCAATGCAGCAACACGTCCTACGTAAATAATGATGACATTTCGAAAAATGAATTCAAAAATCTTAAATCGAGATATATGAACTAGACACACACACACACACACACACACACACACACACACACACAGACACTTCTTGCTTTTATAGATACTTGTCCTAACAAATGTACTTTTAGTTGTACCAGGCATTAAAATGGACAAGAAACTGAAGAAAAAAAGGGTGGTCTAATAATATTATCCATGACTGTTTGTCCACCGATTGTTGTTGTTACCCACAGCCGTTTCATTTGGCACTACTTTTTCTTAATTTTGATGTTCCTACTCATAAGAGCACTAATATGTTTTGCGCACTGACACAGTTTAGAAGAATAGTTCTACGGTTGACAAAAAGTAGCGCCAAATGAAACGGCTGTGGAAAAATATTTTTAGGTTGGCCTTTTTGTTTAGGTGGTTAAAATCTATTTTGTTGCAGCAATACATTCATTAGTTTCCTGTATCTGTGGGTCATACAACCACATTTTAAAAAATCCACATTATCCCTAATAATATTACATTACATATTCTTTAAGAAACAACAAATGCCTGTGATGCTACAGTTAATTGGAAATGCATTGTTTATATTTGGTTGTAACTGTCATTTATTTCTTTGCAGATTCCTTCTGTGTAGTGACCAGGACTCCCCAGACCCAGTCATAAACTATGAGGTATTTTTACCCCCAAATCACTGTCATTAGCTTTAAAAAATTATGTTATTTGTCCCTAAAATTGTCAGCTTAATCTTCTCACTGTGTTACACACTACAGAGTTTATTTGATCAGCTGTTGTCCTCTGTCCTCAGCTGGTCCTGAGAAAGTGGAGCGAGCTGATTCCTGGAGGAGAGTTTCGCTGCTTCGTCAAAGAAAACAAACTGATCGGTAAAAAAAACCAACCTCCACTCACCAATCCTCATTTGTCCCGAAGCATTATAAAAACATCCATTTTTTTCATTCAAGATAGTTGTGATTAATTGAGTGAGATTATCAGAAACAGAACCGTTTTTTGTTGCCAAGTAGGTTTTCACATACAAGGAATTTGCTATGGTGAATTGGTGCATTAGAACTATGGGCTGAAATATGTGCCACGAGAAACTGAATTTGAATTAATTATTTTTATTTATTTCGGCCAGTCAGCACCTCCGTTTTCTTTTGTAACATTATTTGCCACGAAACGGAGGAAGAAGTTAGACTGGCTTGACCATGGATGAGGCTGGAACAGAACGGAGGTGCTGATTGGCCGAAAAGGCGCTATGGCAACCGGGTGGCAACAAATGTTACCAAAGAAAACGGAGGTGCTGATTGGCGGAAGGGGCGCTCTGTGTATCTTCGTCGCAGAAAATTGAAATTTGCAAACTGAATTTGAATTGTGAGAACTGAATGTTCAGTTCCAAACTAATAAATTAAATTTCAAATTACAATTCAGATTCAGTTTTTCAATGCAATGATTCAAATTGAACAATACAAATTCAAATGATGTGATTCAAATTCAGTTTTTTAATTCAATTACTCAAGTTAATCAATTCAAATTCAAATATAAATAATTCAAATTCAGTTTCTGGTGGCACATATTTCAGCCCATATAGAACAAACAAATAAAATACTAATTTATAATATTGATATAAATTAAGACAAACTTACAAAATATTATTACAAAATATAATCAACTAATAAATGATGCTGTATTATTATAGATTACGTTAGATTAACCAGTAATCAGTCGATATCTGCACTATCTTTACTGGCTGAAACATGAAAGATCCTCACACATAATGCATCACTATTTATAATCCAATAATTTATTGAACATTATAATGAAATTGGCCATTCTGTATAATGACTACTTTTACTTTTGGCACTGTAGCGACTATTTTCTCTGTTCAGTAAGCAACATGCTGTTCCAGTCTGTGTATTGGCAATACGCTTTATGCATAATAAAAATTCAGAGGCAGTAAGTCCATTTAAAAGGTTTACTCAAAACATGTTAAAGTTATTAGTTTTGCTCAGTTTGAGCTCAACTTGGCTCACCGGTCCAAAAACTGATGAACCTCACTGAGAGTTTTTGGCTGTGATGTCATCATCAGCTTAATTTAAGGAGCATTTCAGCTTTTTTTTTGCTTCCAAGTCATTAAATACATTTAATCAATTCTTAATATGGCTCTTACATTTCCAGCCTCTTATTGCTTATGCTGGATGAAAAACCATTACCAAATATTACTCACACAAAGAGACATAAAATATTCAGCATGCATTCATGATGATGTTTACATAAGACACAAAATAAAGTTTATAAAGAGTCTGGTCATCCAGTATGTTGGCTTTGGTCTGCACAATAACAGGCCTGAGGCTAATGTTTTTATAATTAGATCGATAATCCAAGAGGTCAGATTGATCCGCTTCCAAGATGGGAACTCCTTACGAGAATGGTGGGTTGTTTTGTACGATGGAGCAGAAAAAGAACTGCGTGATGCACAAAAAAAACACAGAAATAGAATAATCTAGAATGGGGAAGCCTGAATCAGACGAACACCGTGATACAAAAAGCCATCAGGTGGCTATTAATAATAATAATTATTGTATTTGTATTGTACCTTTCATACATGAAATGCAGCTCAAAGTGCTTAACAGCATGGCATTAAAAATAAAACAATAAATGTTAAATTAAAAACAAAAAAGTAAATGAATGAGATAAAAAAAACTTGATATTATATACAATTGAACAGTAGAAAAATAACAGTAGTAAGATTGGTAAAGTAGCACATTTAACACCCTGGCAGCTTCTCATCAAGGTTTAATGGAAAGACAAATCCATACTGTAAGAAAGGTTGTGAAATTTCAGCTCAAACAACAGTTACAATATAGGAAGGTCTCCAAACTATCATGGATGAAGTTCAATATCATCATCATCATCATCATCATCATCATCATCAATAACAGAGAAATAACACAAGTATCAAACAACCCCACAGACATGGAGAGGAACTTCTTGATTAAAGAGATTGTCTTTATAATGGATAAATCGGCCCCTCGCAGGCCAAAACCAACATACTGGACAGACCAGACTCTGCATAAAGTTTATTTACCTTTTGTATATTATGCAAACATCATCTCAAATGCAGGCTGAATATTTTATGTCTCTTTGTGTAAATAATTTATGGTAATTGTTTCGCATCCAGCATAAGCAGTAAGGGGATGGAAATGTAATAGCCATATTAAAGGTACAATATGCAAGATTTTTTCCATTAAAGTTAAAAGATAAAAACAATCCCTCTCAATCATCACTGATGACCCAGTAAAAGTGTTTGGTGCTGTCTGTATCTGCAGAGCTGCTGTCCTCTGCCTGTTTTTTCTTTTATTTATTTTTCTGTTAATCTTTTATTTTCTTTTTGCTGTGTTTGGGATTTTTTGGGGCTTCAGCTTTTGGACATAAAGCCACGAAAATTGTGAATACAGCTTGGCAAAATCCACAAATAGAGCAAAACACCATACGGACAAAGCTCGTTCCGAAACGAGTATGTCCAATATACTCCTAAAAGTGAGCCCGATATGGCCTCTGGAGCGGTGTAAACAGTGGGCCATCAGAATGTTAAATATCTACACTTGGCAACCATGAATCGATATAATATTGCCACGCAAAATATAGCGATACTATGCTGTATCGATTTTTTTCCCGACCTCTACTCGAGAGCCAAGTCATTAGGCCACTGTATATGTCTCCGCTTTCCCAGAAACACTAGTGCCAACTTCAAGTATAATAACAACAATGGCGGACTGCATCGTCTCTTCACAAATATTGCTCCTAGCTTTGTGAGCCTACATTGGCATCCAAACATGTACATGTACAACACATTTGTTCTGCTTGTTAACACTGAACATAAGATGTTAATGTTAGGATTTGTTGTAAGCTAACACTAGCCTGCTAGGTCTAACTAGCTACCTAGCACAGACTACCTAGAATCGATCACATTGCAGTCAAAAATAAAATTAATGATACACGCATAAATCGGTCTTGTTGGTCACAATAATCCTGCCCCTGATGTAATCGGTTCGTGGTTCGAGACCAGCAAAGAGTTGGTGCCGCTCTGGAACCAGTTTTCCTGGCTAAGAGCCGCTTCTTTGGCTGTCGAAGCGTGAAGAAGAACTGGCCCTCGAACTGCCTTGGTTGAAAAGGGATATACACCTTTAAATTCACCATGGCAGTGTTTTTCTGGCAAATCAAATAGTCAAAGCATCAACCACTAGAATGGCATTGCCAATTGATTCAAACCATCGTTGATTGTCAATTCAATCAAACATAAGCCCAAGCCTCGTTGGCTGTCAATTTCGTTGAGCCGGAGAGAAAGGGCTAGTTTTAATGTTGTGTTTACAAACAGTCAGCAACAATTCTTGCATAGTATGCCTTTAAGAATTGTTTAGATATATTTAGTGACTTTAGAGCAAAAATGTTGAAATGCTCCTTTAGCTCTGCTGCTGATTACATCTCAGCCAATAGCTCTCAGTTAAGGTTCATCAGTCTGTTCAGAAAGAAAGTTTTTAGACGAGTTGAGCACAAGCAGTGAATCTTGTAATTTTATTTTGTTTCGAGTAAACCTTTTAAATGGACTAACTGCCTCTGAAGACTCATGTGTCTTGCTTATTGCCAATATTCAGAGTGGAACAGTAGAGGCAAAGTGGATTATAGAAGAGAGAAAAGACTGTTACTTCATGTGACGGCCCACCTTTGGGGAATTGAACCCCAGCTTTAGTAAGTTTGTACTTAACCCATTTCGGGCGGGAAAGCATTACCGCATTTCTACCATTAAAACCGGGAGCGCTGTTGCGTTATTCTACCATTACGGCCGGGAAAGCCGATACGTCGTTTTGTAGTATTTGTAGTTTTTTACCACCTATTTTTGGTCTCTTGGCTAATGAAATGCATCAGAGGAAATACGGGAGTGTCGCAATGCAACATGGGACTTTTCCAGAACTTTGAAATCATGGCGGAAGACGATTATAGCGGAGGGAGCTCAGAAGTAAGTGACGGAAGCGATCTTGATGAAAACAGCGCCAATGATTTTATAGCTGATCCGGACTTTGAACCCTCGGAACCAATCGACCGGGATTTTTTGGATGAGGAATATGTTTTTAGACGTCATGATCATCTGGGTACTTTTTCATTCATGTCTGTTAACAAAAGAGACCATCATATCTATGTTGCATTTTACATTGTAAGCCACCCAGCTGGATTATGAGGGAAACAGGCTGAATTGATTAACAGCACAAAACAGCAAGAGGGTGCTGTTTCTACAGAACTGAGCTGGGAATTCGTTTTAAAAGAAACCTCTATTGCTACAGTGATATAATGATGTTTGAGCTGTACTCTTACTCGGCAGGCTAATTTAGAAACAATTATAAAATTCAATTTGAGCTCCACTAATGGTTCATGTGTCTTTTCACAGCTATCTCCCAGAGAGACTACACTCAGTATTACCAGCACGTCTTGAAGCAGGAGGAGGAGGTCTGTCACGCCATCCAGGAGTTCTTCAGCCAGCACATCCAGTACAACTTCCTGGACGAAGACTGTAAGCCTGCGTCCTTTCTGTGGATGCTTCACACCTCCTCCAGCTCTCCTCAGACACAAACAGACTGATTCTTTTTTAAAGTCATTAAATATTTACTGTCGTAAACAAGGGGAAAGGAAAGGAGGGGAGGGGAAAGGGGAACATCGGTCAAATGTGTCATTTTTCACTTAATTGTGGTTTTGAAATGTGATAGCAGGAAGCATTAAATGTCTTAGTTATTTGTGAATCTAGCAGATCCATGTATGTAATATAAATTTGTTTTATATGTATTTTTTAAATCTGTTTCTCTGTTTTTCAGTTGTATTTGATGTCTACAGAGATAGCCAGGTAAGCACATCAATGAATTTAGATTTTGCCCGCTTTTTAAAATGCCACTCGTCAACTGAGGCACATTCATATATTATGTGTGTGTGTTGCAAGGTTATAATCGTTTTGTTTTTTTTCCATTAGTTTTAGTTTTAATTTCGTTGTCAATTTTTGTTTTCAAATTCAGTTAGTTTTAATCAGTTTTTAGAGTGAGTTTGCTAGTTTTAATTAGTTTTTATTTTTTGGAAAATGCTTAGTTCTACTTTAGGTTTTATTAGTTTTCATGTTAGTTTTAGTTTTTTTGGAATGGGGTATTTGTTGTGTGCGAGATTCAATAAGGTCACAATAAATGTTGCCTTTATTTCTTTTGTCTGATCCATCTCAGCCCCAATACGTTTTTACTAAGTCATAAAACCAGATAGATGAAATAGATTTAATATCAACCAAAAAGGTTTACGTATGAAAAAAGTTGACAAAGACGTAAACGAAGGACATTTTCACTATAATTTCAGTTAGTTTTAGTTAGTTTTGTAACCACAAAATACAGTTTCAGTTAGTTATCGTTTTTTTTTAAAACACTCGTTTTTCTTTTTCTTTCAGTTAACAAAAAAATGTTTTCAATTCCAGTTTTCATTATTTTGTTAGTCTTCGTTAACTATAATAACCTCGGTCTGTTGCAGGGGAGGGTGTGGCTGATTGACGTGAACCCGTTCGGAGAGGTGACAGACTCGTTGCTGTTCAGCTGGGAGGAGCTGACGTCTGGAGGGGAAATCGCCCAGCAGCAGGTCAGCCTTCACGACAAACAAAAACAATGACATTGTTTGGATTGTGTCCTGCTTAAATCAGTTGGAAAGAGTTTCACAGTGGTTTCTTTCTCTGTGTGTGCAGGAAGGCCCGGCGTTCCGCTGCACCACCAGCGAGGTGACGGTGCAGCCCAGTCCCTGTCTGAGCTACAGGATCCCACGGGACTTTGCAGACCTCTCCACCGGAGAGGACGCCTACAAACTCATCGACTTCCTCAAACTGGTGAGGAACTTGTTTACTTGCGTCACTTGCGAAACGTTTTAAGAGACATGAAACGTCCTTTATTCCCTCCGAAGCGTCACGTGAAGAGACGTCTGTTTCTAATGATGGATCACAGCTGGATCAGCTGTCAGTCACTTTAACAGCTGGAGACATGCACTAATAATAATAATAATAATAATAATAATAATAAAATTAGTGTTTTCTCTGTACATGAATAAAAACCTGCATTGTGTATTTATACTGTGAACCGTGTCCTGCTCAGGCCTTTATATTATATTATTTTTGTATTAGCCTATTATTTACGTCTGTATATAGATCATCCTGATGATAAATTCGTTATTTAATATTGCAGAACTGGGACTGAATGAAAATGACAAACGATTAATAAGTATTTTTTTTCTTGACAGACTCTCTACTGTTTTTTTTTTTTTTTTTTTTACTTTAATAGTATTCATAAGAAATCTGAATGGGGGAAATAACAGGTCATGAAAGGAAAAAAAGCTTCTAGAACGATTTTTCTTTACATTATTATAAATGTAGAAAGATGTTTGTGGTTTTTTGTTGTTCAGACCCACAATAAAACGGATTATCAACTCCATGGCGAATCAGAAGATAAATAAAATCATATCGTTCTTACATCGAATGGGTTTGTGATAAAAGTATATTGTTTTTGAATCGTATCGTAACCTGTGTATCTAGATGCGAATCGAATCGTTTATCACAGAGATGTGCAATCCTATTACGTACCTCTATGCATTGTCAGTGGCGATTCAACAATGCTATAATGAAGCTCTGCCATCATTTCTCCTCAGCACATCAATACTGATTCCATAACGGCAGAATATTTTCGTCCCCAGTTTGTTAATTAAAATGCAATCCTAAATTGTGAATCGAAGTGGGAGGAGACAGTAGTGAACAGCAGCAGTAGGTAGGGGTGGGGAAAAAATCGATACAGCTAAGTATCGCGATATTTTGCGTGGTGATATTATATCGATTCATGGCTGCCAAATATCAATATTTAGCGTTCCAATGGCCTGGTGGGCCATCAGTATTTTTTTTTTCCCGTAGCTGGCTCACTTTTAAGAATTCAACACTTGTCAAAATAACACTGCAAAGTCTGGCTTTTTTTATGTTTCAATAAAAAAAAAATTCAGAGCAGTGAAGCTTAAAGATAAAGGAAAGTTTGAGAAAATGCTGCGGTTGTTGTCGTCCACACATGTTCTGTGGGTCTGTGGGTCTGACTCTCATTGTGGAGAAATAAAAAGACTGGAGTGAGATGAACAGACTGAGAATTCTCTCTGATTTGACAAAACAATTCTTGATTGAATTTGATTTTGTGGACACAAAATGCAGTTAAAAATCGCAGTATACGGTATTGCCATACTCACCATATCGCAAAATGCTTAAAATCGCAATAATATCGTATTGTGACTCAAGTATCGGGATAAAATGGTATCGTGGGGCGGATACACTGATTCACACCTCTAGCAGTAGGTGTACAATAAGTGACGGAGGCGCTGAGCGCATTGAAAGTAAAGATGGCGGTAGAACTGCACATCGTGCTGTTTCTTTCTGTAGACATTCTACAGACTCAAGCAAAGTTGTTCTGCATTTTTCTGAACATGATTCGATGACTGTCGGACTGAAGTGAGAGGTTTCTGATGATACGGTCCACGTCATTTTTTTATTAACCAAGCACACAAATAACTTACATCACATATTTTCCGTCTTGCTGGCTCCACCGGTTCACATTTAACCACTGTTACTACCTCCGAAGGCGGAATGGCAAAATCTGGTGACCAAAGTTGTCCAATTAGCAACTTTTTAAATAATTTTTTTCTCTCTTTCTCAGTCTCTTCTTCTTTTACTGTTTACAGACAGATTAGCCTACAGCAATACATTATACAATACTGCCATCTTCTGACCAAAGCACGTTAATGCAGCTTTATTTGTTCACTCTAAACAAGTTGATGGAAACGTTGCTAATTCGCATTTTCTGTAATGCAACATTTCAAAATTTTGTACAGCTGTCACAAAATCTACCAAAACAAAAATCATAAGGATTATAATTTATACTGTAAGAGTATTAAAAATGCTGACATTAAACACAATCCAGGGTTTTTTGGACTGTCTTATATTAAGGTTCTTGTCTTTTCTAGAAGCGTGAATCTACTACACACTATAGTGCAGTTTGAGATACATAAGTTAATACAATTTAAATGACCGTTTTATGTAAACGTGTACTTGTGTAAATGTGTATGGTGTCTGTATTGTCTGATATGTTTTATGTTCAAAATGAGGAAAATCAATAAAAAGAGTTGGAGAAAAAAAAGTAAAATGAATAAAAATGAGAAGCCAGTTCTGAAGTTATATCTCCTCTCCTGTTCTTGTCCTCTCTACAGAAGAAAAGCCAACAGGAAGAGTCTGAGGAGGACGAAGAAGAGGAGGGGAACGCTCCACAGTGACACAGTTAATCTGAAGAGTAGCTGCTAGTGTCACCTGCGCTCCATATATATGTTTTCTGCATGAAGTGACTCTTTACCCTTCTGTCCCGTTTGAGCTAATTTTTCATTTCAGCCTTTGCTCCCTCGCTCGTCTGTGAACGGTGGGCGGTGTTCCTGGGGCGTCTTGAATAGCTCTCTCGTGTTAGTCTAATGGAACACGTTAAATTAGCACATCATGTTAATGGCTCTTTGAGGATTCATTTTCTGCAGGTAGTTCTTTGCTGAGCGCCGTCTCACTGATGGTAATGGCTCGGTGAGACAGGTAAGGGAGGCCCCTGTAGTGTCGAGTAGCCCTTTATTCCTGTTTATTTTTTTATGGGGGGAAAATTCTGTTACTGCAAGTTGATGTATTCACCGATACTGTAAAGAATGCCTGCTTTTATACTTTAAAATAAGTGTGTTAATAGTTAATGTATCTATATTGAAGCCAAGAAATGTCTCTGGATGTAAAATGACCTAGTCCACACACATTTCATTGTGTATTTATGTGTTGTGAGACTCCGACAGACTTCTTTATTTAACACTAAAGAGTCACCTTTAATTTTTCCTCCCTGCCAATTTCCTCTGAGCAGTTTTGACACACTCATCGCTCCGAGCTGCTCCGGGCGTTCTTTTCGACTCCTGTTTTTTCCCATCATGCATTGCTGTAGACTGTTGCTCCAAAAAACACCATTAAACTTCTTGTCGTGTATTGGCTCGGCTGTCAGTCTGGTGGGTGCTGTAAACTAGCACATTAGAAATTGATTGTGCTTTTTCGAACGGCCCTCATTACGCCGGGAGCTAAATGAGCTGTGCATGCACAACGCAGGGCAGTTCATTTTGGGTTGTTTTTTTTTCTTTCTTTCTTTTTTTTCTTCGCTGGATTGATAGAGCAATTACAGGGAGATGGAAAGAGCTGGTGTGATGAGAGTTACAGTTCCCCGGGTGAAGGGCCGTAGACGGGAAATAGTGTACAAGGCACATATTGCGGGGAGCGTTGCACGTTAATCATCATTTTAAAAATGAAATCTGGCTGTAAACAAACCAGCCAGACAAGGAGGAGGCGTCCTCGTTTGACCTGCGGTGGTGGAGGATGAGCTTCTGTATCTGTACACAGCTCTTTATCTGTAAACACAAAGCTCAGCCAGTGATGAAGATGTACAAGCAGTTGCTAGTTTAATAAGTACACCAAGCAAAAACAAATGTGGCATAACACAGAATGCAATTATTGCTTCTTCTTAATCAGGTGTTTATAAGAAATATTAGAAATACCTTAGCACAATGCAGTACTATAATTTTTTTGCAAGGCTGTTCTATTAAACTGCATTCGTTTTAGCTAAATGTTCCTAACTGAGTGTATTTTCATATAAGCTAAAGCTGCATTCATTCATTATTCATATAATCACAGTGAATCAAATGGCTACTTGTATTTTAAAGGGCAGCTCATGGATTTAAGTTCTCCGTCACTACGATGGATGTCCATCATTTGGAGTTCACAGAGGCCACCTATGAGAACAATAGCTGTGTTTCCTTTAGGTTAAAGAGCGGCCGCTGGGAAAGTCTCAGGCCACGCCCTCTTAAATGTCCGCTCACTCAGTGTCTCCATTACAAAAAGGGCCCCAGAGGGTTTTACTAGACTCCAGAGGTGACCTATGGCTTTCGATCGTAGCTTAATCGCTTAGCGACAGCTTCGACCATGATCCGTGATCACATGGCTAATTATGCACAGCGTCTCCTGATCATAAACATAGTGATTCTGAATTAACCGGCATCGCTAACTGTGTGTCTGGTGCTTGTTGTAAACAAACAGAGATCGCTAAGTGAACACCTCCTGCAGCAGCAGCACATACACACTGTACTGCTACAGAGCTAACTGTTAGCCTGTTAGCAATTTAATTGTGGTGTTGTTTGTTTGATGCTTGTTCTATTTGTTGTTAATTTTTTTAATAAGACAATGCACTATAGAGATTTGCACCCATTGTTATTTAATCCTGGGGCTGTTGGTTGATGTATTTTTTTATTCTATTTTCTTATATATATAAAAGGTTTACTTGAAATAATAAGGAGAAAAAAACATGTAATGAAAAGTTATATAGATGCTTGATTATTTAAGTAAAGACGAGTTTTGCAAAAAAAAAAATTGAAAAGACAAAAAAAATGCAATAGATGCAATAGAACAGCTGTTAAAAATCCTCCTCCTGTAAAACGGTATTGGTTGGGCATTTAAATGCGATGGCTGCATTTGGTGCTGAATTCTTCTGCATTAGTATTTCTTAAGCAGATGTCAAGTAACCTGGAATATGTTTCACACACTGCACGTGACTTGGCTGTAGCGCGAATAAAATTTCAGTCAGAAGATTTTTTTTTACTTTAATCCATGAGCTCATAGCACTGGCGGACTCGGGGGGACTCCCTCTTGAATGCTCATGTGATAGATAAAACATTTATGAAGTGACCTCCAGGTTGCGCTTTAAGTGGACAAAACATATTAAAGTACACCCCAGGGTGCCGTCTTGGTGCCCCACCACTTGGTGCCCTTTTTATTATTTCTGCCCCTGCCCCTCAAACATGCTGAGTTCACTAGTAGTTCATAGTGTCAAAGACAGAGAATAATCACCAGATTCTGCAGTGTCTGGTGATTGAAAGTAGTATTTTTAAGCTTTCAGTTTTGGTTTACTGGCCCACAGTTTTAATGTTTTGGTTCGGGTTTAGGGCTCTCATCACCGCCATTTCTTTTTCTTTCTTTCTTTTTTTTTTTCAGACCGTAGTTATTTTCATTGAAAGTTATTGTTAACCAACTGTATGTCATGTACCAATCCAATCCAACCTCTTCAATCTGCGTACAAAAACCTGGCTTTAGACTTTGAAAATATGTGCAATGCATACGCCAAAATCCAATGTTGCGTGCATATGATACACAAATCCTTCCCCCATATTTATGTTTGGAGTTAGGGGTGCCCTCTAGCTGCCGTAGTCATTAGTGATGTGTCAGTCGCGATCTAGCTGGTTCAAAGAGGCGGCTCTTTTAAGTGAACGATGGGAGCCGGTTCACGTCTTTCAGTGAGCCGCTCTTCTTTCTTTTCTTTTTTTTTTTACTTTTCTCGTTAGGAAAAGTAGCTGCGGGCGCTGTGGACGCTGACTACGGGTGTCACGTGCATCCTGTGTGAACCAATCATGTGAGGATTGACAAGGATCAGAGAGAGGAGAGAAGGAGAGAAAGGGGTGAAGATGAGATGGGAGTGTGGTGCAAAGATGAGGGAAAGTCTAAAAAGAAGTAGCATTTGCATGCATTTTGACACTTGGATGCACAGTGTAGGATTTGTAAAGTGAGGCTCTCCTATCGAGCAGAGTCCACTAATAACTTGCACAGGCATTTTTTGTACATCCAACTGTTCAGTTTGAAGAAAAAAGGCAGGCTGGTGTGTCTGCTTCTGCCATTACTCCACCTGTCCACCTGTTTTTAAATTTATTTGCTAAGGTTTTTATAGGCATTTTCTATCTGCTTTGTGTAGCAGAGTGGTTCATCAAGCCAGTTAGAGAGTTACAAGGGATTCTACAACTGTAAATGCAATTGGCTACAGCAAATTATTAAAATCCAAGTGATATATGTGTTTAAATACAAATAATAGTCAAAACAGCGCTAAATTTGGCTGAATTATAAAAGGTATAAGTGGAAGCCGGAAGAGCCGACTCTTCTCGGTGAGCTGAGACAGATGATACAGCTCACTGAAAAGAGCTGAAATTCCCATCACTAGTAGTCATTATAAACTATGCTTAGGGGCAGTATAAAGCATAAAAGTTGCAGTTAGGGTGGGCGGGTCAAACAAACCCAGGACTTTCACCCAGCACAACGGCGTTCATGTGAAAACAAAAGTAACCGATGTGATTCAAATATCACTTAACTTTGCATCACTATGTCTATGTCACCATGCATTTATTTAATCTTTGATAAGACTTAACCAGGAGGTTTTTTGTCCTAATCTTAGAGAAGTGGTTTGTAGCCTAAATTCAAACTGCAGCATTTTTTTTTTTTACAGCAGCAGACATTACATTACATTAGGGTTGCTATTTTTGGAAACACTATTGTGCTACTTTTGCACATAAAATTGGATTTTGGGGTATGCATTGCACGTAATTTGAAAGTGTAGTTAGTCCTGGTTAAATAATTACAAAGTTATAAGAGCTAACTTATATGACAGAAACCATTCATGTGAACAATTTATTTTACCTATATTTGGATTTTTTAGTTTGGCCCATGTCCCATCTGCTAACATGGAGGGGGGTGGGGTTTATGACATACTGCAGCCCTCCACCAGGGGGCGATCAAACTGGTTTAGCTTCCCTTTTGGGGAACTGCCAGGTTGTCCATCTAATATACTGTCAATGGGTTAAAATTAGATCTTGAAAACATTCTTTGATTATAGGTCAAAACATGAATTTTTTTCTCAGAAGTAAAAAGTGATCTCATTGGTTGAGCAAAATCTGAAGGCGGAGCAAAAGAACCACAATCTCCGAAGCAAAAATATGTTAACCTGAGGCAGCTGAAAAATGAACACAACATAGAAATAGCTGATTAACCAACCCTCTCTTGGTCGAACAAGCTTCTCTGTTAGCCAAATTAAGTGAAAATAAAAGCTAAAAAAGCTTCTTCTGCACCTCCCACTGATGTTTAATTTAACCAGCTGGATTATTTATTCCTCTGTACAACACTGGAAGCCTTTTTCACAGCAGACATTTTGACGTGTCATAGCAGAAATAACATTAACGATGGGTCTGTTCTATTCAAGCTTCCTAGCAAGCCTTGACAGTGACACTGAGCCAGCATGTATAATACCAGTAATTCAGCCATCATCTATTTATTATTTACACCTGTGCTACTGTGTGTCAAAATGTCTTCTGAAAAAAAGACCTGCGGTTGATGTCAGTGACCTGAGCTGCATCCACAAGCTTATGTGATAAAATTAGCTCAGTTTGCATATCTGATCTGTCAAATTGAGAATGCCCCAGGTATTTAAAAAATAACTAGGTAGGTGTTGACATAATGTAATGCTTCACTGGTTCCACACTGAGGTTATTTCTGTACGTGTGCACAGCTGTAATGTATGGCAGTGTTTAAGCTGCAAACAGGGAGTCAGTGCCTTCATATTCCTCGACCTTCATCCTCTTTTAAACCATCTCTCTGATGGCCTGCTCGCCTCTCCTCCTCCTTCCTTTGCAGCTGGGTAATCATCTTTCATCAGGGGGGAGGTCAGATTTGCTGACTTGGAGTAAAGGATGAGGAGGTGGAGGAGGCAGGAAGGGTGGGAGGGAGTAGAGGGGGAGGAGGGAGAGGAGTTTTCCTTGGTTGCAGCTGAGGAAGAGCTGCAGTAGTTTGCAGCCGGAATACTCATGAGCAGCTGAGGCTGCAACACATTGTCCTCTCCCCTCCCTCTCAGTGTCTCCCTACAGTATTACACACAAGTAACAAGGCCAGAATTTTGGACTTGTGTGTGTTGTAACCTGGCCTGAGCTGACCCCGGAGCCAGCAGCTGTCAGAGTCCGGGGGGATCAGTGCCCCTTTGCCAACTGAAACTTTGTAATCCAGGTGTTATGTGGGGCCGGTTCAAGCCAGGTGAACGTGTAGCTGCAGCCGGGTAACTGCTGATCCCTGTGCGGTTGTGCTGAGCCATGCCGACGCCGCTGGGGATCCCAAACAGTGATGGGTGCATGATGGTTGTTGTCAGTAAGTTGGTGCATTGCGAATTTACTGCTGCCACGTCCTGGCCAGACACACATACGCACATCTCTCCCTCTGTCGGACAGGATGCATGAGCAGCATCCCGTCAGCTCTTTTTATTACCATAACAACCTGCACTGTCACAATAAGGCTCGGTTTAGGATAATTACACTGTATAGAATCATGCAATTAGGAGTTAACGAGGGGTTTTATCGCATCAAGTCGTTAGTGGAGAAGTGGAAATCCCGAAGAAAGTACCAGCAGCGCAGCAATTAATGACGTTTAGACAATTGCAGGTGGCAGCAGGTCTGAGATCAAGTTAGACGAACGTAACCAGCGTAATACAGGAAACAAGGGGATATTGCTTTCAAAATAAATGCACAACATATTTATTTTTTAAATACATATTTTTTTTTTTTTAGAAATTGGCGTAATGTATTACATTGGCCCATGTGTGAATTAATATGTTAGATTAACAAAAAATAGGTCTTAAAGGATAATTGTTCAGTTTGGTGCAATTGAGTGTGATTTGACTGTAATGACAATCAGCACTTAATTATAAGACCACTAGAAGTATTAGAAACATCCTTATAACATTTCATGAATAAGTACAAACTGGTTCACAAACCTAAAACTGAACTATGCTCGGATACATTTTAGTGTTTTACTGTGCTATAACGTTTGTATTATGTTTTTGTTATTTTGGGGGAAAATGTAGCCTACATACATTTACACATATTCACTGCGTGTCACATAATTAGTGATCCTACTTTTAGGGTTTTCTCGCGCACTGTTTGTGCTGCTTTTAAATGTTTTAATTGGGTTGAACTTTTTTTTCATATATATAAAACTAGGTTGTACGTCGACCAAATCAATGTTAATATGTAAATGAGAATCGTCACCTGACCTCCTCGACCCCGGCGTGGATTCTGTTGGGGTTTTTGCCTACAAACTTATTTTATACAAAGATTTTTTCTGTAAAATTATTTGATTGGTTTTATTTTTTATTTATATGTATTAGTTTTAGTCATGTTAGTAGTACAAAATATGGCGGTAGTCGTATATACACGTTATAATTATTATTATTATTTACGATGGAACATCTTAACAACTAACAGAAATAATACCCAATGTGTTCATGCTCCTACGTAATGTAAACGCACAGGCTTTTATTTTGAAAGGCTCAACGAGAAGTGTTGTTATCTCCCCGTGACGTTGACAGCTGCTGTCCAGACGGCCGGAGAGGAGGAGGAGGAGGAGGAGAGAGAGAGAGAGAGAGAGAGAGAGAGAGAGAGAGAGAGAGAGAGAGAGAGAGAGAGAGAGAGAGAGAGAGAGAGAGAGAGAGAGAGAGAGAGAGGAGGAGGGAGGCAGTGAGCAGCAGGGACACGGTAACCTGCAGGAGGACTCACATGGTCCTGCAGCAGAGGAACACAGACCACCGGGACTCTCCAAACCTCTTACATCCAGCTCGTCTTCACTCCTCTTTTCAGACACTCTTCCGGTTTTATTTTCTTTCTCTCCCTCTCATCCCTCCTCCCGCAGCCCAGTGTCGGTCGGACTTGCGCCGGTAAAGCAGCGCCATGGCTCGGGAGAACGGAGACACCGGCAGAGGAGAGACGTGGAAAAAACAAGTCGACGACATCAAGAAGATTTTTGATTTTAAAGAGGTCCTCGGCACGTAAGTTGTCTAACTTCACCTCTTTGACATTCCTGTGATATTCCCACCGGTGCTCAGTGTCCATGTGGGGCTCCGTAGTGAGCTGACAGTGACCTTACTGCACTTGTGCAATGTTCCAGTATTCCACTGATATCACCAAAATGTGCCCCAATAGTGACCTTACACACTGGGGCTGATTTACACATGTGCATATCTATAGTCCCTGTAGTATTCCTACAGAGGCTTGTTGCATGCAGGGGGTTTCATCACAACATGTTTCTGTTTTGCTGTTGAATCACTGTATAATAGACAGACAGGGCTTTAACTTCAGAATACTGGAACCCTGTAGGCATTTTGGGGTAAAAGTGTTTTCTTGGTTGTTCCTGTAGTATTTTTTGTGCTGAATCCTTTTCTACCGGATGTCAAGCTGTAAAAGTTAAGGTATCATTGTAAAGGGGGGATCCATGGCTTTTCATTTTTATATTTAAATATAATTGACAAATGATAAATAAACAAACCTAACGTGTAATAAATGGCTGGCAGTTCGTTTAAAGTTTGGCAGAAATGGATTCAGCACAAAAAACAATACTATAGGAACAACTCAGAAAACACTTTTACCCCAAAATGCCTACTACGGGTTTTTCCCAAATTCGGTGCTGTCTATAAGAGGCTTTTTGTGTATAATGTGATATTCCTGAATGGGTCTGTGGTGCTGAGGGAAAACCCAGTCTCCTAATGGTTCTCTATAGCAATTGTGCCTTCATAACAACGTTATTGTTATCGATTTGTTTTAGATATCTGTTTCAGCAGTTCATTCATCTAACTTTTATCTAACCATATTTAGCATATATTTAGCATTTACTTATCAACTCGTTACCTTATCCGGTAACGTGACTGGAAACTAGTGTGTGTTACTTAGTTACTTCAACCAATACAATCAGCTGTACATATTAATTTCTTTTCACCACCATTTTTCAGTTTGGACATGTATTGAAGTATTTTATTCAATACTTTAAACGAACTGTCAACCATTTATTAAACGTTAAGTTTCTTTATTTAGCATTTATAAATCATATTTACTCAAGTATTTGAACTCGTTATGCGTAAATATTACTTCTAGCTAGCATGTCAACATTAACGTTACTTTCAGCTCACGTTATTAAACCATGTATTTCAGCAGTTTTATATTTATTTGATTACTTTAAACTTAATGAGAACCATTTATTAGCTGAAGGTATTTGGCATTTATCAATTAAATTTACCCAACAATTTAACATAGTTATGCGTAAATATTACTTCTAGCTAGCATGTCAACTGCTCGTCTTTTTTTACCTAGCTAACATTACTTTTAGCTCACGTTATTTAACCCTTTATATATCTTATGTATTTCAGCAGTTTTTTATTTATTTTATTACTTCAAACTAAATGACAACCATTTATTAATTGCATTTATTTGGCATTTATCTGTTACATTTACCCAACTATTCTAACTGGTTGTCCATTACTTTTAGCTAGCGATAGCATGTTAACTAACAATACTTTTGATATTTTTTTATTTTAACGTTAGCAAAACTTTATAGCGAAAGTTATTTGACCTTTTATTAGGGCTGGGTGATATATCGATATAAAAGATTTATCAATATATTTTTAAAAGTGATATGGAATTGGACCATATCACCTATATTGATATAGTTAAAAAAAATGTCTTTTATATAAATGCTGTCCTTAGTAGGGTTTGTCATATTTAGTTATTTTGTAACGTTCGTTATTCTTTTCTCATATAAATATATTTATTTCAGGAAAAAATTGGCCTATCTTATTTTTATTTAAATGTGCACTTTATGGAGCTTTGATTAAAAAAAAAAAAAGGTACTCCTGTTGTTATACAGTATTTATATTTTACTTAAATAAACAGTTTCAATAAAACTACTTGTGACATGTCATATTTAACTTTGACTGAACATTTGCTGTCACTTTGCGATAAAAATATCAGGATATATATCGCATATCGATAGCCAGCCTAAATATATCGGGATATGACTTTTGATCCATATCGCCCAACCCTTCCTATTATCAATTATGGCTAGACTATATATTTCTTCAGTTTATCGGTTACTTTTAGCTTACTACGGTATAGTCATTTTTTTAAATTGTTATTTTTACCCTATATCCTAATTACTTTTCACACACTCAAACAGACTTAATTTGCAGATATGTATTTCCTATTTAAATATTAATTTCCTGATGGTCATATTTGTATAAAGTGAGTTCAGTTGGCCTACAAACTCCATGCCGTAGAATTCATGTTGGCGGCTATTATGTTCAGTATTTCATAGTAACTTTGTTTGGATCTCTTTGACTTTAATGTAGTCTGTTGTGCTGCATGAGGTGTTTGTATAGGGGCTTGTAAAATGGTTTAGGATGACAGTGGTGCTTATAGAGATACAGTGATTTATCGTTTTGGCACATTCTGTAATATTGCCTGAGGGGATGTTCTTGGTGATGACAGCAAGGCTTTAACAGACCGCAGGAATTTTCAGTATCTCAGCAGCAGTAACAGTTTCATGATTACACTCGCAACCTTTCTCCTTCACCTGGGTCATAAAGGAGATTAATCTCCAGCTCCATGTTAGGAAATTTCTTCTCCTTCTCTTCTTCTTCCTTGTTCCATCTTTTCTCTTTCCTCATCCTCTTCCCGCTCCTTCCCATTTAACAGAATAGAGGATGACCCCCCCCCCCCCAAAAAAAAAAAAAAAAAATCTCTGACAGCTAGTCCCTGTCTGCCAGCTCTGTTTTTCCTGCTGCGAGGAATGAGCTGCGTCTGTTTGGACGGCAGCCTGGAGGGAGACACATAGGGCGGAAGCAGATTGGGATTAGCTACGCACGGATTAGGAAAACTTTCCCTGAATAGAAGTTCAATCAAGTTGTGTAATGACTGAATGAGGATGGACGTCTGGCTGGCTGCAGTTTGTTACTCTAAATTAGCTGAAATTTGGACCGGATGGGGGGAAAAACACACACACGCACGCGCACACACACACACACACATTTAGGATGCAGACTGGGATTTAATGATCCGAGTGAGCCATGGTGCAGCCACACATTAACCAGAGCTGCTGACGGATCTTTGAACCTGATGCATCAGCAGAAAAGAGTATAGCGGGAGCATGCATGTGTGTGTGTGTGTGTGTGTGTGTGTGTGTGTGTGTGTGTGTGTGATTGGGAAGTGATTTGTGATTAGCATGGAAAAGCAGGATGAAGGAAGAAGAGAAGAGATGGCAGCAGTGACTCAGTCGGAAACAGATGAGACTTTATTGGCGTGATGAAGCAGACAGAGTAGGGATGAAAGCAGCAGCCGGAAACCAATCAAAAATGGGTTGTGTACCAGCTGATTGGAAGTCCAGTCAAAGAGAAATTATCAGCAATTACAGTGGAACTAACAGAGATACGTATTTTTTTGTTTGATGTTTGCATGTATTCAGGTGCAGCAGCACATGAGGGAATATTGAAGCTTAAGGTTAGGTTTGCGTTTTTCTGCAGTGTTGAATGTTTTCTGTTTCAGCATTTCTGAGTTGCATCTGTGCTGACAGGATGTGATGTCACAGATCTGACACTGACCCATCATATTTTGTCTCTTCACACTGAATCATCCTTTCATGCACTTGCTAGTATGTGTGTGTGTGTGTGTGTGTGTGTTCTTGTACTTCCTACATAGTGAGGACCGGAACACCAACAGAGTGAGGACATTTTTGTGAAGTGAGGACATTCTGGCAGGTCCTCACTTCTTTAAAGGCTTGTTTGAGAGTTCAGACTCTGTTTTAAGGTTAAGGTTACAATTAGGATTTACTATTCCAGTAAGGGCCCTCACAGAGACAGAAGAGTGTGTGTGTGTGTGTGTGTGTGTGTTTGCAGGCATGTACATGAGGTTCTCCTTGGTGTCTTGTTACCCTCCCCTGGTGTGTATGCTGTGTGTCTCCCTGTCGCTCACTATTCAATAATTCAATACCAACAGCAGTGTGTTCTTTGTGTGTGTGTGTGTGTGTGTGTGTGTGTGTGTGTGTGTGTGTGTGTGTGTGTGAGTCTCAGGTAGGCCATGGCTCTCAGCAGGAGGGATCACAGTAAGAACAAGTGCAAGAGGCAGACAAAAAAGGAACGGAAAAAAGAGAGAGGCTACAGAGAACCATGGGCGTGTACTAGAGTCAGGTCGATTTCCAGTTTTGCCGATCCAGTATGGTGTACGAGCATAAACTGATTTGATTTTATGCCAACCGGCTGAAATGGCATTATGGCATGCCTCAGCAAAATCAAATTGTACAGACAGCATTGGCGTCAAGGCGCAACAGCTTGTATTTTCAGTGTTTTCCACACATTCAGTCATGGAAAAGATTATTAGACCACCGTTGTTTTCTTCAGTTTATTGTTCATTTTCTTGATAATAACCAAAATCATAATCAAGAAAACCATAGAAATGTCTAGATATCAGCTCTTAAATTAAACTCTTATGAGCTATTTTTGTTGTTGTCATTATATTTGTCCAAACAAATGTACCTTTAGTTGTACCAGGCATCAAATTGTACAAGAAATTGAAGAAAACAAGGGTGGTCTAATATTTTTTTTCCATGAATCCAGTCCATACCTTGACTGGCCGCAGAGGGACATACAATTGCGATACGTATTAGCATTTTTGTTATTTGTTTTATCTGTTGGCATCATGTGCAACTGATTGTCTCACATGCTCAGCAGTCAATACTGACCAATATGAAAACATTTTGTAGAAAAGGTGAGCCTTGCTCTTCCTCCTTCTTTTTTTCTATTCTTCTTCTTCTTCTGTTTAAGAACGGCTGCTGAGTCAAGTGCAACACATAGTGGTAAAATCCGGTATACCATCGGGTCCAGTGTTTAGTTCCAAAAATGTTTTTGTACCACAGAAATAGAACAAATATGTTTGTTGTATTAATGATTAAGTTTGGATTCACACAATAATACAAACAAACAGCTGTAGACCATCAACTCCCTTGTAAACTCAAACATGACTCTGATGGAAAGGTAAAGCGGTGAAAATATTCTAAATATAACGTATATACTATACAACGATATTGATATGTACACAGTCATGGAAAAAAATGATTAGACCACCCTTGGTTTCTTCAATTTCTTGTTCATTTTATTGCCTGGTACAACTAAAGGTACATTTGTTTGGACAAATATAATAACAACAAAATAATGATTTTGGTTATTATCAAGAAAACCATATTAAATGTCTAGATATCAGCTCTAAAATTAAACTCTTATCAGCTATTTTGTTATTATTATATTTGTCCAAACAAATGTACCTTTAGTTCTACCAGGCATTAAAATGAACAAGACATTGAAGAAAACAAGGGTGGTCTAATCATTTTTTCCATGACTTTACAGATATATTTTTAGGTGCCTAATATATGTCTTCCTGCCCCGTTTCAGCGGGTTAATATGCCGCCCTTTCTGTTGACCTCACTTCGACACTTTGTGCTGTCGCTACTGACCGTCTAATGCAACCGGCTATGGTGCTACTGGTTAATGCAACCGGCTAATGTGCGACTGGCTAATGTGCAACCAGCTAATGCGACTGGCTAGTGTGCTACCGGCTAATGCAACTGGCTAATGAGCGACCGGCTAATGTGCAACCAGCTAATGCGACCGGCTAATGCTACTGGCTTTCTTGGATGTTTTTGTTCCGGGGTCATACACCAGCGCGGGGGTGGAGCATGTGGAACATGCGCATATGCGTTGTCTTGTCATACATACCAGCGAAAATCCTATTCCAATCACATTATCTTGGTGTCCTAATCGGAGTTGGAGAACGCCGACATCAGTCGGACTAACACGTTTACATGCACTTCAGTTGTCCAGTTATAGTCGGATTAAGGCAATAATTCCTTTTTTTCAAGTGTGACTATGGATAAGTACCTCTTTGAAGCCCACTTGAATAATCCAAACTATCCCTTTAAGACTAGAGGTCAGGGACTTAGTGGACACAGTGGAAGGTCTTTCCAAGTAGCTCAAGAGAAAGACAAACAGTGTGTGTGTGTGTGTGTGTGTGTGTGTGTGTGTGTAGGATAGAGACCGAGACATAAAGTAAAGTGGTGGCCGTGATGGTGGTGCATTGTGGGAACGTCACTGTGCCATCTAGGGCACGCTGCCCTTAATTGATGCTCCACTTCCCTGCTGCTGGCACTGTTCTCTCCACTGTTTCTGGGACTGCAAAGCCCCCCCTCTCTCTTTATGTCTCTCTATATCTCCCTCTTTATGTCTGAAGCTCTGTCATACACTTCCCCGTGTGTCCCTGTGTTAAACTTTCAGATTTCTTTCTTGTTATTGTAATGACATGGTGCAGTTTCCATTTTTTTGTATTCCTGTTATAAATAGCATCTTATAAATAGAACAAAAGATCATTGTTTGCGATGTGACAAAACCAACTTCATCAGTGGACTGCTAGCCCACATTTGTTTGTCTAAATGTGAAGTACTGTTAGTTGCATGTGCATGTGTGTATGTGTGTGTCTAAGTTTGTGCACACACATCCAGAATCACACGTTTTACCACATTGGAGAGAAATTTGAATGCTTACAGTATGTCAGCAGGCTTGTCCTCTTTTGAGCGATCCATCTGTTCTATCCTCTTCTTTTTTCCTGCCAGTTTTTCTTCTGTTGAGTTGTTCTGCCAGGCTGTGATTGGTTGATGTTTTCCCTTGCTGAATGTTGTTGATGATGATTTTGTTGGCGTAATGATGCGGTTATGTTGATGGCATTGGTAATGTCATCAGTCATTATGTCGGTGAAGATTGCTGATGTGTTGTTTGTCACTGTGATGATTCACTGAAGATAATGTGTTGGCTTTGTTTATTGTGCTCATGTACGTCAACAACCACATTGTTCATCTTGGTTCCTGTTGTTGACAATAACATGATGTCAGCAAGGTGCTGATGTCCTCGTTTTGATGGATGTTGTATTGTGTTGTTTTGGGGGCTACTAATATTTTGACATTGATCTTGTTGATACTCGAGTCCTGGACTCCCAACTTGAGTCGGACTCGAAGCCCGATTTTCAGGACTCGCACTTGCATATTGATGACTCAGATTAAGTATATCAAACAAATCACTCTGTCAACAACGCATATAAAGAAATGGAACAACCACATTATGGAAGAACTAAATAAACTCCCTGAAATGGCGACAGCGTGTCATTATGTTTTATTTCTATATCAACTCTTTGAAGCTGCTACGACTAAAGTTTGAGGACTCAGACTTGAGCTCTGATAATGACGACTTGACTTGGACTCTTCTCGGTGACTCTGGCTTATGACTCAAACTCGCATTGATGGATGAACTCTACTCAGGCTCTTCTTTGGTCACTCGGACAGGAACACTAGGGACTCGAGAATGGGTGATTGACTACAACACTGACTTATGCTGCTATTCTTTGTTTAATATAGATATATTGATAATGCCATTCAAGTTTTTATAGTTTTGCTATTTATAAACATGTCAAAGTATTGTTTATGTTATTGATGCTTTTGATGTGGTTTTTAATGTTGATATTAAGGCAACATTAAAGGTTTTTTACAACTCCTAACTCAAGGTCCACTTACTATTTTTTCTTCTAGCAGCTTTAAACCTCCTTTAATTAGCTACCTGAGGCTGCCTGATGATGATGATGATGATGATGATGATGATGATGATGATGATGATGATGTTTCTTTGGAAAGCAGCAGCTTCCTCCGTGGTGTCCTGCCATGGCGACACGCTTATTCAATCTTGTGTGTGTGGTAGACTGATGACTAGAGATGTTAACCAGTTTCTATGACTCCTTCAAGTCTTTACTTGTTACTCTGGAGTTCTTTTTACCTCACTGAGCTTTCTGCGTTGGGCCTTTGGAGTGAACTTGGCTGGGCATCCACTTCTAGTGAGAGTACATACAATACTAAATCGTCTCCATTTGTGAACCATTTGTCTAAATGTGGACTGGTGAATATCTAAAGTCTTTAAGATTACTTTATAACCCCTTCCAGTCTGATGCAAATGAACAATTCTTGATTGCAGGTCTTCGGAGATCTCTTTTTTGCAAGGCATGGTTCACATGAGCAGATGCTTCTTGTGAATAGTAATCTCAAAAAGTTTGAGTATTTTTTACAGGTCAAAGTATCTCTAGGCCTCACTCGCATCTCATTTCATTGTTAGGACTCCAAGTTTGCTAATTCCTGACTCCAATTAGCTCTTAATGGAGTCATTAGCCAAAGGGTTCACTTACTTTTTCCACCATCACGTTGAATGTTTAATGGATGTTTTCTATAAAGACATAAAATATTATAATTGTGTGTGTGGTATTAGGTTAAGCATGTTGTGTTTGTCTATACTTGGGACTTATATGCAAATAGGATCACATTTTATGACAAATTAATGCAGAAAACTAGGTAATTTAAAAGGGTTCACATACTTTTTCTTGCCACTGTAGTTTTGTGGAGTAAAAAACTGTGACTCTGTCAGCTTGCCAGAACTATCTATTCTACGATTGAAACCGGAGCTTAGAAAGTAAGCTAATAGTTTTGTATCCACTACACTACTGGCAAGAATTTCATACAACTTGTCCAAAATCCTGAACTTTCCCTTTAATGGTAATGATGATGCTGTTGTTATTCATCATTGTTGACATTGATACTTTAGTCTGTCTTCTAGTTATAGACAAGTGGATGATTTCAACATGAATATGCTGATCTCTGTTTGGCATTTCAGTGCTACTAAATTTGAGCTATAGTCAAGTCAAACACCCCATACCCCCCCAGCCACACACAAAAATATACTTAGCAGGACATTTAAAAGCAGCAGAGGGGAAAAGTCACTTTTTCCTCCTGGTACATGCAGCATATGAAACACTTGCTTCTGCCAACTGTCAGGTCTTTCCTCATCACTAAATGCATTTAATGTGAAATTATGCGTGTGTGTGTGTGTGTGTGTGTGTGTGTGAAGGGGGAGGGGGAGCAGCCATCTCTCTGCACAGATTGACACGTGTATCCAGACCTCTGAGTATTAATGATCATAAACTTTAGTCCATTATCGGATCAGCGCTCTATTTTAAGCCTCTCTGCATCCACATCCAGCTTATAATGCCCCAAGCTAAAAGCCTGTTGTCTCTGTGCTGCTCTGTCCGACAGCTGTATGAACACCGGTGTGTTGCTCTTCATGTATGTAAACACAGTCACCATCTTTAAAGAATTATGGAGATAGGGAAAAACACAGATTTGTTATGAATTGACAAGAAATTGACACATGGAGAAAAAAAAAATCTGAGTTACCTCATGCTGTGCCATTAGTTTTATAAAAGAGACAGATATTTGTGAAGCATGACATTATGCATCAAAAACACTTTTTCTTGTCTGGAGCAACTTGTCCTGATATCCCACTGTGACTCCATTTTTGTCAGTTATGGAAGCTAGATACAATGCTGTTTTGTCGTGAACTATTAAATGACAACTCTTTCAAAAAAACATAGGTGAAGATAGAGATGTTGTGCTGAGTGCACATCCCACAAAAGACATTTTCCATTCTTCCTTTTATATGATCTGTGGGAAAAGGGACAGTGGCTCTGCTTCAGTTTGTTTCTCCTGACTGGAGGATTTGGTTTCAGGCCTGTTTTGCAATCCTAAAGGGTCTCGACAACAACATCTGCTGTTCGAGAGGGAAATCGGGGCCGCAGCCTGCTGCGGGACAAATGATGCTTGTTATGATGAAATTAGGAGTTGGTGGGGTGATCATATTTTTGGTGATCAAGGACGACAGGGTGCTGGGGGTCAGTGGAGTTGCAGAGACGTGAGCGGTGTTGCTAACTGTGTTGCTTCCCGTGGGATATTTGCCTCTCTAAACATTTTTCGAAGTCAACAGAGGTTATTATATGGTACATTTCTTCAACTTTGCTCTCAGCAGAGAGGAGCTGCAGTTTATTAATAAGTGTTGATGCACTGTCCCTTAAGAAGCCAAATTAATAAATGAAGCCCCATTAAACTTAGTTTACAAATCTTATTTCAAATGGTATTTCTCACTCGAGCATGACATTTTCAAAAGTCCCATATTATAACAAGTGTCATTTCCACATCTTTTTTGATTATTGAGCAGGTCTGGTGCTATTGGTTGGCTGATATTATCGCCTGATATCAGCCTATCATTGATATATCTGTTTGCATCTGTATCAGCTTTATTTTTGGACTGAGCGTTTTATTGTTGATTTTGTAAGGTGACCTTGAGTGTTCAGAAAGGCGCCCATAAATAAAATCAATTATTAATAATAATGATAATAATAATAATTATTATTATTATGTTATTCCAGCTTCATGACAAATGCAGCACATTTCTGTAAGATTCGGTTGCCACAACTATATAGGTTGAAAGTGCTGCTGCATTGCTGTTACAATCATTTCCTGGCTGCAATGATGGTGCAGAGACATCAAGAGTGCAGAGTTGAAGACTTGGAAAACACTGACCAATCACAGCAGACTGGGCTTTTCCCAGAGGGTGGCTTAAAGAGACAGGCGCTAAAACGGAGAGTTTCAGACAGACGATGAATATAGTATAAGAAATATCATGTGTTTTTGAACATTGAAGCCTCCAAACATGTTGCAGTAGAAGCCCAAAGTACAAGTATGCATAATTACCACTTTAAAGTTGAGAGAAAACATCCCTAGATATCAATTACTGAGACTTTAATGCTGATGAGCAACTTTCATCAAGTTCTGCTTGATGCTGCGAGGAAATACATGATCTTCTTTTCCCAACTGGACCCGCCCGCTTCAGAACTGATAAAAGAGCACAGACAACACAACACAGACATGTGAAATAACCCAGGCAATTGTTTTTAGTCAGTTGTCCAGTTACAGCTAAAAGGGGGAAACATGGTTTTAAATTCATGCACAACTTTTAACTCTGTATGAGTTGCTTTTGAGGCGTATTATTACCCAAGAGGAAATAAGGATTGACACTAAGATCGTGTCCTCTGTGTTGTTTCTGGGAGCTGGAGAGATTCAGTGGCCTGACTGTACCCTGGAGGTGTGAAGAAGGCTTTGAAACAGCATTTAGACTATTGTGTGTGAGTGAATTGGCAGAAATATAACTGAATTGTTGACTGAATAAATTAAAAAAGGATGTTTTTTAATACTTGCTGGCTAGTCAAATATGCCTTTGGCAGACTGTGTTGTTGGGAAGTTCGACTCATGATCTCAGCCTATGCTAAATCCTGGCTACAGCCCTGATAACCATGCTTGCTGGGAAACCATGATCATTTATTTTGAAATAGAAAATAAAAGCAGTAAAAACAGCTTCATAAACCTGAAAGTGAAAGAGAAAGAGAAAGGGGCCTGTCTTTTGAGCAAGGCATTAAAACAATGACTGCTCAGCCAGTGGTCAGATTTGAGTTATGACTGTGAGGCAGGATGTGGCTGAAACAGAGCAGGCCCTGATTAAATATCTGTCAGTAAGTGTTGTGGTTACCCTCGGGGGAATGCTTTCAGACTGCATTGTGTGTTGGAATTACATTGCTCTTAGTTTTCCTTCAAGCTTCCTATCATGTTAGAATCACTCACGTATAGCCAGCACTCCTACAGCAGCCAGGAAATCTGGGTTTCGGGTCGATGCTTAATTCATTCTCCCATATCCCATAATTCATTTCATCACAGCAGACGCACAGCTCCATATTCCAAGCACACAACATGTTTGAGGCACTAAATGGAAATGTTTCCGTGTCCTGGATACCCACAGAGAGAAAGGGAAGGTGTTTATTTCTGTGAAAATGTGTAAGGTCAATATTTTTTATACTTTAAAAAAAAGAACTTCAACAGTAAACTCAATGACTGTGATGACAGCGGACGGCTGACAGGTTTTCAGCCTCTACCTGAATAGAAAGGCAAGTCAGAAAGCAGCTTAGCATATTTTCCCTTGAGGCTCTGCTGCTTCTGACAGTGGCAGTGCAAAATCTAACAAAATACCAGAGCAGAGGAGGAAGAAGAAGAAGAGGAGATAAATGGAGAATTGTAATGAAAGGCAATGAGGATGGGGAATAGAAGCACATTTAAGCCTAAGGGGGTGGCCTCAGGGCCCCCTGGGGTCGTCCTGTTCCACTGCTAAAGGATAAATATGTTGGAAGTGATTTTTCAATCAGCCTTTCTTTCTTTCTTCCCACCATCTGCTGTCACCAGAAACTTATAAAGCTTTTGCTCTGAAAGAACAACACTCTTCCTGTTTTCCGCCCTTTTTCCTCCTAATACAACCTGGAGGCTCATCATGTAAAATGGAGAGATTAAAGATGCTGATAGATTCTTATGATCTAAAAAAACAAGGATTTCTCACCTGAGAAACGGCTGCCCAGTTGAGAGAGGATAGGGGGCACCGTTCAGAATCCAGAATGAATCATCAGGCAGACTGTCTCAGTCTGGGTCTGTCTCCACTGTCTCTCTGTAAGGCTGTGTCCTCTGCAGGAACACAAAGATCTGATATTTTCTTTCTTTCTGCTCGGCTCCTGGTGAGACTGCAGTGAGCAACAGAACAGGTTGCACTGCTGTGACTGGATTTCAGAGGGAGATGAGAAAACTTTGCAAAAAGAGATGTACAAATGTGAGGTAATTCCGTCCAGGAACCTGATATCAGTTCTACCCTTTTTAAACCAATGCAAACTAGGGCTGGGTGATATGGACCAAAAGTCATATCCTGATGTATTTAGGCTGAATATAGATATACGATATATATCCCGATATTTTTATCACAAAGTGAGAGCAAATGTTTAGTCAAAATCAAAACCAAATATGACATGTTACAAGTAGTTCTATTGAAACTCTTTATTTAAGTGAATATAAATACTGTATAACAACAGGAGTAGCATTTTTAAAAACAAAGCTCCATAAAGTGCACATTTAAATAAAAAAAATATATTAAATAAAAATAACCTATGAAATTAAATAGGCCAATCTTTTTCTGAAATATATTTATATGAGAAAAGAATAACGAACATTACAAAATAACTAAATATGACAAACCCTATTAAGGGCAGCATTTATATATAAAATCTTTTTTTTTAACTATATCAATATATGCGATATGGTCTGATTCCATATCACATTTAAAAATATATCGATATATTTTTTGTATCGATATATATTGCCCAGCCCTAATGCAAACCTAGTTCTTTTGCTGTGCTGGTGCTGGTTTGCAGTTGGTTCAACCTTCTCTTGCTCTTCGATAGCGACATTATTACGTCACAGTTTACATCTCTGCTCTCCACAAGTATTATACCAACAATGGCAGGCTACATCGTCTCTTTACAAATGTTGCTCCTGGCTTTGTGAGCCTACATTGGCATCAGAATGGGACATGTACAACACATTTGTGCTGCTCGTCTTGAATGCTATGGACGGCAATTATGTTCTTATTAAAACTTAATGTAAGATGTTGGTGTTAGCCTTTGTTGTATGCTAACGCTAGCCTGTGTCGATCACATTGCATTTAAACAAATCAGATCAAATGAATGATACACGTTTTAGTTGGTCTTGTTGCCCCCAGCCCCTGATGTTTAAGACCAGCAAAGAGTTGGTGCCGTTCTGGAACCAGCTGGTTCTTCGGCTGTCAAAACGCGAAGAACTCGTTTGAGATTAGGCACCAGATCCAAACTGGCCCTGGAACTGCCTGGCTGAAAAGGGGTATCAGATTTAGCTGACCGTGATGTGTGTGAGGGTTCACTGGTAGACTGGAATGAGATGCAGATTGCTGTCAGTAACTGGCATGTGTGTACATGTTTGATTGCATGTATGTGACTGTGACAAATGCATAGTCTCTGGCGATTCTGTTGATTTAAATAGAAAATGTACTCACCATGTAGATGTTGTGTTCATATGAATACAATGTATTCTCCTGAATCAGTCCCAAGACAAAAAAACCAACCCAAAACTCCTAAAAATGACAATGCACCTACTACAATATTACCCAAAAGACCTATTATTTTGTTTTTTTTATTGTCTGTGTGGAAAATGTTATCCAACCTTTCAAAAGTAACCAGATAAGTAGCATTCAGTTGTTTTTGCACATAGCTTAGCATTAGTAAAGAACACTGTGTGTATTATCTTAGCTCTAATCTGATCTGCATACAATACATCAAAGTCATAAATTGCTATTACAGGGACCTGAATCATTTCCATAACTAAAGCATTTTGAAAAATCAAAGTCACCTTGGTGGAAGGCAAGTGGTGCACGTTAGCGTGCTTCCTAGCAAATCATCAGGAGGAAAAAAAAACAGAAACATTATGCTCATTCAGTAATTGAATGAATGATGATGATTCATTAAATGATTAATTAATTAATTAAATAAGTGTGTGCTTTTGAGGTGCCTCCCTTTGTCTAAAAACGTTCAATGGCAACATTTGCATGCTGGTTCTTGCAAACTTTGATTAGTTTTATTATCATTTATTGTAGAATCAAATGTTGTTCGTCTTGTTTTATGTCTCTTTCTAAAACAAATCGCATAATGCACATACCCAACAAGAATTAGTTTTTAACCTGGATGTGACATTTTTACGACTCTTGAATCTTTTATGGCTTCTAACTTTCAGAAGCCATTAAAGGGTTTTTAGTCCCCACAATGAAGCTGTTATTCTGTTCACAACATTATCTGGCTTGGCTCATCAAAAATGAGCAACTCCTGACACTCTACCCTCTAGTCTCTTCTCCATTTTTCATTAAAAAATAATTTCTTTCCTTTAGACTCTGTGGTCTGAGTCTCCTTTGGTAGGTTTCTCTACCAGCATCTTCACCCCTGGGATGAAGCGTGAATCTTGTTTGTTTGCTAAAAAGTTAGCTACCAACACCCGATAGATTGAGTTCTGAAACCTTGTCCCCTGTGTGTCCCTGTTAAAGTATCTGAGTGAAATAAGCAGACTTCAGGCTCAGTCAGCATTGTGGCACATCACAAATCGCTGTTGCAATTGCATTACCTGTTTGTACTTCCTACCACAGCAGCTGGTGAATTAAGAAAATGTACCCATCACTCAAGGCAGGTGCTAATTTCCAACCCTGCTACAACAGAATGATGAATTAACAGAACATTTACAGCCGCAGTGAATCTAACACAATTAACATTTGGTGCAGTTCATCTCCATTAAAGTCCCCAAACCTCTGCCACCATCACCTTATCATCAAAACACCACTTTAGACTCTCTACATTACATTATTACATTACATGTCATTTAGCTGACACTTTTGTCCAAAGCGACTTACAATAAGTGCATTCAATCTGGAGGTACTAGCCTTAGACCACAGGAATCAAATAAGTACGGAACTTTAAGAGCCAACTGTAATCACTACAGGAGTTCTATATGTTAAAGAAGAAGAGCATTTTTTTTTAGACCATGACCATGACTTTACCAAGGTATTGTTGGAAGAGGTAGGTCTTCGGTCTTCAGCCTGCAGCGGAAGATGTCTACACTGCAAAAAAGGTGTGTCTGAAAACAAGATAAAAACACTAAATCTGAGGGAAATGATCTTGCTGCATGGACAGATGATTTCACTTGACAAGATTTATTAAATTAAGATTATTAAATCTAGAAATAAGCATGTTGAACGTTTAAAATAAGAAATTAACATCGATGAACTGGCCCGAGCAGAGTGCAATGCAAATTATTTGTTTCTTACCAAAAAAACCCATTTCGATTTAGGAGTGTTAGATAATTGATCTTGTTTTAAGAGTTAATTTCTTATTTTAACATTTACATTTAGTCATTAAGCAGACTCTTTTATCCAAAGTGACTTACAGGAAGAATAAAAGCAAACAATCAAGGTATAGTGCAGTAAGAGCTATAAGTGCATCAATAAGTGCTAGTGACAATTCTAGTCGAGTAGAATTATCATGTGGTGCTAGGAGAGAAGATGCTCTCTGAAGAGCTGGGTCTTAAGGAGTTTTTTTTAAGCGTTCCACATGCTTAGTTGTGTCGGTGGGGAGCTCGTTCCACCATTTGGGAGCCAGGACAGAGAAAAGTCTGGAGATGGTTTGAGGCGAGTTGACCCACGCAGGGTGGGGGTTGCCAGCTGTTTGGCTGATGCAGAGGGGAGAGGGCGAGCAGGGGTGTAGGGTTTGACAAGTTCCTGGATGTAAGTAGGACCTGAACCATTAGCAGCAGAGTACGCCAGAGCTAGAGTCCTGAAGCGTATCCGTGCAGCCACTGGTAGCCAGTGGAGGGAGGGAGGAGGGGTGTTGTGTGTGAAAATTTGGGAAGATTGAAGACCAATCGAGCAGCTGCATTCTGGATGAGTTGCAGAGGTCGGATGGCTTTGGCAGGAAGACCTGCCATGAGGGAGTTGCAGTAGTCCAGGCGTGAGATGACCAGCGCCTGGACCAGGACCTGAGCTGCCTTCTGAGTGAGAAATGGGCGGATTCTTCTGATGTTATGCAGCAAGAATCTGCAGGATCTGGTTCAGTTCAACCCTACAAAAAGTCCCCAAACCTCTGCCACCATCACCTTATCATCAAGACACAACTTTAGACTGTCTAGCCTTGATGTGTGATCTGTGTGAGCTAGTGATTAGTTGTGACCAATTGACAATTTATTTAATTAGTTTTATCATGTAAAGTCATTTTATTTTATTTGCCAATAACTGGCCTGCTTCTTGTCGTCCTTTAACATTTAATTCACCATAATAACCTTTCCTGTGCCTTATCCTATAGCAATCTGATTGTTGAGATTAATTCCAGTGTAACAACGTGTCCCCAAATAATATTTGGCAGGCATACAGCGGGTTGCTGTGGTAACAGCTAGCTGTTGCCCATCAGATTGTGAATGATTGCTGCCGTTAATGGAAGCAGCGCCGCAGCAGCTCCACTGCTGGCAAGCACACACTCTGTCTTCTGGACAGGTAATTTAGGGCAGAATGAACACGCACAAACAACACACACACACACACACACATACACACACACACACACACACACAGAAGTCACACACAAGCACACACTTAGAAATGAAACTTATAAAGAGGCAGACACACACACATAAACACCATAATTCACCCACACGCTGAAGCATAGCATATTTATTTAAATCCATTTTTTATTTAAAGCATACCAAAACTAACACACATAAATAATGTTTTTTTTTTATTGTCAAGCGTGTATTTATTGAAATGTAGCTATTTTAACAGACAAAACAAATATTTATTAACATCCAAAAACCAACCCCTCCCAATAAAGCAAATTCCTTATCAAAGGAAGAAAATATATATATTGATTAATAAAAATAAATAGATTTTTTAAAGCCTAAATTAAATAAAAGCAAAAAAAGCTATTCATATTTTAAATAATACAAATAAATATAAATAATATACTCAGAATAGTATTATATTAAAATATTTAATATATTACATTAAAATAATATAAAAAATAAAATTAATTAAATGAAATAAATATTTATACACACAAAGATAAAAAAAAGTAGTAAGGTAGTCAAGTATAAAAAGTAGCGTAAAAACAATATTTATATATATATATATATATATGTACAATCACACAATGACACACACCGTTTTTGCACTAGTAGGCATTGCATTTCACAAAGTCACACACACACACACACACACACACACACACACACACACACACACACTCACACACTCATCTACACCTTGGAGGCTTTTTTCCTGTATTATAGCAGACCTACTTTCACAGGGTCCCACTACTGTACTTAGATCAGTGTGTGTATGCCTGTGTGGCTGTTTATCAGCTTGGCCCAGTTATACTCAAGTCGTCCTTGAGCAGAACACAATGCTGCACACAAACAACAGTGCCAAACTTTTAAGATGTCGCAGACTTTGTAGTCAGCTTTAAGGGGAGAGAGAGGTTGTGTTACAGTTGAAATGTCATTTGTATGCAAAGACTGCTTTACCGTTTGGTCACACCCCACTGTGTGTGTTGGTATGTGTGTGAGAAAATGCGTCATCAGTCTAGTCAGAGCAGCACCGTCTAGCTTTCAGTCATTGTGTGAATGCCACTTAAACTCACGCACAGTGTATGTAATCAAAGCTGCATAGCAGATGTGTGTTTCATCATATAATTGGCATGTTGGTGTGATGACATCATTGCAACATAAACGTCGATCGTCTACATTTTTTCTGAAAGGGGAGAAAACCTGATCAGCGTTTATAGTTGAGCTCAGATCTGTATTTTCAGCTCATCAGACATCACTGGTTAGATTTTGGCAGAAGTCTTGGGAATGATGCATATCAGCTCTCCCTCCTGGTCATAAAACTACACTGATTGGCCAATGGGGAGCACTAGTACTTACGGATTTCTGTATGTAACAATCAGTAGCCTCTTTTAACTGATTTATTTTCCACACACAGTAGTAGAGTTAAGAAGATGGGTTTATGTTTTGTACTAAACGTAAGTCAGCTCCCAAGTTAGGACAGTTGAAAATAGTTTGCACTGAGATGGATTAACAAATGGGATCTTGCAACGGACAATTGACACCAAACAGGAACATGGGAATCATGGGAACTGTACCTGCTATATGAATGCATGTAATGCATGTAAAAAGTATGTGAACCCCTTGAAATAACCAAGTTTTCTGCATCAATTTGTCATAAAATGTGATCTTATTTGCATCTAAGTCTCAAGTATAGACAAACACAACGTGTTTAACCTCATACCACACAAACAATTATAATATTTCATGTCTTTATAGAACACATCCATCAAACTTTCAAAGTGATGGTGGAAATAGTAAGTGAACCCTTTGGCTAATGACTCCTTTAAGAGCTAATTTGAGTCAGGAATTAGCAAACTTGGAGTCCTAACAATTGAAATGAGATTTGAGTGAGGTGTAGATGTATTTTGACCTGTAAATAACACTCAAACTTTTTGAGATTACTATCCACAAGAAGCAAAGGCCCAAAGCAGAAAGCTCAGTGAGGTAAAAAAAAGAACTCCAGAGTAACAAGTAAAGGCTTGAAGGATTCATTGGAACTAGTTAACATCTCTGGTCATCTCTAGTCTACCACACACACAAGATTGAACAGGCAGGGCATCCATGGCAGGACACCATGGAGGAGGCCATTGCTTTCCAAAGAAACATCACCGCATGCCTGAAGTTTGCCCAAGAGCACCTTGACACTCCACAACACTACTGGGAAAATATTTGATGGACTGATGAAACTATGGTGGAATTGTTCATGAAAAACACGCAGCAATAGGAATGGTGTGAATACGGCCCTGAATACCAACATGAGACCATCATCCCAACAGTGAAGTATGATGGAGGGAGCATCATGACTTTGGGCTGTTTTACTGCCTCAGGGCTTGGACCACTTACTATCATTGACGGGAAAATGTATTCCCAATTTTATCAAGGTATTCTACAGGTTAATGTCAGGGTGTCTGTCTGCCAACTGAAGCTCTCAGCAGAAGTCGGGTGATGCAGCAGGACAATTGCCTTAAATATCAAACTGAATCTACTACAGAATGACTTCAAAAAAGTAAATCTGCCTTTTGGAGCGGACCAGTGGACCTCGATCCAATAGAGATGCTGTGAAATGACCTCAAGAGAGCTGATCACACCAGACATCCTAAGAACATGACTGAACTGAGGCAGTTCTGAAAGCAAGAATGGTCCAAAATTCCTCCTGAACGTTGTTCAGGTCTGATCAGCAGCTATCAGAAGCGTTTGTTTGGTAAAAGAAATCAGTGGGAACTCGCTGTTCAGGGCATCTGAGCCCACGTGGTATGAATGCTAACCACTTGGCAGAGGGAGGTCGCCCCCAAACCCACGAGTAAATTTAGTCTAATTCCATATCACATTTAAAAATATATCGATATATTTCTTATATCGATATATCGCCCAGCCCTAAAGGGAAACACTTTGTACTGCTGGATACATTGGATGAATCCCTCAACACTGTTAAAGAATTTTTGCACGTATCAAAACAGATGGTAGTTACCTGCTCATGATTGACTCATGGAGTTGGCATCATTCAGAGGATGACATCATTATTAGGTCATATCCTCCAGCTCAACTTACATTAACATTACATTCACATTTCATTCATAAAGCTGACACTCCTACCCACAGTTATTCTTAATAAGCAGCTTTAGTGGATGCCTTTCATTCTCTGTAGTCCCAAGGACGGCCGCACCCACCCTTCTGCTCGTGTTTACACAGCTCCCTTGTTATGTTTGTGTATGTGTAACTTCTGATATCGTGACGTTAGCAGTGATTAAATGAATTTGTAATCTATTGAATGGGGTCAGATAAAGCTGACTAAATGCCTGTTGCCGTTTCCCACAACACCTGTTCTCTTGTGTGTGACTGTGTCTGGGTGTGACGGAGGTATATGTGATTAGGTTTTTTATGTGTGTAAAAGGCTTGCAGTACAGCTGCTGGGAAGGTGAATACATAGTTTCATCAGAGGGAAAAACAAGAGTGAGCATGTTTGTGTATCTTTGTGTGCCAATACTTGGCTACGAAAAACAGCGACCAGATCATCTTTAAATATTTGCATTAGGCTTGTTTATACTGATATAACCTTTAGAATCAAGGCTGTTTTATCATTAATCTGTAAAGCAAACATGTAGGTGTCCATAATGGAGGAAGATCTGCTTGTTAATTAGTAATTCCCAAGTCTGACAGCCAGAATGGAAACAAAGAGCCCCTTCTAACAGCTTGTTGTGGTGAAGCTTTAGAGCCCTTCACTAACACTCTCATTCATGTTCTCATTGAGGAGTCTGGGAAGGTTTTGTAAGGCAATATCATATTATAATCCTTTGAAGAGATGCTGGTGCTTCAGTTAGACCGAGCTGATGCCACGAGTGACCTCAGCTTTACCAATTAAAGGATTTGCATCTCCGTTTTGTACCTTTTGGGTTTGGATTTGGGTATTGAGGTACATTATACTTTTTTTTCTATTGAGTATTTGATCTGGATGAGTTCTTCATATAACAAGAACAAAAATAAAATAAATATAAATACAAATATAAAGCAATCGGCTGGAGAAACATGGATGGAAGCTTATGTCGTGTTACAAAAAATTAAGCCGTACAGTTTCTGTTTTCTTCACATATATACAGCATGTCATTATGAGTAGCCAAATATACGTACATTACACAAACCAGCATAGACAGCCACAAAAACAAACAAACAGAGCTGTCTTAGACAAAAAATACCATAACAACAAGAACCACAGGGGGTAGACCATATCATACATAAATAAATAAAAAGAAATTAAAAAAAAGAAATCATATATGTTACATAGAGATAAGAGTGGGGGGAGTCCCCCTATCGACAGCATCCAGATTTTCTTACCACCACAGCAGCATCATCAAGTGCATAATAACTCATGTAACCCAATATGTGTCAATCCGTACTGTATTATCTCACTTATGGTCCAACAGGCCCTTCAAAACAGTTAGTCTCGTACCAATATAAGTCAGGAATGGGGAGCAGATTCTATAGAAAGCATCAGTCATACTGTTCATCTGGACCTATAAGTGTAGTATTCCATGGGTAACATATCAAAAATAACTTTATGCCATCCAGCTATTGTGGGGGGGTTTACAGTCTATCGACTTAAGCAATATGTTTTGTTGAGTCTTGTTGTTGAGTTTATATGAGTCTTTTGGAATGTGCACTTTTGAGGTACATTATACTATTAAAGGAGCAGGTGGCTGTGTCACATGCCTGTCCCTGAACCAGACTCCACTCTGTTAAGATAGCAGGAATGGAAACATAATGAAAGGGCTGCATCTCGGGCAAACACAGGGATGTTTACTCACAGCCTGTGATACAGTACATGTAGATAAAATCCCCAACGACCAAACAGGTAATATAAAGTGGCAATACAGTTTGTCCCTCCTTTACAGCTCAAAATATAAATATGTTTTCATTAGGTGTCTTTGCACTCGGGTCCTGGTCTCTTAAGGCCTGGCTGGATGTAGGTTATTACCACAGTTACAGTACAGTAACTATGGCGGGGTTAAGATGTGTAATATGTAATCTTCTGCTGCTAGAAGTCTCTCCGTCAAAACGATAACAGACGAAGGAGCAATGTCGTCATTGCAGTCAGGTTCTCACGGTCAGAGTTCCTTCTGTGATAATTGGGTTAGGATTTTAACAGGAACTGAATTATCAGCAGAGGTCTCCTCCTTTCCTAAACAAACGGACTAGGTGATAATTTCAGTGAAACACTGAATAAAGCACTTCAAAAATGCTTAACTTTTTGCAGTCTTTTGCAGACTATTTTGTCAGTTTTTGCCAGTTACAAATGTTTACCATGTCGTGTTGGTATCATTTTTTTTCAGCACACCCTCAACTTTATGACCTGTTAAATATTTTTCACTTTGACTTACTGAATCAACATTTTGAACCCAAAAGAAACCCAACATTAAAACTGACTTTGAAAATTATTAACACAGTCGAGCTCAATGAAGAATTTTAAATGTTGCAAATGTTGACACAGGTTGCAAATACAACATATAAGAGGTAAAGTGAGGTTAACATCTAAATATTTTTTTTTCTCTATACTAAATATGTTTGATCTTATCTCCAGTTTTACTTGGCCTAACATCAAAAATATTGGTTTAACAAGGATTAGTAAACATAAGCGTACCAAACCATAATGTGCCAAATTCTTCTATCCCAGCACAGGTCTTGGTAACGATACATATCGTGATTTAAGGGTGTTTCCACTACAGCCCAATACCCGGAATAAGGTGGGTCTCACTCACCGAAATGCCCCTAATTTGAATATGAGCCGTCCGGAGTGGACTTTTTTCGTCCCTGTAGAAGAGCAGGGCCGTTTTTCTCCACTTAAAAAAAGCCTGGACGCTGATTGGATAGAACGCTAAGCAGGATGTGACGTAGTACTGTGTACTACGCCACAACAACGCACGCCATTTGTTAAAACCCGGCAAAGCACTGTTGCCAACTTAGCGACTTTGTTGCTATATTTAGCACTACTGCTATACTGTGGATTTTTTCTTCTTCCTCTTCCGGACGCAATTACTAGTCCTACAATTTGAAGAGTTGCAGGACAAATTATATATCAAAATGTGCGGTTTGATCGGGATCGGTGTGCTATTACTTTTCTCTACAGAATATGAATTTTTCGCGACGTAAGTTCAATTTTGTATTGAAATGAATGGGACGGCCGAAAAAAAATGAGCAAAAAAGAACAATAATTGGAGATTTTTAAACGTCTACTTCTCCGGCATAATTTCACCTAGAGACTCCATTTAAACTTTAAACAGTAGACACAAGTCTTGTGTATCGGTGTATTAATCCACGTTTCGATAGGTCATATAGTTTTTTTATCAATCCCTGTTCAATGACCATGATCATTTATGGAGAAATTCTGAGATTATAATGGGCGTGTATTGCACGGAATGTTGGTGTCACAGTGTGTGACATCATCGCCAGAGTGTAGAGGGAGAGAAACAATTGTCAAAAACCATACGTCACCTCCAGAGTCTCTAAATTCCTCTGGGGCCTTTTTGTAATGGAGACATGCAGAGTGAGGGGACATTTGAGAGTGCGTGGCCTGAGACTTTCCCGGTGGCCCCTAAAGGAAACACATCTATAGCATATTTTCTGGTATTTCTTCCCACAGTCCAAAGACATTCAGCTTAGGTTGTACTGGTGACTCTAAATTGCTCGTAGGAGTGAATGAGAGCACAAATGGTTATCTGTCTATGTGTCAGCCCTGTGATAGTCTGGTGACCTGTCCAGGGTCACAATGTCAGCTGGGTTCGGCCCCAGATAATGGATAAATGGATATTCTATGTGAAATGACCACATGCCCAAGCATATTTTTGTAACATTCATTTCTCTATGTTAGCAAAACAGCATCTCTAGTTTGCTGCAGCTTTGCTCCCACATGCAAGGATCAAAACGTAGAGCTTTGTCCAAATGACATAAAAATGCAACATTTTGAATTATAAAATCCTACACTAATGGTCAACTAACTGACCTCCATAAGCTCCATACATGTGACCTCTCCTCTCAGGCTGGAACAAATCAAAGAGTCTCCATTTGCTCTCCTCGTCATTACTTCCACAACAGTTATTAGAGCTGAAGACCTCTAACATGGCCTTCAACATGTCAGGTCATGTCTTTTATCTCCAGCCTTTGATATGCTGTTTCTCCCTGCCAACCCCATCTTCCATACCAATTCTGTCACACCCCTCCTCCCTCCTCCCTCCGTCTGTCTCTCTGTATGCCTCCCTCACCCAGCATGCTTCTTGTTATACTGACTGTGAGTCTGCGGTGCTGTGCTGGCACTGTTCATGTTGCTGTCACTGCAGTCAGCCTTGTACCTTTTGCCCCATTTGATGCTATTGCAGCGATCCATTGAGTGTGAGCATACGTGTGTGTGTGTGTGTGTGTGTGGTTTGGGGAATCTCCAAGGTCACAGGAGACAAACTGCTGAGTCACCTACTGCTCCGTCATCAAAACTGCTTTCTAGCTGGGCCAGGTTATTAACGTAATGTTTTCATTGTCTGTTTAGAATATTATTAAATACTAGTTTTATACAACCTTGATTCCAAAAAAGTTGGGACACTGTGTAAAACATATATAAAAATAGAATGCAGCAAATTCGGAATTAGTGTTTGTATTGACAAAAAAATAATGTATTCTCTTACAGTTTTTCTCAATTGCTAAAACACTAATTCCTGTTGTGTGAAACAATTGCTCAGTTGTCTAAACTCCCCGAATTGAACATCCTTTTGACAAAACCATAAACTGTCTTCATCTGGTAAAACACTATTTGCAGATCTCAGTCAATCCTTTTGCAAAACACAATTCTCATGCAATAAGACACAGTTGTCACTGTGATGCACTTGTGATACATCATGGTAACAACAAGTGACAAAACATGAACACAAATGAAACACATTGAACACAACAATTCAAATCTGATTGCTCAGCAGTTTTTCTATTTTGACCATTTTGTTCAAGATCTGACAACATTGTTTGGTTTTGAGAACAGGTCAAACTATTTTGAGGGGATGGGATGGTTTTGCTAAAAGAATGAGAGGTTTTGTGAATGTAGTGTGATTTTATGTTTAGAATTCTGAGAAAAGGACAGGAGGATTTGAAAAATGTTTTTTAGCAATTGAGAAAAACTGTAAATTGAATGTAGGTCAGAAAGGTTATGTAAAATCCAGCCCAAAAAGTATAGGGGTTGGAATTTATGACATGACTATAATCTTGGCTATAGAAACAGACAGCTTATCTGTCTCGCTGTCAATTCTTCTTCCCTTTTCCCTCACCAAGGGCCCGGCTCTGTGTCCCTGCAGCCCCAGGAGCTCCTCGTTGACCCGCCAGCGGTTGAGCGAGGCAATATTAATCCACTTGACAGGGCGGCTGCTGCATCTTGTTGGCTTGTTTTGGCAATTTCTCATAAGTTTCGAGGTGACTGCATTTTTCATTGTAAGAAAATGATTCAGATCCTGTCATAAATTCAGTGTGCACAAGCAGCAACCTGAGGCAGCTAGCCAGAAAGCAGACAGATTATGTGGCAAAGTGAGTCATGTGAGTTTTTAATGATTTTATCATATGTTGTCATGTGTGAAAAGGTAAAAAATTAACACTATATGTAACATCAAATTTGTGTAATATTTATTCATTACAAAGCTCCATAAAGTGCACATTTAAATAAAAAAATATCTTAAACAAAAGCCGCAGCTTACCAGGAGCAAGGATCACAGTGCAAATTTGAACTATATCAATATATGCGATATGGTCTAATAAATATCACATTTAAAAATATATCGATATATCTTTTATACCGATATATCGCCCAGCCCTAATGGGAATAGAGGCCGAGGGGAACTAACTAGTGGGCGGAGCCAAAACACTCTCAAAAAAGCTGCTTTCTAAAAAGTACTCAGTGGAAACATGCCTTTTCTACATGCATTGAGTTACTGCCATGTGATTGGCTCATTAGCTATTTGTGTTAATGAGCAGTTGAACAGGTGTACCTAATGAAGTGGCCAGTGGCCATGCAAAAATTGCATGAATAAACCTTGAAAATTGAATAATCTGACACCAACAGGAAAAAAAAGCTCACCAATTATTTCTGCGCAGTCTTTGATTGGGAATGATGAGCAGGAGACGTCCAATTTCTCAGTTTTAACAAAAGTTTATTACAATAGCTCTGGGATTCACTTTAGAAATCAGTTTAACTGTCCCTGATACACACAGACAGGTTTCAGGTCATGAAGTCTGAAAACATCGTCTCTCCCCCTGCAAAAACCCCCAGTTCAACACTAACAATGTTTATTTATATTATGAAGGTAGATTTCTTCCAGGAAGTGCCGCCTTCTTCATCCGCTGATTCGCCAGTCTTCTTTCATACCGTCACACGTCAGGCCACCTGGGCATACAATCAATGCTGCCCAGGACAAGGCCATGTGACCTGCTAACAAACTTGTTATGACGAACATACTGCCTTGTTATGTCCTACAGAGATATAACAAGAGCCCAACTATTTTTCAATGTCTACTTGTTCTTTTAAAGTTTAAAAAACATAAGACAGACAATACTATTCTTTGTGATTATAGAATCTTAATTAGTTTAAGCAAATGGAATATATGTAATTAAAGTAATCACAGTTTCTAAATCAACATTAACACACAAACATAATCATTGTATCAAAATCATATTGCCTGATTAATATAAATGCATAGAGATAGACATTATCAAGGTTTAGTGAATTACGCATGCATAGTGACCTGTGATGACTGTTGGAGAAAAATCACAAAGACAAAAAAAGAGAGGAAGACAGTAACATTTCATTTCAAACAACGTAGAATATTCAAATTATTCTAACACCAGTGAGTGTATAACATTAGATAATCACAGAGCAGATGATTATTTTAACCAATCTTTTTGTTTTTCTTTATCTCTCATGCAGATTAGATTATCTAACCGACTAACAGTATATTTATTACATGAATATAATGTAGGCTATAGAAATAAATGATGACATCCATTGTTCATCATTTTTGCCTTAAAACATCCACTGCAGTCATAACCCACTCCTTACATGCACTCACAAACTGATTGACTTTCAGATCGAACACACGTCATACACGCATCGCTTCAGCAGCATGCCTCATGCATGAATGACCATGAACACACAACATGGGATTACCCGGAGTCCAAGCACGTCCTCATCTCCAAGCTGAAGCTGTTTCCATGGTGATTCATGTAAACAGAAGGGAAGTCTCCTGACATCACAGTAGTGGTCAGGGCTGTTGCCATGGCAAATCCATACCTCAGAGGCTGTGTGTGTGTGTGTGTGTGTGTGTGTGTGTGTGTGTGTGTGTGTGTGTGTGTACCCGTGCGTGTGTGTCCATGTGATGTGAACACACAAAGCAGACAGGAAGCATTATCTTTCTGTCTTTCCTGTGTTGTCGATCCCTTTTTTCTCTAGTTAATTACACACACACACACACACACACACACACACACACACACACAAACCTCTTGCCACTCCTGATTTGAGTTCCTGTTGTCTCAGGGGAGTCCACCTCATCAGGCTTTGTAGCATGTGTGTTAGGAAACAATTTTAACAAGATGTCTTAGAATAAGACAGAGCCGAAAGAAAAAAAAAAGTAATTTAATAAATGTTTTAAAAAAACAAACTTTGGGAGAAAGAAAGATGCTGATGCTGCCAAAGAAGGTATTATAAACATGATTCTAATGAGAGAATATAACATTACCTATCTTATACATCATTGGTGGTAACTTAAAGCGATAGTTCGGATTTTTGGGTTGTGCAGAGGTACTAGCAACAACGAAAGAAGGCCCATCTAAAAAAAAAAATTCAATATAAGTGTACGATATATTTAGAACAATTTCACTGCTTTGTTTCCAATCTATATAACTATTTCTAATATATATATATATATATATATATATATATATATAACTATTTTTTTATTTTTTTTTATTTTTTTATATTTCTAATATATATATATATATATATATATATATATATATATAACTATTTTTTTCCTTTTCAATACAACAAAGATTTGTGCAAAAAGTAATTTTAACTTAAAATATTGAGTCAAATAGCAAGATTAATTTGGGTTAACTCTGTTGTCTTTGTTGTCTTGACATAAAATTCTTTCGCAGCACTGACACTCTTATAATTTTCTCAGCCAGAACACAGGAGTTCCTAGTCGACCGCTGCCTCAAACTGGTATTTTGTTTTTGTCATTGCATGACTTTTCGTGCATCCAAGCTAACCATTTAAATTTCCAAAGTCAAACAACTACACAAACAAACTAACTGGTTGAGGCAGCGATATACCAGCAACTCCCATGTTCTGCAAGGTAAAATTGCTGTTTTTGTCAATGGAGTCTGGTGGCTTTGAAGAGAGCATTCAGTACCTCATATGAACCCACTTCAAAAAAATCTGAACTGTCCCTTTAAGGCCGTTCTCATCAGCCTCAGTTTGACTTGTGTTTCATGCTACTTTGCAAATGTAAGCATATTGAACTAAGACGTTGTACATGATAAATGAGCATTGTACCATTGTTATTGTCAGCATAATAAATAGATCCTTACAGAGCCATCATAGCCAGCATAGCTGTAGACACTTGACTTTCAAGAGTTGTTTTCTTTACCGGCCACAGCATTGGCATTTTTCTGTGGAAGAGTGGCATCTGATACCTTACAGTTCAGATCCAGATATTGGTTTGTTTTGTCTGCAGCTTTGAGAAATCCAGGGATCAGATTAGCATCTGTTTTTTGTTGGAACTCTATTTTTAGTTTCTTGGAATTTCTGTATCTCAGAAGACACACCTGAGATTCTCTGACAGATATCCAGTGCACTGATCATCTATCTTGCCTGTATATTATAATTCGACAGTGACCTGAAGTCATCCTGCCCTGCAGGCATTGATTCATCTTTTCTGTTAATGTTTAATTTGGTCCTACAGAGCTCTGCATGCCTGTCCCATCTGTTGTTGTATTGTTGCAGTGGAGCCCATTCTTCACACCCATATGGACAATGTCTTGGATAACAGCGTCTTGACGTGTCTGTTTTGTGGATTTTTGTCTTAATTGCATAGAAGACTGTACAGGAATTTTCTCTCTCTCATCTTCATCTTCTGCTGTCGGAGTCACAGTGAGAATACAGACTATAATTGGCACTTAATTGCTGCCGTGGCAACAGTGCTATTTAAGCCTACGCGCTCTGCAACTAAGACATATAGCGCACACACACACACACACACAATCACAAAAAAAGGAAGGAAGATACACATGGAGGGAGGCTCTTAGCTCTCTTTCCCTCATTTCACTCCAACAGTTTATAGCTTTTTATAAATGGTGTGGTAGTGGAGTTCTGCTGGAGACTCTGTGTGTGCTCTTATGTGTATGACAACAAGGTTTATTCCACCTGTCCTGTTTTCCTGCTCCATTGCATTTACACAGGAGCTGTAATAAAATCCTTGCCCAACACATCTTGCCCCCTGTATCCATAGTGATTCACTGTGGGTCAAAACAGATCATATTACAGGGGTTGTGAGTGGGGGTGTGCCATATCGTATCGTTCACGATAATATCGGTATATTTTTTTTATGGTTAAAAAAAATGCATATCATGATATTGGCAACGTTCCTACTTCTTGATGTAGTGGTTAAAGTTGTTTTAATCACAAAAAGCTACTATTACTCCCTGTCGCTAAACACATGCAGCTTTCAAAATAAAAGCATGGTGTGTTAAGAGAATCCACCACAGAATTTACAAGAAGACTGTCAAAATAAGATGCCTTAAATAAAACATACAAGAACCTTTATTCTCCTTTACAAAATTTCATTAAAATATGCCCCCCAGAACCCCTAAATGGTTATTTTTATTATTTTCTCATACTCAAGAGTCAAGAGTACATTTTTTTGTATTTGGCAACTGTTGAGATTTGCACTTCAAACTACATTTTAGATTTTTAATTATTTATACACAATCAATATCAGAACATTTTATTTATATTGATTTTGAATCGAAGAAGCCCTAGTCAAAACCTACAAATGCCTGTTTAAAGGATAGGCAGCGGTGAATTCCAGGTTATGAAATGCTGATCTGTAGTGGTCCCAGTAATATTTATCATATGGACAAGCAAGCAATACTTTGCACTTTGGGCTTAAATAAACCTAAATCATTAAATGTAACGTGAGGTGACGCGTTGGACTCCCAGTGCGCCAAAACAACTCGGCCTGCTGGGTAGTGAAAGATGCTTCAGATTTAATGTTTGTCTGAGAGCAAAATGGCTTGTTCCCAAAACTGAAGTGGGGTTGAGCCAGGTCTTTTCCCAAACAACACCACCTACCTGCCAACTACATTTCATCTCTCTGTCTTCGTCAATATCCTTCTTCCTTCGCTGCACACACACCCTCCATCACTTCACTTTTATTCTCTGCTTTGGGTTTTCTTTGTATCTTTTTACAGCCTATCAACTACGTCAGCGTGTGCGCGCGTGTGTGTCACAGAAACTGACCTATCTTTTCACTGGCATAAAGACAATGACACGCAATTCAAGCAGATTACTTTATATTCAAAGCACATGAATATAATGGGGCATGTGTATTAATGTGTGTGTACGTGGTCTGCTCAGTGATGACAGTAGTTTGGCGCTGTATAATTGTCCTTGTCCATGCTCTGTCATTATCAGGCCTTCTGCTCTCTGGATCTGTGTGTGTGTGTGTGTGTGTGTGTGTGTGTGAGTGTGTGTGTCTATTCAGAGGCAACCGCTTCTGCTTTGATTAAACTGCTAATTATTGATCGGGCAGGAGCAGACCTACAGAGCTGACATTATCCCTCTCTGCGTGTGTGTGTGTGTGTGTGTGTGTGTTAGCCTCATGCATTCAGAAACGTCCGGGCCGTTTTTCCCTCCCCACTTTTTGTCATTTAAAGCACTGTTTTTTGAGGCTTGACTTGATTTAATTTTAAAAAATACTAAAGTCAAAAGCTTTTCACCGTGTAGGAGCAGGAAAGAAAAGCTTAGGAAACATTGGGACATCGTTAAGAAGCTGATAAAATTGCTGCGTGAAGTTTATGCAGAAGCAATGTTCTCTAAGCACTGATTAACGGGGAGTTAATGCAGGGCTACAGATTAGATTGTGCAGTGGAAATGCTTGCGGTGGAGCCTGATCTTATGAGAGATGTGTTAACATTATGCACTTAGTGAATTAATACAATTACTGTGCGCCATTAATGCCATTTCAGAGTCTCAATATAAGTCGGTTCCACTCTACCTGACCACTTTGTGAGCCAACTGGAAGACTCTGTGGACTTTCTGGTTGTGTCTAGAATACCTGTTAGCATCAATGAGTCTTGTTTAATGACCCTGTTCATGTTTGTTAATGCAGGTGTGAAATCACACCATTTACACAAAAGCTTGAGCCATTTTCATCCCATGATAAATGAAGTTAACCAGTCAGCAACGCACTTGACAATGATTTTTTAATGGTTTTACACACAGATAAGTTAGTAGTTAGTTAATTGCTTTATTGTAGCCCTTAGGAGAAATTTGTTTTGGACACAAGAGAATGTCACATGTTCACATATAACACATCACAAAACACAGACACACACAAAAGGAAGTCTGTTTACACATCACATAAATTCATATCAGCACAGAACACACACACTCTTCATTTGCACTATTGCACACACTCTTCCTATTGCACATATACCCATACAACATCATTAATTCTATTACACTGATTATTCTATTGTGCTTCCCAAGACCATTGTTTTTATTGCACAATCCCTTTATGAATCTCTCACTCACATACACACACTCACACACACTATCTTGAACTATTTAATAATTTAATGGAGATAGGTGTAAAGGACAGTTTGTATCTATTTAACTTGCAGTTTGGTACCCTATATATTTTTGTACTTTATCCATACAAACAAATGAGAGTTAATACAACGCAAGCAAGGATGAAGTCAAGAAACATAGCAGAGTAAGTGGCCTGGGTTCAGTTTGAGTCCATTAGGACACAAGTGCTTTTAGGTTTGTGAGTGTTCAGTGAGATATTTATCATTGTCATCTGTGTAGATGAAGAGTGAAGGTGTTCAGTAAAGAGTTGGTCTTCAGTCTCTTCTTAAAGATTGAGAAGGACTCAGCAGATCGAATAGAGTTTCAAAGGTTGTTCCATCACCGGGGCTCTACAGAAGAGAAGAGTCTGGTTTGAGACGTAGAGGCCTTCAGCGGTGGAGGAGCCAGACGTCTTTCACTGGAGGAGTGTAGTGGATGGGAGGGTTTGTGGACCTGAACAAAGGAGTTCAGATAAGAAGGGGCTGTGCCCGTTGCTATTTTGTAGGGAAGAGACAAGGCTTTGAATTTGATGCGGGCTGTGACCAGGAGCTAGAGAGAGAGAGATGAGTATGGGCTGAAATATGTGCCACCAGAAACTGAATTTGAATTATTTATACTTGAATTTGAATTGCTTAACTTGAATAATTGCATAAAAAAATTAATTTGAATCACATAATTTGAATTTGTATTGTTCAATTTGAATCATTGCATTGAAAAACTGAATCTGAATTGTAATTTGAAATTGAATTTATTAGTTTGGAACTGAACAGTCAGTTCACAAAATTCAATACAATTTTCTGCGGGTAATTGAGGCAGAGCAATTGGCCAGTCAGCATCTCTGACCTTTTTTTGGTAAACATTTGTTGCCACCCGGTAACCTTAGCGCCTCTTCAGCCAATCAGCACCTCCATTGTATTTTGTAACATTTATTGCCACCTGGTTGCCACTCGCCACGAAACGGAGGAAGAAGTTAGACTGGCTTGACCAATGAGAGGGTGGAACGGAACGGAAGTGCTGATTGGCCGAAGAGGCGCTCTGTGTAAATAGACACAATCGGGCAATTGAGGACACATGAACTTTGAAGGTCAATTGGTCATCAATCATGACACAAGTTTTGTGCAGAGCTTGTGGGTACAAGTTGCATGAATCCAAGTTGAAGATTGATAGGCTGATATAAGGTGGGACTGGGTGGGATGACGGGCTCTGTCTTTGAGAGGTTGAGCTGAAGGTATAGGTTATATAGTGGTAGAGATATAGAAGTAAAAGGGGAGACAGAGGGGGAAACATTTCTGAGCCTGCTGCGAGGCGAGGACTAAGTCTTAGAGGTCTGCACTCTACCAGTGCATCAATTCTTATGTAAATCAAACAAGAATATTCTTTGTATTAACTCCATCATTCTTTGTATGTAGTCAATTTGAACTTTACTGACAAAATTAGTTTGACTTCATTTGCCAAATGTATTTCTTGTGCACAAAAAAATTCATATATGTTTATCTTGCTCTATCTACAAAATTTGATGCAAAATGTTACTGTTTTAAGTAGATCCAGCACTTTATGTTTTATCTAACTTATCTTGGGTATCTTTTCTTATTTACATATATAGTAAATACTACTTAAAAGTAATATATACTCTATACATAAACAGTAAATACAAAGTGTACTGAGACACATCTGATCCTAAATGAAATGAGTCATTGCAATAAATAATGAATTCCAAAAATTGCAAGTAGATGGAACAGGTGCTGGGTAAAATATCTTCAGATGGAAGTGTTTGCATCATAAAAAATTGAGCTATTGCTCTAGTAGCAACAACTTCAGTAATTCAGTGAACTTAGACTCCTGCAGTTGTTTTGGTCCATTGAGATCAGATGTGATAGAAGAGTCTGACAGCAGCGGGCACTAAAGGCCTGCGGTGGCTTTCCTTCTCACACTGAATGGAGCAGGCTGTCACTGAGGGAACTGCCCAGAACACTCTGGGTTTTATGTACGAGGTGGAAGATGGAAGGTGTTCCCAAAAATTGCCCAGAGTTTGCCAAGCTGTTTTTCCCTCCTGCCCTCTCTCTGGTGCTCTGAGGACATCTCAAGCAGAGTTCAACTTTAATATTTTATTCACTTGCAGCCAGAAGTCTACTTGCCAGTTTTTTATCTGCCCCTACACAAATTGTTTTATTTATAAGCAGTTATCGGATATCAGCAAATGTTCATTGTCATGTTTAATCTGTATTAAAGTAAATGACTCAGAACATGTGAACTCATTAGTTACTTCCATCATCAGCTCTGGAAAACACAATGTGTTAACTTCCTTTATACAGAGCCAGATCACGCACAGATTTTGCACTGATATGCGAAACCATTGGTAGTCAGAAGGCTGCTTTGTTAAACAAATACAGTGTCTCCCCTAGAAGTTTTTTCAGCAGCAGTGCTGCTATGTCCGTGGCCACAAGCAGTGTTGCCAACTCCTCAGTAAGAAAAGTAGCTATTGGCTGTCCAAGAAGTTGCTAAATGACATTGTCACCTAATTTGCATAATTGAGCATGTGCATGTACTTGTAATAGACACTGTAGGAGAGAGGAATAACATTGTGGGGAAGACAAAAAGTGAGTAAAAAAACGCCCTAAATATGTTTAAAACGTAGAAGTGCATTGTCTTCTGTCACAATTTCAGCCCTCCTCCTTAATCCGTCTTCGGGACCGGCTAAAGTGACCCAAAAGAACACTGACAGTAAACCAACAAGCGGCGACTTTGCGCATGCGTCCAGTCTGCAAACTGGAAGCTAAGGGGTTAACATCCCCTCCGGCATTGTGACTGGGAGAGACTGCTGTGGGAGGACTGTGCCGATTCGACTCGTTCTTACTCTTCTTAACGAGTATCTCCAGTATATTCCTAAAAAATGAGCCCGCAACGACCTCTGAAGAAAAACAGCGAAAATACTGACGGCCTGGACAAAACTGACTTGTCCTCTCTGGTAGACATAGAGTGCCATAATAATCATATGATATGCCATATGATATCATATGATAAATCTAATAGTTTTAGCTAGAAACAGACTTTTTGTTTGCGTTTCTGCCCATAGATGTATATTGCGGCACTAGTAGTTTTTCCCGTGTGGGGGGCGTGGTCTTCAGGGCATGACGCATGGTGCTCTGTCTCTATTTTCAGCATGTTACTGCTTTTAGCTGAGTTTAGCATTAAGTTCAAAGCACCACTGTCTGAAAGTACTGTACAGTCTCACAGAGCTGCTGGCATGGTTGTAGACTTTTAGGCTCATTATAGCCAGTAGCTAATTAGCCAGTAAGCTATTCATACCTGCTACTTAACTAATCACGGACTGGAACATGTTTTCTTGTTGGATACATACAGTTAGTGTCAGTCTTGGTTTTAATCACACCCCAGCTCCTCTTGCTGCTGCATCCTGCTCTGTTTTCCTACTCTGACCCCTTAACCTCTTCTATAATGGATTTCTCAGCGCATGATTGTTTCATGGTGGCCCTCAGAAACAAGCTCTTGCTCTTTGATACCAAAAGCTTCTGTTGACCACCGTTAAGCTTGCTGAGACATTTCCCCAGCCACACTTTACCGCAGCAGCTGGAAATACTCGCCAAGCCATTTAGAGGAAAAAAAGCATGGATTTTTGCCTTCGGTAAAACACAAGAATCTGATGACTGAACAACTTTTTTATAGTTGATGTATTTTCACCTTGACATTGAGAAAAAATGATGGCTTCTGTCAGTCTCCTTGTTAAATGTGTCACTGTCACCTTGTCAGCCTATTCTAGTCTCTCTGTTCCTATCTCTGTCTATCACCGTGTGTGTGTGTGTGTGTGTGTGTGTGTGTGTGTGTGTGTGTGTGTGTGTGTGTGTGTGTGTGTGTGTGACCGACTGTTTCCCTGTTGAATATGCACTTGATGGAGAAACGCACACATGCACACACCATTGCAGCCAATACATTTTCTGCACAACGCACTGACAGAGGCAGTGAAGCTCGACTGACACAATTACACAGGTTCATACAGGAGGAGATGCAATCACTGTTGCCGCGGGTACCGGCAAGCAGGGACTGCCAGCCCAGTTTGTGAACTCCAGATGTCATACAAGCTCTCTTTCTCCAATAAAATTAATCCTACTGGTCCTTTAATGTGTGTGTGTGTGTGTGTGTGTGTGTGTGTGTTTGTGAATCTGCAAGTACCTTAACCATCCTGCCTCCATTCACATTTATAGCTCACACAAACACACACACTATCTCTCTCTTGACCTTTTTCCTCTTTTCAGTACAGCTCAGTTTCATTTTCCTTTCACTCCTTCCCACCATTCACAAATAATATTCGGCATGAATGAACAGTGTGCTTGTGTGTACATGCAAATGGTGTAAAAATCTTTTCTTCACTGATGTAGAAATCAATTTTTGTTGCTTCTGGTTGCATTATTATAATTGCTAACTGCAGATTAGAGCTCAGCTGTCTATATTTTGATGACAGTCACATCAGTGTTGATCGTCTGTGCATCAACATTGTTTTTACTATAACCTGTTGTGATTAAGCTTCTGAAAGCAGGACAGATTTAATCAGAGCAACAGTTTATGAGGAGCTCTTCTACAAGGTCAACAACTTAACCATAACAACTTATCCCCAAGTTGTTTCAGGATGTTTTTTGTATTTCACTGCACTATAAAAGTCCTGCCCCTATATGGAATCAGCAAAAGCATGCCTATAAGTGTGAATCACTCAAAAATGTCTTTTGTGCAGAATAACCACAGTTATAATGACATACATCATATAATAAGAAGAAATGCACATTTAATTCCTCTGATAAATTATTATTTGTTCAAAATTGGAACAAAATGGAATTTATATTTCCAACACTTTCACAAGTGCACACAATTGTCATCAATATTGGAAAAAAATGGGTCTCCACATGCAGTACATATTGAACTGTTGTATTTTAAAATCTCTGCTTACAACCTCTCCGGTCCTCTCCTCTCAGCTCTGTGTAAACAGCCTGCAATTCTGTCTGATTTTCAGTGAATATTTCTCACATGACCGTTCGCCTCAGCAGAATCAATCATTGCTTCCTATTTGCACCAACAAGTGCCGAATTTGGTTTTAATTTTTTGGGGATGACATTTTAAATGAGACCTGTAGATTGAGAAAGTGATTTTGACAGAAATATCACAATTTTAAGCTTTGTATTAAAGCTTTTTTAAAGAAAAAAATGGTTTTCCTACAGGAGGAATTCGACATTAGATATGAATAATAGCTAGCCTGGGTATACCCATGCTGCCTTGCATGCTCAATTTAGTTTGAACTGCAAGGCGGCATGGTGTCCATGGCCGATTCTTAGCCCTGCTTTTGGTATCCAATCACAGAACGTGGAGGGACGGCAAGACAATGAAGCGTACTATTGGACAGACGGGAGCTTGTAGTTTGCTAACAGATCCAACATGGCTGCAGCAGACGCAAAGCTCTCTTTAGATCTAGCTGTAGACAGTGTTCTCGATAGTTTAGAGCCAAAGTTTATTTCAAAAGAAGAACAACGTTTGGCTTTACACTCCTTTATCACCACCAAAAAGGATATTTAGCCTTGCTTCCAACAGGATTTGACAAAAGCCTGATCTACCTCACTAGCCCCGTAAGTGGCTAAGCTAATGGGGTGTAGCGAGACCCCAACGATTAGCTAAGAGCTACGTACAGACGCTTATGATAGACATTCGTAGCGCCCAATAAACGGTCTGGAGGATCGTAAGCCACGCCTCCTCTACTGAAAAATGAATAGGTGGTCTCCAGACTATATCTCATTTGTGATATAGTCTGGCGTTAGCCAGGCTAGATAACAGCGGCTTTGTTCCTGTCTGTTAGAGGCTGTTGCGGGCTCAGTTTTAAAGCTGGAGTGAACACTTTAAGACATCCATTGGTACCACTCACGTCATCATATCTTGTCACGAAGTCAGGTCACTTGACCTCTGACCTCAATATGTCTGAATGAAAATCGGTTCAATGGGTAGGCACAAGTCTCCCCTCTACAGACACTGCACCTAATGCTAAAACCGTGCAGCTTCTTGCATGCAATATAAATGTGTTATTTTTCTCAAATGGTGTATTTGAATATTTTGCATACTCTAAACAGTCTTAGAATTGCATAAATTGAAAGCTGAGACTCTTGTGGACTCTGTGATCTCAATTTGAATGATGAGTGATGATGTTTGTAGCTCAACGATTTTTTGAAACTCGACCTGACTGTATTAAATGACCTGTTGTGACCTCCAGGATAATCACAGCCTCATGAAATTACAACCACAAACTAGAGACCTAGATCATTCAGAGGATGTGTAGCTTTTGTACAGTAGGTATATTGAAAATAAGAGGCTTTGTCAGCAGTTTACAGAACAGAAGTGTTTGCCATCAAATCAACAAAAAATGCAATTTGTCGATAAAAAATATTCCAAATATCAAAAGTTTTTGATACAAAATCACAGCATTGATTTTTTTTTAATGGCTTTCCTCAGGGTCTTTGTGATATCACACTCTGTTTCATTCACTTAATTAAAAAAATTGCCTCACAGTTGAACTAATAGCCATTTTAGCATAAAACGTTATTATAACAAATTGCTGCAGGTGAAATTGATTAAATCATATTACTCTAATAGCAGCAAGGTCGGTCAAAACTCACTTTACCACAGCTCATTGTAAGCATTAATGAGATTTAGAGTAGGATTCTTATTTTATTTCAGCACATACGGAGCAACATCAGCATGCATTTGGAATCGTGTTTGGGGTCACCTTGTGAAAGTAACTCTCATTGTCACTTTCTTTTAACTCTGTTTTTGATCTCCACCAACTCCTGACGAAAATATCTGGCTGTCTAGCTGCTATATGCTCCACTACAGTGATGGGAATTCCGGCTCTTTTTAGTGATCCGGATCATTTGTCTCAGCTCACCAAAAAGAGCTCTTTCGGCTCCCAAATGGCTCTTCATTTTACCACTTTTACCTTTTATAATTCACCCAAATTTAGCGCTGTTTTGACTTGTGATTTGTATCTGAACACATATATCACTTAAGTTTCAATAAATTGCTGTAGCCAATTGCATTTACAGTTGTAAAATCCCTCGTAACTGGCTTGAAGAACCACTCTGCTACACAAAGCAGATAGAAAATACCTATAAAAACCTAAGCATAGAAATTTATTCAAACACACACACACACACACACACACACCTAAGAAAACAAGTAAATTACTGAAAAAATTGAAATTAAATACAGCAATCAAGTAAATGTGCTTTGTTAATGCCAACTACTGACATCTGGACAAAAAATATATATATGTTTTTGGTATAAAGTAAAAATAATAATAAATAAACAACATAAAAAGAAATATAATAAAATGTGCAAAACAGCAGCGTCCAACAGTTTTAGGTGTCTCAGCGCTGCCACCTCCGCCCCTCCCTGCTAGATGGTATGATCCTTGTCAATCCTCACATGATTGGTTCACACAGCATGCACGTTACACCCATAGTCAGCGTGTGTCTCTATTGTTCACTGTGCCTTTTTATGACTGAAAACAGCTGCATGCTGTGGCCAAAAATGAGTTAGGAGATTCCTAAATGTCTTTAAAGGTTGTGGGGAAAATAAAGGCACCCTTTTATGATTATTTGATCCAGTGTTATCATAAAGATAAGGATAATAGCGGCTTTGTTCCTCAGACTCATTATGTATTACTGAATACATCACTGAATTATTTTACACCTCCAATTAAAATCCTGATTTTACTGACAGAATCATAACACGTACCACAAAAGCAACTGCAGCTGCAATCTGCCCACCTGTGATGATTAATAACAACTGCAGCTGTGAAAATGTAACACTCACTGTTTGTCATAATTATCAATAACACTGGTGGGAGATAGAGTTAAAGCTAGCCAGTTGTCTCTAAGGCAATGGGAACCCTCTATTTGGATTAACTCACATTGTCATGTGCCTGTTTTTGTTTTGTTTCAACCAGACATAATGTGTTTGTTATCTGCAGTTATAATTGCGGGATTTTATGGATTATGGGTTAGGGGAGTTAAGTGCAGATTAAGGCTGAGATCTGTCAATTGGATAGAATACACCCACCCATATGCAAGCCAACAGTCCTGTAGTTTGAGGGAGAGATTGAGAGGTTGTGAGCATACAGTCATGGAAAAAAATATTTATAACCAAAATCATTATCAAGAAAACCATGGAAAATGGCTAGATATAAGCTCTCAAATTAAACTCTAATGCACTATTTTTTGTTTTTATATTGTTGTTTATTTGTTCAAACAAAAGTATCTTTAGTTGACTGGGTGTCATATGGGTGTCATATTCAGTTTACAAAGAAAAAACACACTAACAGGGCTTAATGTATAGTGGTTAGTACTTTCTTCCTCCCACAGTCCAAAAACATGCATCTTAGGTTTATTGGTGACTCAAAATTGCCCATAGGAGTGGATGAGAAATTTCAATGGTTGTCTGTTCCCACAGTCATGGAAAAAATTGATGAGACCACCCTTGTTTTCTTCAATTTCTTGTTCATTTTAATGCCTGGTACAACTAAAGGTACATTTGTTTGGACAAATATAATGATAACAACAAAAATAACTCATAAGAGATATCTAGTCATTTTCAAAGGGTTTTCTTGATAATGATTTTGGTTATTATCAAGGAAACCATGGAAAATGTCTAGATTTTAGGTGTACCAGGCATTAAAATGAACAAGAAATTGAAGAAAACAAGGGTGGTCTAATAATTTTTTCCATGACTGTATGTATCCCTGTGGTTTTCTCAATGAATGTTCATTCATGTATGTACCAGTCTCTCTCGCTTTCTCTGAGGGTAATGTGTGTGTGTGTGTGTGTGTGTGTGTGTGTGTGTAACAGCACATGCCACACAACCCACTTGTTTTGTCTGGCTTTGACGTCACCAAAGCCAACAACAGTCATTATCAGTGCTAGCAGGTGTTTGTTGTGTGTCTGTGCGTGTGTGCGTGCGTGTGTGTGTGTGTGTGTGTGTGTGTGTGTGTGTGTGAAGCAACTGACGTGATCTGATTGGTTGCCGGACAGTCCACCTTGATCACCAGGGGCAACCGGCAGTATGATCACTTGTCACTGCAAAAGATGTGTTGAGTGTGTGGTGATAGACAAAAAGAGGATGACAGGGAGGGGGCGAAGGAGGAAGTGAAGGTGGGAGCGAGATTCGCGCTGATAGGCGTGAGAAAACACCAAGAGCGAGCTCGTCAGTGACTCGGCAACAAACCGCTAACCGCTGTGATGGCACGCTGGTGTTCTTAAGGCCAGTGGCCCTATTGGCAGATGGGCAGCTTGTCAAATGTGCTTCGCTCTAAAGGGCTCGAGGGCTTTCTGCACAACAGCACATATTGATGTGATAGAGAGCTCATTCACAACAGCGTCTTTCCACTTCAGTGGGGAGCTTAAAACACTGTAGCACAAATACACACACCAAAATACACACTAATGCAACAATGAATGAATGAAAACCTCAGCATAGATAAGGAGGAGGGAAGTGTGATGAAGTGCGGTGGACGACTGTGTAAAAGGCAACCTGATGCAAGACTCATTTTCCAAGCAGGCAGGAGTGTAAGATGGAAAGATGGGATTCATTTTTGAATTAAGTGATGTAAATATAGGAGCCTGACAGATATGATACCCTGACAATGGAATGTTTAATCAACAGAACAAGGTTAGTAGAGCAACCTTAAAGCAGAGTGGGATTCTCCTCTACCAATACTTTCTTTCTTTTTATTATTCCCATTGGTATAGTGCGGTTTCATACTCCTATCTAAAAACCTGACTGCTTTTGCTTCTTTCATTTTTTTAAATAGCTTCACAAAAGGGAGCAGCTCAACGGGATTATTCAGCCATTCTGCAGCAGTTTGAGGCTGTACTTCAGCACAAGAGATGTACGGTTAGGAAAAAAATGATTAGACCACCCTTTCTTCAATTTGTTGTTCATTTTAATGCCTGGTACAACTAAAGGTACACTTGTTTGGACAAGTATAATGATAACAACAAAAATAGCTCATTAGAGTTTAATTTAAGAGCTGATATCTAGACATTTTCCATGATTTTCTTGATAATGATTTTGGTTATTTTCAGAAAACCATGGAAAATGGAAAAATAGATTTCATAGTGCGGTTCCGCAAATGTCCTGCTATGTTGTGAGAAAAATCTGTGCCGGCTTTTCGTCTTAGGGCGTTCATAGTGGTCCCGCGAAGGTGTCACGGAACGAAGTGGGAGGAGACCATAGTCAGAGCAGCAGCAGTGCTACACAGTAGTGCTACACGTGCTACACAGTAGCACGGTTGTAATAGGCTAACAGTTAGCTATGTAGCTGTACAGTGTGTATGTGCTGCAGCAGTATGTGTTCACTTAGCGACATCCATTTGTTTAAAACAAGCACCGGACACTCTGTGCACAGTTAGCGATGCCAGTTTGTTTACGATCAGCGGCAGCCTCAGTTGTTGCGCTGCTGAACAGTGTTTTGATGACTGTCGGACCAAGTGGGAGGTGTATGTTAGATGTCACGGGCAACATCAAATATTCTGCCTTGCCAGGATGTCCTGTTCTTAATGCTCCCGCTTCCAACACCAATTTTCCGCCTCTGTGACTACCTCTGGAGGTGGGAAATTGGTGGAATAATTTGATCCCAGAATCCCACTTCTGGCGTGTTCGTAGTGGAGGTGAGACGTTACAGAGCCGTAAATTACGGTGGCCCTGAAGTGCAATGCACAACAACAAAACAGAAAACACAACAACAAATCAAAAAACACAAAAACAAATCAAGAAACACAACAACAAAACAGAAAACACAACAACAAATCAAGAAACACAACAACAAAACAGAAAACACAATGACAAATCAAAAAACACAACAACAAATCAAAAAATACAACAACACATCAGAAAACACAACGACAAATCAAAAAACGATTTCGTTTTTTTGATTTGTTGTTGTGTTTTCTGATTTGTTGTTGTGATTTGCACTTCAGGGCCACCGTAGTACATGTCCCGGCATGAAATGGCACTATGAAAAGGGCTGACTCGAATGTTATCTCAGAACCCCAGATTAAGTGCAATAAGCTCGACTATAAAAGTGTGTTTTAAGAAGAGATTTAAAAGATGTTATTGACTCAGCCAGCTTTATTTCTAGGCAGGTCATTCTAGCGATTTATTTTTATACACCTGGACTCCAGATCAAAAAAGAGACCTCAAACTACATACAATCTCATCTGAAAACTAAAGGGTTAGAAGTATAGCCAGCAGCCAGGCCATAACGTGCCATAAAAAAGGTTTCTTGTGGTCTTAGATTAAATATCATTGTGTGTTTAGCGGATATTAAAGGTTATAAATCTGGATTTGTGTCAGCTACAGTTTGCCTGTACGTTGTAGCGGAAGAGATGACAGGGGGGAGAGAAACAAAGAGAGAAGAGATAGAAAGATGTTTACCCTAATGCGACATCAGTGAAGCTGATGGCAGATCGACACAGGAGTCAACACGGTTCAGGCAAATTAACTCGCAATGGGCTCATCTTTATTCATCGCCTTGCTCGTCTTCCCCGCACACACACATACACAGACATACACACACACTCATATGAGAACGGAAAGACATTTTGTCTGGTATTGGTGCCATGATTATTATTGAGGATCATCACTTTTTATGATACAAGAAACAAAAAATTGTAATTATTTTCCACCATAACTGTCGTTCTAAATGAATAAATAAAAAAGATTGCTAATGTTCTAATGTCACACTTGGAAGATCCAATCCCGTTATCCTGGCAGTTTAATTTTCTCCATATTAAGATCACCTGTACTTTTGTAAATGGGAATTCAAGGCAAAATAATTGAATTCAAATAGTGTTAAATCTGGAGTTACACTGACTGTTTTTCATTTAGGATAAAATTGGTTGTTTTTCCCCTTTTATTTTCTATGTTTGATCCAGTAAAAGCGATGGTATTGAAAATGTGACTCTCAGAGGTAGAACTTATTTATGTTTTTTTATGTTTTGTATTTAGTCTGGTTTGCTTTCACAGTGCATACATGTGCAATAAAAAAAAGATTTGCAGAGGGGCGTGTATGAAGGCGGAAGCCTGGAAATATACTTGAAGTATTATTTCTTATTGGTTAGAAGGTTGCCAGTGGAAAATGTAAGCACGGAAAAAAATAAAGCAACATGGAGTGGAACGGAAAGTATCTCTGATTATACCACTCACCAGCCGTAACCCTGCTCTGGTGTTCCTGTCAACGGCGGCCCAGATGTCAAGCAAACATCGTCCAAGTCAGTCCTCTCCCAGTCATGTTGCAGTTTTTGCTCTGTGTACATCTCACAAAATGCCTGCACAGGTAGCCCACAATCTAGTTCATTTCCTGTAATTGGGTTGGATTCACAGTGCAATCGGACCGCACTAGGGCTCGTTTGGAAACGGACTGAGACCCCCTCTTGCAAGTAGTCCTGGACCGGTTGTTTTGGTCAGCACCAGAGTACAATTGGAGCGTTCAAATGAACCTTAACAAAGATTTAACCACCAGAGTTGATTGAAACAGACTAAACCTTGGGTTATGAAAGTGCCCATAGTTGCGCTGAGGAGCTCAGAATATTATGTTTTTTTTACAGGATCTGGTTTGTGCAAAGGGTTTATTTTGGGGAAAATATTTAAATGTAAAGAACCAACTGAAATTATGCCCATTCAGACAGAACCTGGCATTATTGTCAAATATTTAACTTCCTGACGGTCCTTGAATGGATCATGTATGACAAATCTTAGTAACGATATGGTAAAATGGACCTGCACTTATATAATGCTTTTCTAGTCGCTTTGCGACCACTCAAAGCGCTTTACACTAGAGACTGCGATCATTCACCCTTTCACACACACATTCATACTGGTGGCAGAGGCTACCCTAAACGGTGCCACCTGCCACTATTGGGAAATCATTCACAGACTGATGAACGCAGCATCGGGAGCAATTTGGGGTTCAGTATCTTGCTCAAGGATGTAGACATGTAGGCTGCCATGATCAGAGATTGGGGGGCAACCCACTCTACCAACTGAGCCACAGCCGCCCCGATATGGAAGCTTAAAATCGTAATGTTTCATCAAAATCACTTTATTCTTTGTAAAACGTTTACATGACACAATCACATCATCATTTAAATGACAATCTGACTATAACTGGACAACTGAAGTGCATGTAAACGTGTTAGTGTGACTAATGTCGCAGTTCTCCAACTCCGATTAAGACACCCAGAAAATGCGATTGGAATAGGATTCTAGCCAGCATGTATGACAAGACAACGCATGTGCACATGCTCCACCGCCGCGCTGGCGTATGACCCCAGAACAAAAACATTCAAGAAAGCCGGTTGCAGTAGCGTGTCAGCAGCGACGGCACAAAGTGTCGAACCAAAGACTGTTGTAGCCCTCCAACAGCATCCAGTGTTCTTGTCTGCCCCTCAAAATCACCATCCTTCTTGTTGTTCTTGTTGTTTGAAAATGCTGGTTTCCCGCCTTTCTCCACTTGTTTATTATGACGTAATAGGTCAACCGTAAAGGTAACCTGCTGAAACGACGCATATCGCCACCCAGTGTTGGGGAGGAGGACACGTTCCCGTCAGTTATTCTATTTTCTCAGTTGCATGTAAACTGGGACAAGGACAGAAGTCCAATTAGACGCAAAAATCTAATTTAAAACATAGCTCGATTAAACTGTGCATGTAAACGCAGTGATTGACATTTTTTGAGTTGTCCCTGCTTCTAGCCATGATTTTTGCTGTTTCCATAGAGCTACAGGTCTTGTATATTGCAGTTGAAAATGAGGCCATGGTGAGTGCCTCAAACAGCCTCTATGCTGCTGCAAGAATATCTTCGAAATAAACACTCAATTTTCTCCTTGTTTATGTCACACCGGTTTATGTGAGGGTGTAGATTTAAGGATGAGTTTCTTTATTTCAGATGAATTTCTTGCAGACTAGACCCTGCAGGTTGCACAGATCCCTCCCACAGTCGACAGAATGTAATTTATTTCTCAGCTCTGTTTTGTGAAAACCTATTTTATGTGAGAACCAATGGGGCACCAGTCAAGGATGGAAGGTTACATTGTCCAATAAAGCATCCTCACATGACTTTTTGTTTATGTGTTGACAGAGGAGCGTTTTCCGAGGTGGTCCTGGCCCAGGAGAAGCTGACGGGGCGGATGTTTGCGGTGAAGTGCATCCCTAAGAAGGCTCTGAAGGGGAAGGAGAGCAGCATCGAGAACGAGATCGCCGTGCTGAGGAAGTGAGTGCTGTTATAAAAACACACATGCACACACACATAAGCCTCCTAATTCCTGGTTACCGGGGCAACTGTGCATCTCCTCTTTCTTCCACATATCACGACCCTCCCCCCCAAAACCCCCCCACCCCCAGGTCACGATCCACAGCCCACCTACCTCACATACACACACACACACACACACACACACACATCACGACTGAAACTTCTGTCTGTCTGACACAAAACAGCTTCACAAAATTAACGACACGATTCCAGTCGTGAACTGGATACTGTTTCTTTCTTGGAATTTAAACCCCTTGTATCTCTTTTAAAAAGTCAAAAAAGACCAAAAACTGCTATTAAATGATATATTATTATATATTATTTTCCACTTTCACTGAGATAATTTTTTTAATCAACTTCAGTCCTGATCATTACCATAAAATATTCATTTATCTTCAGAATTTTAACCAGTTAAAAGCCGGTTTGTTTACATAATGCCATTGCTCTTATGAAAATTTTTTCCTGTATACTAAATGCGAGGGGGATTTTTTGTGAGATCACAGTCTGGGTTCTTTCAGTGATTAGCAACAGCATTTTTATTTTTGTGTAAAAAAAACTCTTGTTGCCCTTAGAGGACAAAAAACATTCCCTTCCTAAAACTGCATCTAATAATTTAGTTATTTTTTTTAAAGACAGATTGCTCCTGAAAATAACTAACTTAATATCAATTTATTTGTAATCTCTGATTTTGTTTAAATAATCCCACAGTTTCTTTTTAAAAATGCACAAAAATGTAATTATCTTCTGTATACTAAATTGTAGGAGATTTTTGACAGTCTGGGATATGTCAGTGATTAGCAACAACATTGATTTTAACGCATTGCATCAAACACTGCAGTGCTCCATAATAACCTGAGTGGATACCAGAAAAATAGTATGCACTGTATTTGCCCCATAGGGCAATCATGAGGAAATGGCTCAGTCTGGTGGAAAATAGTAAAAACTATTGAAAGCCTCATATAATAGAATGCATGATTTTGTGCAAAAATGGTTTCAGAAATAGTAGTTTCCATGAGTTTCAATGTGACTTTTTTGTCCTTAAGTATTTGAGTGCCTGTATTTTGACTAGGCTGTATATTATAGACCCATGATGGGAGCTGAGGTCAAATTTTAGGGGAAAAAAGAGGAAAGAAACTCACCTTTCAGAAATGTATGACATGTGCATCAACACAGTCAATATGATGGAAAAATTATAAAAATGTCCCAAGTGAGGCACAAGTCAGTAAGTATGAATGAGGCGGGTCTCACTCGCCGAAACACCCCTAATTTGAATATGAACCGTCTGGAGCAGACTTTTGACAGGACTTTTTTTTGTCCCTGTAGAAGAGCAGGGCCGTTTTCTCCCCTGAAAAAAGCCTGGTTACTGATTGGATAGAACGCTGAGCAAAATGTGACATAGTACTTGACGCCACAACAACATGCGCCATTTGTAAAAGCCGGAGAAGCAGTGTCCCCAACTTATCTACTTTGTTGCTATATTTAGCAACTTTGCAGACCCCCTTAGTGACTATTTTTCAAAAAAGCGACTGATGAAAAATCCAGCGACTTTTTCTGGTGTTATTAGAGACTTTTGGAGCGGCACAGTCCTCCTGCAGCAGTCTTTTCCAGCTGCAGAGCCGGAGGGGATGTTAACCCCTTAGCATCCAGTCTGCAAATTGCTAATAGGCTAACAGTTAGCTCTGTAGCAGTACAGTGTGTATGTGCTGCTGCTGCTGCTGCAGGAGGTGTTCACTTAGTGATCTCTGTTTGTTTACAACAAGCATTGGACACTCTGTGCACAGTTAGCAATGCCGGTTAATTTTCGATCACTATGTTTATGATCAGCGGAGATGCTGTGCATAATTAGCCATGCTGCTTTGTTTATATCAGCTGCTGACGTTGTGCACAGTTAGCGACGGCGGCCACAGTTGCGTCTCCCGTGTTTAATCCGTCACGTATGCGATCATGGATCATGGTCGAAATTGTCACTATGCAATTACGCGACAATCGAAAACCATACGTCACCTCCGGAGTCTCTAAATCCTTCTGGGGGCTAACTTGTAATGGAGAAATGCAGAGTGAGGGGACATTTGAGAGGGTGTGGCCTGAGACTTTCCCAGTCGCCACTCTTCCCCCTAAAGGAAACACGGCTATTGACTTCATTCAGGTCAGAGCACGCTCTGCATTGAAAGATTGAAAGAAGTCCATTTTGAAAAGTAACTATGAAACTTTAACAAAATCTGAGCATCACACACACAAAACAGCATATTTAGATAGTCATGATTCAACCTGCCAGTATATTTTATATGTAACAGCAGCTAAAAGTAATTTCACCATATAAGTTTTTTGGCATGAATTTGTGCCAGCAGAACCACAAAAACACAGAAGCCCTTTGTTTGTGTTTGTTCGAAGTGATTTCCTGCACTTGTGCTGCTGCAGGTGAGCAGATTTTAACTGGAGTTAATTAGCAACCATGTTTGTATACATCATGCAGTGTTAAACACAGATCCATGGGAATAACCAGAGGGTTAGGCAGCACAAACAGCTACTGACATGCAAGGGAGGTAAAGTGAGTATTTATCCATCTATTTCATACAGTCTATGATTTAATCCTGTGTGTGTGCTATGACAATACAGATGTATTATTCTATCAGATACATTTGTTGGTTCTGCTGCACTGTGTAATATATGGGAAAATGAGAATTGCCTGCAGTAATGAAGGAGAGACACAGACTTTTATACAGACAAATGAGTGTCATTACTGTAAACAAATGAGAGCATAAGTGAGCAGACTGGCAGTCTCTATCAGCCTGTGAGACACCAGCTCCGCTTTGGAGGGAAATCTGACGGATTACTTTACGGCACAAATCAGCAGCAGATTCAGATCCCTTACTGAAGAACTAACACCACACTGCAGAAGTCCTGCATTGAAAACTTACTACAGTAAAAGTACAAAAGTATCAGCATCAAACGTTTAGGTATCAAAAGTAAAAGTACTGGTTATGCAGAATGAATCCACTCAGATTGTTTTATACATTCTAAATATATTATTTGATCATTATTATCGGTTAATTTATGTAAGCAGCGTTTTAATTTTGTCCATCAGGGACTAATTTTAACTACTTAATGTACTGTTATGTGGTTTAATTTATAAACATGTATAATCATTAAATTGATCTTGTTTTGTTTTTTTAATCTTGACCTTAAATGTAAATGTTTGTAGTAGAGATGGGCATTTGGAAGAAACCTGCCAACTCCATTATCTATAACATTAACGATCAATTAATCGATTAATTGCTGCATGCATACATGGGCAAAATAAAAGAAATTTATACAGTACTATGCTAAGCCTGTTTTGGTAACGGACGCTTTTATTTTGAAAGGACGAAAAGAGACTTCATGTCAATTGTAAAACTAAAACAAGTGAGATTAAACTGTAAAGATAACGCCGAGGAGTTCAATGTTTTATGTTTTAGCCCCCAAAAAGGCATGAGGTTAGTTTTCACAGTAATCTTACATATTTAAGTATGTTTTATGTTTAAATAAGTTTTGGATAAAATCAAACCTAGTAATTAATGCTAGCAAGGTTTGATACAGTAAGCTAGTTTTGCTCAAATGAATACTCTTGTATTTATGTGTGTTTTATAATTGTTATTGCAAGTTTCAGTTTGCAAACTGTAGCTTTATCAAACTTAATTCTCAGCTCATTTGCTTATTGACGTATGGCTGCCAGTGATACTGATACACAGTCATAGAGAAAATAAAAATAAAAAAATACACAGATCGATTAAAAATTCCATGTGATTGACCAAATTCTTAACGACCATTAATTGATCATCAATTAATTATTCCTATCCCTAGTTTGTAGTAGAGTACAATATTTGCCTCTAAAATGTAGTGAAGTAAAGTAAAAATTCACATGGGTGGAAATGCCCAAGTAAAGTACAAGTACCTCAAAATTTTACTTAAGTACAGTACTTGAGTAAATGTACTTCGTTCCATACCACCACTACAAATCAGGAAGAGGATGATGTTCCCTCTCAGCAAGGTGGAAAAAATTAAAGAAATAACGAAGAAATTTTGAGAAATGTAGTTTTAATAGCCGTGTTTCCTTTAAGGGGAAGAGTGGCCACCGGTAAAGTCTCAGGCCACGCCCTCTCAAATGTCCCCTCACTCCATTACAAAAAGGCCCCCAGAGGGATTTAGAGACTCCGGAGGTGACGTATGGTTTTCGATTGTCGCGTAATGGCTTAACGACAGTTGGGACCGTGATCCGTGATCACATACACAACGGATTAAACACGGGAGACGCAACTGTGGCTGCCGCTAACTGTGCACAATGTCAGCAGCTGATCATAAACAAAGCAGTATGGCTAATTATGCACAGCGTCTCCACTGATCATCGTGATGTTAAATTAATCGGCATTGCTAACTGTGCACAGAGTGTCCGGTACTTGTTGTAAACAAACAGAGATCGTTAAATGAACACCTCCTGCACATTCACACTGTACTGCTACAAAGCTAACTGTTAGCCTTTTAGCAATTTGCAGACTAGACACTCAGGGCTTAACCCATTGAGGCCTGAAACGTGTGTAAAACCTCTGGGCGATTTTAAAATCAGCCCCTAAAACCTGAAGTTTTTCTGGAAATTCAACAGAAGTGTCAACGCTTCTACTAAATAATAAATTTTCAGCCTCTGTAGCAGATAGAAATGTAATTCAAAAAGGATTTGAGAGCTTATACAAATACTACAAAACGACGTAAACGCTTTCCAGGCTTCAATGGGTTAACAACCCCTCCGGCTCTGCAGCTGGGAGAGACTGCTGCAGGAGGACTGTGCCGCTTTGACTCGTTCTTACTCTTCTTAACGAGCCCCCGGTCCCCGCGGCTCATTAAGAGTAAGAACGAGTCTCCAAAAGTCTCCAATAACAGCAGAAAAAGTCACTGGATTTGTCGCCAGTCTCTTTTTTGGAAAATAGTTGCTAGGTGGGTCTGAAAAGTTGCTAAATTTAGCAACAAAGGCGCTAGGTTGCTAACACTGCTTTTACAAATGGCTTGTGTTGTTGTCACGTAGAGTACAACGTCACATCCTGCTTAGCGTTCTATCCAATCAGTAACCAGACTCTCTTCAGGGGAGAAAAATGGCCCTGCTCTTCTACAGGGGCAAAAAAAGTCCCGTCAAAAGACCACTCAGGACGCAGGCTCATATTCAAATTAGGGGCGTTTCAGCGAGTGAGACCCGCCTCATGCCAGGTATTGGATGGTAGTGGAAACAGCCTTTTTATGGAGGAATAAAAACCCTCACAGTTGACATTTCTTCCTCATTTCCCATAGTGCAACATTTTGTAAGATTTTACTTCATGAAGACCAAATAATAAATTGATTTTGTTTTTATTTTCATTTATTTCATTGTATTATTTCAGCTACGTCAAATCTAATTTTATTTGTTAAATTTATCAGATAATAAGTAAATAAAAAGGCCACACAGCTCCATCTGTGCAGCAGTAACAGATGACACATGCAAGAGAAATCCATGAATGAGAACAGCCATCTGAAGCATGAAGCCATTAATGTAAGAGAGGGTTTTTCTGAATGCACCCTGCCTCTCCTCTGCCATTACCCTCTCTTCATTATCTCAGGCGGGGCTTCAATGCACACACATTATCCCTTTTAAACCAACACACCTGTGTCTGTGCGCTTGTGTGTGTGTATGAGTCACGTCTCAGCTCTGCGGCTCATCGCCCGCCTGCCGCCGCACAAGCCGCACGCTCCATAATAGGTGTTAGATGCTCACCTGCTCACCTGCTGTGAATTCCTGCATGTGTGTGTATTCGTGTGTATGTGTGTGTGAGAGAGAAAGAGACAGAGGAAAGAGAGAGAGAGAGAGAGAGACCAGGGGGAATTACCTCTGTTCACAATGCAAAAGATGATTAACCCACACACCCACACACAAAAATCAATCGTGTTTCTACAAGGTATGAAGTGTTAGGATAACGAATGTACACACACACACACACACACACACACACACACACACACACAAGGATGGAAACACCCTCATCACAGAGCCGTAACCATGGAGAAATCTGACAGAGATGAACAGAAGATGGAAATGGGTTTTAGGCGAAAACGTCCCCCTGTGAATGGAGGGCTGTTAGTTTGAATCCCTCAACAATTTCTGCTTCATTCTCAACTTTGTAAATAGTTGTTTTTGTAAAAATATTCACACATTGATTTGGTCTGATTTGACTTGGCTTGACTTGAAAAAAGTCCAGTCAAAATTTAGCAATTTGCTAGAAAATCATGAGAAGAATCTTTTTTTTCAACATGCATCCAGACACAACAATTTCACCTGAAGGTCAATTTTAGTAGCTGAAGCTTTGAATCGTATCACATAATCTTGGCAAAAAACTGTGCAAAAAATAAATAATAAATAACATTGAAATTTCAACACCGACATTTCCATGACAACTGGGCTTACTGCGGATGAAGATCATGTTATGTGATCAAAAGCTCCAGAAAAGCTCTTAAATGGACCTGGAGGAGTCTGGATATTTTAGTCTGGATTATAATGCCATATGAGGTTAAAAAATGCTTTCAGTTTCACAGTAATCATCAGGATTAAAAGTCATTTAGTTGATTTAATGTGTTATTGTGAGATGTCAGACATGTTGCAGCTCTGATAGAAAATGTTTTGTCCTTGCAGGATCAAGCATGAGAACATCGTGGCGCTAGAGGACATCTACGAGAGCCCAGACCACCTCTACCTGATCATGCAGCTGTGAGTTGAACTTTTTATGCTCTTTTTGTTGTTTTGTTTTTGGGAGTGTTGATCAATATAGCTGGGGAAAAACAGCCCACAAAATGATCCGTATCCATCCATTATATTTGAGAGAAGGCCGATATCTCAAACACTCTGCAAGTCACACCGAAACAATCTAGAGTGATAAATAGCACTACAGGCAAAAGGGAAAAAAAATTGTATTTTCAGTTTTGGTGAACAGAGAGTCTTTGGTACAACCTGGAGGTATGGGGTTTGGAATAAATGGGCATTAGGAGAATGGTCTATTGCAAAGGTCTCAAACTACAGAACCAGGGGGCCAGATCCACCTCAAGGATTTCATGAGCTCCTCCACATGTTAAGAATTTAATATTAAATCTGGCCAGCAAGCTACTTTGTCATTTTTTATTTATTTTTTTAACCATTTTTGATTTTACCCCAGTCGTTTATTTTACAGTTATAAATTCATTTCCTATGAAGGCTGTAACACTGGAGCCTGAAAATGCACTGCAAAAACCAACTGACAAAAAATAAGAAATAAGTCAATAGATTAGGCAAATACATGCTCAAAACAAGTAAAATTATCTGCCAGTGCAGTAAGTAAAGTTTTCTTTGTAAGAATTCATTAAATAAGTAAAAATATCTAGGCACTGGAAAAACCAATGATACCTTGAAATAAATCCATATACTTATTTTGATCAATTGTGGCTTGAACAGCCCAACTGTAGTAACATTAAAATAAGCCAGAAATACTTGAAAGTGGCATGTTTTGGTGGTAGAAATGTTCTCAATTGGAGAAAATATTTTAGGTAAAAACTCACCATATTCAACAGTTGAATAGCTTGAAAAGCATGAAAAAGCTCACAATGCCAATCCTAAAAACAAGTCTTTCAACAATAAGATAATTAAATAAGCACATAAAAATAAAACTAATAATTAAATAAGCACATAAAACTATGGTCAGTAGGTAAATTATACTTAAAATAATATAATTAAGATGCTATTGCTAGATATAAGAAGAAAATACTTGGTAAGCTTCATGTTTTTTGCATTGTGTGCTTTTTATCCACATACTTGTCAACATGCTGATGCTATGAGCAGCAGCTTTGATTTAATGTGGGGCTTCTAACACATAAAAAAGGCTTTCTGAACCTGAAAGCAGGTGCATGTGGAATGTGAAGGTTTTAGTGACTGCTTCCTGACTTATTTATCAGGAGAAAGTTGTGGGTCTGCAGGCATTTTTCTACTAAACACGCAGAGCAGCATGACTCAGCTGTAAAGTGTTCAAGTGGTCCCACTGCCAGGCCTGTGGCCCCCAGATTAGTTGACTTTGAGACACTGTGGATGATGATAAGCTGCTTTCTTACTGCATGATGGGCAGTGTACACTGCAAAATAGGTGTGTCTAAAAACAAGATAAAAACACTAAATCTGAGGAAATGATCTTGCTGTACGGACAGATAATTTCCCTTCATAAATTAAGATTATTAAATCTAGAGATAAGCATGTTGAACGCTTAAAATAAGAAATTAACTCTTAAAACAAGATAAATTAAAGCTGCAAGCAGCGATGAACTGGCCCAAGCAGAGTGCACTGACAATTATTTGTTTCTTACCAAGATAAAAAAAACTTTAGATTTAGAAGTGTTAGATAATTTATCTTGTTTTAAGAGTTAATTTCTTATTTTAATTGTTCAACGTGCTTATTTCTAGATTTAGTAATTTTAATTTAAGAAATCTTGTCAAGTGAAATTATCTGTCCATGCAGCAAGATCATTTCCCTCAGATTTAGTGTTTTTATCTTGTTTTTAGACACACCTTTTTTGCAGTGTATGACACAGCGTTGTTGGAGCCTGACCCCTAGAAGAAGGGGTTAAAGTGGGCAAGAATGAGTGCTTTGGCACATTGATTATTAATAAATCTGATTGCCAGATTGTAATATTTAATTTTTTCATCTTTACAGAGGATATTAAGACCATAAGAGCAATTTGTCAGCTGATAAAATCAGAGTTAAAATTTCTTATTTAATACTGACCCTAATAGTTGACAGTAGAGCTTTACTGATATGAAATGGAATTTATTTTAACCTTGATACTTTTACTGATTTTAGAGAGGTAAAAGTTTTTTTTTAGCTGGAATGTAAATAGACCTTTTATTATGTGGATTGTGCATCGATTTTTCACCACTCTGCAAATGTACCCAGAAAGCTACTTTCTCAAACATTGAACTTTATTGAATAATATTTAACATTCAGTATGTTTACATAGCACTTGAAAAACAACCCGAATTATTTCCTTAATCTGACTATAATAACTGAAGTGCATGCAGACGTGTTGGTCAGTTGTTAGGACACCCAGATAATTCAGTTATTCATTCATTCATTACCATTAACCGATTATCCACATTCGGGTCGCGGGTCACTGGAGCCGATCCCAGCTGACATTGGGCGAGAGGAAGTGTTCATCCTGGACAGGTCGCCAGACTATCGCAGGGCTGACACATAGAGACAGACAATCACACTCTCATTCACACCTACGGGCAATTTAGAGTCACCAGTTAAACCTAAGTGTATGTTTTTAGACTGTGGGAGGAAGCCGGAGTACCTGGTGAGAACCCATGCTGACATGGGGAGAACATGCAAACTCCACACAGAAGAGCCACTGAACTGGTGACCCTTTTGCTGTGAGGCCAGAGTGCTAGCCACTACACCACCGTGTAGCCCACACCCAGATAATGCGATTGGAATTGGATTTTCGCCGGCATGTATGACAAGACAACGTATGTGCGCATGCTCCACCCCCCGAGCTGGCGTATAACAAAAACATCCAAGAAAGCCGGTCGCATAAGCTGATTGCACTTTAGCCGGTCGCATTAGCTGGTTGCAGATTAGCTGGTTGCACATAAGCCGGTCGCAGTAGCTTGTCACATTAGCCGGTCACATTAGCCGGTCGCATTAGCCGGTCACATTAGCCGGTCGCATTAGCCGGTTGCATTAGCCGGTCACATTAGCTGGTCGCATTAGCCGGTCACATTAGCCGGTCACATTAGCCGGTCGCCGGTCAGTAGCGACAGCACAGTGTTGAACTGAGGTCAACCAAAAAGGGGGCCATATCAACCTGCCGAAACGACCCATATCGCCACCCAGTGTTGAGGAGGAGGACACGTTCCCGTCAGTTATTCGATTTTCTCAGTTGCATGTAAACTGGGACAAGGACAGAAGTTAGAAGTTATTAGACGCCAATATTGATTTTAAGCATAGCTCGATTAAACTGTCCATCTGAACGCACTGATTGTTATATATTATTGAACATTATACAAAAAGTGTATTATATTGTCAGCCAGATTCCTAAAAGAATAAATAGGGAAAAAATAGCAAAATAAACATTATTTCTGTTCATTTTCAGTAAATTCAGACTATTTTAAAAAAAAAAAACATCGATAGCTAATAACAGTGAATATGGGACAGCATATACACTGATACTGATATGCCTTTGATAGGCCAATATGGGCCGATAATATCTGTCAACCGAATATCTGTCAACCGAATATCTGTCAGGCTCTGGGATTTGTTACATTTACAGTGTTTTAGAGTTATTCATAAAACACTAAACAAGAGCCAGAGATTCATAATACTCCATCTTTTTGTTTTCACACTTTTAATCTTATTCTTCTGCCCACCCACCCATCACCACACACTCATTTCCCTTCACATGCTCATTTTTCACTTCAATGACAGCTCTACTGAGACGACAATAACACACACACTGACACACACACACACACACACACACACACACACACACAAAGCCCACCCGTCCTCCCACACACACAAACACAGCACACAGCTACAAGGCTTTGATTACATCAGCAGCATCTTTGCTTTGATGGTCAGCTGGAGGGAAGCAGGACGGCCCGTGGTTCACCCGTGGGTGCCCCACTAACCTCCTGTGCAAGGTTGCTGCTGCTTACATAAGAGGAGGAGGAGTTGCTTTAGGTGTTTGGCACTTGTACTGGAAACATTTCAGTCCAGTTCAGGTGGAAGTTGTGGCTGCAGGTCAAGCAACTGTGGCTGTGTTTACGAACAGACAAGCCATTTATCAACTTGCATATGAAGCTTAATCAAAGCCAAGAGTTTTGATAATTTGAAAATATATATATATTTTTTTTAAACTAAAATTTGAAAATGAAAGTTTTTTTGAAACTGTTTAAAAGTAAGATCTGAATTTTAAAATAGAAAATCTTTACCTGAAAAAAAATAAATATCCAATATGAAATATGATATATATGCAATATGAAAATATGTATAAAAATAAAAAAACTGATTGAAATTATATTTAACCAAATAAAAACTTTTCGCTCGCCTATTTTTAAATTTTGAACACTTATACATATATATAGGACTACAACTAACGATTATTTTCATTATCGATTAATCTGTCCATTATTTAATCGATTAGTTGTTTGGTCAATAAAATGTATAAAAATATCAATCAGTGTTTCCCAAACCACAAGATGACGTCCTCAAATCTCTTGTTTTGTCCACAAACCAAAGAGATATTCAGTTTATTGTCATAAAGGAACAAAGAAACCAGAAATATTCACATTGAAATCAGAGAATTTGGACTTATTGTCTTTAAAAAAAACAGCTCAAACCAATTATTTGATTATCAAAATAGTTGACGATTAATTTAATAATTGATTATTGTTCGATCAATATATATATTATATTTTTTTCAAATTATCAAAACGTTTGGCCCTGATTTAGCTCCATACTCAATTGATCGTAACCCAGATTCCAAAAAAGTTTGAATGTTGTCAAAAACAAACTGATAAACTATAAACCTTTGTGTTATTTATATATATATATATATATATATATATATATATATGTATATATATATATATATATATATATATATATGTATATATATATATATATATATGTATATATATATATATATATGTATATATATATATATATATATATATATATTTTTTTTTTTTTTATATATATATATTCTGTTTTTATTTGTTTTACACAGCGTCCCAACTTCTTTGACCTTAATTACTTTATTTCTTACTTTGATTGATCCAGTGAACCACATTCTCTGTGATCTAGTTTTGGAGTTGTGTTTGTTAGAAGTTGCAGATTTTAGCCAGAATGAGTATTTACTTATTCTTTACAGTATAAGACAGAACTCTTATGATGATGGAGCAGTAAGCTATAAGCCCAACAAAGGTTTACAACAAATAGTGCATGATATCTTTTAAAAGAGAGATAAATCAAAGGAACTTTGGGCTCTGAAGACTTCCAGTGTTTAATAGTAACAACTGAGGAGGAAAACTGGCAAACATGTGAGTGTTAGTGGCAGAGTGTTGGGAACAGATCTACTGTAAACAGGTTTTCTGTGGTGTGGCTGTGCAGTTGTAATAATCTCAGAAATAGGTTGATTAGATTGTGCTCCTACAGAGGTTACTGTGACATAGTTATGTCAGACCTCATCTGATAATGGATGTTTTCACTGACATCATTGATATTTAATGGTATTTATGTTCAGCAGCTGTGACATTTTCAATCTAGCCTCAGGGCATTCATCTACAGAAAACAACAGTGTGTCTGCTGGAGAAGGCTTCCGGCGTTAGGAAAATTATTCTATGTTGATGAAGTCTTAAGGGACAATGCTGTTTTTATATACTGTGTGAATTATAAAGCAGGAGATTGGCAGTTTTGCTGAACAGCAGTTATTGTGGCAACAGGTGGTGTTTTAAAGAAAGTGTTAAATCACTTCTACAACCAGATTTATTGCCTCATTTCCACTGCATGGTTCAGCTTGACTTAACTCCTTTTTAGTACCAGGTCCCAGTGTCCAAGTCCATGTCAGAGTCACATAAGAAGAGCCAGGATCAAGTCTTAGTCGAGTCATCATTACCTGAGTTTGAGTCCAAGCCCAAGTCCTGAGTCTAAAGTGTTCAAGTCCTGAGTCCCCAGTGTTCAGGTCGATTCCCAAGTCCTGAGTCCCCAGTGTTCAAGTCTGAGCCCAAGTCCTGAGTCCCCAGTCCTCAGCTAGACTTTACTCCTTTTTAGTACCAGGTCGCAGTGTTGTAGTCAATCACCAAATCTCGAGTCCGATTCAGTCTTGAGTCCCCAATGTTTTAGTTCAAGTCACCAAAGAAGAGCCAGAATTGAGTCAGTCAAGTCATCAATACCTAAATTTAAGTCCAAGCCCAAGTCCTGAGTCCCCAGTGTTCAAGTCCAAGCCCAAGTCCTGAGTCCCCAGTGTTCAAGCCCAAGTCCTGAGTCCCCAGTGTTCAAGTCCATGTCCTGAGTCCCCAGTGTTCAAGTCCATGTCCTGAGTTTCAAGTGTACAAGTCTGAGCCCAACTCCTGATTCTCCAGTGTTCAAGTCCGAGTCCAAGTCCTGAGTCCCCAGTTTTTAAGTCCGAACCCAAGTCTTTAGTCCCCAGTGTTCAAGTCCATGTCCTGATTCCCCAGTGTTCAAGTCCGAGTCCTGTTCAAGGTCATTACCTCAGCTCGAGTCATCAAGGTTCGGTCTGAGTTGAGTTCTCCATTGTGGCAGCTCATATAGGAGCTGATATAGGAGCTGATATAGGAGCGTTCCCGGTGGCACACCTGGTAGAGCGGTACCATGGAGGCACTGTCCTCGTGAGCGGGTGGCCCGGGTTCGAATCCGGCTCGGAGCCCTTTCCCGCATGTCTTCCCCTCTGTCTCCCCCATCACTCTGTCTCTTTCAATAAAGCCCAAAAATGGCCAAAAAATATCTTAAAAAAAAAAAAAAAAGAGCTGATATAGACCTGATTTCAGACATCTGACCAAAAACCCATTTAAAATCCTCATTGAGTTTGAGAGGACAGATCCCAGGGCGCTAGAATGATAACTTACTTCTGGGTTTTAAGAACTACTTCCTGTGCCGCCCTATATTGTGCATTTAAATGATCAAAGGTGCAATTTATTGGTGATTGCTGATTGCTGATATTGCTATTTTTCATGTAAAGCTAGCTAAAAAGTTGACATAGTGACAGTAAATGAGTGAATTAACTATCACTCGCCAGCCATAAAGAGCTCACAGTCACATTCAGCCTTTCACAGAACTAAAGTTCCTCCAACACTGACAACTCTGAGAAGTGAAGTGTTACATCACCTGAAATCCCTCTGCTGGCCATGCCGCACTCCAAGGTTTTACTCTGATTAATCTGTTTACCTTCAATATTAACCTTTTATAATGGAGTTTCCTGTTGTCAGGAATAAACCAATTAGCAGTATTTTGTGTTCCTTGGCTGGCTGCCACCACCTGCTTGTTAGGTTTACTATTGTTGGTAACACAAGAAGGAAGTGATGATCACTTTCAGTTTATTCAGTCTTAACTGGTAAATAATTTCATGTTCCAGGCATTTATACTTTTTAATGTGGTTAATTATTTGCTAGGTTACCAATTATAGCTTGAAATCCTCTAAGTAGATTATTATCAAAGGGAGATAACACCACTGACACATAAAGGTGATTACCACAGTGTTATAAATGCTGATTTGTTTCATTTTAATCCAAATTTGAATAGCATCCTGTCACTTTAAGTGGAATTTTTACTGCTGTCCTTTCTCCTGGCAAATTTGTTTTTGAATCAATGAATTTCTTCCAGAGCAAAAAGACAGATTTTATTCTAACAAAGCATGACAGGAACAGTAACACGAGAGACCCCTCACCTCTGCTCCTTCATCCTTCTGTACACCTCCCTCCTCCTTTTTTCTCTCCCCTCTCACACCATCTGCTCTGCTCATCTTACACTTCATTGCATTTTTTCCTCACCTCTTGCACCTTATTTCCATCGCCATCACCTCTTGCCTCTCTCACTTGCATGTTTTTTTAACATGCAATCATAGAATAAGGGTCAGTTGCCATGGTTACAGGGTCAAAGGTAACACCTGGGTAATGAGAAGTCTTTTTTTGCTTATTTAGACGAGATTTTGGATCATCTAAGAGCGTCTTCCAGGCTACCTTTCTTATAATTAGTGTTTTTGCTATGCCACTTCTGATTCTATTTGTCTCCACAGTGCTGCTTTAAGATTCTTCATCTTATGTTCAGATAGAGAACCAAAGAGAAAGACGTGCTTTACTGTGAAAAATATGTTAAAATATAGAAGCGTTAGGGTAAAAGCATCAGAAGGGAGAGTGGTGTTTCTTTTCATCTGACCTCCGTGCTGCAGGCTGTTCTTCCCTCTGCTCCATCACCATACAACTGATCTGCTGGTGATTTAGAGAGAAATCACTTCTACAACCAGATTTATTGCCTCATTTCCACTGCATGGTTCAGCTTGACTTTACTCCTTTTAAGTACCAGGTCCCAGTGTCCGAGTCCATGTCAGAGTCACATAAGAAGATTCAGAATCAAGTCTTAGTCAATTCATCATTACCTGAGTCTGAGTCCAAGCCCAAGTCCCAAGTGTTCAAGTCCCTAGTCCCCAGTGTACAAGTTGGAACCCAAGTCCTGAGTCCCCAGTGTACAAGTTGGAACCCAAGTCCTGAGTCCCCAGTGTTCAAGTCTGAGCCCAAGTCTTGAGTCCCCAGTGTTCAAGTCCTGAGTCCCCAGTGTTCAAGTCCTGAGTCCCCAGTGTTCAAGTCTGAGCCCAAGTCCTGAGTCCCAAGTGCTCAAGTCTGAGCCCAAGTCCTGATTCCCCAGTGCTCAAGTCTGAGCCCAAGTCCTGAGTCCCCAGTGCTCAAGTCTGAGCCCAAGTCCTGAGTCCCCAGTGTTCAAGTCTAAGCCCAAGTCCTGAGTCCCCAGTGTTCAAGTCTGAGCCCAAGTCCTGAGTCCCCAGTGTTCAAGTCTGAGCCCAAGTCCTGAGTCCCCAGTGTTCAAGTCTGAGCCCAAGTCCTGAGTCCCCAGTGTTCAAGTCTGAGCCCAACTCCTGAGTCCCCAGTGTTCAAGTCTGAGCCCAAGTCCTGAGTCCCCAGTGTTCAAGTCTGAGCCCAAGTCTTGAGTCCCCAGTGTTCAAGTCTGGGCCCAAGTCCTGAGTCCCCAGTGTTTAAGTCTGAGCCCAAGTCTTGAGTCCCCAGTGTTCAAGTCTGGGCCCAAGTCCTGAGTCCCCAGTGTTCAAGTCTGGGCCCAAGTCCTGAGTCCCCTGTTTCAAGTTTGAACTCTAGTCCTGAGTCCCAGTAATCCAGGCTACCTTTCTTATAATTAGTGTTTATGATATGCCACTTCTGATTCTGTTTGCCTCCACAGTGCTGTTTTAGGATTCTTGGTCTTATATTCAGATGGAGAATCAGAGAAAGACGTGCTTTACTGTGAAAAATATGTTAAAATATAGAAGCGTTAGTGTAAAAGCATCAGAAGGGAGAGTGGTGTTTTTTTTCATCTGGCCTCCGTGCTGCAGGCTGTTCTTCCCTCTGCTCCATCACCATACAACTGATCTGCTGCAACACAAAGAATCTGTGTCCATCATAAATGGTGGCAGCAATCTGTCATCAGCACTTCAACAAACTTGAAGCAGAAAGTGAATGAATCATGTAATAAGTAACCTCATTTGTTACAATTATCTGCATTTGTTGAGACGTCAGGTTGACAGAATCTCATTTAGGAGCAGGATTTTGGAGTATTTTCTGTGTAATTGCTGCGTGGCAAATCAATGCAGTCTGACAGCGTTTCCTTCATCACAGCTTGTCTTACGTAACCTCCACCGCGGGGAGGCAATCAGTCCGTGCTGCTATGAAAATCGATGCAACCGAATGCAACATGGGCTTTATATTGATGCTGTATGTATTGTGGATTGCATATTAGTGAAAGATAAAAGCAGAGAGAAACTTCTAACAAATCCAGAAGAAAGAGTTTTGAAATATGCAGCATGTGACTATGATGAGGCTGTCATCAAACCTTATACAGGACATGTAGCAAATAAATAGACAGTCTTAGAATATAGTGTTTAGTGTGTTTGTGATTTGTTGCTGCTTCTGCTTTTTGGTATAAATCATCTTGTCCAAATTCAGGATTTCAAACAAATTATAATTATAAACTATTCTCAAAAAGTTTGTGTATACGTTTGTGCAGAACTCTGTTTAGTCCTCATAACAGTATAATACTGTATGTCATGTAAAATGCAGTAAACTGAACAGTAAATTTGGTTAAATGTGTACAAAATTATATTCAACTTTTTATACATTTGCCATATTACATGTAGTGAATGAAAATATCATAATTATATTAAATATATATATATATATATATATATATATAAAAGCCAAATTTTAAAATGGAAATATCGTTGACGGTCAGGTTAATTTAATTGGGCGGCCAAAATCGTGACTACAATTAAAATTTGATTAATTGTGCAGGCCTACAAGTCGGACTTTGGAGAAAAAAAATCTGAAACATGCGGTTAAATCATTGACACAAGCACATTAAATTCACAGGGACACATTTCACATTTTCACATTTAACAAGGGTGCATTGTTTTAAAATCTTCAATTGAAATAAGAGGATGTGGCTTCATATTTTTTATTCATTTGTATGCAGCACAGATTTTTTTGCATCATTCATGTAAACAAATTTGACTGGATCAAAGAAAGCAAACTCGAGGTTCAAGAGCAGCCTTTGAAACAGTGGGGGCCACTGTGATTAGTTAGTCAGGTCCCAAGACTCCAATGGCTCTTTATCTCTGCCACCGTGAACAGCATGTCTCACACACACACACACACACACACACACACACACACACACACTTCAAAAATAAGACTTGCTGTCAGACATGATGCACAACCAGTGCCTCGAGAGAGCGATACGACTGGCTGCCTGTAAACAGATGAGCTGACGGAGGAGAGATAGATGTAGGGAGGGTGAGAGGAAGGTTACAGCATTTATCCTGTTAATACCTACAATGAATCTGTCAATAGTTGGAGATGACTCAACCCTCAGAAACAGATGACTTCCAGTTTAAACTCTTATCTCATGGTGTACATGGTGCACACAGGTGTTTCCACTGATTCTGGCTAATTGGGCTCCTGTCAGGTTGAAGAGGGTACAGTGTGTCGCCTTTTTCTCACATAAGACATTTTGACATGTTGCGGTAGGAAAATCACAGGTGTAAATAATTAAACTAATGATGGCTGATTTCATTTAGCTGCTCCAGTTTCAGGCTCCTGGTATTGTTCATGCCGGCTCACTGTCACACTGCCAGGACGTAGTGGGACACCTGAATAGAATGGAGTCATTGTTAATTTACCGACTTTTAATAACCTCTTATTGTACAACAGTTTGTGGCATTACAGTAGGGCTGGGCGATATATCGATATAAAAATTATATAGATATATTTTTAAATGTGATATGGAATTAGACCATAGCGCATATATTGATATAGTTTAAAAATATTTTTTTCTTTAAATATAAATGTTGTCCTTACTAGGGTTTGTCATATTTAGTTATTTTGTAATGTTCGTTATTCTTTTCTCATGTAAATTTATTTCAGAAAAAGATTGGCCTATTTTAATTCATAGGCATTCTTTATTTAAGATATGTTTTTTATTTAAATGTGCACTTTATGATTGATTTTAAATAAAGGTTCTCCTGTTGTCATACATTATTTGTGTTCACTTAAACGCTTTCAATAAAACTACTTGTGACATGTCATATTTGGCTTTGACTTTGACTAAACATACAAACAACAGCTCTCACTTTGTGATAAAATTATCGGATTTGATTGCAGATCGGATTTTTGATTGTTTCTTTTGCTCTTTGTGGTCAGGCAAAGATCAGAAAGAGCTATCAACAATCAGCAATGTTAATGTTTTTTCCACATAAAGCTCATGTCACATTGAAGTCAGAAGAACAACTTCCTGACTCAACTAACTGACTTATTGTTCCAAAGACCTGTGCTATGACAAGTCAAAATATATGTTGTGAAAATGGACGATTATGTTGGGTCAGGAAACTTCATGAACCAATAAGAAAGACAGCTTTCCTGCCCTGACAGGTGCAGCACACTCACAGGAGAGCGAGGGAGATGTCAATGCCAAAAATGTGTTCTTTAGTCTATTTTTTTTTTAACACATTGAGTTCTATTTATGTTCTGCACATCGCTGTTGATGTCTGCACAGGTTGCCATAAGCACAAACCACACCCAGCCAGGAAAAGTCGGCGCTGTGCTGATTAGATTTGGAGCCCACCCACTGAAGGCACAGTCTGTCCACGCCTACACAGGGCTCAGGAGAGCTTCAATCAGCTTAAATGAGTGGAAACACCTGTGTGGATGGACAGTGGGTGTGAAGGCCTTTAAAGGTCAAGGAAAGATGCTGAAAAAAATGTCTCTAAGGCCCCGTTTACACGAAGGGAAAACGCAGATTTTTTCCATACGATTTGGCCTCTCATTTACACAAAAACCCAGTGTTTATCACAGAAAACGATTATTTCTAAAAACTCCGGGCAAAGTGGAGAATTTGGAAAACTCCAGTTATGTGTTGTTGTGTCAACTGGGAGAAACAGGGTTTTAGGTTCTCACGCTCATTCTATCTAGTTGTTTTGAAAGGAACAGGAAGTCGCTCATGTTATCGTTGTTGTTGATTCTGAGGATTCTGATTGGCTTGCATGGCTTTATCCTTCTCCCTACACTGCCGGTTTAGGTTTAGCATAGTTATAATGGCACTTGACGGCATATTTATGGTTGATGTAAATGACAACTTTTTTGAAAACGAAGGGGGGGGATATTCATTTCTCCTGCTATGTATAAACGTGGCCTAAAAACATGATTTTGTTGTTTTCGTGGAAGTTTTTTCTAAATGCAGAATCCAGAGCTACACCATACAGCAGGAGCCTGACTGCACATTCATCTTTGATTGAATATAGACTCATTCACTACTCCCTTTATAATATACGCTCAGTAGTTTACTCTATACTGAGCAATAAATTGAGATTTTGGACAATTAAAATAGGGCTGCAGCTAAATTATTGTTTTTATTATATAAGATGGCTGAAAATAGTGTGAAATGTCCATCCCAGTTCTACAGAGTCTCAGGTGATGTCTTTAAATGTCTTGTTTATAATCAGTTTATAACCCCTTAATATTCAGTTTTATACAATGTTAAACAGAGAAAAGCAGGGAATCTCACTATCTGAGAGGCTGAAAACACAATTTTCTGCCATTTGTTCTAATCAGCTATCACAATGGCAATTATTTTTCTGTCTATCAGCTGATTATTGGATTAATCGTTGCAGGTCTAACTTATAATCATCATCATTTCCCACACTGTTTTATGAGATTGTTATCAGAATCTGAATTTGCATGCCATAGACTCTACTTTCTTGTTTTTTTTGTGAAAAAATTGTGGGGGCACTATGGAGTTAAAATTTTAAACTCAAATAAGATGTAAGACTATATATATATATATATATATATATATATATATATATATATATATATATATATATATATATATATATACTGTATATATAGTAGGGCTGGGCGATATGGACCAAAAGTCATATCCCAATATATTTAGGCTGAATATTGATATATGATAGATATCCCAATATTTTTATCGCAAAGTGAGAGCAAATGTTCAGTCAAAGTCAAAGCCAAATATGACACAATATAGTTTTATTGAAACTGTTTATTTAAGTGAACATAAATATTGTATAACAACAGAAGTACCCTTTTTTCAAATTAAAGCTCCATAAAGTGCACATTTAAATAAATAAAAAATCTTAAATAAAAATAGCCTATGAAATAAAATAGGCCAATATTTTTCTGGAATAAATATATTTATATGACAAAAGAATAATGTACATTACAATATAACTAAATATGACAAATCCTAGTAAAGTCAGCATTTATTTATAAAGAAAGAAAAAAAAAATCAACTATATCGATATATGCGATATGGTTTAATTCCATATCACATTTAAAAATATATCGATATATCTTTTATATTGATATATCGCCCAGCTCTAAAGTGCACTATAATAAATAGGAAGTGATTTTGGGCACGGACTGGGACATGAATATATTGTCAGGGTGCTGTGACCTTTGACCTTCTTACTACTGGCTGAGATTTTTTATTGTGACTTTAAAAAAGAGAAAAAAATCTTATCGGAGGTGATTTGGGGATCTGTCAGCCTTATGTGACTGTGTGTATGTGTGAAGTGTGTGTGTGCTGAATGTGTTTTCCTTTGATGTGTGTGTTTGTGTGTGTGCGTGTGTGTGTGTGTAAATGTGTATGTGTTTCTTTGGGTTTCACACGCTCATCTTTGCGCATTTGTGTGTGCGCTCTTGCTCTTTAATATTTCTGTGTCTGTGTGTGTATGTGGTCCTGCCCTCGCATCTGTAATTCGCGCTTGTGTGTGTATGTGTGTGTCCGTATGTGTCCGTGTGTTCTTGTGTGGGTGCTCTTGTCTGATTGCCATGGTCTCCTTACGCAAACGATTACGCAACCAGGCAGCCTGGTGGCTGATCTCCCTTTTACCATGTGTGTGTGTGTGTTTCAGTGTGTGTGTGTGTGTGTGTGTGGGTTTCAGTCTGTGTGTTTAGCCCTTTCTTGTCATTCCCAGACATGACTGCCTCTGAAACCGAACAAGTCGCTGCCCTCTTTGAAGAGAGAGAGGATTAGCAATTAATTCTGATCTCTTTTTTTCAGAAAACTTCATTAGACTTTAACTTCCACAGGCTCTAATCTGATCTGTCGCCGTGACGACGCCCCGCAGATGCGCCGTGCAACTGTGTGCGTGCGTGCATGTGTTTGCCTTTGTGCATTCTTGTGTGTCAGTGGGGTTGTATGTGCACATTTGTGGCCACTAGTGTATATTCGTGGTTGTGTGCATGTGTGCTTGTGTGTGTGTGTGTGTGTGTCCCTCTGTAAGCTCTCAAAGCACAAAGCAGCCTATAAAAATGCAGTATATAGAGAAAACTACAAGGTTGATTGGGTACTATCACTTTTATTACTACTACTATTATTATGACTCCTAGTATATCACAATTACTGCTACTGCTACTTTTTTATGTTGGCACTTTTTGCCCCAACTTGTGTTGCAAATAGATCCAGTAAAAAAAACATCTTAACATTTCAAGTAGGTGAAATTGTGAGGTGAAGGTAGATGTTATCCTCCAGCAGGGGGAGCTATGTGTCTGTACAGCAGGTGATGAGGCAGTTCCCAGCTGTACATACTGTATGTGCACCTGAACAAGTTATTTCATGTCATCATCTGGAGTCATAAAACATAAAAGTAAATATTGAAAGAATCTGCCTGAGGGGAGAAATTATAGATTAACTTCTTGGGTCAAATGTGTCTATTTTTTTTCTCCCAGCGTTCATGGGTTTCATTCTGTCTGCTTGCTCAGAGCTGCACTGCAACTATGTCAGAATATTTTACCAACTTGGCAAGAGCTCTGACTCCCTTACAGAACAGATTTAAAGTTGAAATTGACTAAAAGTAATAAGTTCTGATGGGTTTTTTATCAGTGTGGTTCATATTTTTTTCTGTCAAAGACACTGCAAAACAGCTTTGATTTAAGATTTTTTCTCAAAATTGTGCGGCTATGGTGATAATTGGATTTCATTCATTTTCAAATCCAATCAGCATGTTTTTGATCAGGACAGGAAGAAATGAGAGCTGCATTACTGTATTTTTAAAGATACAGTGAAGATACGTGTATCATATAAAACTGAAAGACCTCAGGAATCCTTGGTACCAGAGTGGTATCTCTAAATAATACTCCAAAGTTAGGCAAAATTCTCACTTGATAAAACTGGCGAGGCCATTTTCAACAAGGTCCATCTCACCTCAAGAAATCTGGGCACCCACAAGTCTCCCCTTTACAAGCAAATATCTATTATTATCCAAGCTACTATCTTAAAAAGAAAAAGAAAAGCGATAAATCATGATGAATCACAACAAATGCAATGTGTTAGGGCTGGGCGATATGAACCAAAAGTCATATCTCGATATATTTAGAATTAATATCAATATACGATATATATCCTGATATCTTTATCGCAAATGTTCAGTCAAAGTCAAAGCCAAATATGACTTGTCACAAGTAGTTTTATTGAAACCGTTTATTTAAATGAACATAGATACTGTAGAACAGGAGTACCTTTTTTTTCTCAAATCAAAGCTCCATAAAGTGCACATTTAAATAAATATCTTAAATAATAATAGCCTATGAAATAAAATAGCCCAATCTTTTTCCGAATATATTTATATAAGAAAAGAATAACGAACATTACAAAATAACTAAACATTACAAAATAACTAAATATGACAAACCCTAGTAAGGGCAGCATTTATATATAAAGAAAGAAAAAAATTGAACTATATCAATATATCCGATATGGTCTAATTCCACATCACTTTTAAAAGTATATCGATATATCGATATATCTTTTATATCGATATATCGCCCAGCCCTACAATGTGTGATTTATTAGTTAATTCATGTTATTGACTGACAACACATATTTTTTAATAATGTCTTTTTCCTGAATTTAAGTAAACTTTAGGTTGGATCAGATCCACAAAAGTCACACAAACAAAGCAAACGATCAAGTTAGCTGTGTACCAACAACATCCAAATTCCGCAAGGTAAAATTCCTGTATTTTTCAAAGGAGTGTGGTGGCTTCAGTTCCCTGTCAGAGGAGGCTGTCTGATGGCATGGTAAAGCAGAGAAAATATTTTACTAAATAATCTTATTTTGATGTTTTTAGGTGGTCTTTTTTGAGGTAGCTAAAATATGTTTTGGTGTGGCCCTCGTCCACAGCAGTGCATATCGCTTTCTTCAGATCCACCAAACTCATTTGACTAAAACAGTAATTGTTCACGATTTGTTTAAAAGATCAGAACTATCCCTTTAAATGCTTTCTCTGCTGCTGTTCTAACTGGAAAAACAGATTTCATATTGACCAAGGAGTAATTGTAGCCTGGGTATACCCATACTGCCTTGCGCGCTCGATTTCATTTCGAACCTGCAGCCAGTCTGGAAACGATGGTTGTTTCTTAGCCCTGTTTTAGGGATCCAATCACAGAACGGGGAGGGACGACAAGACGATGGCGCGTACTACTTGACAGACGGAAGCAATTGTAGTTTTTAGTCTCAAAGTAGAGATGGGCTAGTCCGGCTATGTAAACATCAATTTCTGTCGCTCTACATACGTCATCTGGTATAACTGATACGATTGGCTAAGAGCTACGTACAGATGCTTTTGATAGACATTCATAGCGCCCAATAAACGGCTCTGGACGATCGTAAACCACGCCTCCTCTACGGAAAAATGAATAGCTGGTTGCCAGACTAATCTCATTTGTGATATAGTCACAGTGTGTGAAGGCAAGATGGCGCCAGTCTGTTCGGCGATTCGTCTTCCACGGGCGCTCTGTCTATTGTTTGTTATAGCCCTGTTTCTAAGTGTCTATCTGGATGTTTCTGCCATTCTGTGCTACGATCGCCAAGCCCTGCTTAACATCCGCGACCTAAAATTTCCTGTGGCTCGGGCAACCAGAACCGATCAAGGAGACTGGACCAGTTCTCCCCCTCCTGAGCTGTCAGGTATCCCAGCTTACCTGCGCCGCCATTCTGCGGTCCCTTCTCGCAAAAAGCGTTCCAGGAGACGAGGAAGGAGGGGAGGTCTGCTGGTGAAGATCAAGATCCAGCTGCCCTCACACCGAGCTGCCGCCCGGCGTCTGGCGCGATGCCTCCGTCCTGTTGCCTGTGTCTCGCCTGCTACTCCTGCTGAAGCCGTCCTCGACCGCGATGCTGCTCCACTGCCTCGGCCATCGTTGTCTCCAGCCCCTCCAGCCGTCCCGACAGCGCCGACCGGACCGCGACGTACTCAAATCTCCACTCCTGGCTCGGCCGGCCGGCGATCCCCCGGTAGGTGCAGTCGTGGTGTTGACCACTCTAGCCTTCGCCTGTTGAGGCGCACCGGACCAGCGGCTAGCGACGAGCTAACCCTCCGGTTGGCGTTGATTAACGTGCGGTCACTAGCGAGCAAAACGTTCATGCTGAACGACTTCTTTATCTCTCGGGAGTTAGACTTTCTATTTCTGTGTGAGACCTGGCTCTCTACCGGTGATAACACGCCGTTCTCTGAACTTCTCCCACCGGACTGTAACTTCCTGAATTCTCCCCGTGCGACAGGGAGAGGCGGAGGCATTGCTTCTGTTTACAAGTCGTTTTTTCACTGTCGGCAGATTCCACACGCTGGTTTTGCTAGCTTTGAACTACAGCTCTTTGAATTAATTATGTCTTCTCCCATATTGTGTGCAGTGGTGTATCGCCCTCCTAAATTCAACAAAGACTTCATCAATGACTTTGCTGATTTTTTGTCTGGGCTATTGGTGAAGTATGACCACTTAATAATTTGTGGTGACTTTAATGTCCATGTTTGCTGCGAGTCTCAACCTCTGACCCGGGACTTTCTGAACCTTCTAGATTCATTTAGTCTTAAGCAAGCTGTCACCGGTCCAACACACGAAAAGGGTCACACACTTGATCTTGTGCTGTCTTATGGTGTTTCTGCCTCGGTGACTGAAATCTGTGCCATGTCTTTCTCTGACCATTCCCCAATTCTGTTCACTGTATCAGTCCCACACCCAGGTAGTAACCCTAGTGTCACCAAACGGACCTCACGCACAATTAACTCATCCACTGCTGGGCATTTTTCAGCCGCTTTCAATGATTCACCCCTGTATGGGCCACAACTGGACATTATCTCTGAGTGTAGTGCTGATCAGCTTCATTCTGCATTCTCATCAGCTTGCACTGACATTCTGGACTCTGTTGCCCCTCTCAAACCCAAACAAGCTAAAGCCCAGTTAACACCATGGCTCAATGATGCAACGCGTGTCCTCAGACGCTCCTGTAGGCAGGCTGAGCGCAAGTGGCAGAAGGACCGCCTCCACGTGTCCCTCCAAATCCTCCGAAGTCGCCTAGTGGACTACCAACGAGCCGTTAAAACTGCCAAATCACAGTACATTTCCACCCTGGTCTCCAGAAACAGTCACAAACCTCAGTTTCTCTTCAAGACTCTAAATTCTCTCATAAATCCCCGTAATGAATCCCCTGTTGTGCCCTCACCTGCCCTCTGTGAAAACTTTCAAAAATTCTTCATCGACAAGGTCGCAGCACTCAGGCCCTCTGATACCTCTGCCAGCCCCCTCCCCCCGCCTCCCCCCCTTCCCCAGCCGGCTGTCTTCGAGCAGTTTGAGCCCACTACCCTATCCTCCCTCTCCGATGCAGTCAGACACCTGCAGCCTTCTAACTGCCCCTCTGACTGTCTACCCCCCCGTCTACTTAAGGATGCTACAGTCTTCAACACAGTTGCCCCCTTCCTTCTACTGTTGTTTAATTCCATCCTCTCCACTGGTTGTGTCCCGGCTGCCTTCAAGTTCGCCGTGGTGCAGCCACTACTAAAAAAACCCAACCTCGACCCCTCCATTCTCTCAAACTTCAGACCAATTTCCAAACTACCCTTCCTGTCTAAACTCCTCGAGCGAGAAGTCTACATCCAACTGAAAGCCTTTCTCACCAATAACAAAATCTATGAAAAATTCCAGTCTGGCTTCAGAACAGCCCACAGCACAGAAACTGCACTGCTGAGAGTGCTAAACGACCTGCTCTTAGTCGTTGACTCAGGGAGTCCTGTGATCCTAGTGCTCCTCGATCTCACAGCAGCCTTTGACACGGTGGATCACAGGATCCTGCTGTCTCGGCTTGAGCACCAAGTTGGCATCAAAGGCACAGCCCTGAAGTTCTTCCAGTCCTACCTGGCTGACAGGAGCTTCTCTGTCCTGCTTGGGGATTTCTTCTCCTCTGTTGCCCCCCTCACCTGTGGGGTCCCTCAGGGCTCTATACTAGGTCCCATCCTCTTCCTGTTATATATTTTACCCCTAGGGGACATCCTGGTCAAACACAACATCTCCTTCCACTGCTTTGCCGACGACGTCCAGCTATATCTGCCTCTTAAGGTTGATGGGCAGGCTGCACTCCAGCCACTGCTTGATTGTCTGGCTGACATCAGATCATGGATGGGTGAAAACTTCCTCAACCTGAATGAGAGCAAGACGGAGGTCATTATTTTTGGAAAAACCTCTCCGGCCTTCTCCACTGATGCCCTAGGCCCTCTAGCCTCCAACATCCGGCCTTCTGTCAAAAATCTTGGTGTGATTTTTGACAGTGCTTTTAAGTTTGAACAGCAGGTTAGTGCAGTGGTAAGGAGAAGCTTTTTCCACCTGAGAACTCTAGCCAAGACAAAAGCCTACCTGCCTCAGAGTGACCTGGAGAAAACTATCCATGCCTTCATCACATCACAACTGGACTACTGTAACGCCCTCTACACCGGCATGGATCAATTGCAGCTTCGCCGCCTGCAGTTGGTCCAAAACTCAGCCGCCAGACTCCTCACCTGCACTAAAAAACATGATCACATCACCCCGGTCCTCGCATCACTCCACTGGCTCCCCATCCGTCACCGCATTAACTATAAACTACTTCTAACTGTCTACAAATCCCTCCATGGTCTGGCCCCTACATACCTGTCTGACCTTCTGCACCACCACACCCCCTCCAGAGCTCTACGGTCAGCTGACCAGCTGCTGTTGGAGGTGCCCAGGTCCAGACTAAAGACAAGGGGCGACAGGGCCTTCTCAGTAGCAGCCCCCAGACTCTGGAACTGCCTCCCCCTCCACATCCGTGCAGCGCAGTCCCTAAATGTCTTTAAGTCTCACTTAAAAACCCACCTCTTTTCTCTTGCCTACAATTAAAGTTGTTTGGTTGCTGTTTTGTTTTGTTTTGTTTTGTTTTGTTTAGTTTTAGTCTCTTTTTTACCTTTGTCAATCCTGTATTTTATTGCACTTTTTGCACTTTTATGTGAAGCACTTTGGTGCGGCTCAGCCGTCTGTAAATGCGCTATATAAATAAATTTGACTTGACTTGACTTGACTTGACTAGTCTGGCATTAGCCAGGCTAGAATAATTGGGGAATATTCTGGAATTTTTTAAACTGTATACGAACCGATGAGAGAAGTCATGAGATGTATCAAATCCAGATGGGAATCAGTACGTAGGATGGAAGAAAAGGAAACTCTTTCCATGAACATAAGGATGTATTTTCCAACTTTTATCACACTGAAAAAAATCATCAACATGTTACAAATTATGGTAAATGCTGCAGTGTGTGTGTGTGTGTGTGTGTGTGTGTGTGTGCTTCCACACACTCTTGGCTGGAAACCTCCACAGCTCATAAATTACCAGAAACCTTGACCCAGCAGAACCCCCCAGACTTTTACCGGTTACTGCCATGTGTGGCTGTATGCCTGGCACAGTGTGTGCATGATGCTAATGTGTTGAACAAACACACACACTGACACACACACTCTTCCTTCTTTTCTGCAGAGTGTCTGGCGGCGAGCTGTTCGACCGAATCGTGGAAAAAGGTTTCTACACGGAGAAGGATGCGAGCACGCTGATCCGCCAAGTCCTGGATGCTGTGAACTACCTGCACAAGATGGGCATCGTGCACCGAGACTTGAAGGTACATACACACACACACACACACACACACACACACAAAAAACCACACAAGAGATTTGTGCTCACATGACAGCCAATGATTTACTGCAGCAATAAGGGCGGTAGCTTGACACATGCAGTGCATTGTGGGTCAACACTGCACATGCCGGCTGTTAGAAGAGAGGTGATTGGTTGGAGCAACCTCCGTAAAAGAGTGTGCCGTCTGTCACTGTCTTTGAAAGTTGTATTTATGTTAGCTGCTCAGACTTTTATCTTTTATGAGACACAATGACCATAAGATATAAACACTTGATTCTCTCTCTTTCCTTCCCTCCATCTCCTTCCTCCAGCCAGAGAATCTGCTGTATTTTAATCCCCAAGACGAGTCAAAGATCATGATCAGCGACTTCGGTCTCTCCAAGATGGAGGGCAGTGGTGATGTCATGTCCACTGCCTGCGGCACGCCGGGATATGTGGGTAAGTCAGTCAGTCAGTCTTCCCTGGCCTCCAGCACCATGTAATCATTCTTCTTTTTCTGTCCCCCACTTAAAAAGTCAGAACACTTTAGTGTTGGAGAAAAAATGAAAATCTGTTTGCTTAGCCTCGCTCTCTTTAGTAAGTGTTGTTTGTGAGCTTTTCATTCTTGCATGCCACATATGTGATAAGTGGCAGATTAGACACTTGAAACTCTGTAATTTTTGAAAAAATTAGTCCTTGATTTTAGACAGAGGCAGACAAAAGCAGGTGACTAATTTCAAGCAGGCAAGTATGAATTTATAGAATAGAATAGAATAGAATAGAATAGAATAGAATAGAATAGAAATACTTTATTAATCTCTGCAGGGAAATTGTGTTCGTCTCAGCAGCTCCCAAACAACAAATCAGACAGAAATGGCGAGAGAAGAGAAAAACATATGAACACTATACATATGGTCAAATCAAAAGAGAAAAAACTTTAACACTATACATTTTAACATTACATTAACAAAGAATATCAACATAAGTCAGTGTTGTAGTCAAATCACCCATTCTCGAGTCAGAGTCAGTCTCGAGTCCCTAGTGTTCGTGTCCGAGTCACTAAAGAAGAGCCCGAGTAGAGTCGATCAGTCCAAAGCCAGAGTCATGGAGAACAATCCAAGTCAAGTCGTCATTACCTGAGTTTGAGTCAGAGTCACAAGTCTGAGTCGAGTTCAAAGATTGCCTCAAGTTCTCCTCTGTGGCAGCTTCAAAGAGTTGATATAGAAATAAAACATAATGACACACTGTCACTATTTCAGGGAGTTTATTTAGTTCTTCCAAAATCCTTTATATGCATTGTTGACAAAGTCATTTATAAATATGTCCGAGTCCAAGTCGAGTCACACATATTGGCCTTCGAGTACAACACGAGTACGAGTCAAGGCCTCGAGTATTCCATCCCTGCTGCACACACTCCAATCCATTTTATACCTCTACATCTGCAACAGCTGAGGCTGGAAACATTATGTTTTCATGTTGCCCCATTCTCATAAACACAATATCTCAGGAACACCTTGAGGGAGTTTCTTAATAACGGCACAAATGTTGAACGGGCATTTGACTTTGTGTTAATATCAGTGTCACGGTTTGGTGATGGAGGTTGTTCTCAGGTACTACAGGTTTATTACTCATGATGTCACTACATGTTAGTTTAAATATGAACTGAGCTGTCTCTTTAGATTTCTGCAGGCGTTGATCCAACCAAACACATGAAAAATTCAAAGAGCGCATGTTGCTTCCATCTGACAGCATTTATGCTTCCTGCACCATCTTTGTTGGTTCGCTGTGATCTGGTACACCGTGTGTGTGTGTGTGTGTGTGTGTGTGTGTGTGTGTGTGTTTCAAATACTTGATCTGTGTGCGCCTCACAAACACACACTCACCAATCGTGCTTATCACTCCCTGACAGACCCCCCCACCTGTAGAGTTAACATTGAGCCCAACAGAACTAGTGTGTGTGTGTGTGTGTGTGTGTGTGTGTGTGTGTGCGTGTGTGTGTGTGTGCATGCGTGTGTGTGTAGCTATAAGAGACAGATGTTCTGTGTTGACAGCACACACATTTCCATGTTGGAACACAGGCCGGTCGTTCTGACAAACAGAGAACAAACTCTCACATAAACAAATCTTTCACAGAAATACAGACAGACAGATGCAGAATTTAATGTTAACGTTGAACTTTTGAAATTGATTTTGTAGCTCCCCCATCAGGCCAGCTTCACAAAACCCTGCTGCAGTTGATGTTGTGTAACAGTTCAATATTTTCTGTAGTTTTAGTTAAATCAGCTGCTCAAAAACTCAGTTTTTATTTTAATACCTAGGGAATTTGACTTTAAAAACTGGAAATCATAATGTGGACACACACACACACACACACACACACACACACATGTAGAACCTGATCATGTAATAAATTCCCGATAATGTAATAACCCCGAACATGTAATAAAAATCTGCACTTGAGTCCACTGAAAATGTAATAAAACCTGATAATGTAATAACTTCCCAATAATGTAATAAAGTGCATTTCCCAGTAATGTAATAAACTTTTTTTTACCAATAATGTAGTATAACATTAATGGGAGGTTATTACATTATCAGGTTAGCCTTCATTTCGCAAGTCCTGATAATGTAATAATTCCCCAATATTGTAATAATTTAACAGCAGACCACCCATTACTTGAGTTTCAGTGGTGCTACTGTGTGGGCAACACAACACAGGCAACACAAGCTTAAGAGCTCTAGCGCCACCAACAGGTCAAAGTTGAATGTTTATTAACTTTTGACCCGTTCATCCGTTTTTCACAAACGAGGTATCCATGACACACGAATGCATTCAACAGCTTCTTGAAATCTAAAAGTGCTTGGTGTTATACTTAATTACATTATTGGTAAAAAGTGTATTACATTATTAGGATGCACTTTATTACATTATCGGGAAGTTATTACATTATCAGGTTTTATTACATTTTCAATGGACTCAAGTGCAGATTTTTATTACATGTTCGGGTTATTACATTATCAGGAATTTATTACAATATCAGGTTCTACACACACATACGCAAATCCCACCAGCCAGGTTTTGACTTTAAATGGTCAAATTGTTGCGTCATTCTCTCATCCATCTATCCCGTCCAGCTCACTTTAAGCTTCACCCCCGACACCGCGCCTCCTCGCCCTCCTGCAGACGTTTCTTGGCCACAGGGCATTTCCACTCCAGACAATGTGTGTCTAAATATATCTGGGGTATAAATAACCCTGGAATGCACCAAATTAAAACCAGATCTGGACAATGAGCGTGTGTGTGTGCATGTGCATATACTTCGAGAACTTCCATTGACGAAGTTTCCTCCCAGGACCCATGGAGCTCTCCAACAGAGATCACATTTGGGATGCTCACAAAGGCTGTGGAGCTACTCTTGTATGAATGATTCACTGTCTGCAAAGGCATTTGAGGTACAGCGTAGTTCTTATCATACCTCAACTATTATAAACGACTTCTCCTTTAATTTACTATATTTGATGGCATAATTACTTCCACCAAGGAGATTCTGTTTTCGGTTAGGTTTGTTTGTTTGTCTCTCAGCAGGATTCCAGTAAACTACTGGCTTGATTTCATGACATTTGGTAGAAGGGTGTAGCATGGGGTAAGAAGGAACCCGTTACATTTTGGAGCTGATCTGTATCACTGGTAGGCCTGTCACTATAACTTTTATTAATTTTTTAGGACATTATATTTTCCCAGAAACTATCACGATAAACGATAGGGACGTTGTACCGATGTTTTAGTTTTATAATGAAATTAGAGCATGATAAATACATCCTTTTTTTCACAATAATGACTTTTTTAATCTCAAGAATATTAAACATTGGAATTGAAATGTGGAAAATAAATATTAAAATATCCTAGATAAATAAAACAAAAATGAACTACAACCAAAACAAATAACATAGACTTTCAGGCTCTGTTAACAAAACATTGCAATGAGATAATCATTATGTATTATATTATTTTATTATTAAAATTACATATAAACAGCTGGAATGGCTGCTTGGGAAATACATTGGGGTTTTTTTCAGAAATTCTCACCGCCTGTCAAACATTTACAGCTTTACTGTAAACAACACAAAAAGCACAAAAGGTCACGAATGTAAACGACAATATATTGAGTCCAGAAAAAAACGATCTTGTCCATTTTTACATATATATAACGATAAGTCGATATAGTAATTATGGTGACAGGCCTAATGACGGGGCAGATACGCAACTTAATTTTAACTTTTCTTAACATTGTACGATAGGGCATGGCCTTGGTGGGGGTCTGCTCTGTCTGAGTGCCCTTCTAGTCATTTATTTTTACAGAAACAGTTGATCAACAGGGAAAAAAACTTGTAAATTGACCAGTAAATGGAGCAGTGTTAGCCTAAACAGCTAATTTTGTATCCATTGTCCTCGGACAGATGTTAGAAAGGCAACTTTCAAGTAAAATACGACCAGTGGTGGAAAAATTACTGCATTTTCTTTAAGAAAAAGCATTCAAATCTTACTTCAGTAAAAGCACGAAAGTATCAGTATCAAAATGTACTTAAAGTATCAAAAGTAAAAGTACTCATTATGCAGAATGGACCCCCTCAGATTGTTTTATACATTTAGAAGATATTATTGTATTATTATTATTATTGATGCATTTATGTCGTCAGCATTCTACTGTTGTCAAGGTAGGCCTCATTTAAACTACTTAATATACTGTTATGAGGTTTGATCGCTCTAAATTTTTCATGTTTTTATGTTAAATCTTGACATGAAAAGTAACTAAAGTTGGCAGCAAAATATAGTAAATAGAGTATATAAAGTAAAAAGTACAATATTTCCCTCAAACTGAAGTGAAGCAGAAATATAAAGTGCAGTACTTGAGTAAATGTACTTAGTTACATTCCACCACTGAATACGACGTATCTCATAAAAGCCATATTTTCATCAGCTTTTACTTTGAATCTGTGGTGGAATGAGTCAAAACAAAACCTGCCAAAATAAACCTCTCTGTTTATCTTCATCTCGGCAAAATTCCAAAAAGCAATCTAAAATTTAAAAAGCAATTAATTGGCATTCATTTTAGTTAGATTTGTTTTCTTTCACAAAAAAGGGAGACAAATACCACAAAATCTTTAGCACTTTGTTTGGAGATAACAGAAGATGATGAGGTTCCAGCATGCATGCAGTGTAGAAATACAAAAATAATGAGAATTCAACACAAACTGCATTACATAGAGAAAAAAATCTCAGCATATTTGACCCTAACCTCACCTTTTGAAGTAGTGAGCACCAGCCACAGTGACCTCAGTGTGTAAAAATGTCCTAATTCTGGATCCAGCAAAACAACACACACACCTTCACAATGAGTAAGAGTAGACCGATAAACAAAGCTCTGATTCAGCATGTGTTTTGCCCCAGATATGACTGTTGTTTTTCCTCATATCTAGCTTTGTGTCTGTGTGTGTGCGTTTGTGTGTACGTGTGCCAAATCTATTTCAAATCCAGCCTTGTGTGTGTGTATGTGTGAGGTGATGTTATGGTGAGCTCACTGTCATCAGTAATTTGCTGTGTCCAGGGCTGGGTAATGAGCTGCAGGGGAAGGTCAGGCCAGGGCACTCTGCCTTATAAACACCCCGAGCAGAGATATAACAGCAGAAATATGTCTGATATTACCAAACAGCTGTAGGCTTTATGCTGAAATACACAAATCATAACATTATTGCTTTGTTTGGGTTTTTGCTTCACATCTTATTTTTATGTCAGGTTCAACTGTTTGCAGCCATGGGAAAGTGTACCTCCCGCAGTAAATTTCCCACCATTAAATACACTGACATGTGATTTTAATTTGGACAGACATGGAGAGTCTGCTCATTTTCTCTTTATTCAGGCTCATAAAACAGCTACATTTTCATGTAAAACACTCATAGGGGTTTAACTGGACCTCAAGCTGACAAGAGGGAAAAATGCTACTAAAAACCCTGTCCAGATTCAAGCTTAGTTAAACAAACACCAGGCTACTAAAAATGGAGTTGCATTAAAGGCAAGAAAAAACAAGTAACCGAGGCTCACCAGTTGTTTTCTCCTGCTTTCAGCTCCAGAGGTTCTGGCCCAGAAGCCGTACAGTAAGGCCGTGGACTGCTGGTCCATTGGAGTGATCGCCTACATCCTGTAAGTACCAACAGGTTTATTTTATTGTTTATTGTTAAAAGCATAGACATATATACATAGACTCCGCATTGAGCCGGTTGGTCCGTTGCTGCAATACGTCAGCGCGGCCGCCATATTGGATGTGGCAGATCTGCCTGTAAACTAATGAAAGTAAACGGACTGAACTTCATAAAGCGCCTTTCTACAAAGTGCTTTAAGTTAATGCCTCTTATTCACCCATTCACACACACACTAATATATCTGGGAAACAAATAGGCACCAAAAACAAAGTATGTAACTTTTAAAGTGATGATTATAAATGTTTACTCCTTATATTTAGGGTGACCAAGCGTCCTCTTTTGCCCGGACATATCCACTTTTTACGTCCTGTCCGGGGCTTTTTTATAAATTCACGAGAATGTCCGGTGTTCACTGTTTTTCATAGGACCAGTACACGTGCACGTAAATTGACCGGCGCTTTGCACACAACTTTGCGAGACGTAATTACCAAGAGGCTGCCTAGTGGGCGAGTCAGCGCCGCGCACACACAGAGAGAGAGAGGGCAGAGCAGACAGAGGGCAGATCGAACAGCGGAGCAACATTACATATTGAAATCTAACATTTAATCTGTGTCTATAATAACCAGATCCTGAAATGTAGATGTGACATGAGGGTTTTCTGAATAAAGAGCACTAACGTTTACATTTAACTGATTTGATTAATCGTTTTTATATTCACATTGATGAACATACAGTATATCTACACAGGGGGCATTGATGAGAATACATATCTATACAGCTATACAATTGCAGTCTGTGTGTGTGTGTGTGTGTGTGTGTGTGTGTGTGTGTGTGTGCAAGTTACTATTAAGTTACTATTATTATTATTATTTTTATTTATTATTATTATTATTATATGTACTGTTGCTGACATTACTATTATTATTATTATTATTATTACTATATACTGTAATATACTACTATTATTATTATACCGGCCTTATTTATTATTATTACTATTACTATTATTATATATTTATATATTATATATCATACTATTTTATTTATAATTATTTTATTTTATATTTTTACTATTTATTATTACATATATTTTATATTATATACTGTACTATTATTATAATTATATACCGTCTAGTCACTATAGCATTGCTGCCATCATATCAGTATAATTATAATTACCATCATCTTGCCAACCTACCAACTGATCTGCTTTTTTAACTTCTTAAGTGTCCTTGTTCTATCCAGTGTTTTTTCTATTGTTGTTTTTTATTTATGCTACCTCAGTATTTTATTTTATTCTATTGTATTTTATTGTACTTGAATACCGGACTGCTGTGACAACCGAATTTCCCTTCGGGGATGAATAAATCTTATTAGTATTATGCGCGGGACTTCATAGTATTAGCCAAAATCAGCAAATTCTGTTCGTAAAATGACGTTATAATAGCCAGATACAATCAAAAGTATTTTTTGATTCTTACCTGTGAAAGGTAAGGCCATGCGATCGGGTTTTTACTGTAAATCTGTTGGTACATTTCCATGCAGCACATGAATGAGGCATCTTCTCGCTGTCTCCGCTTCTGCACTTTGCCACATCCAAGATGGCGGCGACGTTGACGTACGCTTCAGCACTCAATGCGGAGTCTATGTATATATGTCTATGGTTAAAAGGATCCCCATTAGCTGTCACCAAAGTGAGACGAGCTGGTCTTCCTGGGGTCCAAAAAAACCCCAAATCACTTAATGATAATGTAAAAAAAAACAATGAAACATTGCAGACATCATTAAACCATTATCAGAAATTATTCAAATAAGTTATTACATTCATTATTACATTCATTATTACATTCATACAGTCTATTCCCTACTCACAAATTCAAATAGTGCATTCTTAAAAGGTACTTGAAAGATATTTTGCTATTCAGCTTACGTATATTCAGTGGACAATTATTCCGGTGATTGATGGCACGATAAATAACTGTCCTCTTTAACGCATTTGATTTTGGACATGGCAACATCATCTGGCCACCATCGGCTGACCTCGTCAAATAAGAATGAACCTGATCACATCTGACAATTTGGTTATATAAGAAAACAGGTTGAGAAGAAAAGACAATGCTTCTGAAAAATGTAGTCGTATTGAGAGCCAGACTATTCTCTACCGTTAAGCAGGAAAGTTGACGGTGCATACTGATAGTATTTGTTCTTATGGGACAATAAGGCTGTTTCCACTACAGCCCAATACCCAGAATGAGGCGGGTCTCACTCTCCAAAACGCCCCTAACTTGAATATGAGCCGTCCTGAGCGGTCTTTTGTCCGGACTTTTTTCGTCCCTGTAGAAGAGCAGGGCCATTTTTCTCCCCTGAGAAAAGCCTGGTTACTGATTGGATAGAACACTAAGCAGGATGTGACGTAGTACTCGACGTGACAACAACACACGCCATTTGTAAAAGCCAGCGAAGCAGTGTTGCCAACGAAGCGACTTTGTTGCTATATTTAGCGACTTTTTAGACCCCCTTTGTGACTATTTTTCAAAAAGCGACTGGTGACAAATCCAGCGACTTTTTCTGGTGTTATTGGAGACTTTTGGAGACTCGTAGAAGAGCAGGACTGTTTTTCTCCCCTGAAAAAAGCCTCTTTACATTTCGATAGAACACAAAGCAGGATGTGACGTAGTACTCGACGCCACAACAACACGCGCCATTTGTAAAAGCCAGCGAAGCAGTGTTGCCAACTTAGCTACTTTTCAGACCCCCTTAGCAACTATTTTTCAAAAAAGCAAATCCAAAATCCAAATCCAGCGACTTTTTCTGGTGTTTTTGGTATCTTTTGGAGACCCGTTCTTACTCTTCTTAACCAGCCATGGGCTCGTTAAGAAGAGTAAGAACAAGTCGAAGTGGCACAGTCGTCCTGCAGCAGTCTCTCCCAGCTGCAGTCACAGAGCCAGCTAACAGTTAGCTCTGTAGCAGTACAGTGTGTATGTGCTGCTGCTGCAGGAGGTGTTCACTTAGCGATCTCTGTTTGTTTACAACAAGCACCGGACACTCTGTACAGTTAGAGATGCCGGTTAATTCACAATCACTATGTTTATGATCAGCGAAGACGCTGTGCATAATTAGCCATGCTGCTTTGTTTATGATCAGCTGCTGACGTTGTGCACAGTTAGCGAGGGCACAGTTGAGACTCCCGTGTTTAATCCATCGCGTATGTGTCGCTAAGCGATTACGCTACGATCGAAAACCATACGTCACCTCCAGAGTCTCATAAATCTCTCTGGGGGCTAACTTGTAATGGAGACACGCAGAGTGAGTGGACTTTTGAGAGGGCGTGGCCTGAGACTTTCCCAGTGGCCACTCTTCCCCCTAAAGGAAACACAGCTAATGTAATACTAACCTGGCAGCTCTGACACTATCAGTCTTTTTTGTTGTTGTGTCACACTGTACAGCAAGTGTTTTCATCCAAGCAGCCTGACTGATCAGCACACTTCCAGTTGGTGTCAGATTCACAGTTTACATGAGTTTCTCACCAGGAATCACATTAACACCTTATGTCAGATAATCATGTTGGCTGAACACATCACAGAGTGCTGTCTGGACTTTATTTTGCTGCGAGACTAAAGTAATTTTACTGACTGTGATACATCCAATGTCTTTTCTGTTAAAGGTCTAATTCAGCCTGAGTAGAGGTGTAATTAGCCAGAACAAGTGGAACCACCTGTGTGCTTGTTCAGGGCCTGTAAAGATCACAGTTGTGAAAGCAAACTCCCAAGACTTGAAAGCAAAAAGAGAAAAAAGAAGTTATGACTAATGTCTTTGGAATTTGGATAAAAAGGCATGATCTAATGAATCAATGGGGGAAAGCCAATAGGAGCAGAATAAGTGAAAACAAATTTATAAAGAAAACTATGACATGGCATTATATAAAACAAAACATAAAAAACAAAAACAATATACTGAAATATTAATTGATATATAGAGAAATAACTAAACAAATAAATCTATAAAGAAATTAAAAAATATATAATAAAGTATTTTTCTTTATTTTTCTTATTTTATTTATGATTCTTTATATTTCCACATGTATTAATTAATTAATTTATTCTTTTTTATTTTTCATTATATTTCCACATTTATTATCCTATAAATATTGCTTTTTATGATTCCATAAGAAATTACTCTTGAGGGTTTTTTGTTGTTGTTGTTGTTGTTGTTGTTTTGTTTTGTTTTGTTTTGTTTTTTACCAATTTTGCTGCTGTAGGCCATTAGAAATTAATAATATCCATTCATTTAGCCTTAATTCTATTGAACAGACTTTTTTCATTACTGATAATCTTTTCTGTTCTAGTGTAAGTTCCCCCATATTAATATCCACAAATGCGTGAATGATGATTTAAACTCCAGTTTTGTACTTCAGACTTCCAGCCGTGTGAATCAGAAAAGTACAAACATGAATTTAGTCAAAGACAGATACAATCCTAAGTCAAATCTGTAAATAATATTTGAGTTGTAAGTACTAGAACCTCCATCAAATCAATTGAAAACAGTTTTGCTTAGACATCTGTCTTCTTTTTCACGTAGGAATTTGTAACAGAATATCTATTGGCAATAAGAGTCGGTCTCACATATGACACAGACTGACTCACCTCCCACTCAGCTTGTACACACATAAAACCACTGGCTAAGCTTTGATGTATTATATATTCAAAACCATGGTCACATTATTTTCATTAAGCTTGTTAGCATCGGTTTTTCATACACTAGCATCTGCAATAACACTAAGCAATGCTAGTGTGTGCTAATATGTGCAGAGCCCTCAAAGGTCATATAGCTCCACTCTGCTCTGGAGCTAAACTTGAAACACTTGCACTGGTCCCGTGTGTGTGTGTGTGTGTGTGTGTGTGTGTGTGTGTGTGTGTGTGTGTGTATTTGTTGATTTTTCCTTGCCAGTGTGTGTGTGTGTGTGTGTGTGTGTGTGTGTGTGTGTGTGTGTGTTGATGATGTTGTGTGTGCCGTCATCAGGGCCAGATGGAGCTCTGCAGAATGGCCTTGTATGGACATGGAGCTGCAGGCTAGACTTCTTTTTCTCTGTTTTTTGTTTTTCTTCTGCCGCGTCACCCCCACCTCTTCCCACCACACACACACTTTCACTTGTTTGTGTGAGTGTGTGAGTGCATTTTAGTGTACGTGAAAAATAAAAGAGGCAATATCTGTGTGCTTAGCTTTTAGTGTGTGTGTGTGTGTGTGTGTGTGTGTGTGTGTGTGTGTGTGTGTGTGTGTGTGTGTGTGTGCGTGCGTGTGCGTGTGCGTGTGTGTGTGTGTGTGTGTGTGCGTGCATGACCACTAATGTGGGTCTGTTGATGCCCGTAGCTAAAGTTTGATTATTTGAATGTGTGTGTGTTTCTCCATCAGTATTGTCATGTCTGTGTGTTTGTGTGTGTGTGTGTGTATGTGTGTGTGCTTCACCTGACAGAGACATTATTATCCTGAGCGTGAGGTCAAAGCACGGGCCAGAGGTCAGAGGTCAAAGATCAGCAGCAGGTTAATGGGATGCAGAGCGTGCGAGGTGACAGAGAGGAAGGCACGCACAGACTATCGTGTGTCTAACGCGTCTGTGATGTGTAAAGTGATAGTGAAGGTCTCACACCCTCTGTCCCTCCACTTCCTGTTTTATTATATACATTCATGACACAATATATCTATTGTCTATATACATCTATAAAAAAACATTTTAAATCTTTTTTTTATATAAAAGCAAGTAAAATTAGGTTTTTGTGCAGGTGCAGTCTCAGTGGAGAAAGCATGCGCGTGTGTGTGTGTGTGTGTGTGAAGGACAGAGAGAAAAAGCGGCTCCCTACTGGCAATTAGCACAATCAGCGTTGGGATTCAGACCTTGTTAGCTCTTAGCTGCTGCTCAGGTGGAAAGATCAGATCAGGTAATCAGCCATGATAATCACCTGGGATCCTGTGTGTGTGTGTGTGTGTGTGTGTGTGTGTGTGTGTGTGTGTGTGTGTGTGTGTGTGTGTGTGTGTGTATGTGTGTGTGTGTGTGTGTGTGTGTGATGGTGAGCAGCGGCTGAGTCTCCAGCCACACGTGAAAGCAGAAAAACAAAAAGCAAAGCATCTCTTCACACCAGGCAGAGACTTAGTTTCTTCCTGATGTGTGTGTTTGAACCTGTGTATGTGTGTGTGTGCGATGGAGTGGAGGGTTCGCTGAGTGACAGGTGAGTCCGTAACCAAATGAGAAACCAGAAAAACAAACGGAAAGCCTTACTTTCCTCACGGCAGGCAGAGTCTTTCTTCCTTTCTTCCCGGTGTGTTTTTCTTTTATTCCGTTTGTGTGTGTGTGTGTGTGTGTGTGTGTGTGTGTGTGTGTATGGGGGTGTGTATTGATGGAGAACGGCATTTTAATGAGTTTTTATCAAAATCTCTTGGTGCATCCAGAACTTTAGTAATGAGGTGCAGATGATGTTTTTGGTTGAGAAGGAGCTCCACCGTTGGTTGAGTTGGCTCATTATGGAGAATCAGACTGGAGCTTCAGTTAATTTGTGATTTCATGTTAACTTGATTAAGGTGATACAGCCAACTACTGCTGAGACTATGAATATAGGGGATGCCACATTAACCACTGCTACAAATACAGCCAGACACTATTAACATGTGTAGACTATTGTTAGAAACCTGTTGCATCCAGAACAGGGCTAGGCATTGTGGATATAACTGATGTTAGAATAATAAGAATCCCATTATGGCAGATATATGATACACAGTAGAGTTAACTGTTTTCAGAGATGGAGAGACAAAAGATATGGCTGGAATCATCAACCAAGACAGCAAGATTTTATAAAATAACCACCATGATAGTTTTGTTATATTAAGATTCTACCAGAATAAAATGATATAATATTACCCAGGGATATTGGTGTTCATGATATTTTGTAAACACCTTATTCAACAAGCTCTCCAGTCATTAGAATAAGTAAATAAATGTACATATTAGGGCTGGGCAATATGAACCAAAAGTCATATCCCGATATATTTAGGCTAAATATTGATATATGATATATATCCTGATATTTTATGGCAAAGTGAGAGCAAATGTTCAGTCAAAGTCAAATATGACATGTCACAAGTAGTTTTATTGAAACCGTTTATTTAAGTGAACATAAATAATGTATAACAACAGGAGTACCTTTTTTTTTAAAAAAAATCAAAGCTCCATAAAGTGAACATTTAAATAAAAAAATGTCTTCAGTAAAAAAAACTATGAAATAAAAATAGGACAATTTTTTTCTGAAATAAATATATTGAGAAAAGAATAACAAACATTAAAAAAGAACGAAATATGAAAAACCTCAGTAAGGGCAGCATTTACATATAAAGAAAGAAAAAAATTTAACTATATCGATATATGTGTATCATATCACATTTAAAAATATATTGATATATTTTTTTATATCGGTATATCGCCCAGCCCTAGTACATAGTAATATTTAAGGGTTTTTTTAAAATCACAATTTCCCACCTTTGGAGGTCAGAACCTGGAAAATTACAAAACTAACAGGATAAATTGATTAATAAGACATTAAACATACCAAAAATGATATTCAAAGTAAAATGTAGGCATTAATGATTGATAAAATATTACATTTTTATTTGCTTTATTATTTATTTCCTTTTTTTAAAATCCCCCTATTCATCTACTTTCTAATAATCTGTTTTTATTTACTTTATTTGTCATAATTTAAAATGTATTTATTTTCTTGTTCTTTTTTCCATCATCCCCCCCCCCACACACACACACACACACATTTATTTCCCCTAATGTATTTGTTTCTGTTATTGCCTCTATGCATTTCTTCTTCATTATGATCAGCAACACAGCTTACATCTTCAAATTGCTTGTTTTTTTCCGACTCATCATTTGAGCCCTACATGATATATTGATATATCAAAATAAGTGATATATTAAATAAGTAAATGAATTAATAATTTTCTAACTGTGTTAATAGATTCATTCAATCAGTGGATAACTTTCAGTCATGGAAAAAAATATAAGCCCACCTTTGTTTTCTCCTTGCTTTCATTTAATGCCTGGTACAACTAAAGGTACATTTGTTTGGACAAATATAATGATAACAACAAAAATAGCTCATAAGAGTTTAATTTAAGAGCTGATGTCTAGCCATTTTCTATGGTTTTCTTGATAATAACCAAAACCATGAAAAATGGCTCTTAAATTAAACTCTAATGAGCTCTTTCTGTTGTTATCATCATATTTGTCCAATTAAATGTACCTTTAGTTGTACCAGCCATTAAAATTAACAAGAGATTGAAGCAAACAATGGTCTAATAATCTTTTCCATGACTGTATATGTGTACAGTGTGAAATGATAAAGTGAGTTAAAAGCCACTCAATGACTGAATGTGGGATAGACTAAATAAGAGTGAGTGAATCAGAGAATGAATGGTTAACTGGATAAACATCTTGTCTGCAGGCTGTGTGGTTACCCTCCGTTCTACGATGAAAACGACTCCAAGCTGTTTGAACAGATCCTGAAAGCAGACTACGAGTTTGACGCCCCGTACTGGGACGACATATCGGACTCAGGTGAGCCTTCATCTTCCTTCTGCTTCCTCTACCTTGTTCCCTGCCTCCTCTTCTCCCACCACACATGGCACATATGGGCCACACAGCTCTCCATCACAGCCTCTGACATCATCTGCCTGGAATGAATGTATGTGGGAATGTGTGAGTGTGTGTGGGGTCATCAGTCACCACCACAGCTATGTGCAGAACCTGGCAGTAAAACCAGCTTTGTGTTTGTTTGAAACCCGTTTAAGACTCTAAGACAGTGTGTGTGGGGGGATAAAATAGCTTTTATGTGCTGTCAGGTAAAGCCTGGCTTCCAGCAGTGTCAGGTTTCCTTTTGAAGCAAATATAGCAGATGGTGCTCAGAACCAATTTGGGGTGTTTAATTTTTCATCCTAACTGAAATTGCAGCTTTGTGGTACACTTTTCAATCATTGTTACCATTTGAAACCCAAACTCACTGTTGTCAAACTAATATCAAGTTTTGTGTTTAGCCCTGTTAGAGAATGACAATGACGTCACCACTTTGGTCCAGATAGCAGAATATCTCAACAACTATTGATGGACTGACATGAAATTTTCCGCAGACAGTTATGTTTTCCAGAGGAGGAATCTTCAAGTGACTTTCTGACTTTTCCTCTGGCACTATTATGAGGGTTGATATATGTGGTTTTGAGTGAAATGTGTCGATAACTTTTATTAAATTTTGTACATTCAATTCAGGAGGAATTGTTATTATTTTTACTAAGCTCATTTTGAGCTTAGATAAGATGGTGATAATATTTTTTTTCTGCTAAAGCAATGCATTCCTAACTTATCATATACAGACACTTTGGCTCTTTAGCCTCATTTTTCAACATACCGGGTTGTTCGATAGACTTTTGCAACGTTGGAAACAGATGCCATGAGATGGTAGTCAAATATTCTCTGCTGTGTTGAAGTTTGACACTCAGGTTTAGGCAACAAAACAACTTTATTAGGGTTAGGTGGTTTGGGTTTTAATATGTATGTTTGTTATATAACATAGAGTTACGCAGACTTTTTCACTCTTTATTAGTGATGTGCGGATCGATACTGAAATATCGATACTTCCGATACCAGATCTGTATGCTCTAAAATTGATTCTCAAATGAAAATATCGATACTTTTGATACTTCAGTCATTTGTGGTAATGTATATCATTAAGAGGAATACGGTGGAAAGTAACTAAACTATTCCGATCTTGTCTAAATGACACACTGCTGGTAGGAACTACTTTTTCTTCCGCCTGGGTAAGTGCCTAATACGTAAGGGCAGTGGCACGCTGCTGCTCACTCTTCTCTCTCTCAGTGTGTGTGTGTGTGTGTAATTCAATGGCGGAGCAGAAGAGAAGCTATATTGTGAATGAGTCCATATACTTCTGAGTTTAAAATAAATAGCTAAATAAGTGACTCTGATGTCTTGTATTCATTCTTAAGCCATTTGAAATACACTCTTTTTAGATTTACCAGGCACATTAGGTGTTTGCACAAAGTATTGGTATTGGATCGGTATTGCCAATACCAGCCTGAATTTTACTCAGTATCGGATCGGAAAGTAAATCGGTGGTATCGAAGATCACTACTCTTTATACTACGTCACATGGCTTTCCCCTTCAAGACACTCCTGCATGCTCAAAACTGATGCTAGAGGGCTACATGGACAAAACACTAGAGGCCGAACATTAGCATAGTCTTTGTGAGCATGTTAGCATGATAAAATTATTGAATTTAGCACAACGCAGCACATCTGCACCACAGCCCTGTAATCACCTTGTAGATTTTTAGTCCTGTGCTTTGGGGGGACAATATGTTTACAGATTACAGATTTTCAGCTGATGTCAAGAAAAAACATTTGCACAAGCAATTCAGACTGACTGAAATATCAAAGATTAGCAGTGTTATTTGTGTCACAAATACCTTTTTTTCAGCAGATTTAACAAAAATGTTAGAATGGTGTTTGTGTGTCTAAAGTTATTGACATTTTATGGCCCTTTCAATGTTTGTTTTTCTCCCAGCCAAGGATTTCATCGGCAGTCTCATGGAAAAGGATCCAGCCAAGCGTTTCACCTGTGATCAGGCACTCAGACACCCCTGGTGAGAAACACACACACACACACGCACACACACACAATGTCATACACAGGCTAACAAAAGGTCATAAAATCAATACAGATATCGATGTCCCATCAGAAGTGTTAACAGAGAATTTGTGCATGTGTGTGTGTGTGTGTATCAGGATCGCTGGGGATACTGCACTCTGCAAGAACATCCATGAGTCAGTCAGCCGACAGATCAAAAAGAACTTTGCCAAGAGCAAATGGAGGGTAAATTCTGTTTACTTCAGTTTATTCTTTGCGGGTTTGGCTCTATTGCAGCATATTACTCCAGTATGACTCCTCAGACGATTGTCTGTGTTTTCAGAAGATAAATCACTCTGGAGCCAAAACCTGGCCCGACATGTGGTCCAGAGTTAACCTCCATCATCCACTTTTTTCCCCCTGTAGCTCTTAGAAGAAGAGAGAATAAGAACTTTCCTCCTCACAGAGAATATCATTTCCAGCTCTTGGTGTTAATAGTACATCCAGAATGTGTAATTTTTGATCCTCAGATGTTTTTGATGGAAGATAAGCTGCAACAGAAGACCACATCAGGGTGCTTTTTGCACTAGTGCCAGTTATTCGAAAGCAGGTTCTGGTCTGCAGCTTCAAAGCCTCTTTAAAATGAAAAATCACTTTTTTTAATCTTTTCAATGACATAATAAAAAAAGTCTGAAAACAATGACGACCTCATGCTGAACCAATAGATTGAAATAAAAACCTCAATGAATAAAACCATCACAGAACAGATCTGCTGCGTCCTGCCTCTCAACTGATACTCTTTTGGTTTGCACATTGTATCAACCTGCTGCTGTTGAGCCACATCCTATCTAAGAGGCACATAATATAGAACAGGGATGGGCAACTTAAATGCTGGAGGGGGCCAAAGTTTTTCATGGACACTACCACAGGGCCACATATAGGACCGTGCACTTAACCAGATATGATGAAACTGCAATTTTAAATATATTTACAGTGAAGTAACTTAACATATTACATGCTCAAATGCATGTACACTGCAAAAAAGTGTCTAAAACAAAATAAAAACACTAAATCTGAGGGAAATGATCTTGTTGCACGGACAGATAATTTCACTTGACAAGATTTTTTAAATGAAGATTATTAAATCTAGAAATAAGCATGTTGAACGCTTAAAATAAGAAGTTAACTCTTAAAACAAGATAAATGATCTAACACTTCTAAATCTAAGTTTGTTTTATCTTAAGAACCAAATAATTTGCAGTTATAGGAATATAAAAGGTTTGAAGCAAATAAAAAATAACCACTTACTGTGATTTCTTCTTCAGCAGACCAACATTAATTGCAAGAAGTAATTTTGTGCATTTTTAAACTGCACTTTTAAGATTTCATGCTCAAATGAATGTAGGGACATTTTCAAGTCTGAGGGCCACTTCAAGTGAGGGTGCGGGTCATATGCGGCCCCCGGGCCTCCAGTTGCCCATCCCTGATATAGAATAAATAAGATGCTGATAAACATTATAACCCCAATATCTTTTATGATACGCAGCGATTGAGGCAAAGTGAGAGGTCTCTGTTTTTACATTTATTTTTCATCTTCCCATTTCTTACCTCTCTCCAGCAAGCGTTTAATGCCACCGCTGTGGTTCGGCACATGAGGCGGCTGCAGCTTGGCAGCAGCATGGGGAGCAGCATGGACGCCTCCAACCCACCGACGAGGCAGAGCCAGACGCAGAGGCCGGCCCAGAGCCAGGCCAGCCAGAGCCAGGGCCAGGCGGGCCAGAACCAGCCAGCTCAGAGCCAAAACAGCGGCCAGGCGGCGCAGAGCCAGAGCGCCAACACAGCCGCCAGCAAAACCTCTTCCATAGACAACAACATAGCAGCTCCCCGCAAGGAATGTGAGTATGAGTCAATAGTATCAGTTGTACTAGTAAGCCAAGACAACATATGCATATTACAAAAAGTTAATGATGATAATTCGCTAAACTCCTCAACTGAACAGTGATTGTCCAATCCTAGTTTAGCAACAGCAGCTAGGCACAGCAGTCCTGTAGAGGGGAAGAGTGATACTCTGTATGTTTATAGAGAATTTGGAGAGTCGTGTCTTTTTTATTCATTTCGAAACCACACGAAGCAGAAATGTAGAAAAAAGATTAAACAATGGCCCTCATTTATCAAACGAGCGTACGTCAGAAAGTGAGCGTAAAGTGGGCGTAAGATGATTTCTACGCAAGCCTCGGCATTTATCAATTTGGACGTGAGCGGACGGTACGATCAGATCTGATCAGACGTGAGGTCTGCTATCAGCTCGTGTACGCAAATTTGAGTCAGCGTGAAGTCCACACGTCTGAGTCTGAGAATTGATCTTAGACTATTGTATCGATGCCTGGAGCTGATAAAACTCTGTGGTGTTTTGATTTTTAATAGTGACAAAGCACCACTTGTTTAGACTACATAATTTATCATTAAAACATAATCCAATAATAAATACACCCTGCGATCGTGAAATTCTTTAAACAGAATACCAGCCGAGGATATTAAATGTTGTTGTCTTCTGCTGTTTACTGTTATCCAGCTCGGACACCGGAGCGTCAGCGTCTCTTTTACCAGCGGAGGTGCCCGAATAGAAACATTTCCAATCAGCACTGTCACACGCTCCTCTGACTAGGACATGATTATTAGTAAATGTAAAGAGGTGAATAATATATCTCCATCATAATAATAGCAATAGTCGGATATGATATAGATTATTAGGCTTTATATATCACGATGTAATTACTCAAACCTCGCCGGGAGTTTAATAGTCCGCTACTTTGCTGACAGCACCACTGATTTCCTTCTTTTTCACTTTTTGTGCTGCCAAACAAAACTAGTTTGTCGTGTTGCTGCTGAATGCTTCTCCACCCCTGATTTAGAAAAACAAGAAAGTGTGCCAATTCCAACAATAAATATATTGTCTATGTACGGTTTTCAATTGAATATATGTCACAAAGGATTAGCAAGTTATCGCATTCTGTTTTATTTACGTTTGAGACGACGTCACAGCCTTTTTGGAATCGGGGTTGGCTAACTTTAGCAGCTCTGTGCTGCTCTATTGGATTTAGGGAGATTTACTTTCCAGCAACACCAGCCAAACTCATTATCAAATGTCACTTTTCCACTGCATGGTACAGCACAGCTCCACTCTACTCAACTCAACTAACCTCTTGCCTGTCCAAGTTATCACTTGGACGACAATTTGGAGTAGCAAATGCCACTGTGATTGTGTATTGCACAGGTGCCTTGTGAGAATGGAAGGCACAGTCATACTAATGACACCCACTAATGAATGGGTGTAGATTAGCAAGGGTCAGTAGCCGTGTTAAAGTCAAAGCCAATTTTGAAGCAAAGTTTTGAAATGTAGCAGTAAAGAAAATCCAAATTATCTATAGCCCCTTTCATAGGCCCTCCACACAAATGTCCCGCTATATTGCCGGAAAGATCTGTGCCGGCTTTTTGCCTTAGGGCGTTCATAGTGATCCTGCGAAGGCGTGATATTCCTGCCCTTTCATAGTTCATTAGTTCATTCCGGCATCGCGGAACGAGGTGGGCAGATAGCGGGAGGAGACGTTAGTCAAAGCCGCAGCAGTGCTGCGCAGTAGCACAGTGCTAATAGGCTAACAGTTAGCTCTGCAGCAGTACAGTGTGTATGTGCTGCTGCTGCAGGAAGTGTTCACTTAGCGACCTCCGTTGGTTTACAACAAGCACCAAACACTCTGTGCACAGCTATGATGCCGGTTTGTTTACAATAAGTGGAGGGCGCTGTGCACAGTTAGCGACGGTGGCCTCAGTGAACAGTGATTGGATGAATGTCGGACCAAGTGGGAGGTGTGTTAGACGTCATGCGTGACGTCAAATATCCCGCTTCCCCCTGATGTCCCGTTCATAGTGGTCCCGCTTCCAACAGCCCCACCAATTTTCCTCCTCTGTGACTACCTCTTGAGGCGGAAAATTGGTGGGATCATTTGATTCCAGCATCCCGCTTCAGGCGTGTTCAGAGTGGAGGCGAGACGTTATAGAGCCATAAATGTCCAGGCCTGAAACGGCACTATGAAAAGGGGATTATGTTTTTTGTGTTGATCCAAAAACGACCTTTGGTCAGAAGATTGCAGTGTAATGTATTGCTGTCGACTAATCCGTCAGTAAACAGTAGAAGAAGTAGAGAGAGGTTGACAATAACTAACTTATAACTTTGGCCTCCCGTGAGAGAAAATGGAGCGAAGTCTTCAGGAATTAGATTCAACTGGGCAGCTTATAATTGTTCTTTTGGGTTTCCTGGCATAGCGGAAACAGCTGATTAGTAATGTGGGTTAAATGTTCGCTACGTCAAAACCTGTTCGTTAAAAACACCCCATAAAAACTTTCATACACATTTTCGAAAGTTTTATGGAATTTTGGTGTTTCCATCAACTTTTTCTCATACAAATCTTCTAAATGCACATACAGAAATTTGTTGATAGAAACACAACTAGTGACAGTGTTATAAAACATATAAGATCAATCTGCTGACTCTTTTCTCTCAGGTGTCACTGCACCCGTCACACCCTGCAGCCTGGCGTCTGCAGCCTCTTCTCCCGCCGCAGGGGCAGAGCTGAACCGGCCACATCCCTCAGTGGTCCCCGCCCCGGTGCTCACGGAGACCAAGTGACGCCAGGTCCCGCGGGGAACCAGCTGGGAGGCCACAGCGCTGTGAGGACGCAGAGACGGAAAGAGGACGACAGGAGAGGAAGAGGATCCCCCCTCTTCTTCGTTCCTCCCTCTCCTCACTGCATTTCCACTTGGATGCGCCCCCCCAGCAAGTTCCCCGCCCTGCTCCCGGGAGAGCAGAGGACTTAACCTCCACCCCACCGATTCAAGCCACACAGCACCATACTGTACACCCACCACCAGGACGCAGTGTAGGATTCCTCCTGCCACAGCAACAGCTCAGCCACGGACTCTCACTGAGGATGTTGGTACGGCTGGCTGTGATTGGCTGCTGTGTAATGATAAATGGGTGTCGACTGCTGCGAGCTTGAGCAGTAATTGGTGGTTCATGGTGGGGCCGGTGGTGTCATATTATTCAATGTCAGTCAACATCAACTTCCCTCTTGAATCTGGTCTTTCCTGCGCCGCTTTATTTAGCTTTTTTTCCAAATTAGGTTCGACTGTTGACAACTGGATTGTTTTGTTTTTGATTATTACTGTTAATATTAAAGGTGGTATGTGTAAGTTTTAAAGCAACATCGTTGTCAAATTGAATGTGCTACATTGGTATAATTACTGTAAATAAACAAGACACCTCCAGCAGATTTCCCCCCCTTAGTTTACATTAATTTTACTAATGTAGCAAACTGATGTGACAATGATTTATTCATGTTAAAACACTACATATAGCACCTTTAAGACATTTTATATGTCCTTACGGGCTTGTTTGTCTTTGTTTGTGCTTTAAGAAGTGCTTTAAAAGTACCATACGACTGTTGAGATGTGGAAACATGAGTAAGCGCTTTATGTATTTTGCACAGAGGGCCAGATATGTTCTCAGACACAGATTAGCCGCCATCCACTTATGTTTATCAGAGTAGAGATTGTAAACCTTTATAAATAGAAAAAAAATGTCAGAGCATTGTACAACTTGTTTATTGTCTGAACGATTCTGATCTGTTTATTATTTTCTTACTTTATAAGACTTTTGTAACAATCACCCTTTAAGGGACACACATACAGGTTACTATGAAACATGCAGCAGGTTTAGAATAGGATAGGATGGAGATATTTACTGGAAACTGCCTCCAGTTGAGAATGTTAGCGACTAAATCATAGTTTGCCATTTGATTTCCCAAACTAACAAGCAGCGCAGTGCAGTTCAAAGGTGGTTAGAGAATACAAGAAATGTTACAAACCATCTGTGAGATATTTAACTGCTTCCCATGTTGGTCCTCGAGAGTATTTGGAACCTGTCGCCTGCTTCTCTTCCTTCCCCTTCTAAAGAAGCCATGATTTGATATTTTTGCATCATCAACCTGCACCCAGTTCAGAAGTGCTCAGGGAAAACTGCAGCTGCACTGTGAGCTGGTGAATACCCATTTCTTGCTTTAGGTTGTTCCGTCAGTGTTTTTGGTCCAGATATTGTGGCATCACACTCAACGATCCAACGCTTAAGATGTTAGCTGTGTCCTTTTTACAGTGTTGTAGTGACTCGTGACTTGAATACAGAAGACTCAGACTTGTGCTAAGAGTATTCAACCAAGGACTCCAAGGTGTTTGGGCTCGCAGAATGCAGAACTTGTTCTGCTTTTTTTGGCTATTCAGTTTTGTACATGCAATCCCCAACCCTGAAAACAATTTGACTGGTAGGACAACTGGCTGTTAAGACTTAAATGCATTACTTGAAACTAGGGCTGGGCGATATGGACCCAAAGTTATATCCTGATATATTTAGGCTGAATATCGATATACGATAGATATCCTGATATTTTAATCGCAATGTGAGAGCAAATGTTAGTCAAAGTCAAATATGACATGTCACAAGTAGTTTTATTGAAACCGTTTATTTAAGTGAACACAAATACTGTATAACAACAGGAGTACTGTCAATCAAAGCTCATAAAGTGCACATTTAAATAAAAAATATCTTAAATTAAAATAGCCAATGAAATAAAATAGGCCAATCTTTTTCTGAAATAAATATATTCATACGAGAAAAGAATAACAAAGATTACAAAAGAGCTAAATATGGCAAACCCTAGTAAGGGCAGCATTTATATATAAAGCAGCTTGCCTGGATCAATGATCACAGTGCAAATTTGAACTATATCAATATATAGTAATATTTTTTTTTTTCCGATATATCGCCCAGCCCTACATGAAACCTGACAAGACGGATTTGCATGAATCTTGTGTGATCTTTTGATATCACAAGATTTCCGCTACAACTCTTCAAGTAGCTGTTCCCTGCCCTTATTACCCAACAGCAGACAGTTATTGTGACCAAAATCAGAAACCCTATTAGCGTGACAACAGCTAATTTTTTGGTCAATTTCAAGGCCTTTTAAGGTTTTTCCTTATAAACAGATCGAGCTAGAAGAGCACTTGTTTACGAAAGTGAAAAAGAATTCATGCATCCTCCCCGTGATTTGGATCTGCTCCTTAAAATTTTCCTCCTTGGCTCATGTTGCACCTTTCCACCAAGTTTCATGAAAATCAGGCCAGTAGTTTGTAATCCTTCTGACAAACAGACAAACGCTGCCAAAAGCATGACCTCCTTAGCGGAGGTAATGACTGAACCACAGCTTGGAGTTCCTTTTTAAATTAATTGAGTTATATATGACAGACTGACTTAATTCTAATGTGTTCTTGATGGAACCTTCTCCTGACTCTGTGTCACTGGTTGTATCTGCCTTTCAGACATCACTCAGAACAGAACTGTTAAATGTTGGGTGCTCACTCACACATATCAGACTGTCATGTCTTTATTAGATGCAATTCTACTGATCCCTTTATTGTGAATTTTAGCCAAAGACTAGTGCTAGGTATGAAGACAATTAGGTCCATTCTTCTTGATGAGTTAGTTAGAACAGAACTAGTCAGATATGAAGCTGTTTTGAGACATAAGTGGACTAAAACTAAGGGCTGAACTAATCTGGAGAGAAATTTATCCACAGCTGATCCCTTCCTAATCGGTAACCACTTAGCTTTTTTATGACTACACAGAGCTAGCTGTGGAAATGTATTCATATGGCATGTCAGGAGGGTGGGAGACCACAGCTGGATGAAAGTCAAATTACAGTAAATTTGACAGTAAATCAACACTCACCCAAGTTCTCTGGAATTCCCTTTAGGCTCACTGTGTCATTGGGTGTATTAAGTTCCACCTATGTGGCACTGCAGTTGACTAAAACAACTATAACAAGACATTTATGAATGCCATCCAGTGTAAATATGTCTCACTATGTTCTCCTTCTTTATTAAGCTCTACAAGGACAATTCCAGTGAGTTTGGATGCTCTGCTTCTTTCCACCGTTCACTAACCAACAATGTGTTAGGCCCTCTCAATACTTTATAACCTGAATCTGTAGCTCTCAGCCCCAATCCCACACGCTCCTGCTAATGACATAAATCTTTAAAATGAGCAACAATTATAGATGACATGAAACAAAACCTAATGTAACAAAAACAACTATGAGCTATTGGTTGAAAGTTTTACTTGAAAACTTAAATGTTTGCTCTATTACCAAGCAAAAATACAGTGCCCACTCACTGTCCCTGAATGAGCACATCAGTATGAAACGGAGACTGTATAAAAGAAATGGATGAAGCCACCATGACAACACCAATTGGTTTATGGACTACAGTTTTCAAGCCTAAAGTCTTGGGTGACATCATCTCGTTTTTTTGGAGCCAGAAGTGACCATTTGGTTAGTCACATGTGTCCATATTTCCTAAATAACAGGAAGAACAGGCTTTAAACAAACAAAAAAACAGCTGTCTCCATCATATTTAGGCTGCCACACCTAAAGCAAACCCTGCTTTGTTGTATATTTTACTTTAAGTGGAACCATGATTTACACAGTGAACATCATGCTGTATCGAAGACTTGAAATTAGCAAGCAAGACCATAAACTCAAGGAAATCAAATGAGAAGTAGGGTCATTTTCTCATAGACTTTTATACAATCAGACTTCCTTTTGCAACCTGTGAAGTCGCCCCCTGCTGGTCATGAGAAATAATGCATGTCTAAGACACTTTTGCACTGGCTTTGATACCAGTTGGCTCCATCCACCTCTTTTATCCAGTCTATGGTATGAGACGTGTAAATCTACACCTTTGTATTAGTCGTCTGGTTGTAAGTTGTTTAAACTCTGGGGTTGTGAGAATGTAAAAGCAAGACAAACATTCATCCACGTTAAGGGGCAGAAACCTTCAATCACACAGGAATTGTCAACCCCATTCCTGTCTACAGTATGAGCTCCAAACATGCACCGGATTTACTACATATTTGATCAAGAATTTAGGCATAAATTGTGCAAACTAGCAGATGTGGTAACAGCACTAACATGGTTGATGCTTTTAGACTAATTTTTGCAGCTACTTTATGCATGTTGTCCTTGCAACTAATCCAGTCATAGTATAGTTTTAGTTCAATCAAGTTGGTAGGGTTAGTTGTGTTAGAAAGGGGCAGTTATCCTTATTTTTTTCATTTTAATGTGAAGTCAAAGAGAAAGCTACCCTTTTTTAGTGTTTCTTACTGATTTTAAAACGTACAGTGTCTACTGCTCGACTACACAGTTCAGAAATATATTAATTATGAGGTTTTTACAATGGGGTCTTGTGTTGCATTATTCTCTACTATCCAAACCACTGAATTACCAATGTGTTACTGAGGGGAACTTTCAACCATGTAAGGGCTTTTTTCCAATGATCACCTTATTCTGATTATTCACTGTAACCATGATTGATTGCTATGCATTTTTTAAACATTTTAAAGGTTGTTAATGCTTTTCTTGGAGGTTGGATCAGGAAACATCAACACCTATAGTTAAAAAGATAAGTCGTAGTTTTGTGGAAAAAACACTGAATCCCTGCCAGATCTTAGACAATTTCAAACAGTTAACTATTAGCCATCATTATTGTTAAATGACCAGGTTTTAATTAATCGTCAGCCAACACTGTAAGAATACGTTTCATTAAATGTGATGTCGTCCACTTCAGTGTGGACGTTTGGGTTTACGAATGTATTGTGAGGCAGGCAGAGGGTTCAGGTTCATGCTGCTCTGTAGTTTTATGTCTGCTATTGAAAAAAAAAAAAAAGTTTTCTGAATGAATCTTTCCATGTTAAAGATGTTTCTGTAAATAGATTATGAATATGAATGATCATTTTCAAGATAATATTTACAAATGTTTTGCTGTTCAGGCATGTGAGAGTGAATGTGTGAGCGAGTGAGTGTGTCGAGGGAAGTTGATTGTATTCTCTATGGAATGTTTAATGTAAAAAAAAAAAAAGAAGAAAAAGCTAAAACCCCCTTTACTCCCCACTGCTGTCATATATACTGTTGAGCACCGTGTGACTGCCACCTGCAGAGCTACACGGTGCAGTTTATTGCCATCAGTGTTCCACCATCACATCAGTGTCAGTCCAACTAAAAAGAGAAAGCATCGTTTACTGAACTCAGGCTTACGTTTTTGCCATTCTAAAGGAAGAAATCCAAAGCTGTGACCGACTCAGAAACACACTGTTAAGGACGAGGGGCGGCTACGGCCTCGTCCACCCTTCCCCCTTTGAGCTCACGCTCCCCTTTTTTTAACGAAGACGCCGTCACAAAAGATGAAAATACAAGCATGTTGAAAAAAGTGCTTCAAGAATTCAACTCCACCATGAGTGTTTGCATAATCTTATATGCCCTTGTATGATGTTAGTATCTCTGTATTATGTAAAGACGTACACAGGTTGAGATTTCTGAGTCCACAAAAAGTTGTAGAGTTTCGCTTCCACAAACAGTTTCAACAAGCAGAAATGATCTCATCAATTCGTGAAACCTAGCTAACTAACATTTATCAAGATCTTGTTCCAGTGTTAGTTGCTGTAATGCTGCTCATGAGAATGACTTCCACCTGATTTCCTGCATACGTGAATGACATGCTCTGAAAGTAATTTATTAATAATAATCGTTCCAAAGTCTGCATTAGTAACTGTTGCACAAGGAAACTTGGCGACACCGGTTCCGTTTAGCTTCAATAAGCTAGCAAGGACTATGGTACTTTTCCCGTTGGAATGCTAGACATGTATATCAAAATAAATAACAAAAGTTACTTCGTGGTAACCATAGCCTCACTGAGATAATATAAACAAAGGAACGTTAGCCTTGATCTTTTCTGGCTAACCATAGTTCATGTCTTTTACGTTGCCACAAAAAATAAGAAGGAAGCTAGGTGATCATAGGTTAAAGATAATCTGACATTCTGCTCAGGGTACACGTGTACCAAAGTTGAACTCAACGGGATGCTTCAATTGCCTAGAATGGAAGTGAACCAGAGGCAAATAGATGCTAATTGCACGCATGTGTGACCCTGCCTTGATGTAACTATAAGTTAGCTAGCTAGTTAGCTAGCATATAGCTAACATTAGCCACCGTAAGATGTGACTTTATACTATGTAATGTGTTCTTGACAATTGACACACAGTTAGGATATGGAGTTTCAAGTTCCCCTTTAAGTCCTCTATAAATGTCTTTTTCAACATATAGACCAATTTAGAGTCGATGTAGCGGCTACGTCACTGGCACTTGCACAAATAAATTTAACAATCATTGTTGGTAAACAATAAGTTGGTCTACAAGAGCTGAGCATTAAAGAATAAGAGGAAAGGGGAAAGTTAACCTAGGTTCAGCCTGTACCAAGGCTTGCTCAACTGTTATTGGACCACAACTGTTAATGTACCAAATTCTAAGCCCCGCCCCATCTGGTACATTTTTATTGCACCAAGTGGAAAGAAATGTTGGTTTTTCAGCCATTCATGACCTTAAAATGTTTTACATTAGCTTACCTAGTTAGCAATGGCCCTTAAAGGCTAGTTGGAAGTGCAAGTAGCTATTGACCTTGTCCTTTACTAAGGCTACGCAGTTAACGGTGGATGTCAAACCTAATTTTACACAGAATATATTTGCTATGTTGGCTAAATTCTACATCTGATCTATGAACATCTTTGAACTAGAATGAGTTTACTGATACGTTTTTCAGTATAAACTGTTGCCAACTACTTTAGGAGCCTCAATATTGGCTCTGTCTCTCATGGACTGGCTGGGTTTGCTAGTATTAGTAAATCTAGTGCAAAGCTGCCACGCTAGCAGCTTCAGTCTAGTTATTGTTCACAGTGTTTTCCCTAAAGATCTAACTCGACTATTGAGAGCGGCTCTGCCTCTGAGAACTGTTTGTAGGACTAAAACTTCATACAAGCTGCTTTTTGTGACCCGGTGTCTCCCTGTGGGTGTCCTCGTCCAGAGCCTGCTGAGTTAGCTGGCTGTATTGTATTTAATCTCTGCATGTGACCACCAAACTCCATCCTGTGCACCGTCGTCTCACTGACGACACCCTCATTTCTCAGAGCGGGCGCCGCCTGCCGCACTTATTGTGCTGTGGTGGTGATGATGATGATGACTTTCTGTTAATGGGGCTTGTATATCAGATGCCTTCGACAATCATGTGCACATATCAGAGTTACCATGACGACACAGGCCAGAGCGACTGATTGTGTTTCGTTTGTCTTTCTCCTCGAATAAATCCTGAATGATCGTAACATGAATCCTCTTTAGTTGTGTGTTTGTGTCTGAAAAAATAAAACAGAGCTGTCTTATTAGTTTTACTATTTTAGAATTAGGACTACATTTCCTACAAATGTAAACCCACTTCAACACTCCCAGCCCCAGGATCCATGTGAATTTAAAGCAGACACCAGACACTCTTTACCACTTTGACCGGCATATTGCCTCTATATACGTATATCCTGCACAACAGATGTTTAGCAGACAGAAGACAGATGTTGCAAACACAGGGGGCACATGTTGCCTCCACCAGCACATGGGATACATTATTAGGGGTAAAGTACTAAAACACATTGTCTACAGATGTTACTTCCCCATATAAGAGTATGTTCAGTCTCCTTTGGTTTACACTCCAGACTCCACACTTAAATGATTGAGCAGTTGCAGCTCAGGGTTCAGTAAAAGTTCAGATAAAAACAGCCTTAAAAAAACTCTAAAGAGACCACTCAGCATTTTTGCTGTATCAGTGTTTTTCTGTGACAGCAGTTTCCAAACAGTTCTGAATCTTCACAGCTGCTCAGCGCCAGCGTCAAAGATGCAGTGGGTATTGATAAAGTATTGGCTGAAACACAAAAATCAATTAGTGGTTAATGGTATTTTTATTTGACAATCAACGTGAATTCAGCTGCAGTGTAACTACAATTCCCATCAGCCTCAGCTGTAAGCTACTTTGTGTCACATGCTAATTAGCAAATGTTAGCATGGTGGCATACTAAGCTATAGATGATAAATGTGAAAAACACTGCTTACCATCAGCATGTTAGCATTATCATTGTGAGCATGCTAGCATGCTTACATTAGCATGACTTACAGTCCTGCTAACATTGCCTTAGACTCACTCTCCCAATAGTAGTAAACAAGAAGTGTACAATTCCCTGCTTTTACTTTTACTTCATGTGAAACATTATTTATGAAACGATGTCTTGGAGATGTTTAGTAGCCTAACATAGTGAAACAACAAGCAACATCAGCTAAGTTAACACTGCTTAGCTAGCTAATGTTGGGCTACCACTGTAGACCCCATAGAACATAATGTTGCGTAGAAGACTTGAAACTAGCGACCAAGACTATAAATTCATCTTGAGAATGTTTCTGAGGCAATAAATCAAATGAGAAGTAGGGTCATTTTTCAATTGACTTCCATACAAACAAATTTTTCAACCAGTGGTGTCACCCCCTGCTGGCCATTAAAAATAAAACAGGTTTGGGGCATCCCGGTGGCTCACACTGGTAGAGCGCGTACCATTAAGGCTGAGTCCTTGCTGCGGCGGACCCGGGTTCGAATCCGGCCTGAGGTCCCTTTGCCGCATGTCCTCCCCACTGTCTCCTCCTTTCTATCTATCACTTTCAATAAAAAAAGCAAAAATGCCCAAAAAAATTATCTTAAAAAAAAACAAACAAAAAAACAGGTTTAAGGCACTTCTACATTGACTTCACTGTTGAGGTCAATAGGTTGCATAGGGCTGGGCGAAATGGACCAAAAGTCATATCCTGATATATTTAGGCTGAATATCGATATACGATATATATCCCGATATTTTTATCGCACAGTGAGAGCAAAGAGAGCTCTCAAAGAGAGCAGTCAAAGCCAAATATGACATGTCTCAAGTAGTTTTATTGAAACCGTTTATTTAAATGAACATAAATACAGATATATGCGATATGGGCTAATTCCATATCACATATTTAAAAATATCGATATATCTTTTATATCAATATATCGCCCAGCCCTAAGGTTGCCTCCTGGTTGTACACTACTTTTCATGATGCATTGTGGGATACCTTCAGTTCCCTATATAGGGCATAATAGTTCTATAGTCAGTCCACTATATAGTGCACTACAAAGTGAGAGGTGAATGATTTTGGAAACAGTCAGACAGACTGCACTGCAGTAAATATGTGTCGGTTTGTTCCATTAACTTTATATGCATGTGTGCTATATTTAAATTCCACTCTGCATTGGCTCAGAACATAACTTAAGAGAGAAGAAAACAATTAGTGGGAGGTGATACTGTATATGAACATAAGACAGAAAAGCTCCTGCATTCCCTTCCAACGCTAAAGCTTAAAGCTAATATACATTGCTTATGGTTGATTTTCTGTAGCTTAAGATGATGTTGAATTTTCCCCGCTGTGCAGCGTTACCCTGGAGGTTTGTGTTTGCTCACCACATATAAGTTGTGTTAATATTGGTCCATTATTAGTAGAGTTTGGCCCAGTGGAGCTTCTTGCGGTTCAAGTCATTGCACTTCCTCTGCTTTTCTCTCCGTCTCAGTTGGAGCTTTTCCTCTTGACTGCCTGTCGTTCTCGCTTCAGCTCAGAGGAAAGTACACACACACACACACACACACACACACACACACACATTGAATGCTTGCTGAAAATTATTCATCTCTCTGACAGACAGACACACACACACACACACGAAAGCACTGAAATGAAAATTGTGAAATCAAAGTATTTTACATCCCTTTGACATTCGTGCACACTTACATGCACGCATAAGGCACCAGGCTCAAACACACACACACAGCAAAGCAGCAGAATTGAATTTTTATGAATCAAAATTGCCTGTCATTTTCATAAACACACACACACACACACACACACACACACACTGACACAAAAAGTGCTTGTTGACTTTGGCTGTCAAGCTGTAAGTGTGTTTGTGCTCGGAGTCACTGATCTCTCTGCTTCTTCAACTGATTTCTCCTCATCTTTAATTCAGGGCTTCACCCTCCCATCCTCTTCTCCTGCCCTTCTCTCGCTGCAGGCTTTCTTCCCCTCCTCTCTCCTCTCTCCCCCGCGGAGACATGCTGTTTTGTTCTTTACTTAGCAGAATATATATATTCCATAAAACTAATTACAGGCAGATCATCTGAAACAGCGAGATAACACACTGTTTTGCAGGGAATAAGAAGTGGGATCATGGCATGCTGGGGGATGTGAAGTGTGCAAAGACCATCCGTGTCATTGGGACAGACAGTTCTGGAGGCAAACAGCAGGGGGGGACGTGATGTTTCCCTCTTCTGTCCCACAGTCTGTTTGCTAGCAGTTGGAAAGCTAAAAACTAAACCCAACTTTAAACTGTGATGAAAATCATCTCACAGTATCACAGTTACACCAGCAGGAACCTCAGAGAACACTTTATTTTGAGGGTAAGTCTTTGGTATAATGTTCTTTTATGCATCTCAGTATCATCACTCAACCATAAAGAGGAAATCTGGCAGATGACAATGAAATAATTGAAAATATTTTATGTTTTTTAATAGACTTTTGATGAGTTAGAAGTGACCATGAGGCAACAATGAATTATTAGGAACATTATAAACCAAGCAGTGATGATAAAAAGGGGAAAAATGCAAAGAGATCTAAAAAGCCCATAAAAGTTAATGAACGTTGGTTGGACAAGCCTATTAAATGGAGCATAGCCACAGTTTAGGCAAAGCACTCAAGCACCATTTTTATTAGCTGATTGGCATCAGCTGTTTCATTCATGCTTCAGCAGCTGATTGGCTACCAGCGTCAAAGATGAAGTGAGTATTGATAAGGTATTGGCTGAAATACAAAAAAATCCATTAACAGTTAATAGTATTTATATTTTACAATCAATATGTGAATTATTGGATGACATGAAATAAGCTGCTGTGTTACAATAAACTTTTCTCCATTAAAATGTCTATAATAGATGTCACCTATGTTATACCTTTATATTTTGTTTAATGGTCTGTAAACCTATATAGCACGTGAATCTGCTTTATAATAAATTTTTAAAAAGGCGTCACTTTTACAATATCAGACCTTTAATCACATAAAAAATTCACTAATGCTTTTAGTGGTACAGCATGGGTTTCCAGTTACAAAACTTACTTGATTGTGTTTTTTTGATAAAAGTTAATGTATTTATTCAATGATTCAGTGCTAACAAAGATATAAAGTACTTCATGTTCCTATACCAGGGGCACCGCCAGGGACTTTCTACTGCAAACTATGCTAACCCAAAAAAAAGTTTGTAAAAACTGTGCAGACAATAATGCTACATTCTGCATACAATCAAATATACAAGTTGATGCAAATCTGATATGAAATGTGCTGAAGGCCAAAAGGTATTTTAATGGTAACATTTTCAGTGGTAAATGCTGTTAACATGAATGTATAATTTAAACTAAATATAACTTAAATATAGATTAACATTTTTTTAACATTATCACCTATAAAATGATGCAACAAAATAATGAAATAAGGTTTCAAACGAAGTATAGCTTACATACTAGTGCTTGAAATTTTATTGTAGAAATAATAATAATGTTATATTTTTTTATAATACTTTTTTTTATTTTTAAGAGAATAATGCAAAGGCTGTCTGAATCTTAGATTTAAAAAAAAATCTAATTAGCACACTGTTAAGAAAATATTTCCTTAAGACAACAGGTTAATTATATAATATTGAAAAAATATTAACCGCTTTACTGCCCCTGTCACTCATGGCCCTTACAATCATCCTAACTTTTCCCCTCATACTGTGCTCCTGCCTGCTACTGGGATACTAACAAACCAAGAAGATGAAGGTGTCCTACACCTTCTACAGAAAGGAGACTGTTTGAAAAAATGATTTTGTGTGAAAAAGACAATTTTTCTTTCTTGTTTTAGCATCTCGATCACCAACTGCAGGCCATAATTCAACCACTGCTTTATTCCTCTCCTCACATTGTGCTGTATTTCTTTTCTTTCATCTCTGTCTCCCTGTCCTGTTCACCTCTGTCATATTGAATGTGTGTTTAAGTATACGTTTGGACGGGTTGATGGCTAATTTCGTTGTACTAGTACTTGTTACTCTGTGCAATGACAATAAAGCTGATTCTGATTCTGAACATCACTGAAAGTTTGATTATGTGCCACAAGAGAGAAACTGCCACCTAGCTTTTGATGATAGCACCCCTCTCTCCGCATCTTTCCATCCACCCGGCCTCTCGTTTTGTCATCTTGTGGTGATTTGTTTTCCTTGCATTCGCTGTGGTCTCGTGATGTGACGGCTGCTCGCCTCTCTCCTGAGCTTTTGGTTTTGCAGACTGAATTAGGGGAATATTTCAGGGACGTCCTGCTGTTCAGGACATTGCTGCCCACACAAACACATTCCAGTCACTTGATGGACCAGACACACACACACACACACACACACACACACACACACACACACACACACACACACACGCGCGTCTCTTTCTCTCCCCAAAAATTACACAAATTCACATACGTGCCCCTCTGACCTTAAGCTCTCTTTACACTCTCTGCGTGATGCTGTAGGGCTTAACTGAACCGCTGAGTGTGTGTAGCTATTTATTTTTTTGTACTCAAGTGACCCAGATGTTAATAGTCTTCTTCAGAACATTGTCACGTTCACGCTGATGTTCAGCCAAGTCAAATTTTATATGCAGAAAAACATTCATTCAAAAATATCCACATATTCTGATGTTCCAGAATTTAAAAAGCTCAAATTAATAGTAAATGAACTTTCTCAAACATCCCAGAATACTCATTCTCATTTACACCATTCTGCTCACAATGTCAGTCAAAGAAAAAGTTGATATATCACAACATCATTAAAATGAAATGTAATGTTCCTTATTATTGCTTCACCAGGCCGTGATAACATAAAAGGAGAAGTCTTTTCTTCTGTTAGGTTCAGTTGTTTGGTTGTTGCAGATTGTCCTACAATATGTGCTGCAACTGCATCAACTCAAATACTAAAAAGGCCACAACCAGTTTAGTTGGTGAGGGCCACTATGAAACCTAAATAAAAAAAGAAAACATCAAATTCAGAGATTTATCGCACTTTTCACGGCATCCAAAATTTTTGGAATCATGGTTGTACTTTAAGGAGACATATTATGCAAATTTTGGGGTGTATACTTGTATTTTTGGCTTCTACCAGAACATGTTTACATGCTTTAATGTTAAAAATCTCATTATATTTCTCATACTATCTGAATATAGCTGTATTCTCCCTCTGTCTAAAACACCCAGTTTTAGTGCCTGTCTCTTAAAGATCCCTACCTTAAAAAAGCCCTGTGCATCTGGGCCTGCATTCTTGGCGTCTCTGCACCATCGTTGCAGCCGGGGAGGGAATGACTGTTACACATTGAGGATGCATTGCGATCTGAGCGCTCAGACCACATTCAGAGGTGATCTGGGCCACAGTCTTATAGCAGCGTGTACGCGAATGTGTCCTGGGCCACATTGAAGGACAGCAGACTCAACTGAAATTTTGTTTAAGCAGAAGCATGAGCTCATTTGTGCACCAATGGCGTCATATTCAAATGCATCAACCGTGCAACATCACCATAAGATTTTGAAAAGCTCATAGAGATATTTGAAAAGTGTGTCAAACCACTTGGGTGATTTGGTTTTCCTGGAACACTCCAAGGGAGATACTTTTTTATTTCGCCTTCTTTTTTTGACTGTAGACTAGATATGGGAAGTACATTTGTTGCTTCCTGCCAGTAAAAAACAATGCGTTGGTATATGGAGTGGGGAAGTTTGTGCTAACACCAGACTATATAACAAATGAGATATAGTCTGGAGACCACCTATTCATTTTTCCTTAGAGGATGCGTGGTTTACGGTCGTCCAGAGCCGTTTATTGGGCACTACAAATGTCTATTATAAGCATCTGTACGTAGCCAATCGTATCAATTATATGGTGAGACAACCACAACCATAAACAACAAACAGGATCTTGCTAAACCCCATTAGCTTAGCCACTAACGGGGCTAGTTGGTAGATTAGGCTTTTGCCAAATCCTGTTGGAAGCAAGGCTAAAACATCCTTTTAAGTGGTGATAAAGGAGTGTAAAGCCAAATGATGTTCTTCTTTTAAAATAAACTTTGGATCTAAACTATCTAGAACACTGTCTACAGCTAGATCCAAAGAGACCTTGGCATCTGCTGCAGCCATGTTGGATCCGTAAGCAAACTACAAGCTTCCATCTGTCCAATAGTACGCGTCATCGTCTTGCCGTCCCTCCCCGTTCTGTGATTGGATACCAAAAGCAGGACTAAGAATCGGCCATGGACACCATGCCGCCTTGCAGTTCAAAACGAAATCGAGTGCACAAGGCAGCATGAGCATACCCAGGCTCGGGGAAGTGAGATCCTACCCCACTAGAGGTCAAAAAGTGGTGTGAACAGGCATATTAAGAGCTGTCCACTTGTGATCGGATCACCTAAGAAGCATGTTAATGCCAGATGTGAACAGGGCGTTCCAAACTGTCTGTCATGAGGATTTCCATAAAACTTTTACCCAAACTTAACCCCAATAACATCACTTGGGTTACTTTTAAGACTTAGCTAAGCTCCCTATACATAACTTTTATATTCTTTGTTTTAAAAACATTTGCCTCAGGTTTGGAGAGCCAGAAAGACAGTTTCATGTCAAACACAATAATGTATAACCACTTTATGTTGGAGCAAAAAGTCATCCTATGTGATCACGGCCTGAGAAGAGCACTGAGCGTCTGAATCCAGTTGTAAAAGGCAGCAGAGCTACAGTCCTGCTCCACCTGCAAGAGTAATCATGTAGAACATAAATGTTTGATTCTCTTTCAGGAAACTTTTTCTTTTGTCAGATGACCAGGAACAGTCCTGGACCATCACTCTTGTATTATAGCAATCAGGGATACAAAAGAGATAAGTTTATTTACAAGAAATCTATGTAGATTATTACTTTCAAAGTGTGTTTACTCATATGTGACAGTTCTTTGTCTCTTGCACAGAGACCGCCCAGCAGTCTCTCACTCTCCAAAGCCAGTTTTCAGTCCAGGAGGTGGCAGTTTGGGTGGATTAGTTAAAGTTGCATTCTCTTGCGTATTGTTGTGCTTGCATAGCGCCCAGGTGAAGGCTCCTCCTGTGTGATGGCGTTGAGGTGATGCCCCGCCCTCCGCTCTGCAGCCTTCAGCTTCTCTTGCAGCTCCTTCACCTCCTCCTCTGCCTTGCGTGCAGCCTTGCGGGCGTTCCTCAGGGAGCGCTTCACCTTCCGAACGCGCTCCTTCAGCTGCCGGTTCCTCCTCTCCGCCGAGGCCAGGCGCTCCTGGATCTTGCGGCCTCGCTCCTCCTCCTCAAACAGTGCGGCCTGCACCGAGGAACACAGCAGCTGGAGAAAGCAGGAGAGGGGAAAGTGAGTTAACATACAGGAAGGGTTGTTTTCTCAACAGGCAAACTGTTGTAAAACCGCCAGTTGCCATCTTGTCAGCTGGTTGTGTAGTGTGGGAGCACTGGTGATGTGATTTTCCCAGCAGCCTCTCCGAGAAAATGAAAAAAAAATATTTCCCTCTTTGATGTCCACAGTGATGTTATTTCTCCCTTGCTCATGTTTTTCCTGCTCTACAAAGCCCAACACACTTAAAGGAGAGAGGAGGGGGAATAAAATGGAGGTCCTGACCCTTGTCATTTACATTTATCCACACAGTCTCCCTACTACCCGTGCAAAAACACAAAGGGCCCATGTTTATGCGTGTCTATGTAACATAAATGTATCACCCCATGGACCTCCCTGACAATGCGAGGGTCACGTACTTTGATGTTTCAGGGGCCCTGATTTTCCATCTCATTGGTAAACCAGAGCTGACCACTACCAGCAGGGTTAACAGGGGTCAGTGCTCTCGTAGTCTCAGTGGGGAGCGCATGTGTGTTCATGTATAACTGCACTTAGGAAGGAGCATACGCACATAGACAAATCTAAATTCATGTACACTGGCCCTCAAAGGTTTGGGGTCACCCAGAAAATGTCTGTGTTGTTTTCCATTTAAAAAAATGTTTTATTCATGAAATGAGTTACAAAATGAATCGAAAATATAGTAAAGACATTGACAAGGGTAGAAATAATCATTTTAACCTGTATAAATCTCCAACTCTACCTCTAGATACTCAACCAGCCTGAGGAAGGATCATTTTATTGCTTCTCAAATCAGCACAAACATTTTCAGCTGTGTTAACATAATGCTCAGGTGTTTTAATGATCAATAAGACACTCAACTCAACACTGTGAATGTGGATTAACACAATGTGCCACTGGAACACACAAGTAATGGTTGATGACAATATATAATAGATATTCATAAGAAAATCAGCTGTTTCCAGCTTTAATAGTTTAATTTACCACATTAACAGACATACAGTCTATGTCTAGACTGTATGACTGATATTTTAATTTAAAAAAAAAGGAAATTTCTTAGTGACACCAAACTTTTGAGCAGTAGTGTATATTAATGCTAATTCACCATATTCACATAATAGCCATTTTGCATGCTTAGTCGTGCTATTAAAATGCTCGTCATGGGGTCATCCCTATGTTCCCCGGGTCCTATGTTCCCAGTTTTTCTGAAAAAGGGTCCTATGTTCCCCGCAATCTATCAGTCTTTACGATAGACCCTCAACATGGCCAGCAAGCCTACAGTCAAATGGCCCACCTTAGCTCAAGCAGCCCAAAACTTAAATTTGCACAGCAGCTACTTTCTGGTTACTTTGCAGTTCATTTTTTGGCTTTTTAAATAGGGTTAGGGTTAGGCCTATTTGCCATGGAATTTGCCAGTTATGGTGGAAAAAGTAACAGACAGGGGAACATAGGACCCTTTTTTTTCTATGAGTGTGTGAACGCATCCTTTCCACAACGCCATCTGGACATAGGGCCCTTTATGGGAAAAGCGGGGGAAAAGGGTCCTATGTTCCCCAGTCTCATACAAAGAGGGGAACATAGGACCCGGGGAACATAGGCACGCTCCCCTAGTTATTGTGAGCTGGTCCAAATATTTGACTTGTTCCCCAGCTTAGTGATAAAACGATCAAACGGTGTACCGATAAGTGTAGAAAAAAAAAAAAGAAAAAGAAAAAAAGAACAATCTGGAAGATGACATCCACCAACCTGAATTGAAGACCATATAGGCATTAGCTAACTAAAGTTGGCTAACTTAGTAGTTAAAGTTGTCATGCAGTCATTTTGTTAGAGACCAGTATTAGTTTGATATAATTAGTATTAATATGTATTAATATGATAGCTGAGCAAACTGCTTTAACGTTTCACTTTCATTGTTTTGTTTTTATTGTAGCCTACAGCATTAGCTAGCTAACATAGACAATGCAAGCCTATGCACTGATTCTTTATAACATCTTTAGCTAGTAAGTTAGCAGGAAAATTTAGATATTCCACCTAAAGGCAGCAAATTCTTCCACGTTAGCACTAGCAAGCTAACTTTTCTACAACATTGTGGATGTACCTTCAATTCAGTTGCCTTAACCCTTTGTTTGGATTCTTTTGGTGATATTACACTGCAAAAAACATGAAGCTTACCAAGTATTTTCTTCTTATATCTTGCGATAGTATCTTAATTATATTGTTTTGAGTATAATTTACCTACTGACCATACCTTTATGTGCTTATCTAATTATCTTATTGTTTAAAGACTTCTTTTTATGATTGACATTGTGAGCTTTTTCATGCTTTTCAAGCTATTCAACTGTTGAACATGGTGACTTTTTACCTAAAATATTGGCTCTGATTGAGAGTTTTAGTTGCATGTAGTTTGAAAGCTATTTCAAAAGCATTTTCACCCACCAAAACATGCTAATTTCAAATATTGCTGGCTACAGTTGGCCTTTTCAAGCCACAATTGCTATCATTGGTTTTTCCAGTGCCTAGATATTTTTACTTATTTAAAGAATTCTTACAAAGTAAAATCTACTTACTGCACTGGCAGATAATTTGACTTGTTTCGAGCATGTATTTGCTTAATTCTGGTTATTTATTCCTTATGTTTTGTCAGTTGGTTTTTGCAGTGTAAGAGACTTAGCTGCCCATGTTTCAACACCTAGATACACAAGTCAAATGTTGGGACCAATTCGCTATAGTTGACTGGCTGGTTTCTAACATATTTCTTCCCGCCCTGAACATGACATGCTGGCCACCATGTGAATATGGTGAATTGTTTCTTGTGTTCCACTTTCCCAAAAAAAATGTTTTTTAAAAAGGCAATCTACAGCACCAGAGGTTGTGTGTTGACTGTGTAGTTTTTGCTTTGTTCAATGCATTGAAACAACATAAACTGTGATACTGATAATAGCTACAGTACTTTTTCTGCCGCACTTGGTAATGAAGAATACATTTACACAGTGTTAAAAGAACTTGCTGTGGCCTGTTCACACCAGCCTCATGGCTACAGATGGTAATAGCCTCAATAGCCTCAGATACTTTAAGGTGTGTCTTGGCACCAGTTTTCAGAACTATCATTTTGTGTCAGTAAGGTTTAGAAAATACCCTATTGCCAAGAGTTGTATGAGAAGATAAAACTCACTCTAAATATTAAGTTTAATTTTTTAACAAGTAATATGTACTGTTGACACGATTTTTCATATCTGCAAAGATTTAGCATGATGTAAGATGTAAGTGTTTGATTTGGAGAAAAAAATGGAAAAAGTATTTTTATAGGGTTTTTTTTAGCATTTATAGTATTTTTCTCTATGTTGAATATTTTGTTTATATGCCATTATACCTTTTTATTGAGCTACTTGTTAATGAATAAACTTACTCTGTTTAGAAACTGTTCACAGGGAGGATATAATGTTTCTGGAAAGGAACGCTGCATTTCTTTTAAAATGGGCTCCAGTTGGAATTGAACCAGGTCCATTGCAATTACATGGCATGTGCCTTAGGGTGCTGAATTGACTCTTTAAAGCAAGTCTCTGTTCTTCCCATTTATCCAAACAAAAGACAAATCCAGATTATGTAATGGTGGTAGATTTTTTATTATTTTTTATTTTTACAATTTGAACCCTTTCTCATGCTCATAGGAAGGCTCTCAGTGGGACGCCCACAACACACATGCACACACACCACCTGTCAAAACATCCGGGTGTTACCTGCCTGCTGTTTAGCATCATCTGTATAAACAGTATTTAGAGGACATGTGAAGAGACACACATGCATGTACAAAGTGTCCTTATATTCAAATGAAATGCATTTTTTTATTTTACACCCTATTTCACTGTTTTATTGTAATTTCTAAAAAAAAAATTTTTTAAAATTTACAGTGTAGAGATCACTTTATTATTGTGTTCTATATGTTTGTTGTTGTGTAACGCCAGAAGTCAGTATAGCTAATTCATTAACAGATTGACAAAGAAAAAAAGACAAAAGATCAGGGTCAGAGACAGGCAGAGAAAGACGAAAAATGAAGAAAATAGAGATTGTAAACAAAAGAAAGTGGAGGGTTGAAGAGATTGAGAGACGTGCTTTTGTGTGCATCTGACTGCTCCTTTATTTCCACAGACTTTTGATTCCTCTTTCTGACTTTATAGAGTCTCAGCATGAGTCCCCCCTACTACCCACTACTCCTATTTAGAGTCTTTAGAGCTTCACTATTGACGTCAAAGGGGCAAGCTGGGATTTCTCCTGAGGTTTTATTTTACTTTGTGTGTGTGTCTGTGTGTGTGTGTGTGTGTGTGTGTGTGTGTGTGTGTGTGTGTGTGTGTGTGTGTGTGTGTGTGTATGTGTGTGTGTGTGTGTGCATAGGTATGGCTGATTAGAAAACAGACAAAAAGACAGAAAGAGAAAGCAAGAGATGAAGTGATAAAAAGAACAAAAGGGAGGCAGAGAGAAAGAGAAAACAGACGAGACAGGGGACAGTGGGAGCCTAAACTACTGAGTGAAAGAGACAGACTGTGTTGTCCTCCTTTCATCCCTCTAAGCGTCCACATAAAATGTTAATGAGAGTCAGAAAATGTGTTAAAGGTGTTTACATGACTCCTACAAGTGGAGTATTCCCTCATTGTGGTTATAATCAAATCATTAGAGTGCATGTAAACATGGCAATGTGCTGATTAAGAAGCATTTGGGGAATTCGCCTCAATCTTGTTGTGGCCTATAAAGTGAGAGAGAAAAGTGATTTAAAAAAAAGGCAGTATGTCTTTCAGAGTAGATAAAAAATTCTGTATTAAACAGACGAACGGTGGGATTACTGAGGTGTCATGGTAAAAGCTGCTCCGAGTGCTTCTGATAAGAGGAGGCTTTAACAAAAGCTAATTGAAGGTTCTGGCATAAAAGTGGAGGAAGTCTCTACTTTATCCTTCTGGAGGGGCGTCTGGTTCCCACGAGGCTGAAACCAGAAGCAAATAACCTCCCAACTCCAATTTTAAGGGATGTTTTGTGTTTAAACTCCAGCTGAAGGATGTCTCTCAACCTCAAAGCACACAGAGAACCATGCAGCCAGGGAAATACTTTCAAGATCCCTTCGGAGATAGGTAAGATGGTAAAGTCAGAAATTGGATCTTGTTGCTTTTAATTTAATTTTAATTACAGTCCAGCAAAGGCTGCAGGAAAGAAAGAGAGTTTTTCTTTTGCTTCAATCTGATGCGAAAGGCAGAGAAACATGGCCGGATAAGCAAGGAAGACATGAAGAGGAAGAAGGTCCGTCCATAAATTCCTGGAGCAAAACACCTGTTTTGTCCCGCCCGGCGGCGACATGTGAGTGCTCGTCCACTAAATGAGCAGTGTCTCTAACCCTCACTGACCTTTGGCCATAAAGATTAGAGCCTGCAGGTCAAACCCAAAAAGAAAGGAAGATGAAGACACCACAACACTGCATCTTTCCTGATTACTTCTGTAATTTACAGTGGCTTGCAAAAGTATTCCTACCCCTTGGATGTTTCACCCTTTTGTTTCTTTTATACACATGAAATCATGGTCAACATACCGTATTTCCTCAATTTAAAGCCGGGGCCCCTATTAATGACCGGCCTCATTTAGTAACTGGGTGTAAAACCAATTTTTAGTAAATAAAAGCCGGCCTCTTTTATAAGGATGGTGTCTTACCATTGTTATGTCAAAGTCTGTTCCCCCGTCGATATGTGTCCCCCTTACCTTAACCTGCACCAACCTGACACCTGACCCCAACCAGTCCTCCTTTAAGTTGTTAACATGACCCCAAGTTTACCTTAACCCCAAACAGTTATCTGTACAAGGCCTAACCTTAAACTTAAATCCTAACTCCAACCGCGGAGATGATGCTACGGAGAACACCATTCAGGAAACATCATTTGACGGGTAACAGATTTCAACACAACACATGTATTTGAAGTTTGGCCACACGAGTTAGTACTGTAGGTAAATATGGTTGTTTCTCCCGCTGTCCTAGTCATTCTCTGTAAAGTCGAGCCGTTTACGCACATTCTTCTGGGCTTTTTAGTAGTTTAGACATTTTAAATCCTGCTTAAAATGAACATTCAGTGTGCTGTTCATTGTTTGTTTACATCCGAGTACTTCCAACATGGCTGACATCCGGGTAACTGGCTACAATGCGCTGTGTAAAACACTCTAAAAAGTGCCGGTCAGAGCTGCTCTGATTTTCTTTTTTTAATAAAAGCCTCCTTCAAATAATAGCCTGCCCCTATTATTAGCCGGGTCCCAAACAGATTTTTTATGAATAGAGGCCCCGGCTACTATTTGAGGAAATACGGTAATTTGGCTTCACGCATTTTTTGAGGACGGCCAGCTCTAGGCAGATTTAAACAAGTGCCATACTGCTTCCATTTCTTAATGATGGTTTAACTGAACACTGTTGGATGTCCAGTGAGCTGGACATTTCTTTGTAGCCATCTCCTGACTTCTACTTTTCAATGATCTTTTCTCTGAGTTGCTAGGAGTGTTCTTTTGTCTTCATGTTGCAATTGTAGCAGGAATAGTGATGAACCAGAGACTGGACCTCCCAGACACAGGTGTTTTATACTAAAATCATGTGACACACATCAACTGTACTCAGGTGATCTCCATTTCACTAACTGCTGCATCAACTAGCTGGAACTCTGTTGAATTAGTTCAGTTACTTTAAAGGGTATTTATAATTATGCAATCATTTATTTTACCTTATATATTTTTTATTAATTCTGTAAAAATCTGTTTTCACTTTGATATTAAAGAGGGTTTTTTTGCAAATTCTTTTTAAAAAGGCCAAGTTATATTGACCATGATTTCATGTGTAAAAGCAACAAAAGGGTGAAACATCCAAGGGGTATGAATACATTTGCAAGCCACTGTAACCAATAGAAATATATCATAAATCCATCCATAAGCTCTTGTCAAGCGTAGGAAATAACAGCGATATCACCAGATGAGTGACAACTTTGTTCGGCTCATTTTCTGTTACTAGTGTAGCAAGCTAACTAGCTAACTAGCTAACTCATTGGACACAAATCTAAGAAACAAAATCAATGCAAGCCATGTTCCGAGTCAATGAAGTCAGTCAGGGCAAACCCAATTCTTTAATGTTTTGAGAAAAGTAAAGCCAAAACTCATTTGGCACAAGTCTGAGAAGACAAGTTTCAAGTCGAGAGCAATGGAAGTCCAAGTCTCAAATAATTCAAGAAAAGACCATGTTAAGTCTTACGCCAAGTCAAGTCTCAGGACAACTGAGACAAGAGAAGTCAAGATTTATTCGATACAAGTCAAAGCAAGTCTTTTGTCATTTAAGACAAGTCAAGCCAAAGGTCATTGAGGGTCAGGTTAAGTCAAGTCGCAAGTCACTGAAGACGGGTCAAGTCAAAATTCAATTGAGGTGAGTCTAAATGAGTTCACAAGTCAATGTAGACAAGTCTAACAAAGAGAGTCTAAGAAGTCAAAACTCATTAGGCACAAGTCCAAGAAGTTTCAAGTCAACAAATGGACAAATGGAGGTCCGAGTCTCAAATAGTTCAAGAAAAGACCATGTCATGTCTTAAGCCATTGGAGAAGACAAGTAAAATCAAAATGAACTCAAGTCAAGTCTCAGGACAGTTGAGACAAAAAAACAAATCTGGTGTCATTTAAGACAGAGGTTTTTTCATAACAAACACAGGTCAACACTTGAGTCATTCAGGGTTAATTAAAGTCAAGTTGCAGGTCACTGAAGACAGGTCAAGTTAAAATTAATTTGAGACAAGTCTAAATCGGTTCACAAGTCAATGGAGACATGTCGAACAAAGTCCAAGAAGTTTCAAGTCACTGGAGGCAAATGGAGGTCCAGGTCTCAAATAGTTCAAGAAAAGACCATGTCATGTCTTAAGCCATTGGAAAAGTAAAATCCAAATGAACTCAAGTCCAAGTCAAGTCTCAGGACAGTTGACAAAAAGAAATGTTCAATTCAAGCAAAGGGCTTTTAATAACAAGCTCAGGTCACCACTTTAGTCATTCGGGGTTAGTTAAAGTCAAGTTGCAGTTCACTGAAGACAGGTCAAGTCAAAAATAATTTGAGACGAGTCCAAATCAGTTCACAAGTCAATGGAGACAAGTCTAAGTAAGCCCTCAAATCATCAAGACAAGTCTGAATCAGGGGCCGGATTCATAAAAGTGTTCTTAAGGTAAAACTTAAGAAAATTCTTAAGAAAAAAAAAGATTTTCCTAAGAATGTTCTTAAATGCTATTCACCATTTTATTTTAATTTCAGATCACTAGATCATTAATGAAGTAGTATCAAATACAACAACTGCCTCTGTGATTTACTTTGTAGTGTAATCTAGGAATAGGCGAGAATAACCAGAGTAACAGAATAACCAGAAAACTGCCAAAATCTGCTTTATGTGATACATTCACCAAAAAAACTACCCTGACCAACTTCAATGACCAAAATAACACATTGTCTAGGGCAAAACTAAATATTAAAGAAATCAAATACATGCCATACAAATTTGTTCAAGTAAATACAAATCAAGACTAACCGTTTCACTGGAGCTGTTTTCAGACTGCTGAGGGCTTCTCTTAAAGTTGTGAAGAAATATGAGAAGAAACCTAAGAACTTTGTTTTCAAGAGTCACATTTGTTCTCAAGTTCTATCTTAGGAAAAAACTTAAGAAGAAAGTTAAGAAAAAATGAAAGAAAAGATAAGAATGTCTTCATGAATACAAAATCTTCTTAAATTTTGTCTTATGAGCAAAGTTGAGAAAAAAGTGTCATTTAAGAAGCATTTTTTTCTTAAGAATGCTTCGAGAATCTGGTCCCAGGACTCTGTGGTGAATTTGAAGTTACTGTAATGTCACCAAATAATAACCTCTTCAACATCTCAACAGCTGCACTTGTATCCTTTCAAAATAAGGGCAAAGACTTGTATAACTCCATCTCCAGCCACCGTGTTGTGTCTTGTCCGGGTGCAACCTTCTCGACCTCTCAGAGGAGGTGTGATGATAAACGCTGCTGCTGTCTTCCTCTGTTGACGGGGTCTGGCTAATCTCTGGTCCCAGGTCAGCAGGCTGTTGCTTCATACTGATATGCATCTGAACACTGACACACTTTCAAACCGCTGTCTGTCAAAGATCTGTTATTTGACCTTTGACCTCTGAATGGCCGGTATCTTGTTTGCCTGAGGAGCCAGACGGACGGACCTCAACCAATCAGCAGCTGCTTTGATTTACAACCGTCAGCGATGTGACCAATCACATGATGGAAATCTTTGAAGAGGATAATCAAATTGTGTGTGTGTGTGTTCTTGTATGTTTTTTTTTATCCGTTTGAAGATCAAAACAGCGAGGTGATATTTCTGTGTGTGTGTGTGTGTGTGTGTGTGTGTGTGTGTGTGTGTGTGTGTGTGTGTGTGTGTGGCTCTGCACTGTGCCAGAGGGTAGTTAAACTGTGTTTCTACTGATCCTCACCACATTCCTGTCAGCAGAGTCACAACTCAACTCAGGATTATGTGTCCACACACACACACACACACACACACACACACACCAAAACCTCACTTTTCTCCCAACACACACCACATTAACAGCAGTTTCTTCTTATATAAATGACTAAAAGAAACAAACACAAAACAAAGGTGCTCAGTCCCTCCACCATCTCCAGTTTCCTGCACCCTGCTGCTCTTCTGGACTCTAAATCTAATATCTCCATGGTAACAAGATGGTGTCAGGTTTGTTTACATGATCTGTAAACACCCCAATAGCTGACCTGACTGAAACAACGAGGTATTTTATCTTCTTTTTCTCCAAAGATAATGAGGCTATGCAAGGACATGGGAGTCTTTTTTGTTTTCAAGGAAGCTGCAAACATTATTATGGCAACCACCCATCCAATTATGCTGCATGGCAGGCCTCAAGCAGGGCTACATTCAAAGGGAGAATAGTTGCAAGATACAAAGAAAGGTGTGTGTGGTGCAAACACTTTGATGCCTTACCCTGCTGTCCTCCTGGGTCTCCCACTCGGGGCTGAAGGTGTGGAAAGGCTGGCTCCCTTGGCTGCAGTTGGAGAACTGGAAAAGGCTGGAGAAGGTGCGCCTGTTGTCGGACGTGTCGGGGAAGATGGCGTCCTGGAAGTTGACGCCATGAGGGAGGATGTTGTAGTTCTCGTCCATCCTGCAGAGGGAATAAACAGGAAAACTGTGAGCAGAAAGCTGAAGCTGCTGCAGGAGTTGAATTTTGAGTTTTGCACGTTTTGCATGTTTCACAGGCTAATGCAGGGATGGGCAACTGGAGGCCCGGGGGCCGCATACGGCCCACACCCTCACTTGAAGTGGCCCTCAGTACAACTACATGCATTTGAGCATGAAATCTTAAAAGTGCAGTGTAAAAATGCACAAAATTACTTCTTGCAATTAATGGTGTTGTTCTGCTGTTCTTGAATGCATTTGAGCATGAAATATGTTAATTGCAGCTTCATCATATCTGGTTAAGTGTACGGTCCTATATGTGGCCCTGTGGTAGTGTCAATGAAAAATTGTGGCCCCCTCCAGCATTTAAGTTACCCATCCCTGGACTAATGCATTTAGAGATGCATCATATTTAATGAGCTTGTAGTTTGCTTTGCAAGTAAAATCCTCCTTTTGCAGAATAACTTGCAACCACAGCTGTCAGATAGAAGATTCACTGAATGGAAATACTGAAACAGCCAAACGGTATACCTCATAATGATATTTAAACACAGTAGACAAAGAGGTAACACTTTACAATAACCAACTAAGTGATGTTTATAGATGGTTTATAAACCAATTATTAACCATTTACAAAGTGCTATACATATTTAATCTGTTTTCAACCAATTTCTTAAAGGTATATGAATAATTTCAAAATAATTTACATACTTAATATGGTGTTAATAATGTTAATGAATTATTAATTATAATGTAATTGTTTGTTAATAATAAAGGAACTATAAACTTACATTAATATACTATCTACTTGCCATTTATAAATTATTTAGTTAGTTAAGCATTAATAAATGATGTATTTACCATTCTAAATGGAATATATACAGTTTATAAATTATGATTATACATTAATAAACTATCTGTTTACCATTTATAAATGATGGTTATTGTAAAGTGTCACCAACAAAGACAACAGACAGAAACATAACAAATAAAGAGTATTAGTTTGAGCTTGCTGTTTTTAGAAAATGCAGTCCTGTCAGGCAAAAAGTTTTATGGCACCAGACTAATTTTAAAGATTTGTAGTTTGTGTGTAAGTGCAGTTTGAATTAGAATGTAGAGTCCACCTGAGGAAGAAGAAGTAGGAGTAGTTCTCCATCACGGTGTGGGACTGGCAGGACAGGTACCCCAGTCCGGTCAGGTTGAGCCTTGATCCAGAGGGCACCTCCAGCATGCTGCCCCAGGCCTGGTCGCACAGCAGCTCCACCTCCGCAGAGTACAGCAGCCCTTCCTCCGCGCCCTCGTACCCATACCCGAACCCGAAGGGCAGCGAGTTGTACAGGCTGCCCGCCCCGCCGCCCAGGGGCTCCCGGTGGATCGCCAAGACCCGGGCGTAGACGATGATCTCCGCTAGCTCCGCCCGGCAGCCCTCGCTCAGCGGCCGCCACTCGGAGGGAAGCTGGCACCCGTGCGTAAAAGTGTCCAGGTGCGCCAAAAAGCCGAGCGATGCGAGGAGGAGAGCCGCCGAAAACATCCTGGGTTTGTGATGCTTCACTGAAGAGAATCTAAAATGTTCTATTTGATCAAAACTGACTGTTTAATGCAGGAGGCGAGTTTCTTTTACGCATATAAGTTGCTGAAAAAAGTTTATAGAACCACTTGATGATTACCTGGACGCTTGAAGATGCTGCTTGACCTTAAAACTAAAAAATATGCTAAATAACTTTTTGCACAAAACTTTTTGCATGAACTAAACTTGCTCAAGCTCTGATCTGCTAACCTCCAGACTCTCTCAGAGACTCAGCAGTCAAGTCAATTTGCAGAAACTTAAAGTACTCCAACCTGTTGCTGTGTTCTCAGTGTTTCCACCTCATCTGCCTGCAGTGTGGGCGACAAGTTCTACCAGAGCGCATGGGTGCTGCGTTCAGGGACTGATGTGACGCTCCGACATTTGATTTGTCCATGTGAACAAGTTGGTGCACTCCAGTACTGTTTGTTACACATCAATAAGGAAGATTTGAAAACCTGTTGAGCTCAGTAATGTCTCAGCTATACTGGCCTACAAAGTCTAACTGCAGTAACTAGCAAAGGGTAAAACTAAGAAAAACTGCTTTAAAGTTGGTTTGTTTTTAAAAAAAAAAGTTTTTTAACTGGTAAGTGATATGACACTTATTCTTTTATTTCTATTGCTGTAAATTGTTCTTATGGTAAAGCAAAAACAGAGTGCAGTAACTACAATGATGTTGTCTTCTTTCAGCTTTTTTTCTCAGTGAATAAACATTTTGAAATTGATTTTGTTATAAATGTATTTAAAGTGTTTAACAACTATATTCAAAGATTTGTGTATTTTAGACTTTATAAATTATAAAGTAATGTTATATTTTAGTCTTAATATAATTTTTACTTAATCACTATCTAGATAATATTTCCCTATCAAATAAACTTATAATGTATTCTTCTTGTCTATCTACAAGGCTAGATTTTGTAGTAATTTGCAATTTTTATATAATTATTTATCTGAAACCACAGAGTTCATTTTTAGTTATAACTCAATTTCAACCAACAATGTAGTTACTGCAGTTAGACTTTGTAGGGCAGTATAGTACATCCATAAATTATCATTTATTTATCTTTTTGATTTAGGGAAATAATACCCCAAAACACTTTTATGTGAAATTAAAATGCATATGAGTGAATATGACTTTACACATATTATTTTTCCTTTTTTCCTAAAGTTCACTTGAACGCATCTAAGAAGATTACAGGCCCTGTGAGGTAGAAAAGTGCTGCAGTGGAGAATGTCCAGGAGAAGTTCTTCTTCAAGGGAGAAAAATCTGGATACATTTCATAATAGCATCACTAAAAAATAACAGTAGTAAAGATGAGGATAATGGCATTTATTAGTATTGTACATTTCTTTTAGGCTATGTAGTTCAATTAGCTACTATATATTTATTGTGATAACTACAGATCATAATGTGCCAGACTCTTCTATAGATCTATCAGATATACGTATCTTTATGACTTCATAATAATATATAATTATCGTTGCTTCCCAGTGATTTTTTACAGCCATGTTTTTGCTTAGAAAACACTGCCACCTAACGGACAATAACGTGAACAGCATATTTTTCTATTTATATAATAGCTTATCTTAAAAAATCGAAAAAAATATAATATTTTATATTTGCATCAATAATATATTTCTATTTATATATTACATATGTACAAACATTTGAACAGCAGGGGAAAAAACATATACGCTTATTATAATAAATACATATTTTATAGTGACCTTGATGTGTTTATTGTAAAACAATATTATTATTATTTATTACATATTATTAATATAAATAACGTCTTCCGAGAGATGTCACTTAAACGTGACTGTCACAACAGGTTAGTTAGGGAGTCTCCAGTCTTTTGTCTCATGTTGTTAAAGTGCAAGGTGACTCTGAAGGGAATTCCCGCTGTCAGCTGACGGCTGTCCCCGCCCTCTGCTGTCCGGGCTGCCCTGATGTGTGAAACATGCGGATGGAGCTGCGGACTCAGCGGCTCTGCTCACACACTGCTGCTGCTGTTATCCAGATCTGTTCTCTGCTCTACGACGTCACTTCGAGGAAACGAAAACTGTCGTTAATCAACACAAGCCAGAGCTGCGTCAATGCAGCGACAGTTAGCGCAACGTGGGGAGGACGTAAGGCAAAGGAGCTTTCAAAATAAGAGCTTAAACTTAAAAATGATTTAAAAAGCTGGCCTTAAAGAATGAGCCATCCATTTTCAAAATTCATGCGTTATTCATATTATCTAAGATAGTCCAAATATATTAGAAAACATGAACAACCCTCTCCCAAATCCAAGAACTAATGTGAAACGGTAAATTTGTGATGCCATAAAGTAGGGCTGGGCGATATATCGATATATAAATATATATATATTTTTTAAAATTTCTACTCTTTTTATTGATTTTCCTAATTTTGAACATGAAACATATCAGTCACTACAGACACCATACACATTTACAAGTACACATTTACATAAAAAGGTAATTTAAGTTATATTAACTTGTGTATCTCAAAATGAAAAGTAGAGAGGTGTAAGAGATAAAATTACAAAATGATTAAAAGAGATATATTGATATATTTTTTTAATGTGATATAGAATTAGACCATATATTGATAAAGTTTTTAAAAAATATATTTATTTTAATATAAATGTTGCACTTACTAGGGTTTGTCATATTTAGTTCTTTTGTAATGATTATTATTCCTTTCTCATATAGTTATATTTATTTCAGAGAAAAGATTGGCCTATTTAAATTCATAGGCTTTTTTTCTTTAAGATATGTTTTTTATTTAAATGTGCACTTTAAGGAGCTTTTATTTTTTATTTTTTTAAAGGTACTCCTGTCGTTATACAGTATTTATGTTCACTTAAATAAACGGTTTCAATAAAACTACTTGTGACATTTCATATTTGACTTTGACTGAACATTTGCTCTCACTTTGCGATAAAAATATCAGGATATATATTGTATATCGATATTCAGCCTAAATATATTAGGATATGACTTTTGGTCCATATCACCCAGCCCTACTATAATGAATACAGTGTAGAACTGCTCCATAGACAATGAGTTGCTAAAGATGACAATGATATATTAAACATAGGTTGGCAATATCAATATATTATGGGGGTGAGAAAAGAAGTGTTAATTGAATGTGGTAAATCACTTACCGTTATTTCAATTATTTACCAATTTAATAATGAGGAATGGAATTCAATTACGATATAAAATGCAACAGAATTAAGTTATTTGAAAAAAGAGATAGAGATTTTGCATTTTCCATATCGTTGGGTTAAAGTTGTCTAAGTCGAGGTGTTTGTTTTACTAATTGCACCTGTGTTTCCAATCTCATTGTTGCTTTTTGTCCCTGTTTCTATGTGTTGACTAAATTACATAACCTGCCAATAGAAAAAACTTGAAAAGGATTTTTTCCCCTGAAAAGTCCCTTTAAAAACATTAAAGAAATTATAAGTAAACTTTTCTTTTAAATTCTTGCACCATTTTCAGAAAAAATGGTACCGATTTAATGCCCTACAAAGTCTAACTACAGTAACTACGCAAAAGGTAAAACAGAGAAAAACTGCTATAAATTTTTTCAGCATGTTTTAACTGGCCAGCCAAATGGGTTACAGGTAGGTAAGTGATATGACACTTAATTCTACATGTATTGATGATGTCATTTTTATGCTAAAAAATAATGATGATTTATTTGACCTTTGACCCCAAAAATGTAGTTACTGCACTCTGGTTTTGCTGTAAAAGGTTCTTATGGTAATGTAAAAACAGAGTGCAGTAACAACAATGTTGTTGTCTAAACATTTTAAGATTGATTTTGTTATAAATGTATTTTAAAGTGTTTAACAACTCTATTCAAATATTTGTGTATTTTAGACTTAATATTGTAGTCAGTAAGTAGTGTTATATTTTAGTGTTAATGTAATTTTATCTCACTTTTTTCACTTAATCACTATGTAGATAATAATTTCCCTTTCAAATAAACTTATAATTTTATTATTTTTCTATTTAAATTAGTATATATATATATATCCAAAGCAGACCATAGTAAGTCTAATTACTGCTTGGTTTTGAGTTGGATTTTGTAGTGACTGCAATTTTTATATGATTATTTCTCTGAAATAAAGCAAAATTGAAATCTAAAACTTTGTCACAAGATAAAACAGACATCAAGAGGTTCATTTATAGTTATAACTAAATTTTGACCAAAAATGTAGTTACTGCAGTTAGACTTTGTAGGGCAGAATTGTCAAAGAAGTGTATTTTATTTTGAAAATTATTCCCGGAAGCGCCTTGTTTCCGTACGTAACTTGACGTTGCTAAACCCCAGCAGCAGCAGTTTGAGGTTGGTCGACACGTTTTGCCTTCTCTCCGTGTGTTTCTATGTGTTTTTGGAGTTAACCGTGACTGTATTTTATCCGGAGTTGACAGCAGGTGAGTTAAAACATTTATTCGTGTTTTTAACGTTTGCTGTGACGCAGTTTGGGCTCATGTTAAACCACATCCGTGTTGTGTAAGTTACTAGTAACTTTTCAGTGTTTACAAGGAGTCGCACACCGGATAGGCCCACCCAAAGAAAGTGAAAGTAAAATTATACAACCGTCTATTAAAAAAATATATGTACTCATCATATGTTTACAATACGACAGTGTTTGTTTAGTATCGAGTGATGGTTTTGAAGTAGCATTTATCCCACTGGTATCCATTGTTGTATTCCTATCAGTTTAACCGTGATATCTGCTGTTATATTGTTATTTATTTATTTATTTATTGTGACGGTCATACAGCAAGTCATTGTGTGAGGGCAGAAAGAGACCACAGTGGGATTAGCATACTGCTCTCTGTTATTGTAATGTAATTAAATATCATGTGACTGCTGATGAGATAATTCAGGCTGTCTGCTGCTGCATGCTGAACCACTGAGTCATATCACGATAATAGGGCTGGGCGATATGAACCAAAAGATATATCCCGATATATTTAGGCTGAATATTGATATACGTTATTTATCCCGATATCTTTATCACAAAGTGAGAACAAATTTTTAGTCCAAGTCAAATATGACATGTCACAAGCAGTTTTATTGAAACTGTTTAATGCTTAATGTCTATGTTTAATATCTCATTGTCATCTTTAGCAATTCATTGTCTATGGAGCAGTTCTACACTGTATTCATTATAGCATCACAAATTAGCCGTTTCACACTAGTTCTTGGATTTGGGAGAGGGTTGTTCATGTTTTCTAATATATTTGCACTATCTTAGATAATATGAATAACATGTATTCATTTTTAAAATGGATAGCTTATCCTAGGGCTGGGCAATATGGACCAAAAGTCATAACCCGGTATATATACAACAGCAGTACTTTTTTTTTTTTTTTTAATCAAAGCTCCATAAAATGCACATTTAAATAAAAAATATCTTAAATGAAAATAGCCCATGAAATAAAATCGGCCAATCTTTTTCTGAAATAAATATATTTATATGAGAAAAGAATAACGAACATTACAAAAGAACTAAATATGACAAGTCCTAGTAAGGGCAGAATTTATAAAGAAAGAAAGAAGTTTTAAAAAAAAACTATATTGATATATGCGATATGGTCTAATTCCATATCACATTTAAAAATATATCGATATATTTTTTATATGGATATATCACCCAGCCCTAGACGATATCAGCATGGAGGTTTTTTTTTTCTATTGTCATGTTTTTTATTATGTGCTCTTTTATCATGAAACACACGGGTAAAATGAATAATAAAGAGGAACATTGATAGTTGTTCAAAAATAGTCAGATTTCTCTATTTTTTCACTTTGTTTTGATTTCTCTCATATTCACATGATTATGCTATATGATAAACTAAATAATAATTACTTCTGAATCAAAATATCATATCTCAGTATTTGAATGTGCAGTATTTGTCTCAACACAGGTATTAATAATAATTAGTCTAGTACTCCAAAGAATAAATGTGCTACACCTTTAATTCTTATATTTTAGAATTGACTATACACAAATCATGTTGGATACAAATAAGTGATTTATAGATGAGGTAGTGGGTCTAAAGACAGTGTGTGTGTCTTCACTATATTATAAATCTTGTTTATCATGTTTGAGATTAAATGAAAACTAAAGGACGTGCTACTGCAGTATTCAACAATAATCTGTCGGTCTTCAAACTACCTGCAAGATGAACAATCTTTATCTCTTCTTTTATTTTATTTCTTTTAGCGTCATGGCGTCTGGAGGCCCCATGATGAACGGCGACATCTCTCGCTCTCCCAGTCAGTCAGGCACGCTGGAGGAAACCCTGCAGCAGATGAACATCCTCATCCAGGAGAACCGAGACCTGAAAGGTGAGAGTATATGTGAGGAAAATGTTTTTAATTTGATCTTTTTACTTGTTGTTGCTGCACTATTACACAAAAGTCTATTCAATGCTCTTATCAGGTCTGGCCAAAGGTCAGTGTTCCCTATGGCTGATGTCAGGGTGGAGTTGGCTAGAGCAGCATATTAGGACAGGACATGCACATATAATGGCTATGGAAATTGTCACAATTCAAATCATTTGAGCATATTATGCATTTATTCAAATCTTCCACCTGTGTCTCTCGCTCAGAGGCTCTGCGGCAGACAAACCTGACAATGAAGGAGCGTTTTGAGGGTCTGTCTGCCTGGCGGGAGAAGCAGCGGGAGGAAAAGGACTTCCTGGAGAACAGGCTGGAGGAGGCGCGGGGTCGCATGGAGGCGCTGACCCTCCAAAACCAGGAGCTGAGCAGGAAGGTGGAGGCAGAGGGAGGCTTGCTGGTGAGATTGTAGCACTGATACTGCTTATTATTTAGTTTTTATTTTAGGGCTGAAAAAGTCATATCCCGATATATTTAGGCTGAATATTGATATACGATGTATATCCCGATATTTTTATAGCAAAGTGAGAGCAAATGTTCAGTCAAAGTTAAATATGACATGTCACAAGTAGTTTTACTGAAGCTGTTTATTTAAGTGAACATAAATACTGTATAACAACAATGGTACCTTTTTAAAAAGAAAATCAAAGCTCCATAAAGTGCACATTTAATTAAAAAAAATTATCTTAAATAAAAATAGCCTGTGAAATAAAATAGGCCAATCTTTTTCTGAAATAAATGTATTTACAGTTGCAAGAAAAAGCATGTGAACCCATGGCAAAGGATTGATTTGTCATAAAATGTGATCTGATCTGCATCACTTCGAATGTTTAATGGATGTGTTCAATAAAGACATGAAATATTTTAATGGTTCATGTGGTATTAGGTTAAGCACTTTGTGTTTGTCTATACTTGCGACTTAGATGCAAATAAGATCATGTTTTATGACAAATGAATGCAGAAAATTAGGTAATTTCAAAGGGTTCACATACTTTTTTCTTGCAACTGTATATGAGAAAAGAATAATGAACATTACAAAAGAACTAAATATGACAAACCCTAGTAAGGACAGCATTTATATATGAAGAAAGAAAAAAAAGAACTATATCGATATGTGTGATAACTTATCACTGATAAGATCTAATTCCATATCACATTTAAAAATATATCAATATATTTTATATATCGATATATCACCCAGCCATGTGTTATTTATAGTGTCATAGCAGCTGAGAACCATGTTCATATGGTTTTTTTGAATCATCGTCACTATACTATATATTTTTTAATGAGACTTTGTCATTGGAAGGCCAGTTGCACTAGATTTTACCTTCTGTCACATCCTTACCAAACGGGCCTGTTAAAGACTTAATATTCAGCAATGGTGATGTGTGAATTTGCATCCAGGAGGTGTCATCCAATCAGAGTGCAGAGCTGGATGCCCTGCGTGCCCAGGTTGCTCGCCTGCAGGCAGAGAAGAACGACCTGGTGGCCATGAACTCTGAGCTGCAGCTGAAAGCAGGCCAGGACTCACAAGATGACTCCTTTATTGAGATCATCAGGGTCACGGTAAAGAGCAACACACACACACACACATACACACACACACACACACACACACACACACACACACACAAATATAAAAATAAACTGGACTGACAGTTCTGTATACGCAGTGTTTCCCTCAGAATTTTCTTCTATTCAGCAATGAAAGGCTTCATCTGACACAATAAGCCTACACTGTGTTATAAACCCTGAGTAGTATTTATTAAATCTACAACATTGTTATGTGTTATATCAAAGATTTTCAGTAAAGAAACAGTCAGCAATCATTCAGTGATTTTAATGAAATGGTACAAGGCTGTAAAACCAACTTTGGCGTGTAACTGGGTGTTTTTCGTCTCAGGATGGAGGCATAGATGGCGTGAACGATGTGTGTGGTTTAGAGCGCAGCAGACGTGCAGACCTGAGCATGACGGCGTCTCAGCTGGACAGTGAGGAGATGACTGTCAGCCAGCTCCTCCAGTCACTGAGGAACGAGACGCAGAGGGCCGAGCGGCTGCAGGCTGAGCTGCAGTTGTCTGCTGTCAGGTAGAGGACCACAACTAAAAGGGATAATTTGGATTTTTTTTTTTTAAGTGGGGTTGATTGAGGTACTTATTCATAGTCAATGTATTACCTAGATCAGTTGTTTAGATTGTTTGTGTTATTGTGTGCCTTTAATGATTACAAGTGCTAGTTTGGATTCAATTCACCAAAGTCACAAACTAACCAATACCCCTTTTTGACCAACGGTTTCCTCCTGGCTTTTGCTAGTCTACATTGGCATCCAAACAGGACATGTACAACACATTAGCACCTTTCATAGTGCCGTCCCGCAAATGTCTCTCAAAGATCTCTGCCGGCTTTTCGACTTAGGGGGTTCATAGTGATCCCACGAAGGCGTAATATTTGTGCCCTTTCATAGTGCAGTCTGCCGTTGCGGTACGAGGTGTGAGGGTAGTGGGAGGAGACGATAGTGATGTGCAACAGAGCAGCAGCAGTGCTGCACAGTAGCACAGTGCTAATCGGCTACACAGTTAGCTCTGTACCAGTACAGTGTGTGTGTGCTGCTGCTGCAGGAGGTGTTCACTTAGCGATTTCTGTTTGTTTACAACAACCACCAGACACTCTGTGCACAGTTAGCGATGCCGTTTTGTTTATGATCAGCTGCGGACACCACGTGTACAGTTAGCACGCTGGTTTGTTTATAATACGGCGGCCGCAGTGAACAGTGATACGATAACTGTCGGTCCAAGTGGGAGGTGTGTGTTAGACGTCAAGTGCAACGTCAAACATTACGCCTTGTCCCAGCATGAAATGGCACTATGAAAGGGGCTGTAGGTTCTGCTCGTCTTGAATGCTATGGACGCCGATTATGTTCTTATTAACACTGAACGTAAGATGTTGGTTCTAGCCATTGTTGTAAGCTAATGCTAGCCTGCTAACGCTATCCTGTATTGGTCACATTGCCGTCAAACAAATAAAATAAAATGAATGATACACCTTTTACTTGGTCTTGTTGGTCAGATAATCCCGCCCCCAGCAACTGACCTAAATGGTTTGTGGTTCGAGACCAGCAAAGAGTTGGTGCCCCTCTGGAACCAGGTTTCCTGGACGAGAGCCAGTTTTTCTGTCGAAAAGTGAGGAACTGGTTCATGATTAGGTACCGACTCTGAACCAGCCCTTAGTCCAAAAGGGGTATCACTGACTAAGGCATCCATAGACAAATAACTCCCATGTTCCAGGTGGTAAAATTACTGTTTTTGTCAAAGGAGTCTGGTGGCTTTAAAGAGAGCATAGAAGTTTAGTTTTCCCTGCATTCTTCTGTGAGTTTGCCAACTGCCATTTACTGTACTGTATACATTGACTATATATGAGCACCTCATACAAGCCCACTTTAAAAAAACTATCCCTTTAAAGGAACAGTTCACCACTGAATAAACTGCACTAAATTGGCATAATTATATTGTTTGTTTTATGCAATGTTTGTGCAATGTTTTTGTTTTTTATCCAATCTCACCTTTTTGAAATGTGTTAATTGTTACTGTGACATCTATTTTTAACTATTTTTGTACAAATGATCTTACAGAATTAGAGAGCTGGAGGAGAAGAAGGCTTCTGTGGATGCGTCAACACAAACAGCCCAAACAGACACTACAGAGACCAAAGAGGATTCTGGGAAAGAGGTAAAAGCAATTATTCATGCAGTTAGTCAAATTAGCAGCACTTTATTGTTATGAAAGAATAATCTAATTGACTGATGTTTGTAGTGTAAAGTTTCCTGATCATAATGATTCTGAACATCATGCTCATATTTCAGGCAGCCTCTGAGGTGGAGAATCTAAAGTCTCAGATGATGACCCTGTTCAAAGAGCTGCAGCAGGCCCAGAGTAAACTGGATGAAGCAGAAGGCATGAAGAAGAACCTGCAGGACAGGTTTGGCTAGAATGCCCACACTGTGTTATCTTTGCAAACCCTTTAGTAAAGGAGCAAACAGAAATAATGCATAGCAACCACTGACTGGTTGTCCAGTACTACTTCGAAGCCTTGAGTTTGGCATTTTGGGTGTCACCATCTTGGTTTTTTTGGAACTCCATGTGACCATAATTGGTCTAGAGGGTGTAGCTGGGGAGAGTTACCATCCGGGCGAGGTCAGGTACCATTAAATAAGCACACACTACATTAGAAGCTAATGCTAGCTACAGGTGCATCTCCATACATTAGAATATGATGGAAAAGTCCATTTCCAGTAGTTCAAATCAAACAGCTCCAACCAAGTATTGAGTCATATAGATGGACAGACTTTCAGAGGCCAATATTTACATATTAAACATACTTTTTTAAATTGGTCTTTTGGAATATTACATGTTTTTCAGACACTTAATTTTAGGTCTTCACTAAATGCAAACCAAAATCATTATAATTAGAAGAATTTAAACAAAATAAGGCATGTTTCATTCTCTGTGTAATGGATCTATATAATGTCTTATTTCCATTTTTTAAATTGAATTACTGACATAAATAAACTTTTCTAAGCACCTGTAGCTTACCTGGCAAGCAAGATGCATCCTTGATTCTAGTTAGCTGGATATTAATTGGGATGCAAATTGTGGTTAATGAAAAACAGGCTTAAAACAAATGTACTTGCTGTAAAAAATGAGCAGCAACTCTTATAATTGTCTTTGAGTACAACTAAACGCTGAACAAGACATTTTTAGGGGGCCAAAATCTTACAATTAACTGAAAACACGTTCTGCATGTTCTACAAGTTCTGCATGTTGCCACTTGATGGCAACTTATAATGTGCCCTTATAAATAAAGCCATTGTGTGTTTTATTCCTGTACTGTTAAATCACAGGGACATTCTGTTCTGATCTTTAAAGGAAAACAAATATTCCTCTTTAATCATAGTTAATCGAAGCCTGTTGCTATGCTTAATGTTCAACTGTAGATATTTACTTTTTCTCTCATGTCTAGATGTCGGGAGGTGGAGCAGGATGTGGCCACCCTGAAGGCCCAGCTGGTGGAGAAACAGGCTGTCCAGTCAGAGAACGACCGGCTGAAGCTGCAGGTGGACAGCATGCAGGCTCAGAGCCAGCTGGAGCAGAGGAAGGCTGGGGAGGAGAGGTCAGGGGTCACGGGTCTCACACACACACAAAAAGAAATATATTGAGACATTGACTGGTCATGTAAATATGAACCCTTAACTGCTTTTCCGTTTCCGAAAAAAAAAGAGAAATCTGAAACGTTTTGACTGTACAGGAATAACTTAAAATATTCATGACACTGATTTGCATTGGAAACCCCCATATTATTCGTCACCATCAGGCTTTATTTCCCAGTAGTGATAATTCTTGGTCACACTGACTCACCGGTAACCCCCTTCCTTCCTCACAGGAATAACCTGGCCCAACTGAAGGATGCCTACACCAAGCTGTTTGAAGACTACAATGAACTGAAAGAGGACAAGAAGAAGAGAGAGGTCAGTTCCTGTAGAATAATTTGGAGCCCCTTAGCCTATTTCCACCAAACCTAGTGCAGTTATAAGTGTATAATACATTAGAAATGTGAACCAGATGTGTTTGACCCCTTCCCCCTGGTCTTGCAGTCTCAGATGGTGCAGAAGGAGGCAGTGGACCAGCTGCAGGAACGTCTGACTGCTGCTGAAGAGGCTCTGGCAGCCAAACAGACCCACATTGATCAGATGAAGCAGGATATCTTTGAGAAGGAGAAGGAGCTGGAGACCATATCTGTGTTTCAGGCTCAGGTCAGTGATGTATACATGTTTTTTGATGTTGAGGTAGCCCTAGCATTTAACATTGAAACCTAAGTACCAGAGGTCCACATGACAACATGGTTCCCTTTAGTTCCATGGGGCTCATCATGTCTTATTTGGTACTCTCTGTGCAGGCTGAGGTCTATTCTTCAGACTTCTACGCAGAGCGAGCAGCCAGGGAGAAACTCCATGAAGAGAGGGAGCGTCTGGCTGCTCAGCTGGAGTATGTGAAGAAGCAGAACAACCAGCTGCAGGAGGAGATGGACTCACTGGGCAGGTATGGAACCAAACGGTGTCAAACAGGTGTTTTCCGTTCAGGAATAAAAAAGATAGGTAACGCTTTATAATAAGGTCCTTAATAACCATTAATTAACAAGTAATAAGGCATTGTTCTCGCTTTAGATCCGGTAGTTGCAAAAAGCATAGTTAACTTATAGTTAACTTATAATAGATGAGCAAGAAAGTATATTTTAATATCAATAAGCAAACAAAATAAGATTAATAAAGGCATGGCAAAGACATAATGGGTGGGTCAAGGGTGTTTGTAATGCCATTATTAACACTTATATAAGCTTATAAACACACAATAATGTTAATAAGCATCTTGTAAGGACTTACAAGGGCCTTATTACTTGTTAATTAATGGTTATTACAAGGACCTTAATATAAAGCGTTACCAAAAGATAAAGTATGGTTACTTTTAAGTTCTTGTCTGGTTACTTTTCACACTGTAACAAAGAAGTGGAAGTAGCTCACCCATTGGTTTATGGAATTTATCGCTTTAAAACCTCAAGTTTGGCATTCTGGTCATGACCATCTTGGTTTTTTGGAAACAGAAGTGGCTATACTTGGACGAGAGGGTGGTTACCAGCCTGGCAGGACCACATAGCTCATAGAAATGTTATTGGCAAGGTAGCACTAGCTAGCTAGCTTTGTTAGCAAGGTGCATCCTTTGGGATGCTAATCGTACAATTACATAATCCTGTGGTTGGTCTGCTTGCTTTCATGCCATAAAGTAACTGCACAAATTGGCTTGAAAGCACTCTGTGATACACATTTTACTGTTTCTCCACAGGCGGTCGTTGAATGAAATGCAGAGGAGACACGTGTCACTGGGAGGGAACCAACACGGAGCTGGCGCCAGTCTGGTTGGAAGAGGTACACATGCATTTTTATCCTGACAATCCATCACATTTCCTTTTTTTTAACTTGGCATTCTGGTTGATAGAGCTGGGGCTGCATTTGGGGAAATGCATATTTGTTTTTTGACAACTTAGGTAAAAAAAATCAAACCACTCTTATGTCTCCACACTAAATATGAAGCGAGCATAAAGACTAGAAGCAGGGGAAACCGTTGCTGCTTTCCAAATCGTTTCCTTTTTTTTTTACAAAGTACATACTTTAGCATGCAGTATGCATACAGTCGGAAAGCACTCTTTCTCATAACATGGCACCTTGAACTTTGACCCTCTTGCTTATAGAGATGTTGCACAGAGGGTTTTGTGTCAGAATAGCTAGAAAAGAACACTAGCTTGCCTAGAAAAGAATCCAACCAGATGTAATAGAACAGTTTGGTTCATACGAGATACTATGAGCTTGGGCATCTTAAATCTTTTTCTGGCATATTAAATAGTATGGTAGTTTGGATATTTGGCATTCACCCTATTTGTTGGAAGTCACTGGCCTGGCTAAGAAATATTTCCAGTCTAAAACAACAAACTTTTTGCACTTTCTGCATGGATCAAACAAACGCTAATTACTGTAGACATATTAATTTTGTCTTTTGACAGAGCCAGACTAGCTGTTTCCTAGCCTGCTAGATAAATATTAAGCTAACTGCATAGCCTTCCTAGCTGCTAGCTTCATATTTAGCATACATGCATTAGAGTTCCAATCATTTAACCATCTTGACAGTGCAACCAGTTAAATGTGATTGTTGGAACTCGTTGCAACATAACATACAAATCTAGAACCAGCATGTTAAGGGGAACGTGTCTATGTTCCCCGGGTCCTATGTTCCCCTCTTTGTATGAGACTGGGGAACATAGGATCCGTTTTCACCGATTTTTCCCAAAAAGGGTCCTATGTTCCCACTGAACCTAACCCTAACCCTATTTAAAAAGCCAAAAAATGAACTGCAAAGTAACCAGAAAGTAGCTGCTGTGCAAATTTAAGTTTTGGGCTGCTTGAGCTAAGGTGGGCCATGAGACGGTAGGCCTGCTGGCCATGCTGAGAGTCTACCGTAAAGATTGATAGATTGCGGGGAACATAGGACCCTTTTTCAGAAAAAGGGTCCTATGTTCCCCGGTATGTATTGCTACAGGGGAACATAGGACCCTTTTTGGGAAAAACGGGGAACATAGGACAAAAAAAAAAGAAAAGAAAAAAAAAAGTGGGGAACATAGGTCCCGGATGACCCCCATGTCCAGCATGTTCAGGTTGTGATCAGTGTCTCTGGTTCTCAGGTACTGACTGGCAGCACCAGGGGAATATTCCCGAACATGCCTGTCCCAAGTGCAATGAGATCTTGCCAGACCTGGACTCCCTGCAGATCCACATCATGGACTGCATCAACTAGACCTCCATTACTAAGAGCATCCACGACAACAGCATCTACGTTAGCACCTTAACCTGAGTCTTCCTCTGCTTTTAGCTGTACCTCTTCTCAGATCCCTGAGTTTGCTCACCATAGTTCCTTGATAAACTCAGCAACATTCATTCAGGATGGGAATACTTTGGTTTGGGGAGAATTTAAGTAGAGTTTTACAAAGCTGTATTGAGGGTTCTTCAGAAAATATTTGGCCCCATAAAGTTCTGAAATAGAACAAAATATTGTAAGTGCCATCTTCCAGGTTCTGAGCCCATGTCATCTGGCACACAGTCTGTTTCTTTGATGAAGCTGAAGATGCATTTCTTCATGGACAAAAGTCTAGAATATTTAAAGAGAAACTACGAACCCTTTTAAAAGATTTTATTGTGGCGCTGTCCGCCTGTCATGCACACAATCAATACGTTCAGCCTTTACAAGTTGCATTTGTTTACCAAGTATTTGGTTGCTGAAGGCTATTTATGATTCTAAAAAAATCTATATTTTTTGCTTGGGAAGGATATTTTAGCTCATGACTGGGGTTGTTTGTGGGAAAGGAGCATGCACCATGTAGGCACTTTAATATGAAGATATATATTTTATTTCGACTCTGATGCAGATGATACCTGGTTATTATATTTAACTTGTTAATCAACCTATCACTGTATACCACAGCCTTTGTAAGTCTATGTGCAGGAGGCTCCATCACCCTGCGGATCCTGTAGTCTGTAGATTACAGAGGACTCCAGATTCCATGTTGTAATTCTGTCAATGAAAATAAAATAATCTGCAAATTTCTGCCTGATTTTAGTCATATTGTGATTTCAAAAACCTGGAAGAAAAAAAACTTTGAAATAAGGGTAAGATTCACCATCAACTTTAATTTGTTACATTACTGAAATAGCTGCCACAGGTAGAATAGGTTATAAAAATGTGACTTTAAGCTTGTTTTAAAGTAGAATGTGGTGTTAATTTCTGACTGGAAAAGGTATTATTGAAAAATAGAACTATGGCTACACGACATCTCTACGGAAGCCCTGAAAGGCAAAAAAAAAACTTCTGGTGATTTTCTAAGTTGGACCTACATTGTTTAATACCAAAGAGGATTGGATTATGAAGAGGATTATGCAAGTCGAAAATAAAGTTGAAATGTCGAAAAAGAATGCAACTTTTTTGAGTTCAGTAAAGTTGGAAAGATATTCAGATTGGTTGTTCCTGTGTCAGTAAGTCATGTCATTTCATCAATGTCATAAAACGAGCAATAACCAGACGGCAACCTCCGGGTCTGAGCAGGGAGGCAAACCAGGAAGTGCCTTTAGCTGCATTCTACCAAAAAGTGCTAAGTTTGGCTGCAAAAACATTTCTGTCCATTAATGTCAATGCAATTTTGTTTTTTTGCTAGCCAAAACTATCATCCCAGTAAAGGCTCCAGTTAATGCTAACATGAATTAGCAGCAGCTTCTCTCAGTCAGGTTGAGGTGTAGAGAGGCGTGTAGTCAGTTATCAGATCCCTCTCGCTCCTCCACAGTCCAGATATGGTCTGCTCCCCGTATCGGAAACAAGATGGCGACACAAGATGGCGACAAGTGCAACGATGAACTTGATGCTTCCAACGGGCCACAAACCAATGGGTGACGTCACGGTGACTACGTCCATTATTTATAGCCTATGGCAATAACCACACTATTTAAGGGCATAGTAGTTCAAAAATCCCCCTACACATAAATGAGCTGTTCTTGGTAGTATAGCTACTACAACAAATCTGCTTTTGTCAATTTTTTAGACATATATTAGACTTATTGAGGAAAATCAGCTTGTAGCTTGCAGTCTACTTTACCCAACTCAAAAAGTTGACTTTATTCTCCACATTGTATTTAAACTTTATTCTCAAAGTGCATACTGATCCCCCCCCCCCTTCTCTCGTTATTTTTTTCTCCTACCTGGCCCCAATCATCTTCCGTAGTTTTCTCCCACGTTTATGACTGAGAATTGTTGTTGTAATACTCATTCTTGGTCACAAGAGGCTAAAGTGCATCACCAGTCAATGTTGTAAATGGGATTTTAAGTGTTTTCTTTGTATTTAGACCTCAAAATAATCAGTTTGGTTCCATTTAGGCTTCAAAACTAGAGGAATTACCTGCAGCTGCATGGACACTCAACCTCTACTGGTCCCTGTGGGATACACTGTAAATATAGAGTGATGATATGGTAACATATTAAACTTAAGTAGGATAGTTTAAAATAAAATAAAAACATGTATTTAAAGTACAAAAAACGTCTTTATTTATATTTATTTCCAATCGAAAAAGGGCAACCGTTTCAACAATTCACAGCTTGATGTCTACAGTTGCAAGAAAAAGTATGTGAACCCTTTGGAATTACTTGGATTTCTCATAAATTGGTGATAAAATGTGATCTGATCTTCATCTTAGTCACAACAATAGACAAACACAGAGCTAATCAGAGTCTGGAGTCAGCCAACCTGGAGACCAATCAATGTGACGAGATTGGATGTGTTGGTTAAAGCTGCCCTATTAAAAACACACACCAGGTTTGAGTTTTCTCAAGAAGCATTGCCTGCTTCGAACCATGCCTCGCACAAAAGAGCTCGCAAAAGACCTACGATTAAGAATTGTTGGCTTGCATAAAGCTGGAAAGGGTTACAAAAGTATCTCCACGGTAAGACAGACTGTCTGTAAATGGAGACAGTTCAGCACTGTTGCTACTCTCCAGTGGCCGTCCTGTAAGGATGACTGCAACAGCACAGCACAGAATGCTCAATGAGGTGAAGAAAAATCCTAGAGTGTCAGATAAAGACTTACAGAAATCTCTGGCACATGGTAACATCTCTGTTGACAAATCTACGTTGTTAGGAGGACACCACGGAGGAGGCCACTGCTGTCCCAAAAAACATTGCTGCACGTTTGAAGTTTGCAAAAGAGCACCTAGATGTTCCACCGCATTACTGGCAAAATATTCTGTAGACAGATGAACCCAAAGTTGAGTTGTTTGGAAGGAACACACAACGCTATGTGTGGAGAAAAAAAAGGCACATCAACATCAAAACCTCATCCCAACTGCGAAGTATGGTGGAGAGGGCATCATGGTTTGTCCAGTGCGTAGACGGATTGCTATCATTGACAGAAAAATGAATTCCCAAGTTTATCAAGACATTTTGCAGGAGAACTTAACACCATCTGTCTGCCAATTGAAGCTCAACAGAGGATGGGTGACGCAACAGGACAACGACCAAAAGCACAGAAGTAAATCAACAACATAATGGATTCATCAGAAGAAAATATGCCTTCTGGAGGAGCCCAGTCAGAGTCCTGCCATGAGCTCAAGTAGGAATGGACTACATACTCCAGTATGTATAAAAACATGCATACATGGGCAAAATAAAAGAAATATATACAGTACTATGCAAAAGCCTGTTTTGATAACGGACACTTTTATTTTGAAAAAACAAAAAGAGACTTCCTGTCGGTCGTAAAAACAAAGTGAGATCATAGTGTAAAGGTAACATCAAGGAGTTCAATGTTTTATGTTTTAGCCCCTGAAGAGGCATGAGGTTAGTTTTCGCAGTAATCTTCATATTCTCTTGATTTACCGGTCCATCTATGTTCCAACCCTCACCTATGGTCATGAGCTTTGGGTAGTGACCGAAAGAACAAGATCGCGGATACAAGCGGCTGAAATGAGCTTCCTCCGTAGGGTGGATGGGCTCAGCCTTAGAGATAGGGTGAGGAGCTCAGAAATCCGGAGCGAGCTCGGAGTAGAGCCGCTGCTCCTTCGCGTCGAAAGGAGTCAGCTGAGGTGGTTTGGGCATCTGGTAAGGATGCCTCCCGTTAGAGATGTTCCGGGCACGTCCAACCGGTAGGAGGCCACGGGGAAGACCCAGAACACGTTGGAGGGATTATATCTCTCACCTGGCCTGGGAACGCATCGGGGTCCCCCAGGAGGAGCTGGACGTTGTGGCTGGGGAGAGGGACGCCTGGAATGCCTTGGTCCAGAAAACTTTTGGTTGAGGTTATTGCTCCCGAAGGAGGGTCAACCAGTTATTAAATTGAAAGGTTTACATACTTTTTCCACCCTGCACTGTGAATATTAACATGTTGTGTTCAATAAAACATATAATAGCTTCTAAGGTGTTCGTTTAAGAAGACTGTGTTTGTCTATTGTTGAGACTTAGCTGCAGATCAGATCACGTTTTATGACCAATTTATGCAAAAATCCAAGTAATTCCAAAGAGTTCACTTACTTTTTCTTGCAACTGTATCTCTGCCACTTCCTGAACATACAATTTAAATAAACAAAAATAATGTTACACTGAAACATAAATTTCAGTAGTCTAAACCAGGCGGCAACCTCAGGGTCTGAGCAAGGAGGCAAACCAGGAAGTGCCTTAAGCTGCATTCTACCGAAAATTCCAGCAGGTGGCGCCAAGTTTGGCTGCAAAAAAATTCTGTCCATTTATTTCAATGCAAAATTTGAAGACTTCTCACTTGATTTATTACCTCAGAAATTTTTTTAGGACAACACTATGGTCTCAATCACTAGTAAAAAATCTTCTTCAAGACAATTTCATGTTAATAGTTCAAATAATGGCCCCATTTAGAAGAAAATAGAAGATAAAGAATTGTATGATTCGGGGCGTGGCTACCTTTGATTGGCAGGTCACTAACAAGGCGAGCCCTCATCAGGAGAGAAACAGAACAGTGCGTTTTGTTCAGTAAAAATGTCTTGTTCAGCGTTTGGTTGGAATAACAGATAATAATAATAATAATTCTACAAATATTCAACACAAATAGTAATTTGTGATGGCGCTGATTATGATGCATCCTGCTGTAGTTTGCTGGAACCAAAGTTGGTGCCAAACCAGCTTAAAAACATACGGTAGACAAATCTATGCATACCTTTTCTTTGCACTATACAAAAATAAAACAGCATCCACTGTGCCAGGGTCCAGACGACTCTGCCTCGCTTCAATAAAGCGCCTCGCTGCGCTGAATGAGCGTTCACTTGCAGAGCATGTTGCAGGAATGCAGAGGATTCTCTTTGCAAGGCACTGCAGCCGTGGGAATGAGGCGTCTTGTTTCTCCCAGAAAGACAGCAGGTTTTCATCTGAAGTCTCCTCCGGTTGAAAGATGGTGGAACAGTACTCCTCCACTTCATCCATGGGTGTCTCATCTTCCCATTCTGTGAAGTCCACCTTCAGCTTTTTCACTCGTCTGCTGTCATTCCCACCTACAGTGGGAGATATAGGACTCATTAACACGCCCAGCCACACACCTGGTACACACAGTAGATCAGATCAGAGTCAGATTTTCCTTTATTGTCATTGCTCAGAGTAAAAAGTACTAGGGCTGGCATTGTCCTCGTAAGTGGGTGGCCCGGGTTCGAATCCGACTCGAAGCCCTTTCCCGAATGTCTTCCCCTTTGTCTCCCCCTTCACTCTGTCTCTGTCTCTATCAATAAAGCCCAAAAATGGCCAAAAAAAAAATGTACAAAAAAGTTTTTAAAAAAGTACTAGGGCTACGAAATTAGCCATCAACCCGTCCAAACGTATACTTAAAACACACATACAATATGACATAGGTGGACAGGACAGGGAGACAGAGATGAAAGAAAAGAAATACAGCACAACCATTTTTTTTTTAAGGTAGCAGAGTTAGGATTTTCCCCCCTTTTTTCCTGTTCTTGTTTTCAATTCAGGTTTATTTTTTATTGTTTAAAGTTTTATTTTGGTTGTTTTTTTTACATTTCAGCTTTTTCTTATATGGTTGGTATTTGTGAAGCAAGATTGTTTCCTAAAGTCTTATTTGTTTTATTTTTATTTCAATTAAATACCCCCTCCACTCAAATGTGTTTTCCTTTCCTTGTCACTAGAGAGGAGTGTTCATACTTGAATAATTGATGATGTAGGCTTGCCACCATTACTATATCGACTTATCGTTCAATATATAAAAAAGGATACGATAGTTTTTTTCTGGACTCAATATATTGTCGTTTACATGCGTGACTTTTGTGCTTTTTTGTGTTGTGTTTAAAGTAATGCTGTAAATGTTTGACAGGCAGTAGGAATTGTCGGGGAAAAAAAACCTATATTTCTCAAGCAGCCTTTCCAGCTGTTTGTTATTTTAATAATAAAATAATATAATACATAATGATTATCTCATTGCAATGCTTTGTTAACAGAACCTGAAAGTCTATTTTATTTGTTTAGGTTGTAGTTTATTTGTTGTATTTATCTAGGATATTTTAATATTTCTTTTCCACATTTCAATTCCAATGTTTAATATTCTTGAGATTAAAAAATTAATTGTTGTGGAAAAGGATGTACTTATTATTTCGTCATAAAACTAAAACAACATCGATACAACAATACTATCGTTTATCATGATAGTTTCTGGGAAAATATATTGTCCTAAAAAATGTGTTATCGTGACAGGCCTAGAGGGGAGAGATGTACTTCACTAAAAATATGACATTTATTCGGCAATCTAGATTTGTGTGGTGGTGGGTGGGGTGGAGGCCTGATCCATAATTTCTCACTGAAGGAGAAAGAAGCATGCTGCATTTTAAGTAGCACTCGCATACTGAAACTTTCAGTCTGTACTGCAGCTGCCCTTACAAAATGCATGCTGTTGCATGCAGTAGGGCTATAAAAGATATAACGATATATTTTTAAATGTGATATGGAATTTGACCATATCGCACATATCGATATAGTTCCGTTTTTTTCCTTTCTTTATATATAAATGCTGCCCTTACGAGGGTTTGTCATATTTAGTTCATTTGTAATGTTCGTTATTCTTTTCTCATATTTATTTCAGAGAAAGACTGGCTTATTTTATTTCATAGGCTATTTTCATTTAAGATATTTTTTTGTTTAAATGTGCACTTTATGGAGCTTTGATGTTAAAAGAAAAGAAGCTACTCCTGTTGTTATACAATATTCATGTTCACTTAAATAAACGGTTTCAATAAAACTGCTTGTGACATGTCATATTTGGCTTTGACTGAACATTTGCTCTCACTTTTTGATAAAAATATCAGGATATATGACGTATATCGATATTTAGCCTAAATATATGCCTTTTGGTCCATATCGCCCAGCCCTAAATAAAACCATGTTAAACACACTACAAATCAATAATTTGACATACTTCAAGTGAGACATTACAACGCTAGTTTTTCCTGGCACACTGATTTATCTGTGGAAAACCACTTCATACAAGAAAAAAATGAAATATAATGCTAAATTTACCTTGCCCTGCTGCTGATAATGCATCTGTGACTGAGGTGCCTTCTCCTGCATCCTGGCTTGGTTCCTCATTTATAAGCACCCTCACAAGCCTCATCACCTCCTGTCTGTCCTCTGGCGTCAACATTTTCAGAGATTTAAACCTGGGAGACAGAAACGTGGCCACCTTGTGTGTGGGAGTCAGCAGCATCTTCTCCTCCAGCAGGCTGGATGCGCGAGCTCGGAGGAGAGCTATGTATGATGGATCTCCACTCTTGGGCTCGCAGAGTTTCTTGATTTTGAGAAACCAGAGCAGCACCATGTGGATCGTCGGGTATCTGTCTCCTTCCAGCTCGTTGATGGCTAATTTAAAGAGGGTGAGGAACTCAATTAGGTGCATCAGCTGGTCTTCATAGATGCCCTCCATCAGATGCAGCTGGCCTCTGTCCTCCAGGAGCTTTGTGATGTCACTGTACTGTTTCAGTATGGACTCTAGCATGTTGACTTTGCTGTTCCAGCGTACTTCACATTCATGAAGCACTGTTTCTGCAAAATCCCCCATATCCTCTGTCCCCTTCAGATATATCACAAGGCTTTTGCATTTTTCCAACATCTGCACCACGTGTTTAACGCCTTCTGGTGCATTGCTCTGACTGCAGGTGAGTCTCAACACTGTGTTCAGTATGTGTGCAGAGCAGGGGATCCAGTGCTTGGTCCTATGTTCAGCCATTAGATTAGGACCCTGCTCACTTACATAAAACACTTTGTCCTGTGGTATTCCATAACTCATCAACACATATGTGATCTGATCATGGCTTGTGTTATTCACATCATTGTCCAGCTCCACTGTGGCCAGTATGCGGCTGTCCAGCTGCCACTCCTCACTGATGTAGTGGCATGTAAACACTGCATACTCCCTCTTATTGAACTCATCCGTCCACATGTCTGTAGTCACAGCTACCCCACTGTCCTCCATCACCTTCTGGATCACTTCATAAAGTTTCTCCTTATCTACAGCAGCCTGTTGCTTGGCCCTGTCACACACAGTCTGCCTATGAGGTATAACGGCATGAGCATCAACTGCGCCGTATTTAGCACCAATGTCGATCAGAGTCTGCGCCACCTGCATGAACCCTGAGCCGCTGACAATATCAAACGGGCACATATCCAGGCAGCTCAGGTCCACACAGTCATCCACTAACTCTGATAAGACTTCCTGTGGTAGAGTCTTGCTGGCCCGGTAGACTGAGGACGTTAAGCCGTCTTTGGCTTTAGTGCTGCACACATGATGGACCATGTTGGAGGTGCCAGTCTTGTGGCTGTCATACACATAGAGCGCCTCGCAGTTGTTACAGATGACGTAGCCAGCCCGTCTGGACTCGTCTCCGCGGTGGACCACTTCACTAAAACGCTCCCACACGAAACTCCTCTGTCCAATCTTTTTCCTGGTTTTTAATTCTCCTTTTTTAAGTTTCTCTCTGATTTTTCTTGCATCCATATTGACGCTGCTTGAGCTTGAGACGCAGGACCCCACAATCCGCTCAACAATGAGGGGAATGTAGTCTGCTAATTGGTGCCTGATAAAAAATAAATATTTCAATGTGTTGTTCACATTTTAGAGAATGGAATCAATCACTTATCAGAATATGTGTTTGTCTGTTTATTTATTTTTTTGACCCGACCCGCCCGATCCGCGGATAACCGCGATACCCGCGGATATAACTGCAATCCGCGCGTCGTTAAGTATCGAAAGTAGGCTATGTAAACCCAAGAAAGGAAACCAATCATTACTTATATGTGTATATCTAATGCAAAAGAAGGTGAATCAGCGAGCCATTCTACAAAAGGACACTTATTTAAGTCAGGCAGATGATTGGGCAGCTACCAGATTTTGACAACACAGCGGGGTCCTTCATTTAGCGCCAGTTTAGACTTTCTCCCTCGCTCGGTGTTGTTAGGTTGTAGACTACAATGCAGGCTTAAAGCGGCGTTTTTATTAAATGCAATCAATGACTTGCACATAACTACATATAGTGCTAATAACTGCAAAATAAACGTCATATTTAAAGATTGGCCGTGGATGTAAAATCCGTCAAAGTTACATTAGAGCGAGCAAAGAAGACAAAGCTTCACAGCAGAACCAGAGGTAAGTAATGTGGCTGTTTTATGTATCTATTGAGTAAATAAGTAAATAAGTGGAAAGACACATTTTAAAGAAAGTATCTGATAAACGTTTCATTTTGATTTGCGCAAGGGGTAATTATATCCCCAAATGTTGACATTTATGACGTAGCTGTTAACCATGTTAAAATGTCTGTGAGTTTAAAGGCTCCTGGTAAACCACGGCCTCCTCTGGGACAGACTGCCTCAGACTAAAGCTCAATTTAAATACTTTACTCACTTCTTTCAAAAAGATTGCATGTTTCCTTTTAATATAGACTATCTACGTGTTTTTCCCGAATAGTGTTTGGGTGCACTGACACATGTTTGTGTGTTTACAAAGCAGTAATTTAACTGAACAAGACAACACTTTAACCCTTTGATGCACAACATATGGACACCCCTTCTAATTCATAACATTGGTCAAAAATGACATTTCTCATGTTATTTCACATCTGCAATCTATGAATTTTTCCCCCTCTAAAATCTGTCTCACTCAGTTTTCTAGAGAGAAAGCAGGCAACACAATAATATAAGTGTTTGCTTTCTTTTAGGTTACCAGTTCATCTGAAATCAGTGCCGTTAACATCTCTAAAATGGACAGTAAGTATCATGTGATTAAAACATATTAAAATACAGCTTTATAGATAGGTCAGGACATAAATCAGATTTTATTTTCTCTGTCCAGGTGAAGATGATCTGGACATGCTGACAGCACTGCTGGCTGAGAATGAGAGAATGGTGGAAGAACAGGGCGGTCAGGAGCACGCAGACGACTTGGACGGCCTGTTTGATGCTGATGATGACGAGGAGGAAGAGTACAAAGAGAGCGTGGAGGAGGAAGGGCAAGACCAGGAGACAGAAGACGGATTGTCAGAGCTCTTTGGAGATGTGGATGACATTGAAAATGAAGAGAAAGCAACTAAAAGAAAAGAAAGCGGAGGAGAAGCCAGTGAGATCCTGGACAGGTCTAAGGAGGATTTACAAGGTTTGTGCTGCTGAAGTTTTCCCTCAAATCTGCTTCTCATTGATGTACAATATGATGTGTGTGTTCACAGGCTTTATGTCTTCCTTTCTCAGATGAGCTGAGGCGCATGCAGGAGCAGATGCAGCGGCTGCAGCAGCAGCTGGAGGCGAGCCAGAAGGTTTCCACGTCGTCTTCCTCTGCAGGGAACTCAGCTGCTCCCAAACCAGTCACCCCCAAACCCACCCGGACCAAACCAGCCTCGACCAAACCGGTCTCGAACAAACTGGCCTCTACCACACAGAAGCCCAAGACACAAGCAGGTAAACATTTTCCTGAAGTCAACTGGCCACTTTCCAGGGTTCAAACAGGTGCTGGAAATCCCTGGAAACAATTTTAAAGTGTTGTTTTCAAGGTTTGAAAAGTGCTTGGATTTTGAATAAAGTGCTAGAAACTGCTTGAAATTGTGATTGTATTACCTTCATTATAAGTCACTGACTGAGTAGTTGGCTTTTTAGATAAAAACCAGGGCCGGGACTTTAATGCGTTAATTCAGATTGATTAATTAATTACACAAAAATTAACGTATTAAAAAAATTGACACATTTTAATCACACTTATTTTTGCACCACGGAACGTTTCTCACTGGATGAGTTTCAGGCGGACCGATTATACTGGAGCACCAACTAGCGTTCATGATTTCAGACAACAACAAACCACAGTGAACATGAAGGAAGAAGCTGATGAGAGCGCTTTGGTTGGCCCCGTGGATGATGGGACATTTTGTTACAAAAAAAACAACGGATGGAAGCGTCGATAAGAGCATGGTTGTGTTGCTATGCAACAAGGAATTCACATATCACCGCAGCACATCTAGCCTCAAGTATCACCTCAATGCAAAACATATAGCAGCTAGCGTGGACGCTAGTGTGTAAGCTACACTTAATGGCAAAAATTGCACTGGTCTGTTGGATTTGAACAAAAATAAACAATATTTTTGTTGCTTAGGCTTATGTATTCAGTCATTATTCAATGGTATACTAAAAATCCATGTGAAAAAAATTACTTCTCACTGTTCTCAGGTCAAATATTTATATGCGATTAAATTGCGATTAATTTCGATTAATTAATTGCAAAGCCTCTAAATAATGAGATTAATTTTTTTTAATCAAGTCCCGGCCCTAATAAAAACAAAAAAAGTTGGAGCCAGACTAACTGCAATTTTTGCACTTTAATAAAACTAAACAGGGGGAGGCTAAGAAACAATAACAGATTGCATAGTTATATCTAACAAAGTGGCTACCGAGTTCATGTGCTTCATGTAAATATAGAAACCATGGCAGTAGGATGCTGAAAAAGCTTGAAAAATGCTACTTGAAAATGCTTGTAGAGTGCTTTAAGTCAGCTTTGAAAAAGATTCCACATAATATAGAGAACAAATTTATAAGTTCAGAAACAACTGCACACTGCCGGACTGGCAACAAAAGTTAATAATGCGCGTTTGTTTTTCTGTCCTCTGACAGCAGCAGCATCTTCATCCACTCCGGTCAGAGGAGAAGCTGTGAAGCTCCAGGAGTCCTCCGACTTTTTTGATCAGCTGAACAATGCTGACTCCTTCAAACGCAAACCCAGGGTAGCTCACCAAGCCAAAGCCAGCACATCACCAGGTAAAACTGACCCCAACCCAATCCATTCACATAAACCACAACTGAGAGGATTCTGCTCTGTGGACCCTGGGTGTACATAGGGCTGGGCGATATATCACAGACAATGTGATATGACAGAAATCAAAACATAATCATGTGAATATGACAGAAATTAAAAGAAAGTAGAGAAATCTGACTATTTTCTTATTAATTTTACCCGTGTGTTTCATGACAAAAGAGCACATTAAAAAATCCCATAACAATAGAAAAAACAAACTCCATGCTATATATCGATATAAAAAATATATCAATATATTTTTAAATGTTATATGGAATTGGACCATATCGCGTATATCGATATAGTTCAATTTTTTTCTTTGTTTATATTCAAATGCTGCCCTTACTAGGGTTTGTCATATTTAGTTATTTTAAAATGTTCATTTTTTTCTCATATAAATATAAATATTTCTGGCCATATGATGCTCTAATATGTTTCAACAGACTATAATAGATCCATTTGAAGCATTTTTAGGCATTTTAAAATTTGACCATTTTTGACAAAAATCAATATATATAGTATGACTTTTTTTAAGGTTATTTTTGGACATCCCATAATATGTTTTTTTCTGTAATTTCTGGCCATACTATTCTCTAATGTGTTTCAAAAGACTATAATCAGCCCATTTTGAGCATTTTTAGGCATTTTAAAATTTGACCATTTTTGATAAAAATAGACATGACTTTTTTTAGAGGGAGTCATTTTTGGACATCCCATAATATGGTAATTTGTTGCTATTTTTGTGGTAAAATGTGGTAACAAGTTGATTTCCTAGCCTCTAGGCCACATATATATAACAGTGTTTTTCAGCTACTTTCAGACAAACTATACCACCATTGGCCTATTCTATTTCATAGGCTATTTTTATTTAAGATGTTTTTTATTTAAATGTGCACTTCATGGAGTTTTCTGTCATATTTGACTTTGACTGAACATTTGCTCTCACTTTGCAATAAAAATATAATATATATAAGATATATATCGTATATCGGTATTCAGCCTGAATATATCAGGATATGAATTTTGGTCCATATCGCCCAGCCCTAGGTGTATCTATGGACACAAATGCTGCTTGTGCATTTATTTGATTGTATTGTTTCACTGTTTCCTCTTCAGAAGGTCGAGGTCCACTGGTGGAGATAAAGATGGGCAGCTCCTTCCAGCCAGTAGAAAGCACCAGCAAGGATTTAAATCCCCTGCGTTCCCCTGCAGCCTCTCAGAGCAGACCTGCAGCAGCTGCATCAGCAGGAAAGTCCAAACCTTCTTCTCTTCCTCCGCTTCCTAAAGATGTGGCTGTTGAGAAATACTCAGGACTCCGGCTCAGGTGAGGACGCTGATGTGATGGAAACACAAGGTTTTTAATGAAAGTCAGAAGTGAAAAAATGTCTTGCCGGTGTTAGGGATTAATAAAATTTAGCAATTACCTGCATTATGACCATTAGTAAATGCTGCTTAAAAATGTATTTAACATAGCATAAAACTCAGATTGAATATAACAAAGCACATTCTCTGCACATTCCTGGTGGAAATATAGATGTAACACAGAGACATATTCATAGAAATGCATCGAAGGTCAGGAGAGGCAGATACTGAGGAACATAAGGTACAGATAGAGAGGGCCAGATGAGGAGAAATGTGTGCAGTTGTATTCCTTCAAAAGACACTGACCAGAAGGTAGAAGCACCAAGAGGCTAGGGATGTAGCCTGCAAATCTAAACCATGGTGCTGCCCCAACTGTTTTGACCTATTAGATAGTTGCACATTCACATTATCAAACTCTGTGTTAAAGTAAGATAGGCATCCTTTCTCTGACGGTGGTTGCAGCTAACTGTCTTACAGACTGTGAGTTCTGATCAGATTAAGGTCCATGTACCAAGGTTATAATAGTTTTGGATTTTTCATCAGTTTTAGTTTTAATTTCATTGTGATTTTAACTATTTTGTAGAGTGAGTTTGCTTGTTTTAATTCGTTTTTTTTTTTTTAAATGCTTAGTTTTGATTTAGTTTTTATTAGTTTTAGTGTTAGTTTTAGTTCTAGTTTTTTTTAAATTATTTGTATTGGCTTTTTCTTTTCAAACCATAAAACTTTTTTTTTTTTTAATGGGGTATTTGTTGTGTGTGAGATTAAAAAAAGTCGCAATAAATGTTTCCTTTATTTCCTTTGTCTGATCCATCTCAGCCCCAATAAGTTTATTAAGTCATAAAACCAGATAGATGAAATAGATTTCATATCAAGTTGACAGAGACGAAAACGAAGGACATTTTCACTACAATTTTAGTTAGTTTTAGTTAGTTTTGTAACCACAAAATGCAGTTTCAGTTAGTTATCGTTTTTATTTTTCAGTTAACGAAAATGTTTTTTCAATTCTAGTTTTCGTTATTTTCTTAGTTATATTAACTATAATAACCTTGCCATGTACATGATTCACTCTTTCATTACTGGCTTAATAAATAGTTAAAAGGATTTTACTCTCCTCCCTTCTGTTCTGCAAAAAAAACGACATCTTGTGGCTTTTTTCCGTTTCAGAAAACCACGTGTTTCCTCCTGCGAGATGGACCGCCGGATGGCCGACCGGCGTCTGATCCGTCTGTCTCAGGTGCCGGAGCGTTTGTCCCGGGAGAAGCTGGAGGACAGCGACTGGGTGACCTTCGCCGTGGTGGTCAACAAGGCCACACCACAGAGCAGCAGCAGTGTAAGTATCATCACACCTCTCATCCATAGTTGTCTGCTGAATACTGCAACAGTTACAAATCACTAAAGTTGATCCTGATTTCAGGAATAGAATACTGCAACTACAACATCACACTGTTTGTTAGAAAAATACCTTAGTTCTCTGTGTAAACAAAGCCTTTAATTTCTCCAAACAGTTTGGAAATAGTTTATGGATTTCTATAGACTATTCATCCTGATTCAAAAATGTTTTTCCATAATACATTTATGGGTTGTTTTTTTTCCATATCCTTGATTTTTCAGGCTGTTTGTCAAAGATTATTTCAGGTACTAAAGTCCATGCAACATGAGTTTATTGTTCTTGTTTCATATTAATGTTGGGGCTCTCCATACAGACACACCTCTTCAGAAATGGAGGCAGTATATCATAGGTGGAAGGACTTCTAGCCAGTGTAATTAAGTATAGGGCTATTTGAGTATCTGTTTTAGCTCATTATGTCCACTAGGGGGCAAACTAATACAACAAGAGGCAGAACTACTTGTTATAGGTATATGTATTTTAACATAAGCATGTCTTTTAAAAGATCTACATACCAATAATTACAAAATAAACAAATAAAATCCAAAGCCCAGGCATTTAAATGAAGTTTTGAAAGCTTCAGATGAGCTGTGTTCTGTGTATTGTTTATGGTTTCATATAATTATTATGTATTGTGATAATGTTTCACTTTGTCCATGAGGTGGCGCTCTTAGTTCATAGTTGCAAGAGACACTTTGGCTGTATGAATGATATGGAGGGAGATGAAAGCAGTAGCTGAGAGAAAAACACTTCAAAGTTCAATAAACCATTAAAGAATTTTAGAAGCTGTTGAATTATTCCTCATTTAGCTCAACTTAATGTTATATTTTATTCAAATCAATGGAAGTGACCTTGTGTGAAAACACTTTCTTCTTGGAGCTTCAAGTAAATCATTTGAGGAATTATAGTAGAAATGTAAAGTGTATATTTCCCCCAAAACGGCCTTCTTTTGTTAAATAGTTTTTTCATATGTATACTAAACTTGCATATACATGTATTTATATGTAAGTTTAATATGTATAGGTATGAGTACATTGCTACATGTTGATTTTTTTTAATAACTTTTAAAAACAAAACAAACCATGTCTAAATGATACTGTAAAAATCTGAATAAAAATGAATTGAAAATAATGAATAAAATTACAAGGAATAATTTATGTGTATATATAAATAAAATTAAACAAGAGAGAAAGTGACGTAGTGTGGCTCTCATCATGCAGTGCATTCCCACGCCCATATGAGTGTTGGGTTTTTTTCACATTCAAAAATCTTTTGAAATATATATTTATTTATTTATTGTTTTGTACAATTTGAATCTATATATTCAAATTTATTATATTTAATGACAGCCCTAGTTCGGTAACTTCAGTGACTTTTCCCAGCTGGCAGCTTCAAATCCTGATTGGTCACAGCACTGAAATTCATTACATTTATCATAAAAAATCTGAAAATGTATTGGAAACACTGTGTACGGGACACTTTTATTGAATGAGTGTTTCCTCTCCGCAGGGTAAAACCTTCAGCATCTGGAAGCTGAACGACCTCCATAACCTGGAAGTGTTTGTGTCTCTGCTCCTGTTCGGTGAGGTCCACAAAGAGCACTGGAAGACTGAGCCGGGTACCGTCATCGGACTCCTCAACCCAAACCCCATGAAGCAGAAGGAAGGATATGATGGGGTGAGTGCACACTGGACTCAATATAATGTGCTGTTACTGCAGAAACCACTGTTTCAGAGTAGGACTGCACGATTATGGCCAAAATGATAATCAAGATTATTTTGATCAATATTGTAATCACAATTATGAATCACGATTATTCATCATGTTCGGGAAAAAATCTGTATTTTTATTGCACTACTTTTAAACAAACAACAGGAACAGTTTTTAGTGTCTGCTACTTGTTGGAAACAAACAGAGATCACTAAGTGAACACCTCCTGCAGCAGCAGCAGCACATACACACTGTACTGCTACAGAGCTAACTGTTAGCCTATTAGCAATTTGCAGACTGGACATTAAGGGGTTAACATCCCCCCCGCTCTGCAGCTGAGAAAGACTGCTGCAGGAGGACTGTGCCGCTTCGACTCGTTCTTACTCTTCGTTCTTACTCTTCGTTAAGAAGAGTAAGAAGGAGTCTCCAAAAGTCTCCAATAACACCAGAAAAAGTTGCTGGATTTGTCGCCAGTCGCTTTTTTGAAAAATAGTCACTAAGGGGGTCTGAAAAGTCACTAAATATAGCAACAAAGCTAAGTTGGCAACACTGCTTCGCCGGCTTTTACAAATGGCGCATGTTGTTGTGGCGTCGAGTACTACGTCACATCCTGCTTAGTGTTCTATCCAATCAGTAACCAGGCTTTTTTCAGGGGAGAAAAGCGGCCCTGCTCTTCTACGGGGACAAAAAAAGTCCAGTCAAAAGACCGCTCAGGACAGCTCATATTCAAATTAGGGGTGTTTCGGCGAGTGAGACCCGCCTCATTATTGGACGGTAGTGGATACACTCTTTATGCTACAGTCCACAGAGTGACTTGAAGGTACCGCTGCAAGGTGCTCCCACTCGTTATTTATTTAGGCAGCTACATGAAACCTTAACTATGCGTTAACCCCCTGGTGGTTGGTGGACTACTGGTGTAGAAAGTGCTTGATTAGATATGCAGGAGAGCCGCATTTTAAAATGGAAATATCACCGCCGATCAGGTTAATTTAATCGTGGTGGTCAAAATGGTGATCACGATTAAAATTTGATTCATTGTGCAGCCCTAGTCTTAAGCCACCTTCACCAATCAAAAGTGACCACAATGCGGATGTTGACATTAATGATACTTTTCTACTGCAAGAATCAAAATTTAAAGTAAGAATAAGTGTGGAAATTAACACATGCACACAGCTGACATGCAATATGTCAACTGCTGCTGAGTTTACACGTAGATGGGCTGTGTGTTGTTGTGATTTAAAGTCTGCACCAGGTGATGGTAAACTGGGTCAGAAGAACATTGCGTGTGACTGAACTCATTACACTGGCAAATTAACTGCTTTCACTAAACTGATGTGATAACCTTGTTTTATTTATATTGTGCTGAATTGGTTTCAAGATTGTTTTTGTCATGGACTGGTTTGGCAACTGAAGTGTCAGCCAATTAAAACGGTCTGGTGGTGATGGTGGAAATAGCAGGTCAGGTTGCCAGAGTCAGCGCAGCATGACACACAGATGTTAAGAGAGGAATGTGGCAAGGCAAGGCAAGGCAAGTTTATTTGTATAGCACAATTCAACACAAGGTAATTCAAAGTGCTTTACATACACATTAAAACAGCAAGACACAATTGAAAGCAGTCAGTTAAAACAGGGAAATAGGCAGTAGAGTAGAGCAGATAAGTGTTAAAGTTAAGAGTACACTGCAGTAAACAATAGTGTTTTTAGTCCTGATTTAAAGGAGCTGAGCAACAAAAGCCAAAGCTGCACACCACACATCCTCACACACTTACCACCCACAGAGGACAGACTGAGTGTGAGAGGCTTAAGATTAGCTACATTAGCCGCTACTAACTAAACACACTTGAATATCTTCACTGCTTAAGCTGCATTGTGGGTAATAAACAGTCATGGAAACAATTATTAGACCATTGTTTTCTTCAATTTCTTGTTCATTTTAATGCCTGGTACAACTAAAGGTACATTTGTTTGGACAAATTTAATGATAACAACAAAAATAGACGATAAGAGTTAAATTTAGGAGCTGATATCTAGCCTTTTTTCCATTGTTTTCTTGATTTTGGATAACCAGTTATTTCTGGGTCCTTTTCTTAGAATTGGTGGTTGTGGGCCCTGGATGTTTAGGGGGAGATAGCAGGTCAACAATAAATCTGCATAGAAGTGGTGAACATGAAGATTCATTTGAGATGCAGCTCAGCAGTATGTGTCAAGTTGTTCTGGTCAAAAATATCTAATAAAAAATGACTTAATGAATGAATTATTTATTTTTTGAAACCTATAGGGGTGTTTAAAGGGTCATAACATTAGTATCGGCTTTCTAATGTCACATACAGTACAGGCCAAAAGTTTGGACACACCCATCTCATTCAATGCGTTTTTCTTTATTTTCATGACCATTTACATTGTAGATTCTCACTGAAGGCATCAAAACTATGAATAAACACATATGGAATTATGTACTTAACAAAAAAAGTGTGAAATAACTGAAAACATGTTTTGTATTTTAGAATCCTCAAAGTAGCCACCCTTTGCTTACTAGAATATAAGACATGTTTTCAGTTATTTCACACTTTTTTGTTAAGTACATAATTCCACATGTGTTCATTAATAGTTTTGATGAATTTACAATGTCAATAGTCATGAAAATAAAGGAAAAACATTGAATGAGAAGGTGTGTCCAAACTTTTGGCCTGTACTGTAAGTTGTTGCAGCAATTTTTGGGTTGATGCCATTTGTTACACACATTAAGTACACATCTAGTTAAACTGGTTATTATCAAGAAAACCATGTAAAATGTCTAGATATCAGCTCTTAAATTAAACTCTTACGAGCTATTTTTGTTGGTATCATTATATTTGTCCAAACAAATGTACCTTTAGTTGTACCAGGCATTAAAATGAACAAGAAATTGAAGAAAAAGGATGGTCTAATAATTTTTTCCATGAATGTAGGTGGCAACTTTGACAAGTAAGAAAATTGTGTGGATATCTCTGGCACTGCTGCATTGATCCTTTTAAATCCTTTTTCTAAACTGTCTATTGTGAGGAATTATAATCAGCAGCTCACTTTTATGAGTTTCAATATTGACAACCATCTTTAAAAGTTGTTTTGCCCAAACTGCTTCATCTTCAATTATTCTGTGAATTATTTACTCCATTCTTTGAGAAATAATTTTGCCTAAAAAATGCCAGAAAACAATGAAAATGTCCAATTTAATGTTTTTGAGCCCCAAGTGGCAAATTTACCTATCTTATTTTATCCAATCTGAGGTCTTAACTCAAAAGATATTTGCTGCACAATGCAGATGGTAACTGCAGTGGTAACTATTTCTATATTTATTGCCATTTTACTTGACTGTTTATTGCCTTAAATTTGTCATCAAAATAGCTGACAGTTAAATACACGGTCGCTCATAAAGTTGGAATAAAGTATTTTTGACCTCTTTCCATGAAATGATTGTGACAATGTGATTTATTCTTGACAGATAAAGTGAATATCTTCTCAAAACGTAATCAATCAACTCTTCCAAACGTATCACAATGAAAATGAAACCACAGTTAACAGAGGATTGTGTCTGAAAACAAAACTATTTCAACTTTATGGGCGACCATGTATCTGTCCAGTTGTATCTAAAATATCTAAATATTTGACTAGTTGTAACTGAGGAAATAACAATGGCAACACATTATAAATGCTAAAAAATAGTATAAGGATAAGACATTTGAATGAATTAAGAGAGAGAAGAGAGAAGGCAACAAAAGAAAAGATGATTTGTTGTCTTCAGTTGATCATCCTTTCAGGGTCAGATTTTCCTTTATTGTCATTGCACAGAGTAACAAGTACTAGAACAATGAATTTAGCCATCAACCCGTCCAAAACGTATACTTAAAACACACATATAATATGACAGAGGTGGACAGGACAGGAAGACAGAGATGAAAGAAAAGAAATGCAGCACGTGTGGAAAGGAGGGGAAAAAAATTAAAAAGCCATCTAGTCCGGTTGTATGCATATCTGTATATGTGGGAGTTTGAGTGTGTAAGCCTGAGACCTGTCTTTGCCCAGTACCTAATCAGTCCCCGTCTCAGCTCGCTGGAATGACAAAAAGCGATAACATAGCGGTTGCTACGGAGACAACCTTGGTTGAGGGGGGAGCAGGGGAAGTAGAGTCTCACTGCAGTGCTCATCCAGGGGAATTTTATCCCGATTCGCTTTCTAGAAAATCAAAACTTGAGTTGTTGCAGGTGAGCCTGACGGTGGATCACCCACAGAAGGTGCTGCTGATGGGTGAAGCTCAGGACTACGGCAATTGCAAGGCCATGAAGAAGAACGGAGACCCCTGCTCTCAGCTCGTCAACCTGGTGGGTCCACCTTCTCCTGACTCACATTTCTCCACATCTGCTCTGATATTTCATCACATTTATAATCCATGCTTAGTATTCCTTTCACAACTAATCTGTTCTTGTCAATTTCTTAGTATTCCACCATCTCTTACAGCCCACTTGTCTCTCTGTGCGTTTGTTTTCTTTCCAGTTTGAGTGCCAGTACTGTCAGTATCACGTCAAGGCTCAGTATAAACAGATGAGCTCCAAGAGGGCCGAGCTGCAGTCTGCCTTTTCAGGAAAAGCTCCCAACAAGGTGAAGGTGAAGGGAGGCAGCCTGAGAGAGCGTCTGTGTCAGGACGGCTTCTACTACGGCGGAGTGTCCTCACCCGCCTGCGCTGCCTCACTGTGAGTCATCTTACATCAGGTCCTTTATCTGGATATTGTCAGGAATAATATGTTTACATTGTTAAACATATTCTATAAACCCTCCCTTAAATGCACAGTATAATAATCAATGCAGTACTATGAATGAGGAAAATTGCTAATTGTATCCAAAAGACACATTAAGAGACAATAATGCATTCCAAGGTCACATCTGTCCACTTTGGATTCTGGCACAAATTCTATTCGCACTTTAACAGTCTGTGTTGAAGTATGTTCGTGCAGGCTAACTCTATAAAGATATATATAGGGAGAAAAAATACAGACACAACACGAAAGACCATACAGGTGACAAAACTTAAAAAAAAATGTTAAAGTGAAACAATTTTGTGACACAATATATGCATACATTGAAGGGTTATCAAGGTATATATGTATTTAAAAAATTACAAAATAACAGTAAGACAATAACAATTAAGAAAATAAATAGAATAAAAACAACAACCCACATGCAACACCAGTCAGTAGTAAAAAAACAGGATAAAAAAAAAATATATATATACATTAAATCAGTCCCGAATATCAACAAAACTTCTCAACCAACTGAAAAAAGGCTCCCAAAGTTTCCGAAATTTGTGCAGGCTAACTGTAACTCCCAAAGCCAGGAGCAAAGCGTGGGACTGGGCACAATCTGAGCCGCCTGACATTTTCAGTAACAGGTCTGTGTTTTGCAGAGCGTCGTCCAAACCGAACAAACCCACCCAGAAGACTCTGGACAAGCTGTTTGTGAAAGGCTCTGCTCAGCTCGTCAATCAGGCCAAGAATCTGGGTAAGGACTGAGTCTCTCTTAAAAGATGATGAAATATTTTAGGGTTTCACAGCTAAAAAAGTCTGCAATACATCACCTCTAATTAACCAAAAGATTCTTTTACACAGGCTTAAGTTATAATCATGACAGCTGCTGAGAAGAGAAAGAACACTGAATGAATGGCTGTGAAAGTAAATAGGAATCTGTTTTTGTTTTGTCTTTTTCTTTGTTTTTAGCTATCCAGTCTGGTGAAGTTTCAGGTTGTTCCAATGAATTTAAGAGCCTGATGTCAGCGCCAACACCTGGAGCTCTGCAGCTGAAGAAGCACCTGGCACAGGGCACTGTTGCAGGTACACAACCTGGAAATATCTCTGTGCTTTTCACTACTCCAGCTAGGGCTGGGCGATACGGACCAAAAGTCATATCCGCATATATTTAGGCTGAATACCGATATATGATATATATCATGATATTTTTATTGTAAAGAGAGCAAATGTTCAGTCAAAGTCATAGTCAAATATAACATGTCACAAGTAGTTTTATTGAAACCGTTTATTAAATGAACATAAATACTGGATAACAACAGGAGTACCTTTTTTTTTTTTTTTTAAATCAAAGCTATGACATGACAAAGCTATGATATGACAAACCCTAGTAAGGGCAGCATTTATATATAAAGAAAGACATTTTTTTAAAACTATACTGATATATCCGATATGGTCAAAATCCATATCACAATTAAAAATATATCGATATATCTTTTATATCAATATATCACCCAGCTAACAATGAATAAATGAATGACTTAAATTATTCAGTTCAAGCAGCATTTAATGCTCTCTGTCTCTTTATGACCTACATAAGAAAACAAGACCATCAGCTAGAAGATTGGCTATTTTTACAGTACTGTTCAAAAATAATAGCAGTCCAATGTGACTAACCAGATTAATCCAGGTTTTTAGTATATTTTTTTATTGCTACATGGCAAACAAGGTACCAGTAGGTGCAGTAGATTCTCAGAAAACCAATGTGCGTGCATATCCCGAATGCTGGGTCTTGTTGGTTTTCCTGATTAATCTGGTTAGTCACATTGGACTGCTATTATTTTGAACACAACTGTATATCGTTATTCTTAATGCCTTTCACCAGGTCTGATGACCTGCAAATCAGCTTCAATGATTTACAGCATGCGTGCCTGGAAGAGCCTGTATTGATATTTTCTCAGTCAAAGTTTGGCAGTGAGTATCACATTAGTCAGTTAAAAGGAAGCATAAGGAGATTTTTCCTTAGAGGAATTTAGAGTTTGTCATTTTTATGATTATTGCTGATACTGGGGCGACCATTACTGAACATGTGAGTCAGCTCACTTGTATTCTTTGGCTATAATTAAAAGATCACAAACTTTTGTGTACAAAGCAAGGTTATAATAATTTTGGATTTTTCATTAGTTTTAGTTTTAATTTCGTTGTGAACTTTTGTTTTCAAATGCAGTTAGTTTTAATTAGTTTTTAAAGAGTGAGTTTGCTAGTTTTAGTTTAGTTTTTAATTTCTGAAAATGCTTAGTTTTAGTTTAGTTTTTATTAGTTTTAGTGTTAGTTTTTTTGTAATGGGCTATGTGTTGGGTGTGAGATTCAAAGAGGTCATAATACATTTTGCCTTTATTTCCTTTGGTTTATCATCTCAGCCCCAATAAGGTGATTAACCCTTGAATTTTGGTTCTAGTGTAGACATCCCAGTCTCAGTAAACATATTTAGAAACAAAGTAAACATAGTTGTTTTAGTGTTCCTGCATGTTCACTAAACAGCAGATATTTAATTGGAGCTGAATAAAAACACATCAACCAAAAAGGATTATGCAGTGTTTCCCCTACATGTATACTGCTGGATTTTCAGCACCACCGCAAAAAAAAAAGTGATTTGTAATCTGCATGGTTGAATTTAAAACTTTGACTTGCACACAGTGAAAGCACAACGTCCAAAGTTTACAGAGTGTTGCTCCGGCGACACTTTTACCATAATAACTAAACGGTTTGTGCTATCGGGAAATTTCCAATGTTTTCTGAAAGCTGAGAAGTTGCTCTTTACAGCCAACATGGTGTCATTACGGTAATTTCACTGGGGCTTCTCCCGGAAGACCACAAAGCAGGATAACACACACTCAGCGGTGGAGAAATAGAAACACTGGATTATATATGAAAAAAGTTGACAAAGATGAAAACGAAGGACATTTTCACTATCATTTTAGTTAGTTTTGTAACCACATAATACAGTTTCAATTACTTAACGTTTATTTAAAAACTTGTTTTTATTTTTATTTCAGTTAACGAAAATGTTTTTTCAATTCTAGTTTTCTTTATTTCGTTAATTATAATAACCTTTGTACAAAGGACAGTAAAAAAACAAATACTAATTTTCTGTTTCTCCCAGAAGTAGATTATAAAATAAAGTTCATTTGGATCTTAAAACAATGTTTAATTTAAAAGCTTTGAATGTAAAAAGCAGTGCAGTGATATTTCAATATTTAAGTCTGAACTTTTTAATGAACCTGTTGTCCATCTTCAGCCCCCAAAGATGCAGCTGGAGCTCCAGTCCAGTCCATCTCAGCCTCAGACCTGCTGAAGCAGCAGAAACAGAAGCAGCGAGAGTTTCTGCAGAACCGTCGACGCAGGGCTGAAGAAATCCAGAAGAGGGTGCTGCAGAGCTCAGCTGGCCCCAGACCCGGGTCGTCATCATCCTCGCTAGCCCGGGATGGTCTGATGTCCCCGAAAGCAGCCTCCGAGGTCCCCAAGGCCACCCAAAGCCCCGCTACCCCCCATGCCCCCACCCTGGGCCGAGGGTTCTCTGAAGGGGACGATATCCTCTTCTTTGAGAACAGCCCGCCACAGGCCCCGGCCCCCAGCGCTCTCAGCCTGTCAGCCGCCAAGATGGCTGCTCTGAAAAAGCTGAGAGCCAAAGGGGCGGGGCTGGAAAAGGAAGACCCCAACGCTGTGAAGAGGAAGAGGAGTAAAGAAAGTGAGATCAACGACAGAGTGCAGAAGAGTCTCGCCTCACCCAACGGTAGGTACACAGTTTCAGCTCACTGAGATCCTGGAGCGATCATTGCATTAACTGGGATGTTAGTTTTGGCTAGCAAAAAATAAAAACAAAATGTATGTTATACCTCAGAAAACTGAGCAGCGACTCCTTGGAGTGTCTGTTAGTCCAACCAAACGCTGAACAAGACATTTTTACTGAACAAAATGTTCAAATAAACTGTCATTAAGTGAAAATACAGTGAAAGGGTCAAAGTTATGAGACCAAATCGGTAAACGTCCTCTTTTCTATCTATATAACGTTATATATAACTTTATTGACACGTTGCCGTGGATAGGCATTGCTCTGCTTCTCTCCTGATGACAGCTCGCCCTGTTAGTGACCTGTCAATCAAAGGTAGCCACGCCCCAAATCATACGATTCTTTATCTTCTATTTTCTTCTAAATGGGGCCATTATTTGAACTATTAACATCAAATTCTCTTGAAGAAGATTTTTTACTAGTGATTGAGACCATAGTGTTGTCCTAAAAAAAAAATTCTGAGTTAATAATCAAGTGAGAAGTTTTCTCATTTTGCATTGAAATAAATGGACAGATTTTTTTTGCAGCCAAACTTAGAGCCCCCTGCTGGAATTTTTGGTAGAATGCAGCTTAAGGCACTTCCTGGTTTGACTCCTTGCTCAGTCCCGGAGGTTGCCGGTATAGAACCATAAGATGTAAAAAGGCTCACCTTGGGAAAAGCCTGATCCCTGCAGTCATTGCTGCTCCAAGTAAAAGAGCACGATGAGCACTGAATCTTATGTCCATTTGCTATGGTTCGTTCTTCTGTCATGTGTTACTGTGTGATGTTACAGCTGATTGTCTGTGTTATCTGTTAAAATGTACAGTGCTGTGAAAATGAATTTGCCCCTGGTGACAATAAAAAAAAAAAATCTAATCAAATCTAATCTAGAGCCACCGAAGAAAGTTGAAATTCATTCAGTTAAATCATCTATAAAATGACTTTAATGTTGCTTGTTGTAAACTGTCCTTTTACTCACTGTGCAGGTGAATCACCCAATAATGAGGATGAGGAACCAGCCCAGAAGAAAAAGCGAGACCAGCTCCTCTACATCCAGTCAGAGGAGTTCCAAAAGATCCTCAACGCCAAATCTCGCCACGGGGCTGCACTACAGGCGGTACGACTTCTTGACCTTTACTACATGTATCTGTTAAGACCATTTTTTGTGCCTAGTGGGCGTCAGGGGCCCATGTCTCATAATCCCCCCATGAGAACAGGGCTGCACGATTATGGCCAAAATGATAATCATGATTATTTTTGATCAATATTGTAATCCCGATTATTCATCATGTTAGGGAAAACGTATTTATCTGTATTTTTATTGCACTACTTTTAAACAAACAATAGGAACAGTTTTTAGTGTGTGTACAGAGTGTCCGGTATTTGTTGTAAACAGATGGCTAAGTGAACACCTCCTGCTGCAACAGCACATACACACTGTACTGCTACAGAGCTAACTGTTAGCCTATTAGCAATTTGCAGACTGGACGCTAAGGGGTTAACATCCCCTCCGGCTCTACAGCTGGGAGAGACTGCTGTAGGAGGACTGTGCCGCTTCGACTCGTTCTTACTCTTCTTAACGAGTCGCCAGCCCCCGCAGCTCGCTAAGAAGAGTAAAGCCTGATTTCCACCGGGCGCGTTACTGCAGCGTCACGTCAGCGTCGCGTATGCCGTTGCAAATAGGTACCACTCTAATCAATGAGAGCATTTCCACCGGGCGCGTAGCGTAACGTTACTGCAGCGTCACATCAGCGTCTCTACGCGAGCATTAGGTAGGACTTCTATTTCTCCGCGAGACGCTGCCAAATCGCGTGAATCTCAACAGAGCAGATCGCACCAGACAGGAAGTCCGACTAAGAATCAGCGTAAAACACTTCCGCCCCTTTCAAAATAAAACACAATATGCAGTTCATGCAGCCTAAAACTACTTCACATCAACATTATGTTATGACCGGGGCACCAGATCAGCAATCAATCAATCAAAGGGTCTCAGAGGATCGGCGACACGGACGACAAGAGACTGATTGTTGAAGTGGAACATCATACAATCATTTATGACATAACATATTGTTTTTATATGGATAGATGGTCAGATCAACATATCTTTCACGTCAGAGAAGCAAAGTAAGTTGGTTGTTGTTGTTGTTGTTGTATACTTTATACACACAGTTTATCCATAGACTGTATAAATAGAGTTTAGAGTTTATCACGGGATCTTGCAGTCTCCCGTATGGTCAGGATTATCGCGTGATCTCGTTATCTCGCGTGTATACGACCGGCTCGCTAAGCTGACGTGCTGCTGCTGTAACGCGCCCGGTGTGAATTGACGCCGGGCAGAAGACACAGCAAAAACGCTGTGGAGACGTGCTGCTGCTGTAACACGCCCGGTGGAAATCCCCAGTAAGAACGAGTCTCCAATAACACCAGAAAAAAGTCGCTGGATTTGAAAAATAAGAGTACTACCTCACATCCTGCTTAGCGTTCTGTCCAATCAGTAACCAGGCTTTTTTCAGGGGACAAAAACGGCCCTGCCCTCTGGTGGTTGGTGGACTACTGTTGTAGAAAGTGCTTGATTAGATATGCAGGAGAGCCAACTGTAATTGTGGGGGCCAAAATTGTGATCACGATTAAAATACGATTAATTGTGCAGCCCTACGTGAGAATATGAGAGCTATATAAGACCTCTCCCTTTCTTCTTTTTTCGCATGTAAAACATTGTAAAGTGTGTGTGAATTAAAGAGTTTCTGTCTGGATGTCCTCTCTCAGGCTGAGTACCAACTGCAGGAGAGATACTTTGATGTTCTGGTGAAGAAGGAGCAGATGGAGGACAAGATGAGGGACATCAGGGAGATGAAGTGTCGAGCTGTAACCTGTAAAAAGGTATGAGTTAGATTTACCCATTTGGTTTGGGATGGTAAGACATGAGCATGGTGGAGATCTGTCTCTCAGCTACAAGTAGAGAGAGTAAGCTGTTGTTTCCCGTGTTCCTTTGCTTCCAGTGTAGTTATACGTACTTCAAGCCGGCGGATCGTTGTGTGGAGGAGAATCATAACCTGCGGTGGCACGACGCTTTGAAACGTTTCTTCAAATGTCCCTGTGGACAGAGAGCCATCGCTCTGGACAGACTGCCAAACAAACACTGCAGGTAAATCTTCATTTCTCTAAGTTCCTCTCATCTTTCAAATTAATTTTTATTGGAAGAACTTGTTCAATAACTAATGCTGTTTTACCATTTCAGTAACTGTGGTCTGTTTAAATGGGAGCGGTCTGGGATGCTGAAGGTAAAATCTCTCTCTGACTCACAGATTCTTCTCATATTTTAATGAAAGAAAGCAGACCTGATGTTGCTCTTCATGTTTAATTGCAGGAGAAAAAGGGACCAAAGATCGCCGGAGAGCTTCTCCAGCCTCGAGGAGAGGAGCATGCCAAGTTCCTCAACAGCATTAAGTGACAACACCACAGTTTTTAGTTTTTAGATTTCTAATTTAAGTCTATTAGTGTCCTTCTTTACATGAATTTTGTATGAATTAAGTCTTTAAAGTTTTATGATGTTGTTGATTATGAAGATTTTAATGTCTGTGATTATGTTGGATATGGAAATAAGCTGATTAAAGCAGTAATTTGCAACATTTCTTGTCAAATGCATTTCTATCATGGTACACGTTTTCTAACTTAATCCAGCAAAATTAACTACTTTCCTGATTGTTGGGCTAATAGCCTTCTTCACAGAACACATTTTGACATGTCACAGTAGGAAAAACACAATAAAAAATGAATGATTTGGTTTCAGGGCTGATTCTGTGTATACGCTGGCTAACTGTCACCATCATTAAGCCATCATCAATGTTTTTACAGCTGTGTTTTTCCTGTTATGATGAGCCAAAATGTCTGCTGGGAAAAAAGATCTGTCTTTTTAGATGAGTCAGATAAGTTTAAAAAGTAACCCAACTTCACCATTTTCTTTTAAACTCTGCCTATATAACTATCTAGCTATAATATTGCACACCTTTTTAATGTATACTTACCCAATACCTCTTTTAGCACACATTCTACTGTATTATAGTGTATATCCAGTGACACTACAAACTAAAATCATTAATCTCTTTCAAATAGGTGAATTTTCTTTCTTTTTTTAAGTGTGGGTGTTAAAAGGACATTGCATCTCTTTCTGTTGTGCTTGATGTGTCATTTCGAGAAAATAGAACTGGATAGTGGTGGATGGATGGGAAATTATATCCTCTACAGCTAAAAAAAATTGTTAAACTTTTAGGTATACTGAAGGTAAAACTTAATCGACAGAAAATCCAAAGAGGGTGTCACTAGATGATAATGTGATCTGAACAAGAATTTCATTAAAGGTTGGTAAGTACAACAACGAATTAAAAGCAATGTCTTCATCAGTAAAAGAAACACAAAAAATAAACTTACCCTTCCAGATAAGCCGAACCTAACATAAGCACACAGACTGAGCCTTTAGCACATCAAACAGAAAGAGCTGCCTTACGCTGTTGGTAGGCATCAACAACAAACTGAGCGATTCAAAACACTTTTTCTCTAAAGGTATTGCAGAAGGTATAGGTAATCTACAATATTGACAAGTTGCAGCAGATAGATTAAGCAATCTATCTTTCTCATTATTTTGGGGGTACTGTGTCTAGTCTAAATTATTTTGAGATAATTTAACTGATTCATTCAAAAAGTTTCATTGTTTTGAGATGCTTAGTAAATAAATGCAATAACATATCATTCATTTGAGATAACTAAGTCATCATTTTTGAGGAAATTTGTCAAAATGACTAACAGATAATTTTTCTTTCATCCCATTGGCAGAAACAGGCTTTCATATATTGGCCAGGCGGCGACCTCCTGGTCTGAGCAGGGAGGCAAACCAGGAAGTGCCTTAAGCTGCATTATACTGAAAATTCCAGTAGGGGGCGCTAAGTTTGGCTGCAAAAATATCTGTCCATTAATTTCAGTGCAAAATTTGAAAACTTCTCACTTGATTTATTACCTCATAATTTTTTTTAGGACAACACTATGGTCTCAATCACTAATAAAAAATCTTCTTCAAGACAATTTGATGTTAATAGTTCTAATAATGGCCCCATTTAGAAGAAAATAGAAGATAAAGAATCGTATGATTTGGGGCGTGGCTACCTTTGATTGACAGGTCACTAACAGGGCGAGCCGTCATCAGGAGAGAAGCAGAGCAATGCCTATCCACGGCAACGTGTCAATAAAGTTATATATAACGTTATATAGATATAAAAAAGGACGTTTAGCGGTTTGGTCTCATAACTTTGACCCTTTCACTGTATTTTCACTTAATGACAGTTTATTTGAACGTTTTGTTCAGTAAAAATGTCTTGTTCAGCATTTGGTTGGACTAACAGACACTCCAAGGAGTCGGTCAGTAACATACATTTTGTTTTTTGCTAGCCAAAACTAACATTCCAGTTAATGCTAACATGAATTAGCAGCAGCTTCTCTCAGTCAGGTTGAGGTGTAGAGAGGCTGTAGTCAGTGATCAGATCCCTCTCGCTCCTCCACAGTCCAAATATGGTCTGCTCCCCGTATCGGAAACAAGATGGCAACACAAGATGGCGACGAGTGTAATGCTGAACTTGATGCTTCCAACGGGGCAGTCTACAAACCAATGGGTGACGTCACGGTGACTACGTCCATTATTTATATACAGTCTATGCCATACATCTAACCACATTTGAAAGCTGTATTTTCATGCCTCTCCTGCTCAGGTTGTTGAAAGGCACTCTGGGAAATGTAGGAACAACAATGACATATAAAGATGAGGAGGTTGCTTATGTAACAAAAGCACATTTTATTATATCAGTTGAGAGTTATTACATGGCACTGGCCTTAAGAACCTCACTTGCTGTTTTTTTATTTCATAGGGACTGAACCAATCTCCAGTATCAGGACAAACACACACCATGTGTTGGAGTGATGAGGCCAGGTGGCGCTCACTCAAGTGTGCGAGCCAATCCACATGGCCCCAAAGAGGAAACGTCTGAGGTAAAGAGATAAAATAAGGCATTTGGAATTGAAGCTTTGTGATCAGTAAGTACAGAGTGCCATGCCACCTTGTTTTGATCGTTTAATTTCTGCTCATTATCCTGTCGCTACTGTTTTTCCCTCTGTCCCATCTCCCCTCTGCCCAGTTTGTGGCTAATATTTCCACTCTGAAATGTGGAATTCATTTCAGCCTGATGACTTCTGCAGCTCAACTCATCTTCTTTTTTATTCCACACTGCCTCCCTCCCTTTAAATACTCCACATACCAGACAGTGCTAGAGTGAGTTAAAAAACACATCAGTGGTCTGGGAATCAGGAAACTCATCTTTGGCTGTCATTTTGACTTGAAGACATAAGATCAGTTTCTTTGCAAAAAATAAAGCCACAATTAACACCAGTTGGTAATGTACATGGTTGATTTATTGCTGCTAGACATTGTATAGCTTGTAATAAAACATACAATGTATGTACATGTAAAAAAAATGTAGTTAAAAAAAAGCATGCAAAACATACTATAGCCTCCTTTAAATATGATAAAGTTTACAAAAACTGCACTTTTAATACATTTTACAGTTTGACATGGAGACACTTTGCACAGTTTAGGGTTTTATAAAAAATACAAAGCAAAGAATCTTTAATTTTGAAGATTAAAGTTGGAAAAAATCTAGACAGAACTTTAGCACGTAGTGTCAGGAGTTGTCTTTGGTAGAGGTGATGTTAGCGTTAGCCTGCTGCAGCTCAGTGGAACCAGTAGTAGCGAGGCTGGAGACCGTCGTAGTGATACTCTCGCAACTGCTCATTTGTCTCCCTCGTTCTCTCATTTTGCTCTGTGGATTTAAAAAAATACAAATGAAGTGACTATAATCAATATTTTTTTTATTTTTTTATTGTATTTACAGTATTGTGTGTATCCCTTGAACTGACATGGTTAAAGAGCCAACAAAAATAATAATAATAATATAATAATAAAATAATATAATATAATAACATTTCTGACATTTATGTTCTTGTGAAATATGACCAATAAGCCAGTTTCTATGAATCCTGAATGTGTTCCGTGTCCTGGCGGAGATCTCTTTGTTTTCCTGTAATGGCTCACTGGCTCAAATCACCCAAAACACTGTGTATCTTAAAACCCACTCACAACTTTATGGTTAGCAGTTCTTAGTTTAGAAACTGTCACTGCAACTATATCACTCCAGACAAACCGCCACAAGGAAGATTGTCAGCTTGGGGTCGACCACAAATGGACACTTTGATTTGGTGTGGAGTCTCAGGCGCTCCGCTGTGGTCCAGAGGCTCGTGGGTGCCGAGAGGTCCAAACTCTGTTTTCCCTCAATGCGTTCTCTCTAGTGCACCTCTAGTGACGATTGGTATTCAAGTAAATCTTGGGTTTTTTGAAAGGATGTGTTTACTCATATAAAGTCTCTCTGCTTTATCTCTTTGTTTCATTCAGCGTCCCGGAATAAAGTCATTTTAAGATTCACAATTATAAATGTTTGTATAATCAGTCTTCAGTGGTAGGGCTGAAAGTGAGCGTTTGATGGAGGGTTTTTTTTAATTATTTCACAGAACTGGACTTTATTTCTGCATTCAGACTTTTTAATGACTCAATTTAAGGGAGAATTTAACGTGGAACTGCAAACAGCTGGATCCAGGCCTTACCATCACGCTCTTCCTCAACGTAGTTCTCCCACTCATTCCTTCGCTCCTCGTTGCGGTCCCTCCTCAGCTTGTCAGCTGAAAGCCTTACCCTCTGCTCAGCTGTGGAGAGAAAAAAGAAAAGGAGAGCATAGAAGTTAGCCAAAAATGTTATGTTTATTTCTTACTGATGAATGAAGCAGGAGCTGCCACTACTGTTCCTAACCTAAAGTATTGTCTGCTGTGAGATTCTTGACTACGCTTGTGGCTTAAGGATTGGTCTGTTGATCAGTCTGTATACCATTTTGGTCCCAGTTCCTAGAACCAATATGCTATCAGTCTGATGATCTTTGAGCTTCTGAGAGTCCGTATATCCAAATAACCCATATCCAGGCCAAGACTTCCTCATCCGTGTGCCGGTCATTGTTCAAAGTCTGATTAGTAACTTGACACCCAATACCATCATCACATTATAGCATCAAATAACTAATTAAAAACAATAAGAAAACATAAATGATAATGATAAACTACCACCCAACCATTTTTGGGAATTTTTTTTATGATGTACTCTTTGAGTCAGATTTTTTTTTGTTTGACCAGTTTGACCCTTGTCCCATCTACTAACATGAAGGGGTGGGGTTTATGACCCATACTGCAGCCAGCCACCAGGGGGAAGTTGATATGTTTTGGCTTCACTTTTGTGGAGCTACTCAGTTGTCAATGTTTGAATACAGTTTATGGTAAATATGGTAAATTTTTACCTGCAGACATCAGCAATCATTGTGAGCATGGGGTCATCCCTATGTTCCCCGGGTCCTATGTTCCCCAGGTCCTATGTTCCCCAGGTCCTATGTTCCCCATACTCCTTAAATAATGAGTTTATGAGTTTATTACAAATTCATTCTATTCTCCACAATCAAATATGATCAAGTATTAGCTTAGCCCTGTATTCTTAGCTGAGGGTTAGATTATTTGTGTTACTTACTTGGTAAATACTTGAATAGAGGCAGAACCTGAAATAAACTCATCTGGGTTTTTATTTCTGATTAGCATTTAGCTTACTAATATTGGTCATGGACACTAAAGTGATAGCTTGAGGCTTACTCCAATTAGAAAAAGTTAATATTAACAACTTTTCAAATGTTGACATTCCTTTGATGATCTTTACTAATCACTCAGAATTAAAGATCACAAGCTAATGATGATAATAAAAGGGAAACTCTTGGTTTGGTTGGAAAAACTTGCTTATGCAATCATCCAACATCTGTTGGAAATATTGCATATACCCAACTTGCATCTTTTGAATAATTGAGCAGTGTAGCAAGGAGGAAATTTCACTTCTCTCTCCATAAAAACCATAACAACCTACTTGCAGGATTACTGTGAGGGCCTACAAAACCTGTGCATCACTTTCTGGCAAAAACAGTTCTGAAAAGGAACGTCAGGTTCTCCTGAACCGTGCTGGCGAGGGACATTAGTGCTGAAGATTTTCCAAGAATGTGGGCCTGTTTGTCTGAAACTAGGGCCCCATCTGGTGCTCTGATGGGTGGGCAAGGGGAAATGACCCACAGTCTCTCGAGGCCTGGTCAGGATTTCTCTGATGGGTTTTCCACCAGAAAAGAGAGGAATTAACTAAGAAATACTTCACTGAAAAGATGAAAATCACTGTTGGCAGCTACATATTGGCAAGTCTGTCCATTTTCATGCTTTTATCTCAGTGCTAAAAAAATACAGGAATTATATAACGGTTTTAAAAGTTATTTTGGTGATAGAGTCTGATAATATAAGTTCCTGTTTTTGCAGGGTTGTCCTAGAACACCTCTCGTGCTGGCAGTGAAAGAATGAGCTTATTGTACCAAGAAACTGTGTGTGTGAGAGAGAGGGCCTGCTCCATACTACCCTGTGACTCCTTCTGCAGCCTCCAGCTACTGTATAGAACAGCACCTGCTTGAGTTTCCATTACTCTTTCTTTTCTCTCTTGAACTTTCACAGCTTGCAGGAAAAACCTCAAACCGTGGCATCCTCAGAGTCCAACTACAAACCATTAAACCAACACTCCCACACACTCACTCCCACATCAAGCGAGTTCGCTACGGAAGGACAAACATGCCACATTTAAGTCTGTCCACAGTGTCGCCACATCAACCACACATAGCACCAAATATAAATAAACACAACCGTCCCAACCCCATCTGTTGACCAACCTACTCATGATCCTGCTTATTTTCTGCCTGCAAAATGACAGACAGCCTTTAAGCAGACAGCTCAAAATTTTTCCTCAAAACAGCTAAAAATTGTTAGCCTGGCTAATGTCAGACTATATCACAAATGAGATATAGTCTGGGGACCACCAATTCATTTTTCCGTAAAGGAGGCGAGGTTTACAGTCGTCCAAAGCCGTTTATTGGGCGCTACGAATGTCTATCATAAGCGTCTGTACGTAGCTCTTATCCAGTCGTATCAATTATACCTGATGACGTATGTAGAGACGTCAAGGACCGGGGTCTCGCTAAATCCCATTAGCTTAGCCACTAACGGGGCTAGTTGGTAGATTAGGCTTTTGCTGAATCCTGTTGGAAGCAAGGCTAAAACATATGCATCTTTGTCTTGCCGTCCCTCCCTGTTGTGTGATTGGATACCAAAAGCAGGGCTAAGAATCGGCCATGGGCACCTTGCAGTTTGACACTAAATCGAGCGTGCAAGGCTGCAAGGGTATACCCAGGCTAAATAATTGTTACCTTTGCCCTTGATTCAACATGTTAAACAGAACTTACCTTGGAGCTCATAATATCTAGTTGAGCGGCGACTGCGGCGTTTGAAAAAGTTGGTGGCTTCCGACTCGGGCATAAACACCTGCCGTGCTGGCCCTGAAAATCAGAGGTGAGAAGGTGAAGATCATATAAGGGCATGTGGAACAAGGTTATGTGAAATAGTTAAAAGGATTGAACATCTATTACCTTTAGGATGGCCTGGCTTTGAGTCGTCCCGCACTGCGGCACTTTTCACCACGCTGGAAACTGTGAGGAAAAGGAGAAATTATAATATTCTGTCTTTTTACATAAGTATGTAGCCTGGCTAACGCCAGACTATATCACAAATGAGATCATTTTTCCGTAGAGGAGGCGTGGTTTACGATCGTCCAGAGCCGTTTATTGTACGCTACGAATGTCTATCATAAGCGTCAGTACGTAGCTCTTAGCCAATCGTATCAATCATACCAGATGACGTATGTAGATCGTCAGAAGACGACTGATGTTTGCACGATGGTGCCGAATGATTATTGCCATTTGTGCAAGATATATATGAAGAAAGAAGGACACTCCACATATGCACACTCTTCAGACATATATTTTTCCAAAAAACCATGAGCATATCAGAGAGGATTATTAGGAGTGATAGTCGCCCAAGAGTCCACAACCACAAAGACCGGGGTCTCGGTAAACGCCGTTAGCTTAGCCACTAGCGGGCTAGTTGATAGATTAGACTTTTGCCAAATCCTGTTGGAAGCAAGGCTAAAACATCCTTTTTGGTGGTGATAAAGGAGTGTAAAGCCAAACGTTGTTCTTCTTTTAAAATCAACTTTGGCTCTAAACTATCTAGAACACTGTCTACAGCTAGATCCAAAGAGAGCTTGCCGTCTGCTGCAGCCATGTTGGATCCGTTAGCAAACGACAAACTTCCGTCTGTCCAATAGTACGTCGTCTTGCCGTCCCTCCCCGTTCTGTGATTGGATACCAAAAGCAGGGCTAAGAATCAGCCATGGACACCATGCTGCCTTGCAGTTCAAAATAAAATCTAGCATGCAAGGCAGCATGGGTAAAGCCAGGCTAAAACGTATGGGGGCCAATATTATATATATATTATTAGGAAATACATGTTGAGAGTAAAACTGTAAAACAGTTTAACTATCTGTTTGTGTGTACTCAGATTTCTTTCTGTATATATCATCCTTTAATAGTAAACATTATACAACCTTATGTATCTACAGAATAGATATCATGCAGGCGCGCTACTTTATGACATTTGTAGAAATTATAGATTAGTACTTCTTAATTTAGCCAACGAACAAAAGATGAAAATATTTAAAAAAAACAAAAAAAACCCAGAAAATACCTCATTAGGAGTGTTAAATGATACCATATTAACAATAACTGTGACAACAAAGAATAGTCATGTTTTTGTATGCATTTGTACACCCATATTTAGAAGATAATATGGAAGAATAGAGAAGAAATACAATAAACAAAGTTTAAGATTTATTTGCCTCACAGCATTATCAATCATTTTAGATTAAAACAGGATTAAAATAGCCATAACAATTTATCATAATTACTATAAATCATAAGATGTTTCGTCTTGCTAAGCCTACTTAATTTCACTTTATTCACTGTGATGTAGAAAAGGTTAATCAAAATAAGTGTCTCTCATCGTCATCATAATGAGACCACGCCCTGTAGGTAAACGACTGGTCTGGATCTCAGCTGGACACGTGTCTCGTGGTTAAAACTGAGCTTGTGAGAATCAGGCTGAGAGGACTACTGGACATCTAGCAAAATGACATCTTTTGTTTATCTCTTTAGATTAAAGAAAACATTTTTCTCTGGCTCCTTATCTATTTGTCCCTTGTGGGATTAATACAGTTGTTTGAATTGAATTGTATAGCCATATACAATCAATCAGACTTTATTTGTAGAGCACTTTTCATACAAAAGAAATGTAACACAAAGTGCTTCACATAAAAAGGAGAAAATGATAATAATAATAATAATAATAATAATAATAATAATAATAATAATAAAACATAGAAACAAGCAAACACCCTCCACCCCTGGCCCCCTCATCCCATTATAAACAAAGCACAAACTGAGGAAGCTCCATCTCAACATGGAGCAGTGAGGAAACACTGGAGGCAGCTTAGAAATTAATTAGATAAAATAAATAAAAATAAATTAAGGTAAGATAAAATAAAATAAAAACAAAAGTAAATAATAATAACAATAAAAAGTTAAAAAGCTACATAAAAAGATGAAAACTAAATAAATAATTAAAAAGTAGAGCACAATAATATATATATATATATATATATATATAGTAAAAGCCAAATTAAAAAGATAGGTCTTAAGTTTGCTCTTAAAAATCTGAAGCGTCTCTGATGTCCTCAGGTCTTCAGGAGGCTGTTCCACAAACATGGACCACAGTGAGAAAACGACGCCTCATCGTGGGTTTTGTTTTAACTTTTGGTATTATTAAAAGGCCAGAAGACCTGAGGGTCCTCGAGGATTAGGATAAAAGTAAATCAGATAAATAGGCTGGACTAAGAGCATTAAGAGATTTATAAACCAGTAAAAGAATCTTAAAATTGATTCTGAAACGCACAGGCAACCAATGCAGAGACTTTAAAATAGGTGTAATATGAGCTCTCTTTCTGGTCTTTGTCAACAGAAGAGCAGCTGAATTTTGTCATAACTGTAATCGATCTAATTTTTTGTTAGGTAGACCAGAAAGTAGAGCAACAGTGCTTACTTTGCCTGACTTGCCTGTACTCACAACTGACAATGTGACTTTGAGGAAAATATGACAGTCAATTCAATTAAACAAACAAACAGTATTTATGACTTAAACAATTTTTTACAAAAGTTTTACAAATTAATTCACACTGATACCTGTTACCCCCAAAATAAGATGAGATAAATTACATGCCATTGTTAAGATGAAATATGAAAGAAAAAAAAAATGTAAAACTTATTTTTCTGAACATATTTTTCAACTTTGACAGATTCAAACTTGTCATGTTGAAGGTTTCTTTCCCATATTAAAGAAGGACTTCACACCAGTGCTTTATGCCCTCAAAACTATTTTTCTTACCTCCCCTGAGGATGTAAAATAAAATTAAAAAAACCTGTTCCGAATACTTCCCCCACCCACCCAGACCAGGTACTTACAGGTGAGGATGAGGAGGGTGGTGAGCAAAGAGAGCACGAAGACTCGAGTCCAGGACATCTTGAGAGAGAAATGCAAAAATTTTACTGGACTTGACAGCACACCTAACTGAAGTGATCTGAGAGAGGAGAGAGTGATGAAGGAAGGAGGAGAGGATGGGGGAGAGGCAGGAAAAGTGGGAGGAGAAAGAGGAAAAGAAAGGCTCAGGGAGGGAGGCAGGCTGCTGGAATATCAATTGCCAAAGGGAGGAGAAGAAGAAGAAAACAAGAAGGAGTGATTGAGCGAGGTAAAAGGAAACCAGGATACAGTAATAAAAGATCAAAAGTAAAAAAGCTTTACTTACTTTTCTAATGATGAATGCTTGATTGATGATGATTTTAACCCTGCATTAAGTAAATTTTGGCCAATTTGGTGAAGCACAACAGGTTGTAGACATAAAGGCTGTTTCTACTACAGCCCAATACACGGAATGAGGCGGGTCTCACTCGCCAAAACGCACCTAATTTGAATATGAGCCGTCCTGAGCAGTCTTTTGTCAGGACTTTTTCAGTACCTGTAGAAGAGCAGGGCCATTTTTCTCCCCTGAAAAAAGCCTGGTTACTGATTGGATAGAACGCTAAGCAGGATGTGACATAGTACTTGACACCATAACAACACACGCCATTTGTAAAAGCCAGCAAAGCAGTATTGCCAACATCGTGACTTTGTTGCTATATTTAGCAACTTTTCAGACCCCCTTAGCAACTATTTTTCAAAAAAGCGACTGGCGACAAATCCAGCGACTTTTTCTGGTGTTATTGGAGACTTTTGGAGACTCGTTCTTACTCTTCTTAACACGGCTCGTTAAGAAGAGTAAGAACGAGTCGAAGCGGCACAGTTCTCCTGCAGCAGTCTCTCCCTGCTGCAGCCGGAGGGGATGTTAACCCCTTAGTGTCCAGTCTGCAAATTGCTAATAGGCTAACAGTTAGCTCTGTAGCAGTACAGTGTGTATGTGCTGCTGCTGCAGGAGGTGTTCACTTAGCGATCTGTTTGTTTACAACAAGCATCGGACACTTTGTGCACAGTTAGCGATGCCAGTTAATTTAACATCACAATGTTTATGATCAGCGGAGACGCTGTGCATAATTAGCCATGCTGCTTTACTTATGATCAACTGCTGACATTGTGCACAGTTAGCTACGGCGGCCACAGTTGAATCTCCCGTGTTTATTCCGATTATGCAACTTTCGAAAACCATCATACATCACCTCTGAAGCCTCGTAAATCCCTCTGGGGGTCTTTTTGTAATGGAGACATGCAGAGGTAGCGGACATTTGACAGGGTGTGGACTGAGACTCCTGGTGGCCACTCTTCCCCCTAAAGGAAAGACGGCTATAGCACCAATCATGGAAAGCGGAAGAGCCTTAAACCTGCATTATTTTCAGATTGCCAGCAGGGGGAGACTCCACCTGCTGCAAAAAGAAGTCCAGTTATGTAGAAGTCAATGAAAAAAATATCCTACTTCACACTTGATTTATTACCTCAGTAAAGATATATCTAATGAGGCCTCATGGTCTCATTGCTAGTTTGAAGTATTCTTCCATACAGCATGGTGTTCACTTAGTAAGTTATGGTCCCATTTAGAGCCTGATAGCCTTGAAGCCTGATATTGAGTCTCCTTTTAGCCCTGTATTTGGTCTCCACCAACTCCTGAGGCAAATCTGACTCTTTTACATGTTGGTGGTCCACTGTGTTTTGTTTCAGCTAGTCCTTCATTTTGTTCATCTTACTGTGGATATTTTTGGGTAGTTTTTTTTAGTTTTCTTTAGTACATTTCATCTTTTTTGCTTCAAAGTAGTGGCCTAGATAACCAAAACAATTCAGTGACACTAAAATGCTCCACGGAGCTGAGAGCAGCTGCCAAGTTGGTGATAATTCTTTGTGGATTCTTCACCATGACTGAACCCTCTTGCTGACCCATTGTAGATATAAAAGTATTGGTTAGAGCAGCTTTAACATGCAGAAATTTAAGTGAATTGCAGTTTTTTCACAATATTGTTTTCTAGGTCTTTGGATTTTTACACAGAATCTAGAGTTAAAAAGCAGCCGGAAAAATATGTCTGCATCTGTTTCTAATTCTGAGAGAGAAAAGGGAGTCAGGATGAAACATAACCTGAGGAAAGTAATCACACAAGAAGACACGGCCACAAACTGGGCTTGCGTAAATCCCTTTAAAAAAAGGACAGGGACATCAAAAAACGACAAATGTTAGTAAGTATGTCAGCCTTGAGGTGCATCTCTCTGGCTCAGTATTTTCAAATCCTGTATGATATGAAGTCCAGAACAGGGAGATGAGCTGACATGAATGAGGATGTGTCTCACCACCAGCCAATCACTGATCAAAGATTCATCCTGGAGGTCAGTAGCCCCTTTGTGCCTGTAGGGTAAAGTTCATACTGACCTCTACGATAGCTGTTCAGAGAAAAAATCTGTGCTTTTCTTTTCTTTGTATCACAGATTAAATTTGCTGGCCAAGGTTCACTAACCTCAATCTATATTAGGTGAAGTAAATGGGTTTGCAGTTTGCAGTTTAAAGACTGCAAAGTTAAAAGCTGCAATCCCCTCAAAAAAAGATATAATATTAGGCTGTATAGGAAAATACTATAGGTGTAGATAATGTAGGGCTGTGCGATATATCGATATAAACAATATACCAAAATATTTTTAAATGTGATATGAAATCAGACCATATCACATATATCGATATAGTTTAAAAATATATATTTCTTATAAATGCTGCCTTTACTAGGGTTTGGCATATTTAGTTCTTTTGTAATGTTTATTATTCCTTTCTCATATAAATATATTTATTTCAGAAAAATATTGGCCAATTTAATTTCATAGGCTTTCTTTTTTTAAGATATGTTTTTTATTTAAATGTGCACTTTATGGAGCTTTGACTTTAAAAAAAAGGTACTCCTTTTGTTATACAGTATTTATGTTCACTTAAATAAACAGTTTCAATAAAATTACTTGTGACATGTCATATTTGTCTTTGACTGAACATTTGTTCTCACTTTGCCATAAAAATGTCGGGCTATATATCATATATCGATATTCAGCCTAAATATATCGGGATATAACTTTTGGTCCATATCTCCCAGCCCTAAGAAAATGTGTAGCTATTGCAAAAATAATGCCACTTTATTACACAATCTAATAACATAGAATTTAACAGACTTGCTGGAAATCTTTTTTTTATTGCCTTTGTTAACTTTATGACATGCTTTATTGTACATTGTTACCTTTATATTTTTGAATGACATATATTTCCCTTGCAGGCAGCATAGGTGCAGGTGGTAACATCTTCAGGCTGTACTGGACCCATTCATTATCATTCCAGGTATGAGTGATCTCATACCATGTTGCACTAACCTGTGGTTAGTATTACATTGTGCTGCAAGCTTTGAACTGTGTGAGAGTTTTGCTTAAATTGAGAAATGCAAAATGCATAGGTTCCTTGGATTTTTCCTTCGAATGTGTGTTATGTAGTGAAATCTGAAAAGAGTTTCCTCCAAAGGAAACTGGGCAGAGACGACTGGCTGCTTTGCTCAGAAAAGCGACAACAGATCTGCAGTCTGGGAAACATTTAGCAGTAAATGAGCCTGCAGTTAGACTGGTGTGTTTTCGCTGTGTGTGCATTTGCAGCAAATGTTTATATGAAAATGCATGTGTGTTTTCATATGCATTTTGTGCGTGTGCATCAGTGTTTTGCATATTTGGGTGGATGTATTTCAATACGTTTGCCTCTGCTAAAGTTTATTTTAGTGTTTGTTCCTATCACAGACTGTAGGTTAATATGCATGTTCTAGTTTAGCAGCAGCTGTGATGTTGACTGTGATATGCTACAATAGTGAATGGATTTCCTGCATTTCTGAATTAAAGAGCTCAGAGCTGAGAGCTTCCCTCTGGGTTTGAACAAAGACGCTGTTTAAAAACACCCACCCACACACACACACACACACACACACACACACACACACACACACACACAGACACTCTTAGCTGTGCTGGATCAGGTGTTTTTTGGCGGGTTCCAGCATGGGGAGTCAGGAAATAACCAGGCCTCCATATGAAAAAAGTCAAACCCTCTGAGACTGTGCAGACCATTCAGTGATTTAAAGGGCTAGCTTAGACTTTTTTGAAGTGGGGTTGCATGAGGTACTTATGTATAATCTGTGTATTACAAACAGCCTGGTCCACCGAACTGGGGGCGTGAGGACCAACATCTGCTGTGGGTTATACACTGACTATGGATAAGTACATCACAAGTTAAAAAAAAAAAAATCGCTTTAACTTGTCATGAAGGCAAATTCAGCAGGCAAATTCTAATAAACTGATCAAAAGACCAATTCCTTGAATTTGTTTTGTGCGAGTGGTGCTGCCCAATTCCAGGGACCATGCAGTAAAGGTCCCAATGCTGGAATCGAACCCAGGACAATGCTGTTATATGGGATGCACTGTAACCACTCGGCTGCTAAGGTACTCCATGTCCATCCTCTTACCCATAATCTCTTGTGTTTTGGAGTACCTTCTCTGGTTACATACTGTATTCTACATCCCCCCAACCTTCACAGCAGTAGCCCAATGATGATTTCCACAAGTGCCTTAATCAAATCAATCTAATCAATCAAAATTACTTTATTTTATTATTATTATTATTATTTTTATCTCTGAGGGGAAATTCAGTCACTTCAATTCAGCCACTGCCAGACTCATTTTTGCTAACTGGTATGACAAATGAATCAGGCTCATGATCAATCTAGTCTGTCAATCCATTTGGAAGTTATGCACATTGTTTGCAATAGACCACTCCCATTGTTACACCCCCTTTTGGCCAACAATCTTTTAGTTAACCGAAAAACTCAACTTTTAAGAGGACAAAAGTGGATATTAGCTAATGTTAGCTTGCTAACACATAGCTAACATTACCTAGCTAACAGCCAACTTGTCTTTACTGGTAGACAGAGTGCTAAATGAATCAAATTATATGTTTAAATGCTATAGTTTTAGCTAGAAATTGACATTTTATTAGCATTTCAGTCCGTGGTTGTCTAAAAGTTAAATATGCTGAGTTTCAGGGTCGCACAGTTTTCCCAGCCTCACAGTAGGGTGGCTGTGCTCAGCCTTAGAGATAGGGTGAGGAGCTCAGACATCCAGAGGGAGCTCGGAGTAGAGCCGCTGCTCCTTCACGTCAAAAGGAGCCACCTGAGGTGGTTTGGGCATCTGGTAAGGATCCTCCCGGGTGCCTCCCGTTAGAGGTGTTCCGGGCACGTCCAACTGGTAGGAGGCCCCGGGAAAGACCCAGAACACAGTGGAGGGATTATATCTCTCTCCTGGCCTGGGAAAACCTTGGGGTCCCCCAGGAGGAGCTGGCCGTTGTGGCTGGGGAGAGGGACGTCTGGAATGCCGTGCTTAGCTTGCTGCCCCCGCGACCCGGCCCCGGGTAAGTGGAGAAAATTGGATGGATGTACAGTTTTCCCCATTGTAACTGCTGATGTCTATATACGTCTGTATCCAAGAATTGTCTTTCAATACAAAGTCAATGGAGGGAGATGGTTTGTTTTCCAAAGAAGGGCATGAAGATCAACACACACACAAGCACCTCGCATATATACTTCAAATTTCAGTCTGTCAGGGTTTACCTTACACACGAAAGGTTTTCAGTTTGAAACCAGGTGGGAACACATTTGGGGCCTAGAGGTTAGAGAATCAGGCTTGTAACTAGAGTCACAGGTTTGTATCCAAGGACTGACAGGTCAAGGCCTGAGGAACCCCACCGCTCCCCCGAGCGCAGTAATGTGCTGCCCACTGCTCCTTACATGGTATGTTCACTGGTGTGTAAAGGGATGGATTAAATGCAGAGGTTGAATTTCCTGGTTGTGGGACTAATAAGAGAATCTTAATTAAGTAATTATCTGTGTTGCCAGAGGATGGAGAAATGATGTGACCCGAATGACCAACTGACTTACCTACAGACCTGCTGGTTGCAGCTAATCCTAACTAATCAGAGCATTCAGTTCCTGAATGCAGCCTCTTTCTCGTATTGGTTTAAATAGGTTAATATACTGTTTCCGCATTGTTGACACATTACTCAATTAAAAATAATCTACACATTACTAATGTCATGAATTAGATATGTATGTATGTAATTTATAAAAAAACGTGTTGTAATTTCAAGATTTGATTACATTATTGGCACTTAATTATAATGTTGTGACATAATCATTCAAAATTGTATGACATAACTGGCTGTTATTAAATTACATTAGAGGTTAAGTGGGCTGTGTGTTTGTGTCTGAAGCTTTAGAGGAAATTAAACAAGGTCTCAGCAGTCATTTTTATTATGAATTATTATTAAAAATTACATTTGTCACAACAAGATTCTACTAAACAAGCATCTCATCAACAAACTGACATGAGGACATTAACATGTTGATACATTATAAGGCAGTATAAGGTCAAGGCCTCTGTTAGTGTTAATTAACAAGAGATACAATCAATTATCATTGACAGATTTTTGCATAAATATACCTTTCATTATTCTCTCTCTCACTCGACTTTTGCTCTTCCTCAACTTGCTCTACCTCTCTATGAAACACAGTGATTACTTTTCTTTATCAACATGCCATAAATCATCATTAACATCCCTTTCCATTAAGGTTTTGGTTAATTAAACAATTTAATAGACAGTTAAAGGATGCGTTCACACAATTTCGCTGTTTTATAAGTGATATTTCAGCTGCATTTAGCTAAATATTTCCCGTCTATATATTCTATTAGAACAACATGCTCTAGATTTCCAAAATGTTACAATGAGCACAAACTCAGAAGCCTCAATTAAATAAACAACAAGTGATCTAAAATGTCATTCCCCCATTATGAAAGGAAATTAAGGACTGTATGATTAGAAATAGTGGCTTTGTTGCTTCTTATCTAATCACCATATCAATCTGTTCTCATTTCAGCTCAGCGTTGGTAACTCTGCAACAATGTGGCAGATTTTTCATCACTCGTCCGTGGCGTCTTCATAGTGAAGTCCTCTCTCCTTGCACCAGGCGACCTCGGAAAGCCCAGCTATCCTGTGTGGAGAACAGAGTTAAAGGGTCAGTCTAGTTAATCAAACTTTCCTTTAACATGTTATCTATGCAACTAAATTATGTCCTGGAGCTAATCAGTCAGTTTCCTGATACAAGGACATTTTTGGAGCAAGACACAGCGCACTTTAACCTCCTGTGACCCTGTGTCCTCATATGTGGACATTTAATTTTAGGTTTGCTGGACCTTATACTTAATTTTGCTTAACTATGACCTGTTGTCCTCAGTAGTCAATACATTAATCAGTATAAAAATCAAATGGCAGCATCTTGGTAAAGTCAATCAGCAGCTTATCCCCAGAAAAAAAGTGGACCAGGTACAAAAACTGATCAGATTTTATGGTTAAAACTTGTTTATTTGTGCTTAATAATGTTTGTAGTTTGACTATTTTTTAGCAATAGCAACAAGCTATGACACTGCTAATCAGGAAGTACTCATTTGAGAACGAATAGACTTTTACTATCGTTCTTTAAATGAGAGGGTGTAAATGTAAAGAAATAAACAGCTTTATAAACTAGTGAATTCATTGTGTTATACAGCAAAATTAACCCATCATTTTTTTTCCAAAAACGCCTTCCTGTTCAAAGACAATGCTTAGTTTTGGTACTAATCAGGTCCTACTGATCCAAAATATCTAGGAGAAACTAACAATACATACAAAACAAAAGTGAACTGACATTAAAACATAGTTGATTTAATTGATTTATTTTTATTGTATGTTATTGTTTATTTTTATTAATTTTAACATGATTTATTTAAATATATATTTTAATTGGGCATTTTTTTGCGTGTCCCCCCCCCCCCCCCCCCCTTTTTTTTCAGTAGAATTATATTTAAAGTTCAAGAAAGCCCACTGTTCAAAACACACTAAAAAAAGTTCAGTGAATGCATGTTGTCTCCAAACTCAATAAATATTTGTGTTGAATAATCCTGATCTCAATATTGACAAAATAAATAATAATAAATAACTAGAAAATTTCCTCTGGGGAAATTCTGAAAGGTATGTGTACACAATGATGAGATTCTTCAGAGATTTCAAACTCAAAATGTGTGTGTGTGTGTGTGTGTGTGTGTGTGTGTGTGTGTGTGTGTAGCGAAAGTCGCATAAAGTTACCTGTGTGTGTGTTTGAAGCATATGTATGCATGTGTGAGGAGTGTGCGCGCTTACGCACATGTGTGTGTGTGTGTGTATCTGTAACTGTAATCACATCAAAGATCAAAGGCAATCAGATCAAAGCAATCAACAGAATTAACTGGCACCTGTTCCAGCTCAGTGACAGCAGAGGTAGACAGACTGGAATTTCTGGCCTCGAACAGAAAGCATTTTTGGCAAAACCATAATACCTATCATTGATCCGACTTCACTTTGAGCGTCCAGAGTTCTTCCTGAACATCTACATATGTTTTTTTTTAAGAAAAATTAAAAAATAGCTTTGTTAGAGCGATCTAAAAGAACTGTTACATGTCCCTTTTTCCGAAATCTTCCTGCGTTTTTAATATGGGAGCCAATGAGGCTGTTGGTGGTGTTGGTGGCGCATCTGTGCGTCCTTCGCCCAAACTATAACTCTGACAGCTTTACCAGAGGATTGTGAGGGAGAAGACAAATTTTGTGGAATTTGCGGTCTGGAGCGCAGTTTTCAAATTTATTTTTTGACAATTTATTCTCTCCCTCTACATTCTGGCGATGATGTCACACACTGTGACACGAACATTCCGTGCAATACACACCCATTATAATCTCAGAATTTCTCCAAAAATGATCATGGTCATTGAACAGGGATTGATTGAACCGGGGGGTTGGAGACAATGCCAGCTGACATTGGACAGGTCTAATTTCTTATTATATTTATTATAATTTATTTATATTTATATTTTTGCCCTAATCCAGTAGCCCAGTCAGTTCTATGCATGCATGATAATGACTACTACTACTAACACTGACATGCTGATGTGTTTCTCCCTCTGATGAGTTCCAGGCTCCCAAATACAAATGCTGCTGCTTTGCAAAGTCTGACCGCAAAGTAAATGTAGCTCATGACAGACATATAATGGGGGATTTTATACACATCTCGCAGATTTCCATCTTATAAACAATAACAAGACATGAACTAGTTATGTTGTTATTGCTGCCACACCTACATTAGAACAAACAACTGCAATTTTACCATTAAAAAAACCCACTTAGATGTTGAGGGTGATCTTTGGGTGGCAGATGGCAGTCATGCTGCTGTTGTAGGTGAATCACTCAGAGTGGATCCAGCAAAAATGTTTCCCCACATTGATTTTTAGCAGAATACATTCCTCTCCTTGTATCTGACAGATGGCTATACATAGGGGATTACACATAATAAACAGCTGGTGTTTGGTTTTGTGTTTAATGCAGCTTAAAATTTGTTATCACTTCTTATCTTAAGCTTTTAAGTGTACACATGCAGGGGGTGACAAGATCAGAGCTTAGACGCCTAACATCAACACCATTTGTACTCTGTATCTGTGTGAATTGTGTGAAAAATAGTGAAGAATTTGTAGTTTGGTCGGGCCTTTTTAACCTATCTCTTCTCACCTCCATCCACCTGTAGGCTGATTCTAGGTTATCAATTTGTTATCTAAATCAGACATTACCAACAATGTACATGCTGTCATTCACTCTTATACATTCTGATTTTGTGCGACTTAAATCACGTCTTCATTAGGGCTGGGCGATATATCGATATAAAATATATATCGATATATTTTTAAATGTGATATGGAATTAGACCATATCGCATATATCGATATATTTATAAAATATATATTTTATATATAAATGCTGCCCTTACTAGGGTTTGTCATATTTAGTTCTTTTGTAATGTTTGTTATTCTTTTTTCATATAAATATATTTATTTCAGAAAAAGATTGGCTATTTTATCTCATTGGCTATTTTTATTTAAGATATTTTTTTTATTTAAATGTGCACTTTCTGGAGCTTTGATTTTTTTTTTAAAAGTTACACCTGTTTTTACACAGTATTCATGTTTTACTTAACCTAACGGTTTCAATAAAACTACTTGCGAAATTGTAGATTTGGCTTTGACTGAACATTTGTTGTCACTTTAAAACATTTTTTTTATCAGGATATGACTTTTGGTCCTTATCGCCCAGCCCTAATTTGATATACTTTAAGTGAGACATTTCAACCCTAGTTTTTCCTGGCACACTAATTTATCTGTGGAAAATAGCTTTATACAAGAAACTTTGACTGAACATTTGCTCTCACTTTGCAATAAAAAATATCAGGATATATATCATATATCGATATTCAGCCTAAATATATCGGGATATGACTTTTGGCCCATATTGCCCTGCCCTAGTATTCATGTACAGGCGTCTCTTAATTAAATAGAATATCATATAAAAGTTTATTTATGTCAGTAATTCAATTCAAAAAGTGGAAATAACACATTATATAGATCCATTACACACAGAATGAAATATTTCATGTCTTAATTTATTTAATTTCTTCTAATTATAACGATTATGGCTTACATTTAATGAAGACCTAAATTTCAGTGTCTCAAAAAAAAATTAATATTACAAAGGACCAATTTAAAAAAGTATTTTTATATCTTATAGCTATCGGCTAACGGATCTATATTTTTGCATCTATATGACTCAATACTCGGCTATTTGACTTGAACTGCTGGAAACTGACTTTCCCATCATATTCTAGTTTATTGAGATGCACCTGTAGTGTGTAAACTGTATAAAATTAAAAGTAATGTGAATGTAAATGTCTTACCTTTAAGTCAATATGGTTGCCCATGTCATACTTCCTGACTGCGATGTCATTCACCTCTTTCTCTATGTTTTCCTGTGTGGTTCCCTTCACATTGATGTAATAGCAGTCAGCGCTGGCATAGTGGCAGGAGATGGCCTGGAAACACATGTTTACACAGCATTTCCTTTTCAATTTGTCATCATATGTATTTTCATCAAATCTGGTATGATCTGCTTTTTGTAACTTACAAAAAATTAAAAACCCTGTGAACTGAAGTGGGAGGTTTATCCTTACACAGTATACAACTCTGCTACTGGCCAGCTCAATTTAAATTGATGACAAACTGGTTTATGAATATGGGGATTTGTTCTGGTTTACTTGAAGCTCTAGTGTGTTACACTACATGGTCAAAACAGATACTGTAAGTTCTCTTAACCATAATATAATTACTTCAAACACATTACTGGTAAAATATTTATGTAGAAAAAAATGATTACCAACTTTTTTTCACCTTTTAAGGCAACTAATTTTAGTCAAATATACAAAATTAGGCCTCATTTCAAGAGAAAAAAGTAATAAAACCTGAATATTTTTTTCAATATTTATAGTGAACTGATAATTTCTTGATGGGAATGCACAGAGTAGGTTCTGTCAACTTTTAGTGAAACTTATGTTTTGAAAGCATTGTTCATTTTTGGATGTCAGCAAAAATAAAAAAAAGAATCACACCCGTGGTCCTCGGGGGTCAAACAGGACCCCATGACATTAGACTAGGACTTGTAATAATGAAAAAATATGAAAATTAAAAATCTATTTGTTGGTCGTGAGTTGCCTTAAAAAAAGTTGGTAATAATTTTTTTCTATATGTCTTAAAAACAGTCAAATGTCATGGGGTCCTTTTTAACCCCCGAGGACCACGGGGGAAATTTATATTATCTATAAAGGATGCAGAGAGGTACATATGCTGAAAATTTCAAGTAATTCTATGAAAGTAAACCTATATTAATCGTACGTTGAAAATAATTTGGGGTCAAAAAGGACCCCAAGAGTAGAGGAGGTATAAGTATTCTCTCTGTACTTTCTGTGCTCCCCATTGGCATTGAATCCTGATTTTCAGCACAAATCAGGACTATTGGTCCGATGGAGCGGACTTCCACAGGCCTGTCAGACCCTGCAGGCCTGTTTGTGACATTCGGCATAAAGATTTATTCAGATACGTCCAAAAGCGCCACTTTATAGAATCTTTTTAAAGAATAGGAAAACACCATGGATCAAGAATTGCAATAGAATCTTTCTGAAATGTACGTCAAATTGTATACAAGAATTTACACTTTTTCACTTATTTAACATCTATTTGCCTACAGAAAACTTTTCCCAACAGCTCAACCCTCTGTTATAAATGTGAAACACACAAAGGTTCGTTAATCCACGTGTTTTGGTCTAAGACCGCATCCAGACATTTAAGGAAGAGGATCATTATGTGGTCCAGAAAGTTTTTTTTCTTTTAAAAGATTTTCTGAAGTATGGTTCAACAGTTAAACCATACTTCGGAAAATCGTTTTGATATGGACGGAAATTCTTTGGTATTCATTCTTTTATTTTTATGAGCTCATATATGTTTATTAATTTATAAATTCAGTAAAACAATTTTTGAAAAAAAGGATCACAATAACTACATAACTACCACCTTATAAAGTCCATACAAAGTAAAGCATATTAAGATCATAACTCCTATACAACAACATATTAATAATAATCAATAATTCTGAGGTTATTGAGGGAAAACTCTTAGTTAATGGCTTACTGGTTGTATAATAAGACCATGCAGAATAAGGCATTAATAACAATATACAACAATATAATAGGCATTTATAACGATATATAACAATATAATACTTAATAACTAGAAAATTTCCCCTGGGGAAATTCTGAAAGGGCCACGGGGGCTACTGCCGGTGTGTGTACACTATGATGATATTCTTCAGAGATTTCAAACTATGCCCTTTAACCTCAAAATGTGTGTGTGTGTGTGTGTGTGTGTGTGTAGCGAAAATCGCATAAAGTTACCTGTGTGTGTGTGTAATTAAAATCACATAAAGTTACCTGTGTGTGTGTGTGTGTGTGTGTGTGTGTGTAGCGAAAATCGCATAAAGTTACCTGTGTGTGTGTCTTCGCCCCGAGCACTGGTCCCTACAGCTATTGCTGTATGGGACCAGTGCTCGGTGCGATTGCCCCGAGGCCCTAATGACTAATTAAGAGCCAATAAGCCAATAAGGTACTAATTTGCATGCTAATAAGCAACTAATTAATGTTGCATATGTGTACCTTAATATAAAGTGTTACTGTTTTTTTTTTAAATGCCAAAGGCAGCAGGTGGATTCTGGGTAATACCTTGCGGAAGCCCTGTGTTTGGTTCATGCCAGAGCCATGGATCAGCAGCGGATGGAAGAAGACAGTGTCGCCCTTCTCCATCTCCAAGTGCACCCTGGGGTGCTTGGGGTCATAGTTACGCACTCCGTGGTACATCTTGTTCACGCCACCCTGAGGACACACGAGACAGGATGTGTGTGTGTGTACCTCCTACAGGTAAACACACACACATAAGCTTCCTGGAGAATTTCATTGTGTGTGTGTGTGTGTTTGTACCTCCCACTCAGGGTAGTCGTGCTCCTGCAGGGTGCCGGTGTGTGTCCCCGGCAGGACCACCAGGCAGCCGTTCTGTCTGTCCACTTTCTCCATCGCTGTCCAGGAGCAGACGATCCTGTCTGCAGGGCGGAACGGGAAGTAATGCAGATCCTGATGCATCGGGTGGCGAGACGTCTTCTTACCTGAAACAACAGTTGGTGTTTGCATAAAACTGGATGCTTCTTTGTAAGAGAAAATGCCACTTTAATACAGCTGTTGTCATATTGACACCTTTTTTATATATGTCTTTGAGCAACTAGCAAATTATTGTAACACTTTTCTTTCTGGTATACTGAGCAATACAATAAATCAGCTACAATTAGGGCTGGGCGATATGGACCAAAAGTCATATCCTGATATATTTAGACTGAATATTGATATACGATACATATCCTGATATTTTTATCGCAAAGTGAGAGCAAATGTTCAGTCAAAGTCAAATATGACATGTCACAAGTAGTTTTATTGAAACCATTTATTTAAGTGAACATAAATACTGTATAACAACAGGAGTACCTTTTTTTTTTTTTAAATCAAAGCTCCATTAAGTGCACATTTAAATAAAAAAATACATCTTAAATAAAAATAGCCTTAATAATTTAATATGTAATATTTAATAAAATAGACAATAGACAATCTTTTTCTGAAATATATATATTTATATGAGAAAAGAACAATGAACATTACAAAAGAACTAAATATGAAAAACCCTAGTAAGGGCAGCAATTACATATAAAGAAATATGTTTTTTAAACTATATCGATGTATGGGATATGGTCTAATTCCATATCACTTTTAAAAATATATCGATATATCTTTTATATCTATATATCGTCCAGCCCTAGCTAAAATTCATTCCAAATTCTGCTGCTGCACAAAAGAAGCGCATACATAGTGCCCATTTTAGAGTCTTAAAATTGGCAGCTTGATAGTTTTGTATAGATTTTTAAATTATTTTATAAATGTAAAAGGTACTATGGCTGTGCACCAGACTAAATCTCTGAAATACTTGTGATTATACTTTTGATTGATTTTTATATTTCCACTTTCATTGTAATTATTTACTTTACTTTTTAATATTTGTTTTTCCTATTTTTAATGTTGACAATTGTGATATATTTTATTCAATTTCATTTTATTAACATTTTACTATCATAATCCTCCCTCCTGGTTTTTTCAAACACTTTGAAGTGCATTTGATTAATTAAAAGGTGCAAGTGGTTCTCCAGATAAACTAGAATCAGTTTATCTTAAACATTACTTAATGGCTCCGTACCTGCATCAGGAGGTTTGTTGATCAGCATGGTGTGCATGGCCATGATGTTGGGTCCAGTGAAACACTCCACATACTCCAGAATCTGACACAGAACAGCAAACATTTTTGTCCAACAGTGTTCATGTCATGCTCTCTAAAAAATAGAGTTTACTCTGCTGGCATAGGCTTTCATTTGTAAAAAAAAAAAAAAAGACACATCCTGTTAAAAGTTGGTGCAGCCTACAGTTGACAATTATTTTAAAGCTACTACTAGGGGGTGCCAAAGTCTACACAAAGTACTTTTAAGAACTTGTGTATAAAATACCCAATATTATGACAATATACAGGTCAGGGTGTTTAACTGTTACATGCTGCTTTTTAGAGTGTTAGCTGAAAGAAGTTTTGAACAAAATCTACTGGTGTGTGTTGTACCTGTGGTAAAACGCAGTAGCGGAACAGTTCAGGATCTTCCTGGAAATCCTGGAGTTTGGAGACGGCTCTTTGATCCTCTACAAACTCTGACTTAACGATGGCCACGTCCTTCATCACCACCAGACCTGGAGGCTCAACTTCCCGTCGACAGATCCGTTCAAACTCCTTCCTGAAGAACGCACACAGATCACAGTCATCACCTCACAAATACTTCTGCAGGTCCTCCTGTACTCTTGGGGTCCTTTTTGACCCCAAATCATTTTCATCATACCATTAATATTAGGTTAACTTTCATAGAATTGCTTGAAATTTGCAGCATATGTGCCCCTCTGCATCCTTTATAGATAATATGAATTTAAAGTTGGTGATAATTTTTTCTACATATCCTAAAACCAATCTAATATCATGGGGTCCTTTTTGACCCATGGGGAGGATGGGTGTGATTCTTTTTTTTTTGCTGACATCCAAAAATGAACATTGCTTTTCACTTCATGCATTCCCATCAAGAAATTATTATTTCACTATATCTATTAAAAAAAATATTCAGGTTTTATTACTTTTTTTTCTCTTGATATGAGGCCTAATTTTGTATGTTTGAATAAAATTGACCAATAATAATGAAAAAAATATGGTAATTATTTATCAATGTGTTGGTCATGAGTTGCCTTAAAAGGTGAAAAAAAAAGTTATTAATAATTAATAATTTTTTTATACTTGTCTTAAAACCAGTCTAATGTCATGGGGTCCTTTTTGACCCCTGAGGAGGATGGGTGTATAGTCGACGGGAGGAGTACAAAAGGGTTAAAAAAAGTTTTGGAGTCGTAGATTTACATTTTATATTGATACAAATATACAGTAAGATAATCTCAATAATAGGTTCATCATCATAACTTGTATTAACTGTAGTTAGTTTGTTTTATCTATGCAGTTGTCAGAGTTCCTGATGGTCACCTGAACCTGTCGATGTCCTCAGCAGACACCAGATTCTTAATGAGCATGAAGCCATTTTCCTCATAGAAGAGTCTCTGTTCTGGGGTCAGAAGGTCGGTATCACACGTGTATCTACCAAAGAAAGTAATAGCACACAAGAATGTCATTACATGTGTTATGAAAGGTTTTGATAAACGGCAAATGATTGATAGACTGTGTGTTTATCAATGTTGCATTCAAGTCACATTGGATTTACACTTAATCGTAGTTGTTCGCGAAGGTGGTGACAACAAGCAGGACATGAGAGACTTTTCTGGAACTTTTAAACAAAAAGCTGCTTTCTAGTAGGGCTGGGCGATATGGACCAAAAGTCATATCCCGATATATTTATATATATTTTTTTCTTTCTTTATATATAAATTCTGCCCTTACTAGGATTTGTCATATTTAGTTATTTTGTAATGTTATTCTTTTCTCATATAAATATATTTATTTCGGAAAAAGATTGGCCTATTTTATTTCATAGGCTATTTTTATTTATGTTTTTTTTTTAAATGTGCACTTTATGGAGCTTTGATTTTAAAAAAGGTGCTCCTGTTATACAGTATTTATGTTCACTTAAATAAACAGTTTGAATAAAACTACTTGTGAAATGTCATATTTGACTTTGACTGAACATGCTCTCACTTTGTGATATAAAATTTCAGTATATATATATCGTATATCGATATTCAGCCTAAATATATCGGGATATGACTTTTGGTCCATATTGCCCAGCCCTAACAAGGAGTATATATATATATATATATTGATATATCGCCCAGCCCTACTTTCTAGTTCATAACAAGAACTGCCACTAAACTAAAAATAGGAACCTGAATGCACCACCAGCTGTTACACACACAGAGCAGAAAAGTGGGACAGCGACGTGATCGAAGGGAGCACTATAGGAACTGTGTCAGAGGTGAATGATAAACATTGGTTGTATAATTGTGGATAACCTGAGGCCTGAGGCAACTGTTGAGGCTGCCAACTGCTGTGTTGGAATGACCGTGTCAACTGAAACCAAAGGTGTATCTAATGCCCTTACCTCAGTCTCTGTGGGTGACTGTAGGTGTAAGTTTGAGCAGAAGTTGGTGCAGCTCTCTGAAAAGTATCTGTTAAGGAAATGAGACAGCACAGCACAGTCACATTCTTGTTTTTAAAGCTATGAATGTTGCCTTCAGCCATTCTGGTCCTACTCTCTGGAATTCTTTACCACAGTAACTCAAGCTTTTAGTTAGGGAAAGGGTAAAAGGCTCTTTTAAAAGCAGTACTATTGTTGTTTCTTTTAACAATGATAATACCACTACCTCTTACCCTACTCCACCCTAATTTTTTTATGCTGTCTTATATGTTTTTATATATGTCACATTATTTCATGGTTTATTTTATCTGTTTTATATGTAATGTTAATGCAATGTTTAGTGTATGTATATTGCATATTTCTGTCATGTATGATTTTTACTTTAAGCACATTGAGTTTACGCCTGCCGTATGAAATGGACTATATAAATACATTTGACTTGACATTTACATAGTGATTCAAGTAGTTGCATTACCTTTTTTGAGTACTTAAAGTGCACACAGTTGGGGGCACAAAATCAAAGTAATGTTTTACCTGTTAAAATACTTAACTTGAACAGCAATGCTTTCTACTTAGCTTCCACCAACACTATTAATAACGACAGTGTGAAAAGAAATAGAAAAACTTACTTAAAATTTACTTTTCATTTAACGTATTAAGTTAAGATAAAATACTGAAGGTAAGCTTTCAACTAGCCTAAAAACAAAAGGACTATCAATTGTTAAAATAATTGATTATTTTCTATATTGGTATGTGATTTTATGCTTTATTTCTCTGTTCTCTGTCTCTGTTCTCTGTTCTGACGCAGGTCACTATCAAAGGTCAAACCTTGACTGTAATAAATATCTCTATGCATTTATATTAAGTCAGACAATATGATTTGATACACTGATTGTGTTTGTGTGTTAATATTGATGTAGAAAACTATGATTACTTTAATTACATATATTCCATTTGCTTAAACTGATTAAGATTCTATAACTCACAAAGAATGACATCCAGATATATTGATGCAGAGTTTTTGCTGTGTGTGTATGTGTGTCTGGAGAGGAGGGCCACAGAAGGCCAAGTGAAAGTCCCGTGTGAAAATGTCTGTAAGTCATAACAAGGAAAAATGTTTGTGCTAACAAGTTTGTTAGCAGGCCAAAAGGCCTTGTCCTGGGTAGCAGTGATTGTATTGCCCAGGTGGCCTGATGTGTGACGGTATGAAAGAAGACTGGCGAATGAGCGGATCAGGAAGGCGGGACTTCCTGGAAGAAATCAACCAGCATGTTTTGTAAACAATTGTAAGGTTATTTTAATGGGTTCCAGGGAGGGAGACGGGGTTCAGACTTCACGAACTGAAAACACGTCTGTTTGTATTCAGGGACATGAGTTAATTTTGAACCCGGAGATCTCTGTAAAGTGCACATTTTTTGACGTATTGTAATAAAACTTTTGTTAAACTGAGAAACTTGGACGTCTCCAGCTCTTCATTTCCCCATCAAAGAATGCGCAGAAAAATGGTGAGGTTTTTTCTGTCGGTGACAGATTATCAATTTTCAAGGTTTCCTCATGCAATTTTTCTAACAAATGGTGACCCCGACGTGATGGGGAATGGAAGCTGGAGGACGTGAGTATTAAAATTAATTTTTTATATATGCTTGATCTGAAATTTAACCTGTAATTCTCTTTGGAAATAGATAACAGCCTGAATTATTGCTGATACCACTGACATCCAGACTTTGTTGACAACAGCAGGGTACCCTAAAAAAGGAAGGTGAGCACAAACCTTTTTAATAAAATCTGTGCAAATTGGCCTAATTGCAAAATTGAGTTGTTGTCAATAGAAAACAGATGTCATAGTTAGAAATACAATACGTCAAGAAGATTTATTGACTTATAAAAAATAATAAAAATAATAAAAAAATAAATAAAACAAATAAAACATTTTATTTTAATTAAAAATTAAAATAGAATAAAATAAAAATAGAAGAAAGAGGGGGCATACGACTGTCCAGCTCGAAGACAGGGGATAACGGTCCCGCTGTAAGGCCTTTTTGATGTAAAGGGGGACCGGGGTGTCTCGCCGAAAACAGGGATCCGCGGTTGGAGTCCGCTGTATAAACTGCAGAAAAGGTGGATTACGTGATTTTAATCCAGCCTGAAGACAGAGAATACGGTTCTCTGTGTTGATTTTAAAGGGGGATTTTCTTTTTAGAAAATCCGGCCAAAAATCAGGAGGCAAAGTGTCTCGCTGTATTTCTCCAATCAATATTCCAATCAAAATGTTTGAATTAAGACTGTTCTAATCAAGAAGTTTTATTAACATGTGTGTTTATATAATAATCAATCAGAGTGATTAATGAAGGGTTGAAATGTATGGGCTGGGTCTTTTCTCATAGAGTGAATTTAAAGATTACACGTCTTGTGTGTCTACTCTGAGAATTGTCTGTTGGTATTGTGGGAGGTTTGTTTTAATAATTGATGACTCTGTCAAGATTGTATTTAAAACTGTGTGCGAACTGAGTTAACTCCAAGTGTCTGAGCGCAACATTTCTTTTAAATGTTGTAGAAGCTTCTCAGTCTGGTTCATAACACGGGGCAATGCGTCCAATACAATCTCTGACTCAGCATGGGTTGCAAAGTAATTTATCTGAACATATATATCATAGAAAAAAAGGTTCTGCATTTCATTCAGTGGAGTAAAAATTTGGAATGGGATGTGTGAAGAATTAAACACTTCAAAGTCAAATTTAAAGAGCATGTCTTCACTCAATATAGGGATGAAAATAGGTGTGTGAGATGAAAAGTGTGTGCTGCGTGGGTGTGTGTGTGGGGGATGGTATCAGGTGGTGTAGGTTAATAATGGTGATAATAAGTTTAAATACTACATTACTATGTGTTATACATACAAAAATATAGGTGGAAGTATCCACACACTGGTCAAGGCCAGTCACTACCCTGCTTGTACTTAAAATTTGGATATTTTTCTTTTAAAAATATACTAAGTCTTACTTTAAATTCCTTTTGCTGGAGATACATCTTTAATTTACTGTTAGTACAAATTTTAATGCAGTACGTGTAAAAAAAAAAAATTGTTTTTGTTTGTTTGTTTGGTTGTTTTTCCATTTAAATAAGGGTATGAATAATCCTTACACCACTGCTCAAAGTTTAAGAGACTGTTTCTGTCTTGACCTTCCCCCAGAAGTTGTTTTGAGCATGTCTGTGTGAGTGAAACGTTTTTGAGCGTGTCTGAGTGTGTGATTTCTGTAATGAATGTTGAAAGAGGGTGATAAGTTTTCACTACATATTTAAAAAGTACTATTCCAGATCTGTAATAAGTACAAAATAATTGGGACACCTGCACAATCTAATGAAATATTTATGTCCAGTAAAACAGCTTTGCCAGTTTCTATTTTGGTTAAAATTTTACCTGCTCAGTTTTTATTGTATTTTATTTTTACAAAGTCAAAGGTGATTGATTGACTTGTTCTGTAGTCACTTTGTTTTACTTAATATATTTGATAAAATGTATTCAATATAAATGTGTCCTTGATTTTGAGGCAGTTGTTTAAGTAACTTTAAATATAAAAATGTTTGAGAAGTATTCTACTTATTTTTGATCATATTAAATATAATCTTTATGTGTATGTAATTCTAAATCAAGAGAATTTTGTCTGTTTCTAATTGACAGGCACTTCCTTGCGTGCAAACTGTTGCCTCATTTTTTATTGAGTAGCTATTGTTTTTTGTTTTTACAATGTACAGATATATAAAGTGTTCTTACATTTTTGAGTAAAATGATGTTCTTGTTTATGAAAAAACAAATAGACTTTACTTAATTTGGTTAAATAAATATAACTTAAACTTGGATGGAATTAAGTAAATGTTACTTAATATCTTCAGAACTGTTATGTTTTATGGAATGTAAAATTTACTTGATACTTGCAAGTGAGTGTTACTTGATATTGCAGCATTACATTTTACTGAAATCATTTGTGTGCAAATACTGACAATATATTTTTTAAGTAAATCTTTTGAGTTATTTTCAGTGTGGAGAGAGAAAAGAGAGAAGCAGGCAGAGAGACAGAGGCTCCAAGGTTGCCTGGTGTTCTCTCCTTCAGGCCTGATTGTTTTGTTTATGGAGACATAACATTTTTCTTTTCAAATTAACAGTTACACTCACTTACCTATTCTGACTTTTATCTTTGGTTTATGTTTTTTTCCCCTTTATGAGTTATGTTTTGGGTGGAGGAGGTTTTTTTTTGGTTGTTTTTTTCCTGCTCTGTGTGGAAGCGTAGTATAATTGTAATTTACTGGTGTGCAGAATGTTATTGTAATGTAAACAAATGTTCCCCTGTGAGGCCAAGTGGCGTTACCCCTTTGGGTTTCGTCATATTTTTTGTTTTACTAGTGCTGTGGTGGCTCTGGTTAGAGCATTTGTCTCGGGAGCACATCATGGTCAAGGGGAAGTGGCCAGTTCTGGTTGCTTCACCTCGCCATGAGTTTCAGTGTTTAAATACCCACCGCTGGTCATCCACATGAAGACTAGGGTTGAGATTAGCTAGATAGTAATGGTCAGGTAGTCAGCTAGAGGGGAGCATTGTTTACTGTCTAGGCCATAGTGTTTGGCTGGTTGTGTATTGATTTTTTGCACACACCCAAGTATGACAAGTGTTGATGAGTTATTTTTTATTTTTATTTTGTTCTTTATTTTTTATTTCTCCTTTCAGTGGAGCTTATTGGCTTTCTGCACAAAAAAGCAGCTGTTAAAAATATCACAACATTTTGGCCTTGACGTTGGTGACAAAATTATAAAAGACAGAGTGAAACTTGTCTTGAAGGCCAGTTAAAAAAATTAAAAATTAAAAAATAAAAGAGGGGGGATTTATCAGAAGTCCCGTCAGCATATTTAAATTTTGCCCATTCATTATATTGCAAATATATATTTATATAGTAAATTGCAGCCGTTTTAAATGCAGTCTGTTTTTACCCCATTGGTCAAAGTTATGTTTTGGAACTGATATAGATTGTTAACGCAAGTTGCTCAACTTCCTGTGTAAGTTGATGTGATGTCTTGCTAAAAGATAGATGACAGGTGGTTGAAATCAAGTGAGTGTAATAGATGGAAAAGAGTACGTAAGGGAAGAGAGACAAAAAAGAAGGTATTAGTATGTGTTGACAAGAGAAGAAAAGAAAAGAAAAGAAAAGGGCAACTTGCTTGCTACGAACTGTATGTAATTTTAAAAAAAATTTTTTTTTTTGGATGTTTGAACTCACAATCTGCCTGAATTTATATTCTTGCCCCAACATTTCTTGCAATTTATTCTCCGATACTGATTCAGTTATCAGTGTACTGAGATATTTTGTTACATTTTGGTTTCATTTCCACTGAGTGTGCTTCACTATTCTACAGTAAATGTTTTAAAGGACCAGCCACTGTGGGTGAAAGGGGGGTGCCCCTGGATTTACCACAGTTGGATCATGTGTCCTTTTGCTGTACATTAACTGCACTGGAAGCCTCCTGTCTACACAGGTCCAGGAGACATGACAGCTCCAGACAGAGAAAAGCTCGGGTAAGAGTGTAAGACTCTCTGAGTGTGTGTGGCTGAAGGTCATCAACAGGAAGTGGACAGAACCACGTTGGGCAAGTCCATATCAGGTTAAAAAAGAGCTGTGAGAATCATACATTCATGAAAAAAATCATATTCATATAATCAATTGTTTTTGACATTATATACTGCAAAATTTTTTTTTTGATAAATGGGTACAGAAAGATTGTTTTGGGTACGGCTGTGTTGTTCTGTTTGGCTCTGCTATCTCTGTTTATAGTGCTTCCTGTTCTGTGTCACCTGGAGCCGAGGGGGAGAGTGGACGGTGGTAATATTACTATATTATGTACAGAAATTGACATATTGATGACACAAGCATAGTGGTGTTGTGTGTTGTGTGTATTTCTCATATCTGTTCTGTCTGTGTTTTGCATCTCCATGGTAACCAAGGTAAAACCCTTTCCCCATATCAAATGACATTAATCCACTCTGAAATGCTTTGCTGCTCACTGATATTGCTACTATTCATAATTTTGTTTGAGTTGGCCTAATGAATGTTAGGCCAAAAGAGGGAATTGTTAAAATAATTGATTATTTTCTATATTGGTATGTGATTTTATGCTTTATTTCTCTGTTCTCTGTCTCTGTTCTCTGTTCTGACGCAGGTCACTATCAAAGGTCAAACCTTGACTGTAATAAATATCTCTATGCATTTATATTAAGTCAGACAATATGATTTGATACACTGATTGTGTTTGTGTGTTAATATTGATGTAGAAAACTATGATTACTTTAATTACATATATTCCATTTGCTTAAACTGATTAAGATTCTATAACTCACAAAGAATGACATCCAGATATATTGATGCAGAGTTTTTGCTGTGTGTGTATGTGTGTCTGGAGAGGAGGGCCACAGAAGGCCAAGTGAAAGTCCCGTGTGAAAATGTCTGTAAGTCATAACAAGGAAAAATGTTTGTGCTAACAAGTTTGTTAGCAGGCCATAAGGCCTTGTCCTGGGTAGCAGTGATTGTATTGCCCAGGTGGCCTGATGTGTGACGGTATGAAAGAAGACTGGCGAATGAGCGGATCAGGAAGGCGGGACTTCCTGGAAGAAATCAACCAGCATGTTTTGTAAACAATTGTAAGGTTATTTTAATGGGTTCCAGGGAGGGAGACGGGGTTCAGACTTCACGAACTGAAAACACGTCTGTTTGTATTCAGGGACATGAGTTAATTTTGAACCCGGAGATCTCTGTAAAGTGCACATTTTTTGACGTATTGTAATAAAACTTTTGTTAAACTGAGAAACTTGGACGTCTCCAGCTCTTCATTTCCCCATCAAAGAATGCGCAGAAAAATGGTGAGGTTTTTTCTGTCGGTGACAGATTATCAATTTTCAAGGTTTCCTCATGCAATTTTTCTAACACCTTCTAAATAAGCTAGCGTCTCCACAAATTACCATAAAAATATTGTTATAAAACACTATTTCAGAGCCTTCACAAAACTTACATACTGTTAGACTACAAAAACAATGGCGGCTGCTACAATTCAGAATGTCACTGTTATTGTTACTCTAAGTGCAAATGGCGAATTCATTAACATTAAAAAAGCATTCATGAGCAACAATAGTTAGCAGTAGATGATATCAATCCCTTATTTCTCCTCATAGACCTGAAGGCCTGCGGTCCAGCACCGGACACCGGGCTAGCCCATCACAGCTGTCCGCCGCTAGCTGCGGAGCTATCGGCTAACGGATCAAACCTGTTCCGCTCTGCGGAGGCCGGATGATCCAACAGATAAAACAAAGCACAACAAAAGGATACGATGGCGGCAGGTGATCGATCGAGATGATTGATCAGCAGTTTGAGTCTTTCCGCAGCCCGAGACATGTTGCAGTCCAGTTGTGTCCCGGTGTGAGCCAGTAAACACGGATAACGGAGAACAAGTGGGAGTGACTCTGGCTCTGTGACTGGGGCAAAGGGCAGAGAGATGACAACACACACACACTACACTGGCAATCTGCACCATAATCTGGCAAAATACAGAATAAATTACAGTAATATACATTTAATATACTCAATACATCAATAACTAACTGTCATCAAGTGCATTTTCATGTACAGATGTGCAAACGCTCATAGAACTACAAGTGCAGCACTAGGCCACTCACTCACATATGATGTTATGAAAACAAAACACATCAGCATCAGTATAATCTGGGAAAATTGACACACTACATAGATAATAATAATAATAATAATAATAATAATAATCATTATTATTATTATTATTATTATTATTATTATTATTATTATCTATAATAATATAGTAATAATATAATATAATAATAATAATAATAATAATAATAATTATTATTATTATTATTATTGTTATTATTACTATAGTAGAAATAATAATAATAATAATAATAATACATTTTATTTAGAAGGTGCCTTATTTGGCACTCAAGGACACCGTACAAAAAGACAGAAAAAGATAGGGAAGGAAGTGTCCTCAATTTTCACAAAAAATAAGTAAGCAACCACTTTCAAAGCATCCAATATTTATTTACCAACACCTATTCCCAGCAGCACAAATGTATTGAATTGATAGAGGCATTACAGAGGAAAACAAGACACAAACAAATATCAAGAATCTAGAATCAAGTAGCATTTTGGTCCTCAGCTCATTTTAAACAGAAATCCCCCTGAAATCACCTCAAAATTCAGTTTTGAGCAACGGCTCCAATGGACAGTTGAACATATAAGAGAGAGATAACCAGATATTTTGCTTGTGCCCACACTGCCCTGGGCCCTTTAGAGGTCGAGGGCCCCTGGGCAATTGCCCAGTTGCCCATATGGTTAATCCGGCCTTGGTCAGGCACTAGGACCAACCAAAATCTATTACTATTATTATCATTATTGTAACTGTAGAACCTCAACAATGCAGATATTTTTTAAAAAGCTTATATTTAATGCCAAAAAGATACACTTTTGATTATTTATATATATATATATATATATATATATATATATATATATATATATATTTATATATATATATATATATATATATATATATATTTATATATATATATATATATATTATTTTTATATATATTATGTGTGTTGAAAGGCAGCAACTGTTTAAAAAAACACCAACAATAAAAGATTTAAGGAAAAATACAATAAAAGATCAGATTACAAATGTGATGGAGGAGAGGCTGGAGGCTCACAGGTGATGTTGAAAGAATAAACAGTAAACTTAAAAATAAGAACTAGAAAACACAGTGAACTAAAAGAGTTTGAGTTTTACTAAAGATACTTGTGTCCCCCCCACCTGAAACAGAAATGAATGCATAGGAAGATGACAAATTTGAATCAAAATCTCCTGGACTTCAGAGGTTTAAATTGCAATAAACTAAGACGAGTACAAGAGGATGTAGAATTGACCCTGGTCAGTGCCTCCCTCCACCACTCATCCCTAGCTCAAAGCCCGCTGGAGATGATGTTTCTTTTGAAATGAAATAAATAAAGCTGTATTTTTCCCAGTGCTGTGAGCAGCACAACAGATTTATATATGAATATCTCAAGACCCATACCAATAAAAACAAAATATCTGCATAACTACTTAACAGAAGGGGTGAATGCCAATACAGTCATGGAAAAAAATATTAGACCATCATTGTTTCCTTCAATGTATCGTAAATTTTAATGTCTGGTACAACTAAAGGTACATTTGTTTGGACAAATATAATAATAGCAACAAAAATAGCTCATAAGAGTCAAGTCAAGTCAAAGTTTATTTATAGAGCACATTTAAAAACAACCTCAGTTGACCAAAGTGCTGTACAGTTATTAAAATACAATAAAAAATCATACACAAATATAAATTATAAATAAAAAAAATAAAATACTAAAAACAATAAGACAATAAAATAGTAATAAAAACTCAATCTAAAAACAGAGTTAGAGTTAAAAAAAAGAAAAGAAAAGAGTAAAAAGTAAAAAAAAAAAAAAAAAAGCCAAGGATTGAATGCCAAGCAGAATAACATTTTTAATAATGTTTTAAAGTGCTCAACAGACTGTGCAGTTTAATTTAAGAGCTGATATCTAGACATTTTCCATGGTTTTCTTGATAATAACCAAAATCATTATCAAGAAAACCATCTTAAATGTCTAGATATCAGCTCTTAAATTAAACTCTTATCAGCTATTTTTGTTGTTATCATTATATTTGCCCGAACAAATGTACCTTTAGTTGTACCAGGCATTAAAATTAACAATACATTGAAGAAAACAATGGTGGTCTAATCATTTTTTCCATGACTGTATATATTTTTTTGTGATTAAACATTTAAACAGCCAGAGAATTATGAGGTATTTCCACTAAATCTTAACAGAAAATGTTCATATAGCAACATCATTGATAAATAAACCATTTGAATAATATTCCTCATTCAGATTTATTTACAATCTGTAATACCTGTGTTCAATAGAATTAATTGTAGTAGTTGCATATTTTATCCACCAAGAGGCGCCACACCACCAAAAATGTAACTTAGTGCTAGTTATGTTATTAGTTGTTGCGCATTATGTGATATGTATATATGTCGTTTTTGTTTCTGCTTTTCACACAGATGAAGGCTACTGATATTAATAATCACCAATTTCAAATTAATCAGGAAGGAGATATTAAATATTCACAACTCTCTGATAACACAACTTTTCCCGTGTTATTTTTTCTATATTATGATTATTTTATCTTTTTTATGTACAGTCTGTGGTTAATCTTAGAGTATTGTTGTAAATTGACAGCAGGAAAACCACCGACTAATAATTTCAAAGATAATTTTATTTTTTAATTAATTATTTTTATTTGAGCATATAGGCTATTTTGGAATAAATTAACTATAACATGAAGTACATCAGACATTTTAAAAACGTTTAAGTTGTGTAATATCGTAAATATCTAAATTATGAAAGTTTTTACTGTTTTATTGTCTTCATTAAGTAGGTGTAAACCATGGACTACCTGCATAATTTCAATAAAGACTGACTTTTTGAAACATTTCTACAATGATGCATTGTTAGGCCACTGAAAAGCTTGCAATTCAAGTGTTGCAATGTTATAAGTGAATGAGTTACAAAAGAAACAGTAGAAAGAAAACCTATTCAAATGAAGATACCATTGTTTCGTTTATCTGCATTTCCTACCGCTTCCCTAATCTTCGTCAAGATAACTACAGTTTTCCAGCATGAGAGCGGAAGCTCGTTGATTTTCGGATTAAATTCTATATGTCAACGTACAACCTTGAGAATATATGTGTGCATATATGACATTTGTTATTAATGTGTCTTTTATTTTAAATACCGCTACTTGAACTGCGAAATGCGTCATTATTGCTTTTGTTTTGAAAATCCGTATATAATAATAATAATAATAATAATAATAATAATAATAACAATAATAATAATAATAATAATAATAATAATAATAACAATAATAATAATACCTTTATTTATATAGCATTTTTAAAAACAGTGTTCACAAAGTGCTTTGACAGAACAAGCATGGTTAAAACTGCAAAAATAAAAAAACAATAATGAAGAAAATATATACATACATACATACATGTACACATACACATATATAGATATACATATACACATATATAGATATACATAAACACACAGACACACACACACAGACACACACACACACACACACACACACACACACATATATATATATACATATACACATACACACACACACACACACACACACACACACACAAGTTAGAAGGACCAACAGCACATGAATGCAAGTGACTTTAAAGAATTGAAGAAACTAGCTTTATTTTGAAAAGCCACAGGAAGCCACGTTATGAACCACAGTGTGGTACTTGACGGACGCCAGCTCGCACCCCTCCCGTCTCCTCTGTCGACAGCAGATCCTCCTCCAGCCTCTTTAAACTGCTTTCACCGCCACTCAAACGACATTTTGGGGGTTCGGTCTGCAGCTCTCCGTCCTCACACCCCTCATATTTCTCTGCGTGTTTCGGAGGATATTTATTTTTCTAACGGAGCGTTTGGAACCGAAAGTGAAGACAGACGGAGCTGTGTTTTAGGCTACTTCAGTGGGCGGATAAAGCGGAGGAGGGCATCCGGGCCTGGCTGCTCCGGAGAGTCGGCTTGAAACGACCGAATTCACCATTTTCAGGTAAATTGGCTCAAATGTCATTTCTTGCTCCACTCTGTCCGATAATGGACTCCGTGACGTTCCACTCTGTCTGACCGCTTCGGACGAAGACTGAACAGTGCTGTGGTGAAATGTCAACACAGAGGAAACGGCAGCAGAAGAATAATTCAGACAGACTCTAGCTGTATATCACATTTTACAGCTACCGTCTGTTTCACCCTTTACACATGGGACTGGTAGATTCGCGCCTGGTGCATATTTTAAACCTCTTACTTCGTTATACTGGCTGCAAATAGTCTGGTTTGTTTACATATTGGCAGCCAGGCGACAGGAACCCTATTGTAAATGTTAGAGGCATATTGTAGAAAGATCACAGACAAACTGCTAGAATATGAGTGCTAACATCAAATATAAGAGAGAAGAACATTCCTGCAGTATTGGTGATTTCTGGACCAGCAACAAACAGCAGCAGCCTAATGCAGGAATGTCATTACAACATCTCCTCAGCTACCAACAATCCATGCTACTGTAAAGTCAATATGTAAAACTGCAGACACATTTAAATACATTACATAACTTTTCTAGCTATTTGAAACAGCTTTATCATTAATCTTTGCCTACAAGCAGAGATTCATTATGCCCACACTGGACTGTACTAACGCCATTGAGATTTTCCTTTCACATTTAAAGCAGCAAAGGTTATATTTTCATATGTTTGTTTCAGTACTATTGATACCACGGCAGAAATAATATTCTCAGGCAAGGAAAATAGTATGTTTTGTCTTTTTTAAAATGTATTACCAACCTGTAGACAGGACTAGTACAGATAAAGTAACTGAACACAAACCAGCACACAGTTGATTTTCTTCCTTGTTAATTCATGTACGCCTTGGTAGGGCTGGGCGATATGGACCAAAAGTCATATCCTGATATATTTAGGCTGAATATCGATATACGATATATATCCTGATATTTTTATCGCAAAGTGAGAGCAAATGTTCAGTCACAGTCAAAGCCAAATATGACATGTCACAAGTAGTTTTATTGAAACCTTTTATTTAAATTAACATAAATACTGTATAACAACAGGAGTACCTTTATAAAAAAAAAAAAAAAAAATCAAAGCTCCGTAAAGTGTACATTTATATTAAAAAATGATCTTGAATAAAAGCAGCAGCTTGCCTGGAGCAAGGATCACAATGCAAATTAGAACTCTCTCGATATATCTTTTATATCGCACAGCCCTACTTTATCATTAATCTTTGCCTACAAACAGAGATTCATTATGCCCACACTGGACTGTACTTATCACCATGTACAGTGAGTTTTTCCTTTCACACTTAAAGCTGCAAATGTTATATTTTCATAGTAGAAATCTGGATATTTAATTACTTCTGGCATTTGCTTATATAAAAAAGATGTACTTTAACACACACTTTTCCTGACATTACATAATATAAATCTAAAAACATTTGCATTTCTGTTGTTTGACGTAAGGCGGTCACGATACCAGGATTTTAATGTTTGATTCAGTACCAGTACAAAAAATTAGGGCTGCAACTAATGATTATTTTCATTATCGATTAATCTGTCGATTATTTAGACGATTAATCGATTTGTTGTTTGCTCAATAAAATGTTGAAAAATATCAATCAGTGTTTCCCAAACCACAAGATGACGTCCTCAAATCTCTTGTTTTGTCCACAAACCAAAGAGTTCCTTTCCTTATTGTCATAAAGGAACAAAAAAAACTGAAATATTCACATTGAAGAAGCTGAAATCAGAGAATTTGGACTTATTGTCTTTAAAAAAACTGCTCAAACCAATTATTTGATTATCAAAATAGTTGACGATTAATTTAATAATTGATTTTTGTTCGATTAATCGAATAATTGTTGCAGCTCTACAAACAATGATAAGCTACTTGATACCTTTTTTGATACCACGGCAGAAATAAGATTCCCAGGCATGGAAAATTGTATGTTTTGTCTTTTTTTTATTTATTACCAACCTGCAGACAGGACTGGTACAGAAAAGTAACTGAACACAAACCAGCACACAGTTGATTTTCTTCCCTGTTGATTCATCTACGCCTTGGGTGGAAAATCTGATTATACATCTGTTATGCTTTTAAATAGCTTCGGTACTTTTGATATTATCACATGTATAATTAACAGAGATTGTATCATTTTAAACACATGGTATTGAAAAAGTAACCAAGTATTGGTGCTTCTGATAATCTAGCTCGAAGTGCCTTTGGCTTTTTTTTATGGCCACCTGACCTAAAATCTGAAACATTGTGAATGCGCCATCTTTTGTCACCCTGGAAACAGTGAGATATAAGTAAATTGTTAGATAAACTGTGAAAACTCCTTAAAGCAGGGGTCTCAAACTCAATTACCTGGGGGCTGCTGGAGGCAGTGTCAAAATGACCAAAAAAATACACAAAATACTAAAAAAAGACACAAAATGACAGAAAAAAACCCTAAATTACTTAAAAAATACACAAAATGACCAGAAAAAGACACAAAATTACTTAAAAAGACACAAAATGACCAGAAAAAGACACAAAATTACAAAAAAGACACACAATGATCATAAAAAGATACAAAATGACCAAAAAAGACACAAAATTACAAAAAAACACAAAATGACTGAAAAAAACAGAAAATGACCCAAAAAATACACAAAATGACAGAAAAAACCTAAATTACTTAAAAAAGACACAAAATGACCAGAAAAAGACACAAAATTACTAAAAAAAAGACACAAAATGACCAAAAAAGACACAAAATTACAAAAAACACAAAATGACTGAAAAAAACACAAAATGACCAAAAAAATGCACAAAATGACAGAAAAAAACCTAAATTACTTAAAAAAAGAAACAAAATGACCAAAAAAAGACACAAAATTATTTTAAAAAAATACAAAAAAAGGAATTAAAGGGACCTTCCACACACAACACGGTAAAGTTTGAGACCCATGCCTTGAAGCTTCTAAACATGCTTAATTTTATCAGAAATGACAGTCAGTGTGTATAGGACGGTTGTTAATCATGATATTATAATAGCATGTTGTCACACTGTGTGAATCAGTAGATGATAACCGGCCTTATCGACCTCCTACTGTTCATTTAGGCTCTTTGCCACTTCCTGTTTGACCTGGATTTACTTCCACTGGCCTTCATCTGGAACGACTGGACGCTCATTTGTGTGCGAGTGTGTATCAGTGTGTGTATTGACCCATATTCAGATGTAGGCTGTTGGCTGTGAGAGTGATACACCCCCAGAGGACAAAGTAATTACCCTGACAGCCCCCTCCCCATGTCTATGGGCCGTATAGCAGCGCTGCTATTGATCTGTCTCTGCATTATGTCGCATACAGCCGGATACATGAGAGCTGAGAGCATGTGCACACACTCTTTCTCACTTTTTCCCCTGGGACTGGTGTATATGAATAGATACAGTGAGTCTCCTAGCAGAGTTTAGGTTGGAGGTGTGTGATTGGTTTCGATTTGAGAAATTAAAGTGCCATGTGACCTGTCACTGATTGGCTGGAAACTTACAGTTGGAGCAAAAGACAGTGAGTAAAGTCAGAGTGAGAGTTTTAAGGTAGAAGCTCATAGTCAACTTCTACATGTGCTGTTAAAGGGGCATTCCACCGGTTTTACATATCACACTCAGTTTATCATGCACTGTAAACAAAAAAAACCCCTGTTGCTTTTACGGTAAAAAAACGGCAGCTGTGGTTGCCAGAACTTTACCGTAATAAATACGGTGCAACTGTTTCTAATATTAATAAAATTGATATTGGCACTGTTGATTTCACATTTAGATTGCCATTTTATTCCATTTTTTACCGTAAAAAATAAAAAGTGTTTCCATCAAAAGAAACGCTGTTCTGCCATATAATGGACAAGAAATTGCTTTATAAATGCCGCATGAATTAAAGATTTTACCATTAAATATTACAGTATATTTTTGTTAGAGATATGGTGTTTAAAAAAGTAGAGAGAAAGTATTTTTTACAAAAAATAAATGCAAAAATGACAGTGATGCTTGTATATATATATTACAGTATATTTTTTGCTACAAACAAGGTGCCATTATATTTTACAGTGGAGTCATTTATTTTTCAAAAAGAAAATGTAAAAATTACTGTTTTGGCTGATATATACAGTTACGGTGTTTCATTGTTACTGAAACTGAATTAACTAATTGATCATTTTATGGTCTTTTACTGTCATGGTTTAGCAGTTTTCACCGTAAAATCTACAGACATTTTTTACAGTGTGAAGACTTCCTTTGAGACTGTTGAAAAAAAATTCTGTTCCTCTCGAAGACATTTTTTTGATAAGTTTGATAAAGTAACCCTGATGATGTCATTGGGGGTTTTCTAGACAGGCGTAGAGGCTGCAAATTTGCAGTGGAAAGCCTTGGCCTTTACTGCTTTGATTTGGACCATTCATTTTTGTCCCTTGTGTAATCTCTGTAAACGGATATCCGCATTTAAAGACAGAATCAGATCAATGCACTTATTGCACACAGTACACCACCGACAACTACATACATGCTTTCTGGTACTGTACACCAATTAGAACATTTTGGATGCAAGTCACAGATCATCTATCACATAAATTAGACTGCTGCATCCCACTATCCCCTCAACTCTGCCTCTTAGGAGACATGTCATCAATACAATTACATAATCACAGTATCACTACACTGTTTACAGCCCTAGCTGTCGCCAAGAAAAGAATCCTCCTAAACTGGAAAACAAGAAAAAACTGAACATCACACAAGAATTTGTTAATAGATCAAATCTCAATGGAAAAAATGTCAGCATCAATTAATCACAACATACCCCGATTCAACAAAACTTGGTTGACATTTATTAAAAAATGAACCTCTACAAATGCCTGATCCCAACACTTTGCAACACACCTATTTTTTTATTTATTTAATATCCACACATATATACAAGAACTTATAAATACAAAGTACGCGCACACTTACACACACACTCACTCACACATACGCATATATAGCATTTACATTAAATTCCCCCATTGGTCGGTCTGTCTGTCTGTCTGTCTAAATCAATAGGTAGATCTTTCTATCTGGACTGTTTTTGTAAGGTTATTTGCATGGCCTTCGTTTAGAAAATATATTTGTTAACTATCAGAAATCAATGTTAACAACACCTGGTGTTGTAAATATCTACTTTCTATTTCTTTTTTTTTATTATTTACCTTATTTTCTGTTTAAGTTGTTTGACCTTTTCTTGTTCTGTAAATAAAAATAAATAAAATAGTCCTCCAAAAGTGGGGGGGTGGTGGTGGTGGGCACACACAAAAAAAAAAGAGAGAATTTGTAGGTAGCGGAACAGTGTTTTGGTACTGGAGGCGTTCTGGTTTCCATTTGTATTCCGCTTGTATGTGTGGCATGTGGAAAATAAAATGTTTAATGGAATACTATAGGAAAATTAATTGCATCGGGTGCACTGTACGGACATATTGGACATTATAGAAGTTATTTTCATCATCACACAGTCACAGACTCACACTAGTGAGGATGTGAACACAGAGAGCAGCTTGGATGATGTTTCACTATGTTTTCTCTTTATTGTCTCTGAACAGGATGAGTGAGATTTGTGAATCATGATTTCTTCTGTTGTTAAAATAAGAGCTACCAGCAGGAATGACACGTTAATGCTATTAAAGAACACTTTGTAATGCTAATGATTTCGTTTTGCTAAATAGTTTTTCAGCCCTGTGCTGCTTACAGATCTGATTGTTCAGCACTTAATCCTTCCTAATGAACCAAAAGTAAATTTCACTTTAAATTACAACTTAGCTGTACAGTAAACAAGTAAATAGCAATATGGACGAGTACAATATCCAAGTCACAGGAAGGTGCGATCTTAGTCAAAGGCAAAACAGTTGAATGTGTCATTTCAGTCTGTGGAGAAAATGCTTTTTGAACCACAGGAGTACTTTTTGCTGCAATCCTGCGAGTGTCCATTTGTAGAGTTCCATAGTCCAGAACACAGGGCTTCTTCCTGTAAACTTCTCTTTTTGCTCCAAACCACGTCTGACCAATGAGTCGAGTGAAGTTTGAGAAAAAAGTCAAAATGAGAAAAAAAGTTGAAGCCATGAAGAAAAAGTTAAAACAACAAGAAAGAAGTCGAAGTCGCAAGAAAAAAGTCAAAATCATGAAAAAAATGTTAAAATGAGAAAAAAAGTCGAAATCATGGAAAAAAGTAAAAATAACGAAAAAATAGTCAAAATAATGAGAAAAAAGTTGAAGTCACAAGAAAAAAGTCAAAATGAAAAAAAAAATCTTCTTCCTGTAAACCTCTCTTTTGGCTCCAGCCCAGACACATCTGACCAGTGAGTTGAGTAAAGTTCTCACAGTGTTTGTAGTGATTAGAGACCGACCAATGTGGGATTTTGAGGCCAATACTGATCTCAAAGGGGGAAAATTAATTGCATAGGGTGTACTGTATTGATGATGAGAAAAATCGGACATACTGGACATTATAGAAGTTAATGATGCTGTATAAGACACAATTTAACGATCTTAAATATTTCTGAAACGCTGCATGCCAGAGATGTACTTTTTTTGCCCAGAAGCTAACTGCTGTGCTGCTCCAACAAGCACTCCGTTGTGATCTTATCCTGTTCATGAGCTTTGTAATCCAGCCTTGAACTGCCCACAGTGGCTAAATCAGCCGGTGGGTTCCAAGATTTTCTTAATGGATAACTTGATGGAAGTCCAGTGTGAAATCATTGGAGTGTCCCTGTAACTTGTGCATAGGGCTGGGCGATATGGACCAAAAGTCACATCCCGATATATTTAGGCTGAATATTGATATACGATATATATCTCGATATTTTTGTCGCAAAGTGAGAGCAAATGTTCAGTCAAAGTCAAATATGACATGTCACAAGTAGCTTTATTGAAACCATTTATTTAAGTGAACATAAATACTGTATAACAACAGGAGAACCTTTTTTTTTTTTTAAATCAAAGCTCCATAAAGTACACATTTAAAATAAAAAACATCTTAAATAAAAGTAGCCTATGAAATAAAATAGGCCAATCTTTTTCTGAAATAAATATATTCATATGAGAAAAGAATAACGAACATTACAAAATAACTAAATATGTCAAACCCTAGTAAGGGCAGCATTTATATATAAAGAAAGAAAAAAATTGAACTATATCGATATATGCAATATGGTCTAATTCCATATCACATTTAAAAATATATTGATATATCTTTTATATTGATATATCGCCCAGCCCTACTCGTGCAGACACTGAAGCAACAGGATCAGAGATGATCCTTGTTAGAGAAATCTGTGAAATGCAGTTGATGACATTAGAGTCCTGGTCTGTGAGACAAACAGCTGAAATGTTCTTATGGAGTGCCAGTCAGAATCAAGGAGGCATGTGGACAAACCAGAGCAACTTAAAAGTGCTCATCTCTATATTACTCACATATACTGCAAGCCAAACATAACTGTAGTATAAGTATATATATATATATATATATATATATATATATATATAATAACACTAAGCTACACTGTAAAAAATATTCTGTTTAATTTACGGTATCATACCAGCAGCTTTGGTTGCCAGAACTTCACAATAAAAATTACAGTGAGTGGGTTTTCTACTGTAAATTTAAATGTAAATATCAGCAAAAACTGTAATTTAGACTGAATATTCCCGTTATTTTTAGGGTAATTGTGTCATTCATTCACACATCATCGTATTTCTACATTTATTTTACATGGAAATGTTATATTTTTACAACAAAACTGTGTGTTTCCTGCAGTTAATGACAGTAGTAAAAGTTTTGCTATTCTTTGATTTACAGTAATTAAAATACGGTGATATCCAATTTTTTATTTTACGCCATATTTCTGATGTAATTTGACAGTGTTTTGCTGTTATTTCTACAAACATTTTTTACAGTGTGTATTATAAAGTGTATCTCACAAAAACATCGTCTGCGGTGCAATGCATGGCGATATCCCACCATGCTTTGCAACAGCGCTAACTGCTCTTACTGATGATCAGCCTCCAAAACACTGTTGCTATTGACAACCAGGCCAGCAGCTTGCTACTTCTCTCTTTCTCCCTCTCTCTCTTTCTCTCTCCCGTTTATGTAACTTCAACAAGTGCTATGTTTTATTGATCAGAGAGGTGTGTGTCTGTGTGTGTGAGTGTGTGCGTGTGTGTGTTTCTGCGTTTGCACATGCATCTCTTTGTGTATCTTTTGATCTTTTAATGAATTTAAGATCTTTTTATATGTTTCTGTCCTTGTTCTTTGTGTGTCTGTATGACCATCTATGTCTCTGTTGGAATGTTCAGTGAATGAAGCACTGTATGTACGAAAGCATTATGTACGTGTGTGTAAATGATTCTCAGGGTGTGTGTGTGTGATCATGGGTTTTGTTGTGTGTCCGTGTGTGTTGCTCAATATGATCCTTCTCCTCTTCCTCTTCTTTGTTGGTGAGAAATGCCCAGCGCTGTCTGTTAGTTATTTATCGTTTCTTTTTAAGGAAGTTCCTTTGTACGAACTGTAAAAAGCAGCAGAATGTAACTAAATCTGAGAGGAGGACTTGCTTCCAGCCCCCGGGGCTGATGGGAAACGTCTCCCTGCCACTGCACTGCCACAGGGTGGGCATCATGTAGGTGAAGTAGTAATTATTGGGTTTTTTTGGGGTCTGACTAATTCTAGGGCTGCAGAATGAAGACAATTAGTGTGGGCTGGGTGCAGCGAGAACACACAATTACACACAATGTAGCCATATGAACACACACACACACACACACACACACACACACACACTGATGAAGAATGTTATGTGAGCCATGCAAGGAATGTGCATCTCTCTCTCTTTCTCTCTCACCGACACACACACACACACAGCTTTTTTCAAGCTTGAAAAAAAGTCAAAAATGTAGGTCATACTGTATCAAACACCTTTGTAAGCCTACTTGTGTGTGTGTGTGTGTGTGTGTGTGTGTGTGATCTTACAGCGAAACAAAGCCATAATATAATAATTGTGTGTGTGCTGTGGTGTCATCTTGTATGAATGTGTTTGGGTGTCAGATGTTTGGTCTTGTAGGACAACTGTGTGTGTGTGTTTGTGTGTGTGATAGTGGAAAAGAGAATGGATGAGTGTGTTAGTCTTTGTCTTTGTTCTCTCACACTCACACACACATTGTACAGTGTGCTGTAATATTCAGTTTTGTCTCCCTATACACACAGACACAAACACACACACACACACACACACACACACACACACACACACACACACTGTCTTTCATTATGCCTGTATATTTTGGCATCACATCTTGTCCAGTTGCCCTCAGGATAAAGTATCCCACCATGCTTTGCCGTGTGTGTGTGTGTGTGTTGTTGTACTTCCTACATAGTGAGAACCAGAACACGTTTTTAACCAACAGAGTGAGGACATTTTTGCAAAGTGAGGACATTTCGGCCGCTCCTGACTTCTTCAAAGACTTGTTTGAGATTTCAGACTTTGTTTTAAGGGTTAAGGTTACATGATAATGATAATTAACTTAAACTGTATTGTGTGGTTACAAAACTAACTAAAATTATAGTGTAAATGTCCTTAGTTTTCGTCTTTGTCAACTTTTTTCATACATAATGAAAATGGATAAGACAAAGGCAATAAAGGCAAAATTTACTGTGACCTCTTTTAAGCTCCCACCCAACAAATACCCCATTACAAAAAACTATTACTAGTATTTATTTGTTTGAAATGCTTTAGTTTTAGCTTAGTTTTTATTAAACTAAAACTAGGAAACTCCCTCTGAAAACTCATTAAAATGAACTGAAAATAACAACAAAAATTCACAACAAAATGAAAAATAAAACTAATGAAAAATCCAAAACTATTATAACCTTGCAAGGGAATTCACTGTTCCAATGAGGCCCCCCACAAAGATAGAAGTACAAGAATGTGTGTGCGTGCGTGCGTGCGTGTGCGTGTGTGTGGGAGGGTTTAGTTGTGTGGCTGAGATTGGCTCATAATCTGAAGATTAAGCGGTGGCATTGTTAGAGCAGCAGTAGACAGGATTACACACACACACACACACACACACACAGAGGTCACACTTTAAAATAAACAGACCTGCAGCTCATTCATGAAGTCACTTTCCCTTCCGTGGTGAGCACTCACTGTCGCTGTGAACTCCAGTGGTGTCGTTTCACAGCGAAGATGCTGAAATATTCATTATCACACACTCACACACTCACACTAGTGAGGATGTGAACACATAGAGCAGCTTGGATGATGTTTTACTCTGTTTTCTCTTTATTGTCTCTGAACAGGATGAGTGAGATTTGTGAATCATGATTTCTTCTGTTCTAAAAATAAGAGCTACCAGTAGGAATGACACCTTAATGCTATTAAAGAACACTTTGTAATGCTAATGATTTCTTTTTGCTTAATAGTTTTTCAGCCCTGTGCTGCTTACAGATCTGATTATTCAGCACTTGTGAAGTGAAGTAAATTTCACTTTCAATTACAATTAAGCTGTACAGTAAACTCAAACTATCAAAATTGCAATATCTACAAGAACAATATCCAAATCACAGGAAGGTGCGATCTTAGTTAAAGTCATAACAGTTGAATGTGTCATTTCAGTCTGTTTCAGTCTGTGGAGAAAATGCTTTTTGAACCACAGGAGTACTTTTTGCTGCAATACTGCAAGTGTCCATTCAAAGAGTTCCATAGTCCAGAACACAGGGTCTTCTTCCTGTAAACTTCTCTTTTTGCTCCAAACCCCAGACACATCTGACCAATTAATAGGAATAAAATGTATAGCTTAATAAACATCATTAATTAATTAAAATAATGAATAGCTAACACCAGTTCTCAATTACATTACGTTTTCTGAATGATATATTGTGGGGGAAAAAGTTTTCATAACAGCGCATATCGGACATCATTTACACCAATATTGAATATATATCTGTGTTTACATCAACTAATACAGAACAGATCAAACAAACTATAGGTTAAAAAACGCCCTTAAAAAAATTCCAGGGGCCTCATGTTTCTAAGAGTGCGTAGCTTTCATACTGAAAAATGGCGTACTCCCAAAACTAGAAAAGTATGTACGCAAACTCACCTCCACATGTATCAAACTGTGCTTATGCCAGATTCTGCACCTTTCCGTGATACCTCCCAATCAGCGTTAGCCTGGCTAACACCAGACTAATCACAAATGAGATTAGTCTGGAAACCAGCCATTCATTTCTCCGTAGAGGAGGCGTGGTTTACGATCCTCCAGAGCCGTTTATTGGGCGCTAAGAATGTCTATCAAAATCATCTGCACGTAGCTCTTAGCCAATCGTATCAGTTATACCAGATGACATATGTAGAGCGACAGAAATGAATGTTTACATAGCCGTACTAGCTCATCTCTTTGAGACTAAAATGCTCAATTCTGCTTCTGCAACGTTTTTCTGCAGCATGTTCTGACTCTGGTTGCTCTGTAGTTTCAGCTCACAGTCTACCGGCAGTGTTGGTGTGTGTGTGTGTGTGTCTGTGAGAGAGTGTTGCTGCAGCTTTGCTTCTCCAGTTCTCGCAGTGAAACAGGAGTGTAAAGTCAAACGTTGTTCTTCTTTTAAAATCAACTTTCGCTCTAAACTATTTAAAACATCTACAGCTAAAGAGAGTTTCGCGTCTGCTGCAGCCATGTTGGATCCGTACGAAAACTACAAAACTACAAGCTTCCGTGTGCCGAGTAGTATGCGTCATCATCTTGCCGTCCCTCCCCGTTCTGTGATTGGATCCCTAAAACAGGGCTAAGAAACGGCCCTGGTTGCTAGACCGCCTGCAGGTGAGTGAGCAAGGCAGTATGGGTATACCCAGGCTAAATCAGCGTGGAACTGAGCGAACATGCATGTGCCACCAGCCACGCCCTGGCTCCTCCCACAAATGAATACGGATGACATGCAAATGACTATAAATTGCCGGCCTGCCCGCTGATTATGGACAAAACAATGAGAAATCAACGTACTGCCACTGCGCACGAGGTGGACGTGGTGATCTCCGAGGTGGAGGCAGGAAAAAAGTAAGCAGCAGTACACAGGTGAAATCTAAAATATAATAATAGATGAAAAAAATCATCTATCCCCCTCATGTCTAAAACGGGTTAATAAGGTCGGAAAAACGGCATTTTCCTCCATTGTCAGAGAGCTATAAACTGTAAACACAAAGCCAGTTGTGTGTAGTTTGAGTTGAGACATGAAACACATTTTGAATAGAGCATAAAAGACAGTTGTTTCTGCCAAACAAAAGTTATAGGTGCCACCGCACATTCTCATGGCACCTCGAAAGATTGTGCAGCAGTCCGCACATTCTCACGGCAAGTTCACTTTTCATGCGTGTGCGGAAAAAAACAGTGTACGCAATGCGTTGATACATGAGGCCCCAGGGCTGTATTTCTGGTGTGCATTATACAACCTGATTCCAAAAAAGTTGGGACACTATCTAAAAACCGATCAAAACTGAATCTTTTGCAACCTTCAAATATATTACAAAGACAAGATATCTAATGCTCAAACTAAGAAATGTGTAAAGACATACAGTCATTCTGAATTTGATGCCTTTTGTTTTGATTTGTTTCACACAGTGTGCAGGTTTTTTGGAATCAGGGTAAAATATCAAATGTTTTTCACAATTTAAGTTCCTAATTTAAGTTTTATGTGCATGCACACATATGTGGCACAGTGTTGGTGCCAAGTACAGTCAGCTGTTGGCATTCTGCTGTTCAGTACATCCCGTCCTACACAACTCTCACCATCTGCCTTATTCTCTACTTTGTCTATTTTTTGCAACCTTTCTCACATAATCACAACAATAAAACCATTCCATGTGCAGAAACATTTGGTTGATTTCACAGTTAAATAGAGTTTTGAGAGGATGTTGCTCTGCTCTGGATTTGAACCTGTGAACTCTGGGATGTGAAGACAGACTGCTCTGACTTCACAGCCTCCTCTTACTTTAAATTCCAGTCTCGGCATAAAAGTGAGTTTCCTTTTAATCTCAAGTAGGAATCTCTAATTATCCCTCTTTCTTCCCGGCGGGTTAATCATTGCCTCACAGACAAGCGCTATCTGCAATCAGTGCCAAGAAAGAGCATCGAAAGTTCACAGGAAACGGTCACCAAAATAGGATCGCTCATGAAACCCAGAAAGAAAAAATATCTGGGCCTTGTTACTTCTTAACGTAGCCATTTTTAATTTATTCTGTCAGACCGCTGTAATGGCAGAAGCTTCCCAATATTCCTCTCGGATTTTATGTCCCCGCATTAGCACCAGTAAGCATCTCATTCATTATTATCTGAAAGGTCGGATCAATTCGAGGTCAGTATCACTTCGTTTGCACACACTAATAATCTGGTCTAATCAGATTAACGCAACACTCCTTACACGTGTAGTGACACCAGCCACGGCTGAACACAATAAGAACACTGCAAAAAAGGGTGTCTAAAACAAGATAAAAGCACTAAATCTGAGGGAAATGATTAAATCTAAATTAAATCTAGAAATAAGCATGTTGAACGCTTAAAATAAGAAATTAACTCTTAAAACAAGATCAATTAAAGCTGCAAGCAGCGTTGAAATGGCCCGAGCAGAGTGCACTGACAATTATTTGTTTCTTAAGTAATATAATGAAGTAATATATATATATATTTTAATTAATTAATTTATTTATTCTATTTACATTTTAGTAATACCGCTTTCTCTGCCTAATAATGACACATAATATTTATTATATTAATTTAATATTATTATCATATATTAATACTTAACTGCTAGATCTATAACTGACACACACACACACACACGCACACACACACGGGTACCATTATTGTCGTTGTTTAATATTCACTCCCTGTCTGTCTATGTCACTGTATATTATTGCATAATAAAACTTTTTTTTTTCAAAGATAAAAAACAACTTTAAATTTAGAAGTGTAAGATAATTGATATTGTTGTAAGAGTTAGTTTCTTATTTTTAGTGTTCAACATGCTTATTTCTAGATTTAACAATCTTAATTTTAGAAATCTTGTCAAGTGAAATTATCTGTCCATGCAGCAAGATCATTTCCCTCAGATTTAGTGTTTTTATCTTGTTTTTAGACACCTTTTTTTGCAGTGAAGCTACAAAAACTCTTTATCAACAGAAAGCCCACGGATGGAGAGATTAGAGTACAATTCTAAACCGTTTGATTGAAGGAGATCTCCGGGAAGCCCACCACTGCCGTAAGCACATGGCATCAAAGATAGAAACTAGATAAAAACAGTAAACAGTAAACAGCTGTCCCTCATGAATGCTGCAGAGTTACAGGGAGGCGAGAAATATAAAATTGGCTCCATCATGTTTCTTGATCGTCAGCTGCAGGGGAAGAGAGAGAGGAGTAGTGAATCCAATATGAGAAACATCACTTGACTATATTTTGGGATAAAAACAATCAACAGGGTCCAGAATCATTTCACACACAGTGAGATACTGAACATCATGACCAATAGATTATATGCACTCCTAGGAAATACACTTGTTCGCTTCCTTGCTGTCCGTCTTTACAGTAAATATGATGCTACCACCAGCAGCTGGTTAACTTGGAAGAACACAGAGTGGAAACTGAGAGAAACAGCCACAAGGGGTTATGTGCCAGACTATTTCTTGGCCGTGCACAGTAACTTCCTGTGTTGTTCCTCACCATGATGTTGCTAATTTTGTAAGGATTAAACACTCAGAATTTAAAGTGTAAATTTGTGAGTTTTAGAGATGTTTCTAGGCAAATTGTGATACAGAGTCAGGCTAACTTTTTCCCAGTGTTTCTTGTGTTTATGCTAAACTAAGCAAATTAGTTGATTGTCTGTCTAAATCAATAGGTAGATCTTTCTATCTTGACTGTTTTTGTAAGATTATTTGCATGGCCTTTGTTTAGAAAATATGTAACATCTGAGAACATTGACTTTTTTTTTTAATTAATAGAGTTTTGTGTGAAAATCTACATATTTGTCAAAGTAGGGTATCAAAGGGCTGGGCGATATGGACCAAAAGTCATATCCCGATATATTCAGGCTGAATATCGATATACAATATATATTCCGATATTTTTATTGCAATGTGAGAGCAAATGATCAGTCAAAGTCAAATATGACATGTCACAAGTAGTTTTATTGAAATCGTTTATTTAAGTGAATTTAAATACTGTATAACAACAGGAGTAACTTTTTTTTTCTCAAATCAAAGCTCCATAAAGTGCTCATTTAAATAAATATCTTAAATAAAAAAAGCCTATGAAATAAAATAGCCCAATCTTTTTCCGAATATATTTATATAAGGAAAGAATAACGAACATTACAAAATAACTAAATATGACAAACCCTCGAAAGGGCAGAATTGATATAAAATGAAAGAAAAAAATAGAACTATATCTATATATCCGATATGGTCTAATTCCATATCTCATTTAAAAGTATAATGATATATCTTTTATATCGATATATATCGCCCAGCCCTACTCTCTATGGAACCTACAGTAAAATTTTAATACTCAGCTGTCGGCTTAAAATGTCCATTTATTTTTTCTAATTCGATGAACTCTAGCAATCAGAATTGGCAGCTTTAATCAAGCTTTGTGTGTCGCCTGAAGCACCTGAAGTAGGCACACAGAGATTCTTTGGCCAGTAAATATCTGATGTAATGAATTTATGGGAAATGTTGCGTCTTTGTCTCCTGCTGGGATGTCCCACCTGGCTTGGCACAAAGACGGAAAAGAGCCCACAGCCACTATTGGATGGTGTGAAGGACACACACACACACACACACACACACACACACACACACACACACACACACACACACACACACACACACACACAGAGAGAGAGAAGGGCACCTCAGGGAGTGAACACCTGTTCCCACAGGCCCTGGGGTGAATGGAGATGGATTTGGAGTCTGTGTTCAGGGGAGTGGTGGGGCGTGAGAAAGAGGATGCATGTTGAAGAGCTATAAAACAGACAGAAGAGGAGGAGGAGAGGTGATAATGGAGGGAGGGAGGTTAAAGTCCTGTTGTTCTGTTGTGTAAGACAACCTGCCATCCTTAGAAATCTCTCTGTGGTGGAGCGTTGCTTTTGTTTTTGTGTTGTTGGGTGTGGGCGACTGGAGCTGTTGTTGCTTTCATCTGTCTGAGTACATGTCAGAGCTGCAGTTGGCAACTTTGCATGTGGAAGACCCCAACTGGCAGTGTTTGTGGAGTTATTTTCCATGCAGCATTTCAAAGTAAAAGCATTGAAATTTGTCAGTATTCAGCTATCTTATTCTATCTGGACTATTTTTGTAAGGCTATTTGCATGGCCTTCATTTAGAAAATATGTAACATCTGAGAACGTTGACTTGTTTTTTAAAATGAATAGAGTTTTGTGTAAAAATCTACATATTTCTCAAAGTAGGGTATCAAAAAATAATTTTGGTATCTCTATTAGGGCTGGGCAATATGGACCAAAAGTCATATCCCGATATATTTAGGCTAAATATCGATATACGATATATATCCTGATATTTTTATTGCAATGTGAGAGCAAATGATCAGTCAGAGTCAAAGCCAGATATGGCATGTCACAAGTAGTTTTATTGAAATCATGTATTCAAGTGAACTTAAATACTGTATAACAACAGGAGCACCTTTTTTTCCCTCAGATCAAGGATTTTTTTCCAAAATATATTTATATAAGAAAAGAATAACAAACATTTAAAAAATAACTAAATATGACAAACCCTAGAAAGGGCAGCATTTATATATAAAGAAAGAAAAAAATGGAACTATATCAATATATCCGATATGGTCTAATTCCATACCTCATTTAAATCGCCCAGCCCTACTCTCTATTGAACCTCGAGTAAAATTTTAAAACCCAGCTGTCAGCTAAAAATGTCCATTTATTGTTTCTGATTCAATGAAATCTAGCAATAAGAATTGGCAGTGTTTGTGGAGTTATTTTCCATGCAGCATTTCAAAGTAATAGCATTGAAATTTGTCAGTATTCAGCTGAATATGCTCCTTTTTTTTTTTTTTTTTTTAATCAGACAGAGAGACTTTTCTCTGGGAAAGGACTGAACACTCTTGACATTTTCATCAACTAAACGAGAAGATTTCTAAAGCTGTTTTGCATTTGTCAGACATAATTTGCCATTGCTCTTCCATTATATATTCAAAAGTCTATTTCAGTTCCCGTCACAAAATTTTGCAGTGTTAACAAAGGTCCTCTTTGAGTATGTTTTGCTGAGCTCTTCTTTTCCTTTTAGCGTCTTGTATTTAAGTAGAAAAATTAGCATAATACACTCTCATTGGGGAAACAGCTTGTGTAAGTAAGTGTGTGTGTGTGTGTGTGTGTGTGCTTGTCATCTTAAGCTCTTACAGTTTCCCATCTCTCCACTGGAATGTGCCATCTCCAGCTGTGTGTTTGGATTCACCAACCAAACATCCAGACAGGAAAACACACATTCTTGTACGTTGTGCTCATCAAGCTGTGTGTGTGTGTGTGTGTGTGTGTGTGTTGGACAGACCGGAAGCTTCTCGTTAACCCTCGTTAGTCTGCTGTGGATGTAATGAGACAGAGGGACATTATGTAACAAACAGACCAGAGGAGAAGGACGGTGTTGATTTCACAAACACAGTGAGGTGGCATTGTTTCTGTGTGCTATAGCAGCAGATCATTTCAGCTGTGGGTGCAAAGAGAGGGTTAACAGCAGGTGGTTAATGTTTATCGAACAAAATAATTATTTCTGCCATAAATAGAGTTTTATCTGCTGAAGGCCGTGTGTGCATTTACATCTTACTGTTAGACTCTATAGACAGCACATATAGTCCATTTAGACACAACGCAAACATTTTAAATCTGCAGTTGGCAAGAGGCAACAAACTTGGACTTGTAGCTCATTATGCAGCTATGCACACAGTAAGTGTCAACAAATCACTTGTTTATACAGTCAGAAGCTACAATGAGATAAACAGAGCAACATGAACGTCATACATGTCCAATAAAACCGCCTCGCATATGTGGCAGGAACCAGATGCACCAGATAACAACCACCTTCACTACACAAACAACACAGTCAATGTATAAATGCAAGAGGGAACAGTGTGATCTCATGGTAATCACAGTTATTTCTGCAGTAGATAATAAATAAATAATTGTGTCCTATCTCGTCACAAAAGCTGCTTGTACTTGTTTAATCGGGAGAAAATCTTACTTCAACTCTCTAACCATAGAGAAAGCAGAGGTTTTTTTTAACTGTTTTTAATTTAAGCTTATTTGAGCTTAGAAATGGCAACAACTAGATGGATGAGAGTGCTGAAACCAAACCATTATAGAAAAAGTTGTGAGCCATAAAACCAAGAAAATGAGCTGAAAGACAACTTCCTAACTGCAGAGTGTTTTGATCCTGGACTGCACCAACTCCCCTGGATGAGCACTGCAGTGAGACTCTACTTCCTCTGCCCGCTCAACCTCCTACAGACACCTGTTGACTGTCTGCTGCTGTCTGGGGCCTAGTAAGGTTTTTTCCATAGCAACTGCTATGTAATAGCTTTTTGTCATTCCAGCGAGCTGAGACAGGGACTGATTAGGTATTGGGTAAAGGCGGTCTCAGGCTTACACGCTCAAACTCCCACATATACAGATATGCATACACCACCTCTGTCATATTGTATGTGTGTTTTATACGTTTTGGACGGTTGGATGGTACCTTTCGTTGTACTAGTACTTGTTACTCTGTGCAATGACAATAAAGGCTTCTGATTCTGATTCTGAACTCTCTGTCAGATCAGCAGGCTTTTTGTTAGGTTAGACCCAGCCAAGCCCGCTGTGACTCCCAGTGTTGGGGTTTGCGCTGGCTGAATTCGAGGTACTAAAGCCGCTAACTGAAGGTCTGTCTCTGGAGCTGCTGCGTGCCTGCTCTCTTCCTGGCAAAGCAGTCTCCTTAAGACGAGGAGTTAGGCAGAGGGACCTCAGGGTGCCAGCCCTGCGATAGTCTGGCAACCTGTCCAGGGTATACCCCGCCTGTCTCCTATTGTCAGATAAGGATAATGGATGGATGGATGGACCTCAGGGTGTGCTAGCTAGCTAACTGTCTCATCTTTAGTCTGTTAGACAGTACATTTATAAAATTTAGTGCTATTTTCTAAGCTACTATAACTGTCATATTTCGTGGCACATGCATGACCACAGTTCCGAGGGGACACAGCCACCGAAATGTCATTTGTCCCAGTTTGTCACTTTGCCTGAAGAGAAATTGCTGCACTCACGCTGTTGTTTATTTGATTGTCATGACTTCATGAGTGATAAGGTTGGTTGATTCCTACATATGGCATATTGGCATAGGATGTCCAATGATCTGTGCTGTGTTCAAACTGAGTCAAATCCAAACCAGTGACAATAATTGTTTTGGGATCGCTGTGTAAAGTGAAACCCATTTCAAGCTTCTCCTGCTTCCAGCTGTGCCTCTGCCATGTTTATTTGCTCCCACTCAGCATCCCCAGGCACACAAAAACAGATGCTAGTGCACAAAATATTTTTAGTTTAGATTGCGGTAGAGCAGTCTACCTGCTGCTGAGAGTTCCACCTCCCACTAATTGTGTATGTGTGTTTGTGTGGATTGATTACAATGCCGGTGTGACCAACTGATAAGAGGATCATCTATCCTGCACACAATCTCTGTTTTGTAATTGGAGATGGATAAAGTGCATTGGCTTTGGCATGACCTCGAGCTCACCCCCTCACACAAACACAAACACACGTACACAAACACACCCACACCCACAAATGCACTTATATATATTTATATATACACAGTGTGTTTGTTTCTTTCGAACCTCTCCTTCCCCATGCTGCAAACAGACGACACTGGAGTGTCTGGGCGTGCAGTCAAACCATGGTGTGTGTGTATGTGTGTGCGTGTGTGCGTGTCCTTTGTATGTCTTGTGGCCTGTGGGCTTTGTGTTTGTGTTTGTCATGTGGCAAGAGAGCGACAGGGTAATGCTGCGCCACGTGCTGTTTACATTTCTTTATATGTGTGTATGTGTGTGTGTGCATGTATTCAGCAGGGAGACACTGAAGCCTTCATACCTAAAAATAACGTCTTAGCCCAGCTCGCCCTTCCTCTCCTCAATCTTTATCTTCATTCTTTCCATCTCTCCCATTAAACCCCAAGATTTGTGTTCTTGTTGTTGTTTTCTTCTCGGCTTCTGCATCATGTTTTTGTTTATGTTTGTCCCTGGTAGATTATTTGAGCCGTTGATACACTGAGTGATATACAGGCAGGAGGCACCAGCTCAGAGATGTGATTTTTTTTTTTTTTTTGCCAGATGTAACTGTTATTTTGTACTAGTGAAAACAGAAAAAATAATGTTTTTTGTTTCTATATCATCCATTTTCTGCCAATCTGCCTCTGGGTTGCAGTGGCAGCAGACTAAGAAAGGTTGCCCCTTGAACTTTCCTCTGCTTTTTAATGGGGATCCAAGGTGCCCCAGGTGGGATATATAATCCCTTCTCTTCCTCTGGGTCTACCCCGGGGAGTTCCACAGGGAGGCATCTTGGGGCATCCTAATTACATTCCCAAATCATCTCAACTGGATTCTTTGACTGCGAAGAAGCAACGGTTCTACTCCGATAGCCTTCTGGATGTCCACCTCACAAAGAAAACTCCTTTCTCGAACCTGTGTCTGTGATTGTCTGTCTGTCATTTGTTCGGCCATTACCTAAGATCATAGGTGAGGGTTGGGACGTGGATCAGTTGGTAAATAGAGAGTTTCGCCCTTCAGGCTCAAGTCTCTCATTACCTGCATTACTGTTGATGTCCCACCTATCTGCCTATCATTCTCATGCTCCATCTTAGCCTACAGACCCTGAATTTACCAAAGTCTCTGTTCCAACACAATCACTTAAATCTATCAATTTAGTTTGTCAAATAAGACATAAAATATATAAGACACAATGAGACAAGTCAGTACTGCAGTGAAATGCAATCCTGTCAGCTCCTTTTAACTTGTGCATTATTCATCATAAGCAGAATGTTGCTGCCAGATCGGCACACAGAAAAAAGTAAAACCACAACATTCTGCTGGACACAATCTTCTCCACCTTTTCCTCTGTGTTTGCCCTGATCTCATCATATACTGGCCAGGTAGCAGAGTTGGCAGAAAGAAAGCCCATAAAGTAGTTGGTTAATTGACTCATAGTCATGTCATAATTGTTCATCATAAAAAGTACAACTAATATTTACTTAAGAGCTAAAATTTTGCAAAGCTGACCTAGAAGCGACCGGATGGGTCAATCTAACATCCATTATCTGTACTACACGTGATGGCGATCCGGTCGTTGTTGCAACGAACATTGCCATCACTCTTTAATCCCTCTTTAATCGAACTATGCATAAAAATTGATTTTGGCGTCTAACAGGACTTCTGTCCTTGTCCCAGTTTACATGCAACTGAGAAAATTGAATAACAGACGGGAACGTGTCATCCTCCTCAACACTGGGTGGCGAAATACGTCGTTTCAGCGGGTTGATATGGCGCCCTTTCTGTTGACCTCAGTTTGACACTGCTGCGACCGGCTAACGTGACCGGCCAATGTGACCGGCTAATGTGACCGGCTAATGTGACCGGCTTTTTTATTCCGGGGTCATACGCCAGCGTGGGGGATGGAGCATGTGGAGCATGCGAACATGCGTTGTCTTGTCATACAGGTGAAACTCCTATTCTAATCACATTATCTGGGTGTCTTAATCGGAGTTGGAGAACTCCGACATCAGTCGGACTAACACGTTTACATGCACTTCAGTTGTCCAGTTATAGTCAGATTAAGGCAATAATTTGTTTTTTTCAAGTGTCAGGTAAACATACTGAGTAGAGCTAAAGGCTAAAAATTGATGCACATATTACTCCTATCTGTGTTTACCCTGATGTTTACATTTTAAAACCATGGATCGGACTGGTAGGGCTACATGGTGGTGTTATGGTTAGCACTCTTGCCTCATAGAAAGGGTCACTGGTTCGACTGCGGCTCTTCTGCGTGGAGTTTGGATGTTCTCTCTGGGTCCAACATAAATACTTTATAACAACAGGAGTACCTTTTTTTTATTTAATTATCTTAAATAAAAATAGCCTATGAAATAAAATAGGCCAGCCTTTCTCTGAAATAAATATATTTACATGAGAAAAGAATATTGAACATTACAAAAGAACTAAATATGACAAACCCTAATAAGGGCAACATTTATATATAAAGCAGCTTGCCTGGATCAAGGATCACAGCTCAAATTCGACTATATCGATATATGCGATATGGTCTTTTTCCACATCACATTTTAAAATATATCGATATATCACCCATTGTCCAAAGTCATTCACAAAAAGTACAACTAATATTTCATAAAACAGACATAAGAGCATACATGGCTCGAGAATAGTTTTTTGCATGTGAATTTGCTCTTGTAATGGCAATGTTAGTCACAGCAACGATTGGATGGATTTCAATGAAATAGACAATGGTTCCGAGGAGATGAATCTGAAAAAAATGGTAATCCCTTAACTTCCCATATAATGCCATCATTAGGTCAAAATTTTAATTTGCTCATTACTTAGTTTATGACCAAATACCTGAAAAACTAAACACATTCCCATCAGCCTCAAATGTACGTTATATTTACGGCTCATTAGCATGCAACATGATAAACCTGGCTGGTTCCCAGAAGATGAATCCTATAAAACATGATGAAATCACACCGTTTGTGCTAAATATCAGCTCTGTGGACCCCAGGAAGAGTGTGATTCACTAAAGAATTAAGAATTGATAGAATTAGCATTGTCATCACAGAGTTACCCCCTTTTTTCGACCAAAATGTCCCAGGAACTATGCAACCAGTGGAACTAATCAAAGGAACTAAACATCCCTTTTGTGCATTCCTGTTTGGGTTTCCACTGCATCTGAAGAAGCGTGAAGATTAGGCAAATGAGACCCATGGTGGATTAAAAAAACAACAGCATCTGAAATGCACTTTTCACACTTGGGTAAACAATAACATCCTGTTTTTGCTCGTGGTTGCTGTTGCGTGACTCAGATGTTTATTGATGTAGATTAGTTGCATTGCAGAACAGATTGCAGATCATTTAGATCTCCAGCTGCTACAGTTGGAGTTATTTTTCTCACTTCCAGTAATACCTGTTGTACAATCAAGTGCTGCTAAAAAAAATTACTTTTTAAAATATAATTCTGGTGTCAGTTGTGGACCATTAAGACGTAAAAGTGAAAGCTTATGAAACTGTTTTCTCTTTATCAACTAAAGGCATGTTTTCATTCAGGGTCTTTGGTAATTTCCTATTAATATTAACATTGTAGGCTTTTGTGCTCTTACAGACACAGACAGGGTTATTTCAGCTCGCCCCTCTGGGTCAGTCATGCTGAAGCTCTTTTTTTTTTAGTTTCTCTCGAGCAAAACAAAGGGTCTTTCAGTGGAAAGCGCCCACTGCACCGGGCAGCGGCACTGATGTGCTCATAGCTGCACAAACACATGCTTGTGACTGTACCCGGTTGGGTTCAACTGAAATGGGTGCCTGAAGGCTGATAGTTTGGATTTGAGGCTGATACTCAGGATTCTTACGTTTAACTTTAGCATTTTAAAAAACAACTCAAACATTATATAGACACAAAACTGCAGCCTTCCATTGGGTTCAGAGCTGGAAAAACCATCTACAGAGCTAAAATACAAGGAATCCATAGAAAGTATACTGCCCTACAAAGCCTAACTGCAGTAACTACATTTTTGGTCGAACTTGAGTTGTAACTAAAAATGAACTCCTTGATGTCTGTTTTGTCTTGTGACAAAGTTTTGTATTTCAATTTTGCTTTATTTCAGATAAATAATTATATAAAAACCACAAAATCCAACTCAAAACCAAGCAGTAATTGCACTTGCCACTGTCTTCTTTGGATATATATACTCATTTAAACATAAAAATAATAGACATTATAAGTTTATTTGATAAGGAAATTATTGTCTAGATAGTGATTAAGTAAAATAGTGAGATAAAATGTTATTAAGCCTAAAACATAACATTACTTTATAATATTAATTATAAAATACACAAATCTTTGAATAGAGTTGTGAAATACTTTTAAATAAACTTCTAACAAAATCAATTTGAAAATGTTTATTCACTGAAAAGAAAATATAAAAGCTGAAAGAAGACAACATTGTTATTACTGCACTCTGTTTGTGCATTACTATTACAACCTTTTACACTAGTGCAGTAACTACATTTTTGGGGTCAAAGGTCAAATAAATCATCATGATTTTTGAGCATAAAAATTACATCATCAATACATGTAGAAATAAGTGTCATATCACTTATCTACATGTAACCAATTTGGCTGGCTAGTAAGAAAATGTTAAAAATCTTTAAAGCAGTTTTTCTCAGTTTTACCCTTTGCGTAATTTAAGTTTAGGTTTATTTTTAGGTTTATTTTTATTTGCACAGTTAGAATGACATAAAATGACAAAGATAACATATAGTGTAAAGTGCAGGGAGAGGCAGAACACCCAGATGGGTTTATTTAAAGCCTCCACCTAAAATTCCATAGTTATTAGAAAGTAATAAACTGATAATAAAAAAATATGTATAACAGCAACAAGTTATAATGACAATAACAAAAACGTTACTGCAGTTAGACTTTGTAGGGCAGTGTAGCACTCGTGAAATTGTCCAGAGACTGTTTATTTGAGCAGGCTTCACAGTTGTGGTAGTCGAAGATATCAGATGTACAGATTCATCCACCCTGTAGGCTTCAGCGAGGTGACACCCTTCGGGGCTCCTGGTCTTTGAAGTTTTTGTAGTCGTGTACATCATGTCGGACAGACCGTGGTGCTTTGATTGTAATGTATACCTTCAGAATGAGGGAAACTCCCAGTCTGTGTGATCTCTATATGATTACAGTGGCATGAGTGTGCCTAAGGCTGTGAGAACATTATATTCACCTGTGATCCTAAACACAGACATTTGTAAATGAGGAAAAATCAAAAGTGAGCACCTGGATTGAGAGTTCAGATTTCGCCTTCTAGCTTTTTCTGATAAACTGTAGTTTTTCATCTAATGCGCTTTGATGAGCCTGTCAGTGTTTAAAATAAAGCTGTGATTTCCATTCTGTGGCGGGCGTGTGGGCAGCCAGCAGGCTGTGGCTGTGGGAGTAATCAGTCAATGACAGACATTTACAGATAAAGGACACTTGACAATTGAATTAATAAACAATTTGCAAAGAAAACAAATGTTGCGAAACCAATTTGTTATTAGATAATAATGGCGAAGCGGGGGATGTTTGGCAAGGAGCTGAGCAGATGGGTCAAAATGAATTATGCTAACATAAGACGCTGCCAAAGTGTGGGGGAGGATTCTATATATTTTTGTTGTTGTTTGATGATAAAGGGTAAAGCTGGTGTTATTTTATATTGTTCTATTGCCAACGCATCCCATCGTCTGCTCATACTTTCTGACTTTCCTGCTGTGTTTGTGACTCACAGACCAAGCTAATTCATTCTTACAGAAGAAGAAGACTTTCAAAGACAATGAAAAACAGCTGGAGCTGAAGCAGGAGTGCATTTGTTAGGGACTATTTTCAGTCGCGAATGAATCATAGACTGTATATACATGGGATGTTAGTTTTGGCTAGCAAAAAACAAAAATAATATGTACGTTACTTACTTATCCTTGGAGTGTCTGTTAGTCCAACCAAACGCTGAACAAGACATTTTTACTGAACAAAACATTCAAATAAGCTGTCATTAAGTGAAAATACAGTGAAAGGGTCAAAGTTGTGAGACCAAACTGCGAAACGTCTAATGCTAACTTTATTGACACGTTGCCGTGGATACGCATTGTTCTGCTTCTCTCCTGATGACGGCTTGCCTTGTTAGTGACCTGCCAATCAAAAGTAGCCACATCCCAAATCATACAATTCTTTATCTTCTATTTTCTTCTAAATGGGGCCATTATTTGAACTATTAACATGAAATTGTCTTGAAGAAGATTTTTTACTAGTGATTGAGACCATAGTGTTGTCCTAAAAACAATTTCTGAGGTAATAAATCGAGTGAGAAGTTTTCTCATTTTGCACTTAAATGAATGGACAGATTTTTTTTGCAGCCAAACTTGGCGCCTCCTGTTGGAATTTTCGGTAGAATGCAGCTTAAGGCACTTCCTGGTTTTCCTCCATGCTCAGACCCGGAGGTTGCCACCTGTTGTTATACAGTATTTATGTTCACTTAAATAAACTGCTTCAATAAAACTACTTGTGACATGTCATAATTGGGTTTGACTGAAAATTTGCTCTCATTTTGAGATAAAAATATCGGGATATATATCATGTATCGATATTCAGCCTAAATAAATCGGGATATGACTTTTGGTCCATATCGCCCAGCCCTACACAGTCAACAACCTCGAAAGAGCCAAAGACAAAACAAATGTGATCAGACAAACACTACAGGGTGTAATGACCCAATACGCATTAAGGACTTAATAACCAAAATAAAACTTGAGCATTGATCAGTAAACCTCTGCGACATGTGAGCTCATTTTCCCTTCAGGCCCTGTTCTGTCCCGGCTCCCTCGTGTCGGCTCTCCAGAAAGAAAAGTGATGATTCTATCTACTTTAAAGTGGTTGTGATTCCCATATGAGCAGGTCTATTCTGAGCAGCTGTTTTAACAGCACTATCTGTTGTTTTCTTTTTTGAGAAGTGGCAACAGTTCAGCCTCCTTCTCAGCTTTCTCTCTGTTCTTTGTTTTTATTGTCAGTTTTAGAAACTTTTGTAAAACTGACCATAGTACTAAAGAGAAGTTTATTTTTGGATAGGATGGTAGGAGTTAGACAATCTAATTTGTTTTGAGGTTTGAAACCCTGCCCTTCACATAATTACTACTGCTATATAGATTCTGGCACATGGACCAGATCAGATTTTCTGCTTATCAATTTTCAAAACAAATACACAAATGTGGCTTGGGCTGGAAGCGTATGCAAGTATAAGTGACTTTAGCAGAGGCCTAATGTGCACAGTGGTGGAAGTTTACAAAGCTTAAGTACATTTATCAAGTGCTGTACTTACTGAAAGTACACATTTGAGCTTCTTGTACTTTACTTTAGGGCTGGGCGATAGGGACCAAAAGTCATATCCCGATATTTTTAGGCTGAATATAGATATACGATATATATCCTGATATTTGTATCACAATGTGAGAGCAAATGTTCAGTCAAAGTCAAATATGACATGTCACAAGTAGTTTCATTATAAACGTTAATTTAAGTGAACAAAAATACTGTATAACAGGAGTAACTTTAAAAAAAATGAAAAAATTCAAAGCTCCATAAAGTGCACAATTAAACAAAAAATGTCTTAAATAAAAATAGCCTATGAAATAAATTTTTCTGAAATAAATCTTTTTCTGAAAAATAAATAAATGAATAAATTATATGAGAAAAGAATAACAAACATTACAAAATAACTAAATATGACAAACCCTAGTAAGGGCAGCGATATAAAAAACATATCAATATATTTTTAAATACATTTAAAAATATATCGATATGTTTTTTATATCAATATATCACCCAGCCCTACTTTACTTACTTTATTTTCATGCCACTTTTATTTACTTTATTTATTTAGTTTTTTTTTTAACTTTTATTGCATAATTTCAGACTAAAATAATACCCTTTTCTCTTCAATTATCTGAAAGCTTTAGTTACTTAAAAAAAGTGAACAGTTTTGCACACAAAGTACAGCTGGAACAATTAACCTATTAACAGAAAATGAAATGGCAGTTGTTTTGATATCAGTTTCAGTTATTTGCTCATGTAAAACATTTCATGGTTTCAGCTTTTCAAAGGTGAAGAACTTTACCTTTTCATAAATTAAATACATTTTGTAGATAATAGATACTTAAATACAAGACTTGGTGGTGACCTGAACTCAGTCAACCTTTAAATTTCTCCTTTAGCATGCTATATTAGCTCATGACCTAAACATGACCTGTACTCATGAGACTCGCCACAGAAAATATCATTATTTTCATTGTTTGTAAGTACAAATGTAAAATATTATCATTAAAAGTTTAAAAATAATATACATATACAATACATATAGTACTATATGTATTTAAATTCACTGCTTTTTGCCAGGAGGGTTTGCAGAAACTTTGATATATGTTTTTTAATATGTCTTTTAATGTCTTTTATAACAGAAGACACTGAATATAATGAATAAAAATGAAAAATTCTCAAAGAAAATATGTTTAATGTTAATATTACTCTTGAATGTTAAGACAGAAATGACAAGGAATGTTTATTATAACAATAATAACAAGGAAAATATATTAAGAAGCTGTGTGATTGATTTTTGATATTTGGCATCATAATGTACATGTCATTTAAAAGAAATTTGCAACAGGGTGTCCCCAACAGAGGCTGATGGAGATCCTTGGCATGGCAAAGTTTGGGAACCCCTGTTTTAATAAATACTTTTCAGTTTTCATAATCAAAGCTTTGTTACTTGGCTGAATCTTGACTTTGTTATAGCAACCTCAAGCTCCTGCCTGGCCCCGCCCCCTGCTTGGTGACCAGTGTTGGAACAAGGGCTTGGGGAGGACTAGCTTGACGGCTAATTCAATTTTAGAAACATACATTTAATAAGTTATTATAAAGGGAACGTGCACTTTATGGCCCGCTGGATTTGGGGAACACTCACACTTGATTGGTCAACTGAAAGAGTGAATATGTTCAATCCTCAAGAGTTGAATCTCTTATAAATTATTATAATAATCTCTCTCTCTCTCTCTCTCTCTCTCTCTCTCTCTCTCTCTCTCTCTCTCTCTCTCTCTCTCTCTCTCTCTCTCTCTCTCTCTCTCTCTCTCTCTCTCTCTCCCTCCCTCCCTCCCTCTGTCCCTCTCTCTTTCAGTCCAATTCAATTCAATTCAATTGGCTTTATTGGCATGACGTAACACTGTACATATTGCCAAAGCAAGCGTCAGAAGTTTATAAAAACAAAAAAGATAACGGTAAGGAAAGCAATGTTTACAATAGATTAACTATAATTCCATTATTCATTTTAAAGGAATTAAGAAAAGAAAAACTAATAACAATAAAAGAAAGCAATATTTACAATCATTGAATTACAATCAATCTATCATTCATACATACAATCTAACCGTCCCAGCAAAGAAGTCCCAAAAAAGACTTTCTCTCTTTTTCTCTATTTACAAATTGCAAATAAATAAACCCCCCCCCCCCCCCCCCCCCCCCCTCTCTCTCAGCAGCACTGTACATGCCTGCAGTCACTCTGGTGATTTCATGGCTCTTAACCAAACACAAAGGCTCCATTATGGCTCCGTACATTGAAATAAACTCTCTCTCCTATTCCTTTTCTCCCCTGTTGTCTTCTACCATCTCTTCCTCTTCCTCCTCCCACTCTTCCTCCGCACATTCGCACTTTCACCTCCATCTCTGAGATTGAATGTTAAACCACATTTTCCATTTCATTACCTCATCTTGATATTAGAGTCGGGAAGGAAGAGAGGAGGGAATGAGAGAAGGAAGGCGTGTGTGTGTGTGCAATTATTAGCCAAGTAATTAGGCCTTGTCGCCTGTTGTCTCCCTCCTCACACGCCCTTTGAAGTTTCCTCCGATGGACTACCCGCGATGCACTTGGGAGGCATCCAGGAGGGGGCAGAGGAGAGATGGAGTGGGGGTTGTCGGGAATGTGGGTCAAAAAGTGTGTGTGAAAGAGAATTTTTTGGAGATGCTGGTGATGAAAAAGAGGAAAGGAGAGTCGGGGGGGTCTCAGTTCTCCCTCTATGTCTCTCCATCAATGCCAGACTCTCCCCCTCACACATACACACACACACACACACACACACACACACACACACACACACACACACACACACACACACACACACATCATTCATGCATGCATGCCAGATGCTGTAATCTCACACATACACACACTCACACACACGTCACATGAGTCTCTTTGTTTTGGTTTGCTGCAGAGATAAAACCCGGCTCTGTTACACTCCTCTGTAAGGGAGACAAAGAGCGCTTATCTCTCATACAGTGAGTGTGTGTGTGTGTGTGTGTGTGTGTGTGTGTGTGTGTGTGTGTGTGTGTGTGTGTATGAGGGAGAGAAAGTGTGTATGTGTTTGAGTGTTTCTCCAATGCAGTCATTTTATTTTTGCATTAAGATTTTTATTAGCTGGATTTTCAGCCTCATTATGTTATTTCCCATTTTCCCCATTATGTGTGTGTGTGTGTGTGTTTGTGTGTTTGTGTGTCGTCTTCAGATCTGCATGCCGATAGGGCCATCAGGCCCAGCATGACACTCGTCCCAGACAAAAGTGGGCTGATACACCGGTTAATGCCGCCTTAACTCATCATTAAAACACTATTCCAACTTGAAAGAAAAAATGACTCATCAAAACAGTCATGATTGAAAAGTCTTTTTGTTGTTCCAAAAATCTTGATTGGAATAAATCCTTAATTCACAGAGTGAGATGTGAAAGTTTGCTGACTCCACCATTACTGTCCCCATCTGTACTTCTGCTGCTAGTTCGCTGAATGTAATATGTACGCAAACATATATATATATATATATATATATATATATATATATATATATATATATATATAAAAACCGCAATATACCTCTCATAACTAGACTAGGGTTGGACTGATAAACAGTGCCATCGTCCATCAAACATTGTAATTTAAAAGCCTTGCCCCCCCATCAACACCTACACCTGGGCTGGTGTTTGTTTTGCCATTTCTTAAGCGCTAAAGAAGTTTCTCATCACAACAATCACAACAATTGTGATTTATTGTGCTCAGACTGACTTCATGAGTGCAACTAGGGCTGGGCGATATGGACTAAAAGTCATTACCCGATATATTTAGGCTGAATATCAATATACAATATATATCCTGATATTTTTATCGCAAAGTGAGAGCAAATGTTCAGACAAAGCCAAATATCAAGACAAGATGTCAAAACCGTTTATTTAAGTGAACAAAAATACAGGAGTACCTTTTTAAAATCAAAGCTAAAGTGCACATTTAAAGGAATAAATATCTTAAATAAAAATAGCTATGAAATAAAATAGGCCAATCTTTTTCTGAAATAAATATATTTATATGAAAAAATAGAATAACGAGCATTACAAAACAACTAGATATGACCAACCCTAGTAAGGGCAGCATTTATATATAAAGAATTAAAACAAATTGAACTATATCGATATATGCGATATGGTCTAATTCCATATCACATTTTTTATATCAATATATCGCCCAGCCCTAAGTGCAACTAAAGGTGCACACTCATCAACGAATCTAAAGTAGAAGAGAATAATTCAAATTTTAAAGAACACAATTATTTTTACCATCTATGTGATATACTCATTTCTGGTGAAAGAGTTAATAAGGTGATGATGATTCTTAATGGTGGATATAGACCCTTTGATGGGTTTTGTGACCATATGATTTGATCAATTTGGATGACTTACCCTGACATTGCCTAATCCTAAACCAGACCTTTCCCCAGCATAGACTTCATATGTGCAGTGTTGTGATGTTGTGATGTTGTGATCAGCGGCTGTTCTCTCCAGAACAATAAATTGCCCCCAAAAAAATCCCCATCGCCCTACCCTACTTAATAATACATTTGTGTGGATGCACTTTGCTTCATCTAGCCATCTTAAAACCTAGTAGGGAAGAAATGTGTTAATTGTGATGCATACCTCTTTATGCCACTCAAAAGTATAGTTGGGTGATTCTCATGAACATGGTACAGCTCATAGCAAAAATCCAAGAGCATTGAATACATATTTTCTTTGACCCTTTATAACATATACAATCTAACATCTCTGTTTAATATGAATTTATAATCTATTGTTTAGAAATGTAGGTATTTTCTGACATTTTTAGAGACACTGTGAGCAAAATTCATTACCGTAACATTTAACCATTTTTTCTCATCAATTTTAATTTAGATTTTGTTCTTTATAAATTGTTAAAAACCATTATGTTTGATTATATTCTGTTAAATTATACATTTTTAAACAAATGTAAAAGTTTAATAAATATTTATTGTATATAAGTGTGGGGAAATCATGACATTTTTTTCTGGACGCATTGCGGTCATGAATTTGTCAATCAAAAATATGTTTAAAAATATAGAAAATATAATATAATAACACAAAACAATGAATTGTGCCTCATTATGGCTATATTGCTCATTCATATAGAAGTGAAATATGTTTAGTTTAATAAAATATGTCTTTATAATCTTCACAGACATAACTAAGCCTGGCTTCATGAGAATCACCCAGTTAAGCATTTATATGATATTGGGCTAATGGACCATATCAGATTATACTTTTTTCTCCCCGTAATATCCCCTGAGTGATTTTGGCAAATATCGGCCTGATACCAATACTCAATCAGATTGGTGCATCCCTTTTCTCAACACTTTTATGGCTTCTAAATCATAAATGTTGAGCTTCACAGTTAATTATTGGCCTGGGACACAGCAGTTGAGCTCTGTGAGTTAGTTACAGAGCTTCAAATCGATATTTGACTTCACCACAGCATCCATTTCAAGATATTTAATAGTAAGAATAAAAGTCATAATGTAATCTATAAAGTAATTGGATGTGATTAAAAGTACAATAGTCTGACACACTGCTGTTTCACTGAATCTGACTGGCTGCTTGTCCTGAACAGACAAAATAAAGAAAAAGTAAACACCTACAGTGCAATTTATATTCATGAAATGAAATCTTTTAATCAATAAAGTCCTCTTCCATTAGCCTGTTGGGCTTTAATTGGACCAACTGCTGCCAGATGACAATAAATTCAGGTCATGTCCCGACACACGCACTAGGGGTGTGCCGTATCGCATTGTTAATGATAATAATTTGTTATGGTTAAAGAAATGCATATCATGAAATTGGCAACGTTCCTACTTCTTGATGTAGTGATTAAAGTTATTTTAATCATAAAAAGCTACTATTACTCCCTCTCGCTAAACACATGCAGCTTTCAAAATAAGAGCACAGTGTGTTAACAGAATCCACCATATAATTTACAAGAAGACTGTCAAAATAAGATGCCTTAAATAAAACATACAAGAGCCTTTATTCTCCTTTACAAAATTTCATTAAAATATGCCCCCGAAACCCCTAAATGGTTATTTTTATTATTGCTGATACTCAAGAGTCAAGAGTAATTTCTTTTTTATTTGGCAACTGTTGAGATTTGCACTTCAAACTCCATATTAGATTTTTATTTATTCATACAGACCAAAAAAAATCATATTTTCTATATCTTTTTAAGTATTTCCTAATATCGTCAAGAATATCGTCATCGCAAAAATAGCCTGCAATATCGTGATATTCTTTTAGGGCCATATCACCCACCCCTAACATGCACACACGCAAACCTCCAAACTGTGTGTGTTTTCTTTAAATGTGTGTGCAGAATCCAATGCACAGGTTGTGTGTGGGGTTGCGGTCATATGTCCCAACACATTGATGAAGTGTTTCTCGCCACGCAGAGTCACAAATGACAAATTGCTAAAGGGCGTTCGTGTGTGTGTGTGTGCAGACAGACAGATGGTGTCTCATGAGTATGAGGAGCTAAAGACCTTGAGAGAGAGAACGAGAGAGTGGGGACGGGGACGCCAGGGGTCAGCTTGTTTTGCGACGATGGTTGGGGGCCGGGATGGGCGGGGCGTTTCTGCTGCTGCTGCTTCCTCACTGCATTTCCTCCGCTCACCCAGAGTGCCCGCTCCTCACACACACACTCACACACACTTGCATGGGGCGTTAACACAGTAACACAATGACCAGGGACTGGCTGGAGGCAGATCGAGCAAGGTGTTTCCTGTGACCTGGACGACTGCTGCGTCAACACAAACACACTCGTCTGGAACAACATGAGGGTGCAGACGTGTGTGTGTGTGTGTGTGTGTGTGTCTGCTAACTGATTTGACTCTCCTCCTTCAATTAGAGTTCATTAATCTCTCCTTGTTTAAACGTGTGAATGTGTGTGTAAGTGAAAACAGCTGCATTCAAGTCTGTGATATTCATCCGTTATTCATGCTTTGTCCATGCTTTATTCATGTGCTGTTCAAGCATTTGCAGAGGGAATGAATATTGGATTAAAAGCAGCTTTCTGTTATTTATGAGCGGAGATATTTTGGATTGTACAGAGACTTCTTGAATCCCCCACGCTGTGCACACACACACACACACACACACAAAACAACAACAACAAAACAGGCCTCTGAACGTTGCGTGCATTTGTCCACTTGTGTATCCGTCCTTTTCGGCTGAATTAATTTTGGCTGTGTTTCTGTATGTCCCTCAGGCCGTGCACTGCCCTGCCATGGAGAAGATGAAGAGGATTAAGAAGCGCCTGTCGTTAACACTCCGCTCCAGTCAGACCATCGATGAGTCTCTGTCCGAACTAGCCGAGCAGATGACCATGGAGGACGGTGGCACCAAGGACAATGGTAAAAATTCAGCATTTTCAGTTTTTATTGAAAAAAGAAGTCTGTATCTAATAAACAAAATACCCGCAGAAGTCAAATTTTGAAAATACATGTTTCTCCTAAGGGGCTCTTGTGTAAAACCAGCAGCTCATTTACTTTTACTGGAAGATTCTCTGAGCTGTGCTTGAAGCAAGAACCTCATTCACTGTTAACTCCCGTTTACTGTCATTATCTTCTTTTAGGAAAAAGCACACAGGCGTTTGAGTGTATGGGAATATAAAATGTAGATGAAAAATTGGTTTTGGCCCAATTGAGACCTAAGTCTGCCTAGAAAAACATCCGCTAAAACTCTAAAAAGTATTATTGTTATTTCAAAACAACCTCCCAAAACCTGAGGGTTTTCTAACAAACGGCACAGAACATTTTCTAAATTATTTATTTATCAGCTTCTGTAGCAGATGGAGAAATTAAATATAAACAATTTAAAAGTTTAAACCCTTGGCTTTAACTGTAGAGCATTGCATTTGCCCTAAAATTCATTAGGATTTTTTTTTTAAACTTATAAAACACAACAAAAAATAATGAAAAATGTATAACACTGTGTAGCACAGCAAGAAAAAAGTGACAGTCATATAAAAAACAAAATATGAAGAATTATCAAATTTAGAAATATGAAATGAAAACCATCTGAAAGCTTAAATCCTTTGCTTTAACTGTAAAGAATTACCTTTGCCCTAAAGTGCATTCCCATTTTTTAAACATCAATAAACAACAACTAATGAAAGATGTTTTACACTGTATGGCGTGGAAGAATTTTTAAATATATTTTTTTATTCCCCTTTCGCCTTCCACACGTGTATTTAAGCGAATCGTGTTGCATTTTGTCAGTTTTGTGTCGTAAAAATAAGATGACATCATCCAAAACACGCAGACGTAGCATCCAGTCTCTCACGGTCTTAAAGGTATATACACGCAAACATTACATCTGCTTTAAATGGGTAAACTTGTTTTTTAAAAGTCTGTTTTTCCTAAGGGGCTCTGGTGTATAACCAGCAGCTCACAACAAAATAATGGAAAAATGTATTATACTGTGTGGTACAGAAAGAATAAAGTGACAGCCATATTTTCGATAAAACAAACTGTCAGCAGTAATGCAATAACTATATCACAGTTTGTTCACAAACTCAGGTCGTCCGACACTGTCTGTCAAAGGCGTACGAGCGTGTGCTATGGATGGTCTTGTCACTGTTGAGCTTTGTTTTCTGTCAATTCTGTCAAATGTAAATTTTAGGGCCGGGACTCAATTAAAAAAATTAATCTAATTAATTAGAGGCTTTGTAATTAAATAATTGAAATTAATCACATTTTAATCGTATATAAATATTTGACCTGAGAACAGTGAGAAGTAAATTTTTTCACATGGATTTTTAGTATACCATTGAATAATGACTGAATACATAAGCTTAAGCAACAAAAATATTGTCTATTTTTGTTCAAGTCCAACAGACCATTGCAATTTTTGCTATTAAGTGTAGCAATAGCATATTTAGAAATATAGTACATAGAAGGTTCAGAAAGTCAGGTAGCCTATAGGTAGGTAGACCTTACAGCTAGTTGCTATATGTTTTGCATTGAGGTGATACTTGAGGCTCGATGTGCTGTGGTGATATGTGAATTCCCTGTTGCATAGCAACACAACCATGCTCTTATCGACGCTTCCATCCATTGTTTTTTTGTAACAAAATGTCACATCATCCACAGGGTTTGTTGTTGTCTGAACTCATGAACACTAGTTGGTGCTCCAGTATAATCGGTCCGCCTGAAACCCATCCAGTGAGAAACGTTCCGCGGTGCAAAAATAAGTGCCATTAAAATGCGTCCACTTTTTTAACGCGTTCATTTTTGTGTTATTAATTAATCTTAATTAACGCGTTAAAGTCCCGGCCCTAGTAAATTTTCATTCAATTTCTGTAATTTCAACAGTTTCGTGTCTTAAAAAAAGACTAAATCATCCAAAACATGCAGACGTGGCATCCAGTCTCTTACGGCCTTAAAGGTATATATACGCAAACATTACATCCGGTTAAAATGGGTTAATCTGATCTGCTTATTTTTTATAAATCTGGGTAAAATCCGTCCAAAAATACATAGTTTTTAAAAGAACAGTTTGGATTTATTGAAGTGGGGTTGTGTGAGGTTCATAGTCCATAGTCAGTTTATTACATGCCGCTCAGCACACATCTAGTTACAGTTCACGCTGTTAAAAAACATTAAAAAGGATGGATGAATCAGTGCCACAATCCAACCAGGGAAGGAAATTCCACTGGTCTGATTTTCACAATATCTTCCTGTATGTGTCAGCAGGCATGTGAAAAACACACACACACACACACACACACACACACACACACACACACACACACACTCACACACTCACACACACACACACACACAGAGCTTTCAGGAGCTCCCAGGAGTATGTAAATTATGAAGCACTGAAGTTGATGAAAAGAGAGAGAGAGTGCAGCGTGTGTGTCAGTAACGGCTGTAATGGACTTCCAGTGAGTAGGTCTCTATCAAGTTATGTAAGACGAGTAAAAGCAAGGGTGCTTGAACACACACACACACACACACACACACACACACACACACACACACACACAGACAGCAGCTCAGCACTGAGAAGATTGTGTGTGTGTATAGAGAGGACAAGCATTAACACACTGGCTAACACACTTTCCTTGACATCTCTTTGTTATGTAACATTCTGCCTGTTTTAGCATCACAGCACAATTTGTCTCCAATCAGCTGCTGGCGTGATGGACACATGAAAGTCACTGGCTGTCACTCGTGATCGACAGCTGCCAGAATAAATGGACACACGTGTCCGTCTTGTACAGAATGTTTCCCATCGCAGTAATTTAGCTGTTGCTCCATATGCAGAAAGAGTTGCAGTAAATGCTGCAGGGGAGGAAGCTTCAGTTCCTCAGGTAATAAAAAACTACATGTACCCAGCAGTAATGGACTTCAAAAGGTCAGAACCATAAAAGATGAAGGGAATCTGTGACCTATCGCATCAAACCCACAGGTCTCCATTCTCATTGATTTAATTATAATACCACTCCGTCACCTTTTAAAGTAGACCGCGACCAAAATGGTATTTCTGAGACAGATACCAAATTCAGAGGGGAAAAATTCACAGATAACCAACATATAACATTTCTTTTTGGATTGTGCACCAATATTATTTTGCAGAGGTACACACAAATAACTTGAATAATAAATGAAAGAATATTTAACTGTTTCTGGGACATTAATGAGCAGTACAGGGGCTCCACAAGGCACTGTTCTGGCTCTATTCACACTGTACACAGCGAACTTCAAATACAACTCTGAGTCCTGCCACATCCAGAAGTACTCTGATGACACTGCTATTGTGGCGTGTATCAGGAATGGACAGGAATCTGAATATAGGGATCTGATAAAAGCCTTCAGTAACTGGAGTCACAAGAACTATCTCAAAGACTAAGGAAATGATCATAGACTTCCGCAGGTTCAAGCCCCCCCTTCAGCCAGTGAATACCTGTGGGGTGGACATGGAGGTGGTGCCAAGTTCTAAGTATCTAGGTGTATACCTGGATAATAAGTTGGACTGGTCCCTAAACACAGACGCTCTCTACAAAAAAAATTATTTTTCTTCTTGAAGCTCAGATCTCTGGACATCTGTAGTAAGATGCTGCAGATGTTTTATCAGTCTGTGGTGGTAGTGTGTTTGTAACAGCCCTTGGCATCAATAAGACAGGGTAGAGTTCAACTGGTACAAAATTTTATTCCATAAACTGAAGTGGCAGAGAGAGCTGGATGTGAACATCTCCGACGACGAATGGTTACATATCTGGAAAACACAGCAGTCAACGACATCATCACAGGTTTGGAGATTATATTGCTGGAAAAACTTAATTAGATTCTTTATAACACCCAAAATTAGGAACAAACATACTTCATTAACACAGCCATGTTGGAGAAGCTGTGGAGATATAAATGTGGGCCATTCGCATGTGTTTTGGCTCTGCCCTAAGATCGCGAAATTCTGGGAAGATGTTCATTTAGCTATAGGCAGAGTTTTGGGTTATGTTGTACCTATGTCTTGTACATTGTTGTATCTTGGTATCATGACGGGTAATGTTGTATTAAAAGACGACCGGTACATAATGAAAATTATGCTAGTAGCCTGCAAAAAGGCAATCACGAGAAGGTGGTACAAGACAGACCCACCAACACAAGAAGATTGGATGAAAATAATGGACGAAATACACATTATGGAACAAATGACTCATAAAATAAGGATTCAAGAGGATCAATGCTGCCGGAAATGGGAGAAATGGACAGAATACATAAAAACGACAGGGCAAGGACTATCACAGTGACATTAATACAGGATCTAACTGTAGAAATATAATGATCCAACATGTTCCTTTTTTGATTTGATTTTTGTTTTGTTTTGTTTTGTTTTGTTTTATTTTACTTGTATGTATAATGTTCTACACTGCTTTAAGGGAGAAACAATAAAAAGAAAGAAAAAAAAATGTATTCCATCGCCGAGCACCGTGAAACTAGAAACGCATAACAAAATATCAATATTTGCACATATAAAAAGTTCACACGTTTTACTTCATTAGATAGTTTCTCTAATACCCACACTCTACCCACAGTCAACCATAAAACTCCAATATCACACATAATATATGAAACCAAACAAATATATAACAATATATGAATATAACATAATATATGAAACCAAACAAAACACATGCCACTATTGTTTCAATGCCACATACCTTGCTTCGGCTACCAAGGGTGCAAACTTTTCTCCAAGTAGTAAATGGCAACAGGTACACCAACCAAACTGCATTGAGCTTCTCTGCTCTCTTGCTTTTCTGCTCTTTGTTTCTCTGCTCTACCTGACCTGCTCTTTGTGTGGCAGCCCAGGTGAATGTGGCAATCACAGGTGTGTGGCAATTAACACTACTTATCCACACTCCAGGGTATGTGGTGAAACCAAGAACATGAATAAGACATAACCCAAAGAAAGAGACCAAAAAAAAAAAAAAACTGGAACATTAATGGTGCATAAACAACCAGCTCAGCTGGCCACTAACAGTGTTGTTTTATGCTGCAGTCGGCTGGGGAGGCAGCATCAGAGATGCAAGATGCACTCTTGGCAAGAATAAGAATATATTCAATTCTGTATTGTATAATCATTTTATCAAAAACATTGAAGACCGTAAAGGTGTACATGTTTGAGTCTTACAGGCTTAATATAATTACTGACATGAACCCTGTATATAAGCTTTTTATAAGTATGGGTTTTATATATGAACCAATGACTTGATATGTGAAAGGTTTCTATTCTGTGCCCATAAAAGTCATAAATATCCTAACCAGCCCTGACAGTTTTACCTCCTTTTTAATATAATTCATTTATGCTCAACTTGTAATTCTGATTCGACTGACAAGCACCTGAGGGCAGCAAAATGTTAATTTGTGAGGTTGACAAGTGGGAACACAGCAATGTATGTCAGCTCAGAGTTTAAAAGGTCAGATGAACTAAAGAAAGTTGGCAGGAGCAGAAAGATAACCCAGCAGCTGTGAGACACGTATGGCCTGTGTTCAGATCAGAATAGGAAGATTTAAGACCTTTTTGTACGGGCGTATCTGATGCCCACAGGGAGAATACTGGCTTGTAATATTTGCTTACAGGGTTTTCCTTGCAGACGAGGATTGTAAATTTGATGCTTATTGAGGTCGGGAGTGAGGCTCATGTCTGGCTTATCGGTACAGTAACATAATTGCCTTTTGACTATCTATTTTCCTACTACTGCTGCTCTTTTCTTCCCTTTCTAGAACTGTTTGCCCACATCTCACAGGGAACGTGTTAAACAGGCTGTACATGACATTCAGAACATTAATTTAGCAGTAAACATTTATTTACTATGTAAAGATGTAGTAGAGTAATAGTGTCCTGACCAGAGAACGAAATCACGCTCCCTCCGTGTGTGTTAAAATCCAAGCTTCTTTGTTCTCTGTTGACAACAAACAACAACAAATTGTGGCTTTCTTAAACATTTTTTCGTGAGATGAACAAATGAACTAGTCCCTTTCAGACTGCCGTTTTAAGCTCCAATATTCATGGCTCTGATGTTTCGCTTTCAGTCTGAACGTTCCAGAGGCGTAAAGGGGGACCAAGTGATCCCGGCTCTGTACCGCTTCCACAGGTAGTAACAGAGGCGTTACATTGGCAATACTGTTCGAGGTGGGATCAATGTGAACTGGCGGTGCTGGCAAGGCGGAAAATATGTGACGTGCGTTATTTGTGTGAAAAGGAAGTGGAGCGTATCATCAGAAACACGCCTCCCACCAGAGTCCAACAGTAACCAAATCATGTTCAGCAAAATGCAGAACAACTTTGCTTTGAATCTCTACAGCAAAAAACAGCATGACCTGCAGTTATTCCACCATCATTGTTTTAATGCACTCAGTAGGGCTGAGCGATATAGACCAAAATGTGCCACTTTCTGCCCCACACTTCCAACATAGATCATTATTAATTAAACCCATTCTTTTAAGTCTTGATGGGGTAAAATAATATCTATGAATTATTCTATACTGAATAATTTTGCCTCTGGCTTCTCTTATGTATTCTTTAGTGTTGGAAAGAATCCCCTCCCATGTTTTTTCATCCAGTACAAGACAGATCTTTCTCCCATATCATCTTGAGATTACTACTACAACCATTATTATTTGTCCAAGGACACATCGTAATGTACACTTTTGAACAAATTTAACTCGCACAGACCTGTCTGCTTCTTATTCGACTCTCGGCAGGAAAGTGAATATTTTCCAAAATGCCAAATATTTTATTTCCTCCGTTTCTTTCTTTTTGTTTGTATATCATTTAATTCTGCTTGTATTGAGTGATTTATTCAAATCTAACCTGGAGCAACATTACATAACTTAAGAGAATATTTGATGTACAGTTACATTTTTTTGTAAAGATTTATCTATAATTTATCATGATGTTTGGTATTTTTATAAACTTTGACTTAAAAAAAAAAAAAAGAAAGAAAAATAGTAAGTTACCACTGTGTTACGTATACGTCCATTTACTGTCAGTCATTCAGTCATTTGTACAGATATATAAGGCCGTACAGTTTACAGGGTGAAAAAGAAATAGGGGAAAAAAAAGAAAAAAGACCAAGCTTTTATTTTTTTTATTAGGGCCACGGGGCAATCGCACCGAGCACTGGTCCCATACAGCAATAGCTGTACTTTTTTTATCAATCCCTGTTCAATGACCATGAACATTCTTGGAGATATTTATTGGGCGTAGGACGCACAGATGCGCCACCAACACGCACCAACAGCCTCATTGGCTCCCATATTAAAAACGCAGGAAGATTTCTGAAAAAGGGAGATGGAACAGTTTTTTTAGATCGCTCTAACAAAGCTATTTTTCATTTTTCTGAAAAAAAACCCCATATGTAGACGTTCAGGAAGAACTCAGGGCGCTCAAAGTGAAGTCGGATCAATGATAGGTATTATGGTTTTGCCAAAAATCCTTTCTGTTCAAGGCCAGAAATTCCAGTCTTTCCACCTCTGCTGTCACTGTGCCGGAACAGGTGTCAGTTAATTCTGTTGATTGCTTTGATCTGATTGCCTTTGATCTTTGATGTGATTACAGTTACAGATACACACACACACACGTGCGTAAGAGCGCAAACTCCTCACACATGCATACACATGCTTCAAACACGTACGCACGCACACACGCACACACACACACACACACACACACACACACACACACACCGGCAACTTTATGTGATTTTAATTACACACACACACACAAATGCGCACGTAAGCGCGCACACTCCTCCAGATACACGTTTCACACACTCGCACACACACACACACACACACACACACACACACACACACATTTTGAGGTTAAAGGGCATGGTTTGAAATCTCTCTTTTTTTTTGGTGTAATCCTTGTCTACGTGCTGTGCTATTTGTTTATTTTTTTCACTTTTCTGTGGTTTGTCATAGGAGTGCTTTATGTGGGAAATAAAATAAAATAAAAAAAATATTTAAAAAAAGAAACTCTGACTTAAATGTCAAACAAAGTTCTGTAGATTTAAACAAAGCTCAGCTACACAGCGTGTGTTTGAAATGTAGAACACGCTGCAGCGGTTTGAAGAAGACAAGAGATGATATTTTGTTTCACCGGACCCTCTGCTGTCACCACAAATCCTGACAGTTGTTGTTGTGTTGTGTTTCAGAGCCCTTCATGAGGAACGGCCGCCCCCCCACCTCCCACAGCATGCACTCCTTCCTGCACCAGTACACCGGCCCCTTCAAGAAGCCCCCGCTCCGCCGGCCGCACAGCGTCATCGGCGGCACCCTGGGGTCCTTCATGGCAATGCCACGCAACGGCAGTCGTCTGGGTGAGACACACATATTCAAACACACATACACACATGGAAGGAAGTGAGTAGTGGGAGTGCAGATGGCATCCGGGAACAAACAGGAAGCGTGTCATGGTTTTGAGATTTCCATCCTGCTCCTTATATTGGCAACTACACTGCTGGCCAGAGTCGCTGGGTGATTTTCCCATGAGGCGGCTTCTCCCTCAGCGTGGCTGTTTTCACCAGAGTGACAGCTGGATGGAGGATTCAGTCAAACATGACGCAGCTTCCGGCGTCAACTGATTCATCCTACTCGATCTGTAGCGGCGAGTCTCGGCCCAGAGGGTGACGAGATGACTCAGGGGGCAGTACGAAACAGAGGAACAAAGTGTTGTGGATATCAAAATCTACCGGCCTCTGGGCTTTCTGAATATTCAGTTAAGCCAGCCTGGCAGGGGGATGAGTTTATATTTAAAGCTTAGAGTTTCTTATACTGCAGCAACAAACGTTAAAAAGCAGCACACGAGGCACTGCGTTTGTGATGCTCAAAACTCAAATATACTTTTGAAAAGCCCAACAGCAACGTCTCTTTCCAAAAACCACGGCATGGTCGCTGAAGAAGTGTGCGGTTTCATGCAGGAACTATTTTCTTTCTACCAAACTATACACCCGCTATTGTATCTCAGCACAGAAGGAAGCATGCATCTGCTAATGGATGAGAGGCTCGCTTGCATTTGTTGTTCAGTTTTGTCCAAATACAAACAATACATATTTAATGAGCATTGTTGGAGGGAGCTTCAGATCTAAGATTTTTATCACCAGTGACTGTTACTCTGTACTTAATGTGCACATGACAATAAATAACAAATAACAGTGTAAGCCTGTAGGCGACAGTTTCGACCGTGATCACATAAGCGATGGATTAAACACGGGAGAAGCAACTGTGGCCTCCGCCGCTAACTGTGCACAACAAATCCACATGGCTAATTATACACAGCGTCTCTGCTGATCATAAACATTTACATTTACATTTATATTTAGTCATTTAGCAGATGCTTTTATCCAAAGCGACTTACAGGAAGAATAAAAGCAAACAAAGAAGGTTTAGTGCAAAAAGAGCTTATAGTGCATCAAGAAGTGCGAGTGACAATTCTTTAAGGAGTAGAATTATCATGTGGTGCTAGGAGAGAAGATGCTCCCTGAAGAGCTAAACATAAAGTTCTTGAATTAACCGGCATCGCAAACTGTGCACAGAGTGTCCGGTGCTTGTTGTAAACAAACAGAGATTGCTAAGTGAACACCTCCTGTAGCAGCACATACACATTGTACTGCTACAGAGCTAACTGTTAGCCTATTAGCAATTTGCAGACTGGACGCTAAGGGTTTAACATCCCCTCCGGCTCTGCAGCTGGGAGAGACTGCTGCAGGAGGACTGTGCCGCTTCGACTTGTTCTCACTGGGGATTTCCACCGGCCGCGGAACAGCCACGTGTCGCTGGATTTGTTGCCAGTCATTTTTTTTAAAAATAGTTGCTATGGGGATCTGAAAAGTTGCTAAATATAGCAACAAAGTCGCTAAGTTAGCAACACTGCTTCGCCTGCTTTTACAAATGGTGCGTGTTGTTGTGGCGTCGAGTACTACGTCACATCCTGCTTAGTGTGCTATCCAATCAGCAACCAGGCTTTTTTCAGGGGAGAAAAACGGCCTGGTGGTTGGAGGACTAGTTTGCTATTTAGCTCAAAGCAGCAGCAGTGCTATGTTTAAGCACTGCTTCACAAAGACCAAATCCCAGAAATTAGGGGAAAAAAACAACAACACACATTTGGAGGAGGTTTGAATTTCAGTGCCAGTTGGATTTCTACAGATATGTCTTAGTCGCGATGCTCTGGCCTCTCAAATTAGTTTACAAAGTGTCTTTTCCTTCATTCGCAATGTGACGCACAACAACATCAGATCCAGAGTGACAGCACTGCTGAACAGCATGCATGCTGCTACAAGCAGAGCACTGTGGAGCAGAACAACAGTCTGTGGACGGGCAAAATAAATGGTCCGCATCACGACTTGACAGCACGATTGTTTGTTTGGAGGGCAAAATTATGGACCTCTATTTGTCATGCTTCCGCTTTGGAAAGCTGTGTCACCGGCTAAGCTACATAGTTACTGACGTCTACGTTATAACCAGAGCAACCTTTACAGATAAGTGATGCACAAAACAGATCTGGTTATTTGAAAATTACAATGCCTGCAATCTGAAAGAAACAACTTGTTTTCACATTGTACTATTTTCAGATTCCTGTTACCATATCAATTTTAGAATTGATGCAGCCACTACTTAATATGTTCAGAGTGCCTTTTGAACTAGCTATTCTCCCAGAATCATTAAGATTAGCTACAATTACTCTTATTTAAAAGCCCAACAAACCACCAACAGAGTGCTCGTCATATAGAGGAATTAGTCTCATGGGATGTGATACGAAAATATTGTGTAAGATACTCACCAAATGATTAGAAAAATATATGCCAAATTTGATTGTTGACAACCAACAAGGTTTTATTAAAAAAAGACAAGGTTATCACAATATTAGATGGTTTTAAAGATATTATTTGAGAAAAATGATACAAAAGATACAGCAATGCTGGCAGTCGATGCTCGTCAAGCATTTGACAAGATAGAGTGGAAGTCTCTTTTAAAACTCCTTTCAAGATTTGGCTTGGGAGAAAAATGTATTCAATGGGATAGATTGTTGTATACCATATCCATTTTAGAACACTGGTAGTCGTTCCAGATACATGATTGATTTCACAGCCTGTATGATCAGTTACACTTCACCGTAGCAGGCAGATGCTTCCTTAAACCTTAGACAAACATTGTTAAACATTGTTTAACTGGTTGTTTTCCACATTGCCTGCCAGCAATAACTAGCATCTGTGCAAACAGTCTTCGCAACTCAGTTCATTATTTCAGTAAATATGCAGACACTGATTGATGCTTGTCTAAGCTAATTTATGTAGCAGGGTGATCCACTAGGGGACCTGTTTAGCCTCGCACTGGACCCTGGCCTACATACAGGGACTTGGATCTCAAACCAGAACAGATAAGTAGGACATTGATGCACCACACTGCTGCCACACTCTGTGTGCTTATTAGCAAAGCTGATAAAGACAGCAGAGAGAATAAAGTAGGGAGAGAGAGAGATCAGAAAGTCTCAATAAGGACAAAAGAATACCAAGAAAGGAAGGGAAGTGAAGGAAGGATGTTTTGAGATGATCTGGAAAGAAAGTGGGTGGAGAATGAAATGTCAAGGTTTTTGGAAAAGATGAAGAAGAAGTGAGTCAAGGGGAGATAATAGACGTGTAAAAGCAAAAGAAAAACAAGGTAGAAAGGTTGGAAAACAGCTTTTTTTCAAAGAGAATGAATCAGGTTAGGCTGTTGGGAGGTGAAGAGGTGACGGGAGAAAGTGAAAATATTATTGTAAGGGAAAGAATTTGGGAGTTTTTGGATAAGATGCGAGGAGATATAAAATAGCAGGAGATAATAAAGAGGAATGTGAGAGAAAAAGGAGATTGAAAAGAAGCGAAAGTAGGACAGATGAGATCATTTGGAGGCCTTCGGAGAAGAAGCATGTAAGTTTGAAAAGCACAGGTAGAGAAGGAATGTGTTGAAGCAACAGAGGGAGTCGGGTTGACTGCTGCCTATGAAAACCTTGCAACAGAGACAACAAGATAGGAGCAATAGAGTGAAAGGGAAAGAAAGCTAGAAGTGGGATGTGAAAAAGATTGGTGAGGTTTTTGAAGTCGGGCAAGTGACATGCAAATGAGAGAGAGAAGTGACAGAAAAAGGGAAGAGAGATCGTTTGGATTTCAAAGAGGCGACAAGTTGAAGAAGGAAAGTGGGGCGAGAATGAGCTGATTGCAAAGTGTTTATCGAGCGAGAGGAACGAGGTTTAGGAGGAAGAAAGTGTGGCAATTATAAGGAAGGAAAGGGGAGAGAGAAAGAGGAAGAACTTTCTGGAAGATATCACAGTTTGGTTTTAATCTCCCGGGTTGTTATTTATGAGAGCGTGCACTCTCACTCCTTTAAGCAGCAATAATGATTAATATTACCTGTTCTACTTCAAAGCACAGACTTGTTTGGGTGAAGAAACGCCCACTGCACACTGCAAAAAAAGGTGTGTCTAAAACAAGATAAAAACACTAAATCTGAGGGAAATGATCTTGCTGCATGGACCAATAATTTCACTTGACAATATTGTTTAAATAAAGATCATCATATCTAGAAATAAGCATGTTGAACACTTAAAATAAGATATTAACTCTTAAAACAACAAGCAGAGTGCACTGCAATTTATTTGTTTCTTACCAAGATAAAAAAAAACTTTAGATTTAGAAGTGTTAGATAATTTATCTTGTTTTAAGAGTTAATTTCTTATTTTAAGCGTTCAACATGCTTATTTCTAGATTTGATAATCTTAATTTAAGAAATCTTGTCAAGTGAAATTATCTGTCCATGCAGCAAGATCATTTCCCTCAGATTTAGTGTTTTTATCTTGTTTTAGACACACCTTTTTTGCAGTGCAGAATGACATATAAGGTCAGCTACGTTTTTCTGAAAGAACTAGCAGCTTTAATGCAGAGTTGCTGGTTGTGAACAAGCCAAGAAGGATGATAAAACATCATAGATTTTTAATCTTTTAATTTTTTCTTTAATAGACTTTTTGAAGTGGGGTTGTATGAGGTACTGATCCAGTTTTAGAGCAGCAGGTACGAGTATTACACAGAAGCTAGGCAATGTACTGCAAAAAGTCCCAACTAAAAAAATGTAACTTTGATGAACCCGGACTAACCCTTTGAAACACCAAAGTTGCACAATAACACTAACTAACTAACTGACCGAGGCAGCAGTAGGTCGGAAAGTCCTGTGTTCTGCAAGGCAAAATTACTGTTTTTGTCAATGGAAGCTGGTCGATTTGAAAAGAGCATAGATATCAATTCCAGCTTTGAATTGTAGATGCATTTGATGAACTTGATTATCGTTAATTAGTGTGACGAATATATTGTGGGTTAGTTCAGCATAAAGCCACCCTGTATTTAGCCAGTTGAATGCTTTTAATGTGAAGCAGTAGCAGTGGAAATGTAGCTTCTTGGCAGTCACATCAGACATCTCCGTTACAGCAGAAGATCAAACTGTAAAATTAAAAAAATAATTACATATCTGCATCATTCCCTATGAATCCCTCATGTGGTACTTTAAACCTTACAGTGTGGGAATGGCGGACCACGCCACTAATGCTGAAACTACTATACGGCGCCACGGGAGTGAGTTCTTTAACCCTGAAGTAAGTTAGCATTTTAGCACCATGGGAGCTATCCTCTCAAACTTAATGATGATTTTGAATGGATTTTTGGTTAGCTGCATGATATAAGGTCTGTGGTTAGCACAAGCTGAAGAGATGCTCACGATTTGTTGTACGTCATAACTTGTGAATTTTGGAGTTTTTACGTGTTCTTAAAAAGCCGGTTGCTAACAAGTGGCTTAACGAGACTACATTGGTTGTTGAAGAGATTAAACGTGATCACATGACAACTCTCTCACTAGTCCGCCTCACAGCCTCTAGTCCTGTTTCCCTTTGTTCCCTTTTCAGAGCTCTTGCAAACTCTTGAACATTATGAATTATGTTAATGAACAATTTATTAGGCTACGGATTCGCTAACTTGTTAAAACCACTGGTTAGATTGTCAGAGACAGTCTGAAGCAAAACAGTAGTGACACAAATTAGGCATTTAGTTTGCTCTCTATATAGACAGTAGGGCTGGGCGGTATATCGAGATATTTTTAAATGTGATATGGAATTAGACTATATCGCATATATCGATATAGTTCAAATTTGCACTGTGATCCTTTCTCCAGTCAAGCTGCGGCTTTATTTAAGATAATTTTTTATTTAGATGTTCACTTTATGGAAAAAATAGCTACTTCTGTTTTTATACAGTATTTATGTTCACTTAAATAAAAGGTTTCAATTAAATTACTTATGACATGTCATATTTGGCTTTGACTGAACATTTGCCATAAAAATATCTGGATATATATCGTATATGGATATTCAGCCTAAATATATCGGGATATGACTTTTGGTCCATATTGCCCAGCCCTAATAGAGAGATAATTACAAAATCTAAATACATTGAATGGCTATTGCGGACTATAGATACAACAAAAACTTAATCTTTTTAACTTTAATCATAAACACTAAATCTGAAACAAATGATTTCCATGTTTTCCCAAAACAAAACAAATAGAAATTAGGTTACCAGTTATAAATTGTTAGTACGCATGGTTAGGTCCTGAATGTACACACAGAATAAATTGATCAGCTGGACACTCTACTCAATATGTAGAAGTGAGTGTACGCATGGTATATACACAAAACTGTGTATATGCACTGATGTAAGAAGAGAAAGTGGATTTAGAGGCAAAAAAAAAGATGGAGTGAGGAAGATTTCTGAGGGAAGATGGGTAGAGAAAGGATGTGGAGCAGCAACAATTTCCTGTTCCTCCCTGTTTTCTGATTCTTTATACCTCCCACATCTTCTCCTATATCCTGTCTTGCTCTTCTTTTTTTTAGCAGGACAGACAGGACATGTCTTTTTGGCTTCTCTATTTCATTGACATGCTGAGTGTTATATGTTCTATTCAACTTAAAGACCTCCTGCAGTATATCAGGTTCTTCCGCTGTAACCAAAACCAAAGTTCAGATGGAGAAGCTGCAGAAAAACCTCGCTTGAACCATGTGTGGAAAAACAGAGTGACATGCAGGGTTGCATAGAACGGGAGGAAAATCCTGAAACCGTTTCACTTTCTAAAAGTGGATCAGCATTTCCTTCAGTCTGGGGAGAGTCTTTAACCAGATGACCACAGACAGGTTCACGTTCTGGGGCAAAGTGTTCCTTTGGGTTGTGGCCAACTGCGGCGTAATGAATAAGTTGTCAATAAGTGGCACCGATAGAGTGAGAGCTTTGTTCGGGTGCAAAACTGCAATAATTATTTCCTAAAATCTAGATCACCAATTATAATTAATCATCTTTGTCGTGATATTTAGAGAAATAATCAGGATTATCATGTTTGAAATAAGTGAAAGCGTTAATCTTTATCAACAAAAGATTTCTTTCTGCTCCCGGTTTTCTGCTCTGTGCTTTCACATTTTGATGACAAACTGCATGGTTGGAGGCACTGACGCACTGATGACAGAGAGCTGCTCAACCATGGCTACTCATTAACCGTGTGTGTGTGTGTGTGTGTGTGTGTGTGTGTGTGTGTGTGTGGGGAGTAGGGGGTGTGCATGTGGTTTGTACATCAGTGTGTTTGCTCCTGCTGTGCTATGGTAGTAGTGGTAGTTTTACTGCCCTGGAGGAAGTGGTGCAGGTTGGAGTGTTTAATCTTTGGCCTCGGGGGTTACCAGGGTGTGAGAGGAGATGGGAGAGAAAGAGAGAGAAAGAGAAGGGTAGAGAGTGAGAGAGGAGCTGGGGTCTGTGTGGAACTAAAGATGCATATTTCAAGACATCTTTGCAGGCTGCTGTGCAGTATGAGGGCTTATATTTATATTCACCTTTAGAAGGTTTCTTCAAATATTCCACTCAACCCCCTGTGTCTTTTACTCCTGTCGCATTTTACTCACTGTGGTCTTTTTTTCACTAGAATACAAAACTCATGTACCTCTATGGAAAAAGCCCAAACATTGATAAAAGTAGAGTGAACTGAAAATATGTCTTTTATGCAGTATAACCATAGACTGTATATAAATAATGGACGTAGTGACCGTGACGTCACCCTTTGGTTTGTGGCCCGTTGGAAGCGTCGAGTTCAGCGTTACACTCGTCGCCATCTTGTTTTGCCATCTTGTTTCTGATACGGGGAGCAGACCATATCTGGACTGTGGAGGAGCGAGAGGGATCTGATCACTGACTACAGCCTCTCTACACCTCAACCTGACTGAGAGAAGCTACTGCTAATTCATGTTAGTATTAACTGGAGCATTAACTGGTTAGCTTTGGCTAGCAAAAAACAAAAGCCAAATGTATGCTACTGACCTCAGAAAACTGAACAGCGACTCCTTGGAGTGTCTGTTAATCCAACAAAATGCTGAACAAGACATTTATTTTTATTTTTTTCTAGATTTTTTTTTGGGGCATTTTATAGCTTTATTGACAGTAGAGATGTTAGAGTGAAAGGGGGAGACAGAGGGGAAGACACGCGGGAAAGGGCTCCGAGCCGGACTCGAACCCGGGCCGCCCGCTCACGAGGACTGGGCCTCCGTGGTATGCGCTCTACCAGGTGTGCCACCGGGAACACCCCGAACAAGACATTTTTACTGAACAAAACGTTCAAATAAACTGTCATTAAGTGAAAATACAGTGAAAGGGTCAAAGTTATGAGATCAAACCGCTAAACGTCTTTTTTTATATCTATATAACGTTATATATAACTTTATTGACACGTTGCCGTGGATACGAATTGTTCTGCTTCTCTCCTGATGACGGTTCGCCTTGTTAGTGACCTGTCAATCAAAGGTAGCCACGCCCCAAATCATATGATTCTTTATCTTCTATTTTCTTCTAAATAGGGCCATTATTTGAACTATTAACATCAAATTGTCTTGAAGAAGATTTTTTACTAGTGATTGAGACCATAGTGTTGTCCTAAAAAAATTTCTGAGCTAATAAATCACATGAGAAGTTTTCTCATTTTGCATTGAAGTGAACGGACAGATTTTTTTTGCAGCCAAACTTAGCGCCCCCTGCTGGAATTTTCGGTAGAATGCAGCTTCAGAAGGCACTTCCTGGTTTGCCTCCCTGCTCAGACCCGGACATTGCCGCCTGAGTATAACAGTTATAATGCATCATAAAAATGAAGGGGCTCCTGTAGATGTTAAACTACATGGTTGCTCATAAAGTTGGCATAAAATATTATATATATATATATATATATATATATATATATAGCATTTTTTTTACCTCTTTCCATGAAACGATTGTGAAAATGTGATTTATTATTGACAGATAAAGTGTATATCTTCTCAAAACTTTATTAACCAATCCCTTCCAAACATAAAAAATAAAAAATAAAACCTCAATTAACAGAGGATTGTGTCTGAAAACCAAATAATTCCAACTCTATGGGTGACCGTGTAGTTACATTTAAACAACTTATCTTGTCCTCTCCTCTCTACTCCGTGTAAACAGCCTGCAGTTCAGTTCAGAACTGTTGTGCAAAAAGAAATGATGCAAACAAGATTCACTGACCTTTGACAGGGAGGACAATAAACAAATTGGTTGTCATCAGGGTAACACGTCAGATTTAAATAATTATATTTCATAATAATAATATTTCAGCTCTCAGGTTTACTGTCCATATATTGTGTAGCAGATGAGCTGTGTTTAACATGCATTTTTCATCAAAATCACTGTATTCTACTCATTTAAAAATTCACCAAAAAAAACCCAAAACAAGATGCTGTAAAAACATTAATTTAAATTCTGCGCTCCTCAGCACAACTGGGAAGACATTATTGATTTTGCCAAATCGGTCGATCTTATACATTTCTCTTTGCTTTCTGAATAAATCTTGCTATTGGTGCAATATTAGGGCACTCTTAATTCTCTGTCTAATATTGAACGTGTTTTATTTGTCTCATTCTGTCTTAGATATTGTGCATGAGAACCTGAAGATGGGCTCAGACGGCGAGAGCGACCAGGCATCGGGAACGTCTTCAGACGAAGTGCAATCTCCAACCGGCGTGTGTCTGAGGAACCGCATCCATCGGCGGATCTCCATGGAGGTGAGACTCGCTCACATGCACAGTAACAGTAATGGCTTACAGGGTGACATTCCACACTTCACCCCCTCTCCTCTCCTTCTGCTCTGCTCTTCACCTCCGCCTCCGCCTCCTCTCCCCGACGGCCTCACAGGAGTGCTGATTCGGGGAGGCGGTTGGTGGGGGGTTGCTCCTAATGGGCTCTCTGTGTCTGAGTGTCATGATATTGATAGCAGTGCTGCTCCCCGAGGACCACAGCGGCGGCTGGTAAAGAGACGCAGTGTGATAATCTGTGCAGTAACCACAGATTTTCTATATGAAGGCCGCTCAGTGTGGCTCTAGAGCATGCTGGGAGAGGAGGCTCCTTTGTTCCTCTTGCAAGGATGTACATAACACACATTCCATTAGGGCTGGGTGATATATTGATATATTTTTAAATGTGATGTGGAATTAGACCATATCGCATATATTGATATAGTTCAAATTTACACTGTGATCCTTGCTCCAGGCAAGCTGCGGAGATTTTTTTAAATTTAAACTTTATGGAGCTTTGATTTAAAACAAAGGTTGTTGTTATACAGTATTTATGTTCACTTAAATAAACACTTTCAATAAAACTACTTGTGACATGTCATATTATACTTTGACTGAACATTTGCTCTCACTTTGGGATAAAAATAGTGGGATATATATTGTATATCAATATTCAGCCTAATTATATCGGGATATGACTTTTGGTCGATATCGCCCTGCGCTACATTCCATTCAGAATCATGTTGGCATTTAAACACCTGCTCCACTCACATTTGTGATTTTCTTTCTTTTCCAGTGCCTTTTCTGCCCTGTTTAAATGAAATATGAATAAAGTTGCATATTGGCGAACAAATACAGTCATGGAAAAATTATTAGACCATTGTTTTCTTCAGTTTCTTATTCATTTTAATGCCTGGTACAACTAAAGGTACATTTGTTCGGACAAATATAATAATAACAAAAATAGCTGATAAGAGTTTAATATGAGAGCTGATATCTAGCCATGTTCCATGGTTTTATTGATAATAACTAAAATCATGATCAAGAAAACCATGGAAAATGTCTAGATATCAGCTCTTAAATTAAACTCTTATCAGCTATTTGTGTTGTTATCATTATATTTGTCCAAACAAATGAACCTTTAGTTGTAACAGACATTAAAATGAACAAGAAACTGAAGAAAACAAGGGTGGTCTAATCATTTTTACCATGACTGTATATATTTTTTTATAGATTCTTAATGTAAATAAGGCACTGGTTCGTCATTTCCACGTTTTGTTCATATTGTCATGCTGCAGACGCACCTCTCTTCAAACCAAAAGCTCTTCCTGCAACCAGAAGGAGCTCTATAAAACTCACTGGGTCCAAGATGATGAATTGGCTTCGGTGGCCCACAGGGTACACTAGACACAGTCACTTACACAAGCTCAGCAAAAAAAATGTGAACTCAGAGAAAAAATGGAAAAAAACTCCTCATGATTATGAGGGGACTTTATTGCACGCTAGTTTCTAATTTCACGCTGGTTTTTGTATGAAAAGACTTTTTTGCTGTGAGCCACCATTCATTTCTCCAGCTTTTGTTATATTATTGCACACTAGGCGTTATATAAGCAGGAAAAGGTGGCAAGCATCTGTTCTGCTAATAAAATTACGTATAATTTTGCCTTCATGTGGGTTTACCCCACATTACATCCGAACGTCCCAAATAAATCATCTTCATCTTTATAGATGTTGACCCTGGAGGAAGTTTTATTCTGAAAAGGATGAGCGTCTCAGCCTGGAGGCCTCCTGCCCCCTGCTGGCAGGGGAGCCAATCTGACGAAGCCAACCTTGAAAACATCCTTCATGTTGTGTCTCTCTTGCACACACACACACACACTCACACACTCTGTGACCTATTTTTCACTCGTTTTGAGTGTTTATCTCGTTTGTAGGTGCACGGAACAAGGGGAGCTAAAAGACCTGGTGATAATCAGTCAACCTACACACAGACACTTAAGATCTGTTACATGAGCGGAAGTGCGCTGCTTTTCTTGTGGCTCTTTTCGATTCTGCCTGAGGTTTTAATTAAGCTGTGCTGTGTCAGTAAGGAGGTTAAGGACACACTGTATGCTCACTTCCTGTCAGTAAGGTAGCCTCGACTTTGTCACCTCAAAAACATCTAATTTTTAGCGTTAAAGAAGACACTGTTCCACCTACACAAACATAATATCATACAGCACCACAAATATGTATTGTAACATTGAAATATAACACCAATGAAAGGGTGGAGGTGGTTGGAACAGAGTATTAAATGGACTAAACTCAGTTATTCAACAAAACAATTAATTTTACATGTAATTACAAATTAAGGGGGACCAATATAGTGTTTGAGAATGAACATGTCATCTAAGTAAGACCTTATGAATTTCCATGTTCTGTCACCATAGTCAGTGTGATAATGCAGTTTGCCATTTAAGATATGGGTGTCCAGTTTTAAGTATGTACTCAGCACTAAATCTCGGCGAATAGTGTCAAGAAAGGTGCATGAGTGAACCTCCACATCACAGCAACACCAGCATAAATTTTATACTGTCTTTTTTCTTCATTATGCACAGTATAAGGGCCTGATGTGTTGTTTGTGAAACAGGTTTAAATCCCAACAAACACATTTGTATTCTCATTACTTTTAGGTACTTTGTGTTTACTTATGCTTAGTTCCCACTACACAACTTTAGCCCTGATTTTCAACCCCTCCATAGTTTTAATTTTTTTATAAATGTATGAATTGTTCAAAGACACAAGTTCTCCTGGACCTGACGGGAAGCTACAGCCAATACTGCAACTGCTGTAGCAAAACTGTAGCTGAACTTTACTGTATGGGTTGCATTTGCAACACAGAAGTTGTTGTTGCATCTAGGGCTGGGCGATATGGACCAGAAGTCATATCCCACAGTAACCGAATCATGTTCAGCAAAATGCAGAACAACTTTGCTTGAGTCTGTAGAATATCTACAGCGAGAAACAGCACGAACTGCAGTTCTTCCACCATCATTGTTTTGAATGCACTCACTAGGGCTGGGCGATATAGTCATATCCCGATATATTTAGGCTGAATATCAATATACGATATATATCCCGATATTTTTATCGCAGAATGAGACCAAATGTTCAGTCAACGTCAAAGCCAAATATGACATGTCACAAGTAGTTTTGTTGAAACCGTTTAAGTGAACATAAATACTGTATAACAACAGGAGTACCTTTTTTTTTAAAAATCAATGCTCCATAAAGTGCACATTTAAATAAAAAATATCTTAAATAAAACTAGCCTATGAAATAAAATAGGCCAATCTTTTTCTGAAATAAATATATTTATATGAGAAAAAAACAATGAACATTACAAAATAACTAAATATGACAAACCCTAGTAAGGGCAGCATTTGCATATAAAGAAAGAAATTTTTTTAACTATATCGATATATGCGATATGGTCTAAATCCATATCACATTTTAAAATGTATCAATATTATTTTTTACATCGATATATCGCCCAGCCCTATGTTGCACCTAGACTAAACAGGCTAATGATCTATTCCAAATCACATACTTTTTCTTTTTACTTAAATACTGTTGCATGCAATATGCATACAATTGACAAAATACTTAAAAAATACTTGTCATAAGATAGCGCCTTGAACTTTGACCCTTTTGCTCACATATCCTGCACAGAGGATTGTGGGGCAGAAACAACCATAAAAGCATGCTAACTGCATACTGCAAAATGCAGCTAGATGTAATATGACATCCTGGTAATTTGGCATTCTTCTTTGAAATACTCTGTATTTACACACTGAAACCATTTCTAGCATATTAAATGGTGTGGTAGGATGGATATTGAAAGACACCCTAAATAGTATAGACATGTGGATATATGTGTGCAGACATAATCAGCAGGGATTCCTCCTGGTGAAAGATCTGGTGGTATGTGACCGTTTTGTCGCCAATAAATAATGTAGTGTGAAAACCACAACAACTTCAAGACTCCTCATTACAAGACAGCAAGTTGTGCAGTTTGAAAAGTTCAGTGATCTGACAACTGTAAAAGTCATGTGGTCTGGACTAAGTAGATTTATTCAAATATGTGGTATATTGTGTCAACTTTTATATACACAGTCGCCCATAAAGTTTAATTTTCATTTTCATTGTGTTTCATTGATTGATTAATAAAGTTTAAGAATATATATACACACTTTATCTGTCTAGAATAAATTACATTGTCACAATGATTTCATGGAAAGAGGAAAATAATATTTTATTCCAACTTTATGGGAGACCGTGTATTTATGGGAATAATCATTTTATGTGGTGTAACCAAATGCAGATTTGCCTCTATTGACTTCTAAAGGATGAGCCAGCACTGATCACATGTGAATGGTAAATGGACTGTACTTATATAGTGCTTTTATCCAAAGCACTTTACACTACAGACTGCGCTCATTCACACTTTCAGAGGCCACCTGCCACCATTGGGAATGAATTCACACACCGATGAACGCAGCATCAGGAGCCATTTGGTATGTTGCCCAAGGATACTTCGACGTGTAGGTCAGGGATCAAACCACCAACCTTCCAATCAGTGGAAGTATCAATTTTTTCATTGATAACTTGAACTAGGGCTGGGAAATGTGACAATATGTTTGCCCAAATTATATTAAATGACACTTTACCATGTGTTTATATCATAAAGACTAATAATTACACGATTTGCCAAAAAACATGCTATACACTTACATTTTCATTTAGTCATTGAGCAGACGCTTTTATCCAAAACAACTTAGAGAAAAAGGGAAACAAATCAAGGTATAGTGCAATAAGAGCAATTTGTGCAGCAATAAGTGTGAGTGACAATTGTGTCTTCAGTGGGTCAGGAGTTTTTATATTTTTATATTCTATATTTTAATATATATATCATTATCAAGATATTAAAATTACGTATATCAGGATAGAAGATTTTGGCCATTTTGCCCAAAACTTACTTAAACAATCTAATGATTCACTGTTTATTGGAAATTAGTTTTCTGTTCACTGACTAATCAAATAGTTCTTTCAACACAATATCCAAGTTTTCACTGTTTTTTAAATCCACAGTGACAAATCACTTTGCAAGCTGAGTGAACAACATAAAATCTAAAGGATTTTTGATAAAAAATAGATGAAATGCTGAGAGGACAAACACAATCTGTTTGAGACAGACATTTACATCAGAGAAAAAGCAGCTCGGACCCACGTTATGTAATACTTCCCCTCTACGAGACATCGATCTGCTCTACATAACAGGAGCTTTTATTTAAACTCTCTGTTGTCATAATACTGGCATCTTCTCTGAGCCGTATTGTCATGAAAGACAAAGGCTGCATTAATGAGATGAGAGCGGATGAGTTGATGGTATTTGTGGAGAGGCCAAACTTAAAAGCTCAGCTAACAGATATGACGTCTTCTTCTTTTGCTGTATTTTTATCGACTCACCCTTTCTTCTTTTTCCCACATCAGTCAGCATTTTGTCACTTCATCGTATCAGATGTGGTGTTATGCTGAACCCAGAATAGATATGATCCACTACAATAAGATATGAGCCCAGTAATATTGACAGTGACAGCCTGCAGTGAGAATATAAGCTATAAATATTAATAACCATATGTATGATTTGTTTTTTTTACTCTTGCCTGCTTTCTCTGCTGTTTTTTTTGCAGGTGTGTGTGTGTTTAATATAATAACAATCTGATTTGTGCTTTAGTGCCGACACGCCACCTCTTATTTTTACCCTCCTTAAGATGGTGATCGGCCTGATCTCTGTCTTCTCTCTCTCTGGGAGTAGGAGATGTGAGAGAGTTATTTCAGACACCGTGTGTGTGTGTGTGTGTGTGGGTGTGTGTGTGTGTGTGGGTGGGTGGGTGGACTCAGTGGCCTATATTGTCTGCTGTTGAAACATGTCCCACATTACATATAAACACGAGGCATGCAGCAGTATATTTTCTCACCATGTGCTGTGATGCGAGCAGATTGCATAAAAGCGACAGCGTGGTTAACAACCATCACCTCATGTGGTTAACTTCTAGATGACTACAAGTGTGTGTGGAAGTTTAACAAGAATAATAAACAGAAGTTGGATCTATAGAGGTTTTTGCTGTAAATATTCAGTTTCTTTTACATAGGTGAAAACCTGCTTTCACGACAGAAATGTCAGAAAGAAAGCAAGTAGGGGTGGGCAATGCGGCCCGAAAAGAATATCACCATATGAAAAAATGTCACGACTATATGAAAAATACTATAAAATGTATATGAAATATGCTTTTTTTTTTTTAAATTTCGAGTCTGAATATGAAAAAAAATTGTACAACAGAATAAAAGTCAACCATAAATCTAAATTGTGGTGTGAAGTACAAATCTCAGCAGTTGCTAAATACAAGAAATGTACCCTTGACTCTTCAGTGCAAAATGGAAATATTAGAAAATAATAAAAATAATACTGCAAATGTCAGTGGTGGAATTTAACCAAGTACATTTACTCAAGTACTGTACTTACGTATTAAGTAGATATTTAGGTACGTCTACTTAATTTGCGTATTTCTATTTATGTAACTTTATACTTCTACTTCACTACATTTTAGAGGCAAACATACTTTTTACCACACTTCATTTAGCTGACAGCTTTAGTTCCTTTTCGCATAAAATACGTGAATAAACATTTTTATAAAATAAACCACATAAAAGTGTATTAAGCTGTTAAAATGAGCCCTACATTGACAGTAAAATGCTGCTTAAATACATGCATCAAATATAATTATCCAACAATATATATAGAAGTACGAGTACTTTTACTTTTTTTTTTTTCCAAATATTTGTATTGGAAAAACAATACAATACAATGCTTCCAATCACAGAAATACAATTTACCTTTTTTTTCCTTAAAAAAAACCAAACATGTATACATATGTACACTGTCACATATTCAAAATACAAATATAATCAAACAAAACAAAAACACTAACACTGATAAGAATGTAGAAGAAACTGGTTAAATTAAATTACAGAGTATGAGTACTTTTAGTTTTGTTACTCTAAGTACATTTTGTTTCTGGTGCTTTTGTACTTTAACTTAAGTAATTTTTTAATGCAACAACTTGACGTCACCACATCACGAAGTAGGAATTAGATTAGATTAGATTCAACTTTATTGTCATTGAAAAGAGTAACAAGTACTAGGACAACGAAATGCAGTTTAGCATCTAACCAGAAGTGCAGAGTAGTGAAGTGCAAGCTATTTACCTATGAACAGAGTATATAATTATAGTGAAGGTATGAATTGAATATGCTTTAGGATATATACAGTGAATTTATATGTTATAGAGCCTGCTGCCCCCGCGACCCAGCCCCGGATAAGCGGACGTGGATGGATGGATATATACAGTAAAGAATGTACAGTATAGCAGCAGTGCAGGTAGATTAATGGATGATAATTAATAGTCATAAATGGCCATGAATATGGGCAGTTACAGAACAGTAGGTGGGTCACCTCTGTGTAAAGTTCAGCAGGGTGACAGCTGAGGGGAAAAAGCTGTTCCTGAAGCTGCTGGTTCTGGAGTGCAGGGACCTGGAACGCCTCCTGAATGTTGCCATTATCGTGATATGCATTTTTTTGAAACATATAAAACATATCCCGCTATTATTGTGAAAGATCCAATATGGCACGCCCCTAGTTTAAGGTATTTTTCTAATGCAGTGACTTGACGTCACCACATCACGAAGTAGGAATTAGATTAGATTAGATTCAACTTTATTGTCATTAAACTGAGTAACAAGTACTAGGACAATGAAATGCAGTTTAGCATCTAATCAGAAGTGCAGAGTAATGAAGTGCAAGGGAATGTACATATGAACAGAGTATATTAATATAGTGCAGGTGTGAATTGAATATGCTTTAGGATACATGCAGTGAATGAATATGTTATAGATCCTGCTGCCCCCGCGACCCGACCCCGGATAAGCGGAAGAGAATGAATGGATGGATGGATGGATATATACAGTAAAGAATGTACAGTATAGCAGCAGTGCAGGTAGATTAATGGATGATAATTCATCATCATTTTCTCCTAGCATCATCATTTGCAGCAGTCGTCGTTAGTTAAACGTTAGTTAAACGACAGCTTTACATAAAGTCAGAACTTATAGGCTTGACATATTCTGTCCATTTTGACCAAGTTTTGTAAAATAATTCCATTTGCAATTTTAGTTGAAAAATCACTTTTTCCATTTTGTAGATTTCTTGTATAATGATCCAGTCCTCATTTCTTGGTTGCTCAGGCTTGAGCCATCTTCTGCTTATGGCCTTTTTGCTTACTGCTAAAAGAATATAAAGCAGTTTCTTGTCTCCATTGCTAAAGCCGTCTAGTTTTATATTACAGAGATACACAGTTTCAAATAAAAAAGGGAAAACAATTGAGAACACATTTTGCACATGATGATGAATCTCAACCCAATACCTTTGAATAATTTGACAGTTCCGGAAAACATGGAAATGATTAGCTCCTTCAATACCTCCAGCAGGCATCTCCATTTCTGCGGTAGTTTTTTGAGCTGGTGTAACAAAAAAAACGCATAATATTTTTCCAACAAAATTCACGGCAGATATTTGACCCAGTTGAGACCCACTGGATTTTACAGATGTGCTCCCAGTCTTCCTCAGTTATCGCAAGATATGCATTTTTTTCATCATATAAAACATATACCGCTATTATAGTGAAAGATACAATATGGCACCCCTAGTTTTAAATCTTAACATTTATTTTCTGTGCTTGTTTCAGGACCTCAACAAGCGCCTGTCGCTGCCCGCCGACATCAGAATTCCCGACGGTTACCTGGAGAAGCTGCAGCTCAGCAGCCCGCCCTTCGACCAGCCGCTCAGCCGGCGCTCCCGCAGAGCCTCGCTGGTCAGTGTCAGTGTTGTGTGTGTGCTGCTGACTTTTTATTGCTTTGCGTTGTAGACTCCCTCTGTGCAGGTTACCATGGCGACTGACCCGGTGTGAGACCAGGATGAATTAATCTGGAGTCACAAGCGCTCACCTCCTGCCTTCAGCCCATCAAATTAGATCATAACACACAGCTGTGTTTGATTATGCGGCTTGGTTGCAGCGACATGAAACATAATGTATATCTGAAGTTTGCCAACAGCTCAAGATATTTACCCAGCAGCTCCAAAAGAGGACCATAGTAGGACGAGGACACCTTGATCCCTAACCTTGATAGAAAATGTCAGGAGGTCAAGGAAAGATATGAAGGAGAATTCATAAGGACTTAGGACTAGAACTGGTCTCATCAGTCACTGAAGTGAAACAAGGAGGTTGTCAAATTGAGAATGTTTGCTCAAACTCACCCTGTATAGTCATATATATCCACATCATGCGCGATAAGTATGATTGTATGCAGTGTTTCCCTTAAGTTTAAATCTAGTGCACTTTGAGAGTTAAACACAAACAGCAAACACCTCACACAGCATTTTTCACAGTCGGGAGATACCGTGACATATTCATGCCCCCCAGAGATTTTGTTTTTTCAATAAAAAGCCCAAATTTGGTGCCTCTCACAGATTCTAATGCCACTATTCCATCATATACACTGATCATAATGATTGCATATTTTATTTATTATCGAAAAGACAATAAGAGTTGTTTTATGTTTTATTTAAGGCATCTTATTTTGGAAGACTTCTTGTAAATTCTGTGGTGGATTCTGTTAACACACTGTGCTCTTATTTTGAAAGCTGCATGTGTTTAGCCACAAGAAATAATTCAGATCGTCATTCACAGAGCCCCCCTAATATAATGGTAGGGGAAACACTGGTATGATAATGTTAAATTATTGCAAGATAGCCATAACATATTTTCTTGAACAGCCGAATGGTGCGTCACTTTAAATATTGCTGCTACAAGAAATTTGTTGGACATTATTCTCTTGTCTTGTCTTAATGATTGCATATTTTAGTAATTATTGTAAAGACAATAAGGGTTGTTTTATGTGTTATTTAAGGCATTTTATTTTGACAGTCTTCTTGTAAATTCTGTGGTGGATTCTGGACATTATTCTCTTGTCTCCTTCACTAAAGAAAGGTCCAGTATAGCCGATTGTAACGGAGATGAGAAAGGAAGCGTGGAAGCACTTTTCTTTGGCATTTAGAGAATTTGTAAAGCTCTTATCATGGCTGCCACTTAGATACTTCCGATCCGTTTCACTTAGTCTTTTTTACTTAGTGAAGTTCCTGAATATTTGTTTCATTAATCTAAAATAGGTTTTCAAAGTCTAAAAGGAGTGCTATGATTCCAAGAAGGAGTCCATTTTTTAAATTGTCAACTGGGTGCAAAGTGTTTTAAAGTATACTGAACAAAAATATAAACGGCTCATGTCAAATATTGGTGCCACATAGAGTTAACAACATAAGTCATCATGCCTCAGATGTCTCAGGTTTTGTGGGAACGTGATAATGTTAATTATCAGAGGATGGGCCGTTTGAGAGTTCTATTCTCCGGACATGTCGCCCATAGAGCATCTTTGGGCTGTTCTGGATCGACGTGTGTAACGCCCACACATGTAATAAACCACAAACGTAATGAAAATCTGCAGCTTTTAATGTAATAATCCCACAAATGTAATACATTTTCCACAAACGTAATAGCCGCTGCTTCTGTAAACGTAACACGCGATTTTTTTTACACAAATGTTATAACTATTATGTTTGCAGGGACTTATTACGTTTGTGGGGAAGTGAAAATGTAATAACTCAATGAATAATGGTCGTTTTGGTTGTTGTTGTTTGTTTGTTTGTTTGTTTGCCTATACACACACTACTAATACTAACCGTGGGTGCAAAATCCAGCTGACCGTGGGTGCAAAATCCCCACCTACACACACACACACACACACACACTCTCTCTTTGTAAAACCACAGAGAAACCACGTCATCTTAACTTAATCAGTGCTTAAATCTGACTTTACCTTTGTCTGTTCCTTAGTCGGAGATCGGTTTTGGCAAATTGGAGACTTACATTAAGCTGGACAAACTGGGAGAGGTGAGGACTTCCTGAAATCCCATCTGACATATTGATGAAGAAGATATGTTTTACAGCTGATTAATTAATTCAGCTTTAATAAACTAGCATTGTGTGTTGCCTTCAGGGAACCTACGCCACAGTATTTAAAGGACGCAGTAAGCTCACAGACAACCTGGTGGCACTGAAGGAGATCCGGCTGGAGCATGAGGAGGGAGCACCATGCACCGCCATCAGAGAAGGTTAGCAGATTTTAGCTCCTTCATTTTACACCTTTTAGCAACCAGCTCAATGCCACATAAAGAAATAAAATCTGTTTCTTATTCACAGACTGGTGGTTATTTATCCCACACAATTAATTAAACATTTTTTTTAAATGTTTACATTAATAAAACATTTACATGGAGGAAGAAATACAACTTCAGTATTTAAGAATAAATGCATAAAAATACATGAATAAATACAGAAATACAGTCATGGAAAAAGTATTAGACCATATATGCTATATATTTTCTTCACTTTCTTGTTCATTTACAGCTAAAGGTACATTTGTTTGGACAAATATAATAATAACAACAAAAATAGCTGATAAGAGTTTAATTTAAGAGCTGATATCTAGACATTTTCCGTGGTTTTCTTGATAATGATTTTGGTTATTATCAAGAAAACCATGGAAAATGTCTAGATATCGGATCTTAAATTAAACTCTTATGAGCTATTTTGTTGTTATCATTTTATTTTTTTCCAAACAAGTGTACCTTTAGTTGTACCAGGCATTAAAATGAACAAGAAATTGAAGAAAAAGGGTGGTCATATAATTTTTTCCATGACTGTATATAAATAAAATGAATAAAAACAAATAATTAAATGCATTTAATGAATAGATAATAGTAGATAGCTAAACAGGCCATAATTTAATAAATATCTTACATTTATTTCTACATTTTGTACAATTACATGTATTTATTGCTATACATCTGTCTGAAATGCTTATTTATTTATGCATTCATCTATTTATTTGTGTATTCAATCATTTATTTTATTAATTATTTATAATTTATTTATTTTATGAACTTATTCTTTCATTTATTTATTCCTCGGTTTATTTATTCCTCGGTTTATTTATTTATTCATTTTTAAACTTTGTTTATTAAGTTGTTCTTTTTTTCACAATAGAACACAGACATACAGGAACACTCAGAACAGAATCCCCACCCCAAAAAGTAAAAATAAATAAATATATAGATAGATAGATAAATAAATAAATAAATAATAATAATAATAATAATAATGATAATGATACATAGATGAATAAATCCAAGACAGTATAGCTGTATTTATTTATACATTTATTTATGTATTTTTACTTAAGTTTTTTTGGCGCTCCACACATTCGTCTCTTAAATATAATTTTTTATTTGGAGTCATGGAACAATGGTCATTATGACTTGTAACACGTGTCTCTCTTTGTGTAAACATCCGTCTGTCTTTGTCTCTGTAGTGTCGTTACTGAAGGACCTCAAACACGCCAACATCGTGACGCTTCACGACATCGTCCACACTGACAAGAGCCTCACACTCGTTTTCGAGTACCTGGTGAGTCTCACTGCATCCCCACGTTTTTTCACTTTTGCTGACCCTCTCTGGTTTAATTTATTCCAAACATCATTGAAAACATTTAAGTCTGTAATGCTTATTCATTACAGTGGGTGAGAGCTCGTCATGTTTTGTATAATATCATGAGAACAATATCAGGTTGTCATCATTTTTTTTCTTTATTCAGGAACAAGAGAGCACATTTTTCTGTAGCATACACTGTAAAAAAAACTGTTACTTTACTATTACAGTATATTTTGTTACACACATGGTGCTAGTGTATTTTACAGTAGAGTAATGTATTTTTAAAAAAAACAACAACTGTAAAATAAAAATCTGTTTTGGCTGATATATACATTTACGGTGTTTCATAGTTACTGAAACTGAATTAACTCATTTATCATTTTACAGTCTTTAACTGTCATGATTTAGCAGTTTTTCACAGAAAAATCATTTTTCAAAATCAGACATTTTTTACAGTGTATAGATGAAACTGTGAAGTGATCTACAATGATGTCAAACAGGAAGGGAATGTAGACAATGTGCAGAAACATTAACACAGATGACTATTTTAGGACAAATTTGCTGCATCATGTGGATGTGTGAATTAGCACATTGATGAGTCAGAAAGAGGGGGTGAAATGTAGAAAAGAGAAGTAAAAGAGACCTCTAGTTGCCTTTGTATCTACTTTTTGTTTGACTGTGTCATCTCTTCCTGTAGGATAAGGACCTGAAGCAGTACATGGATGACTGTGGAAACATAATGAGCATGCACAATGTGAAGGTGAAGACATGATTAAGACAATTAAGATTACTGGTCTTTTTGTTCTGCTCATTGTACTCTATAATGTAACATTATCTCTTCTTAACCCTTTTGGCCTTTATTTCCTCTTTTCAATGTTCAATAGAGATAGCACTGCATTAAGTTTTGGACAGACCAAAGTTTTTTAGTACAAAGTTGCACCAGTTAAAGGTCCTTTGACAAAATACATCCACTAACTTAAATAAGTGATAAAAGCATTTTTTTGTATGTTTTAGTTTTCACAGACCATCTGTAGAACTGTATAAATTAGACTAAGAAAGGATAAATAAGTTTTAAAAAGACGTATTAATCACATCACGTTTTTACACATATCTTTCCAGATCTTCCTGTTCCAGATTTTGCGAGGGCTGTCGTATTGTCATAAGAGGAAAGTTCTCCACAGGGACCTGAAGCCCCAGAACCTGCTCATTAATGAGAAGGGAGAACTCAAACTCGCTGATTTTGGTGAGTTTTCTGTAGGGCAGTGGATAATAGAAAAGTGGGAGTATTCCTGTCGGGAAAATAAAGGTCCCATGTGATTAAAAAGAGAGACTTCCATGTCTTTATTTGATCATAAAGCAGATCTAGGTGTTCTATAACTGATGTGAAAGTAAAGAAATATTAAATCTGTTGAGACATGCACCAGCCCGTATTCAGAAACTGTGATTTTAAACGAGCCGTCAGGACTTCCACAAGATCGTGATGTCACAACTATACTATGTATAGGTAGAAAATATGTACACTGATACCCTGCTGGAATGATGGTGCGGAGACACTGAGCACAGATGCTGAAGGCCTCTGGCCAATCAGAGTAGATTGAGGTTTTTTTGGAGGAGGTCTTAAAGAGACAGGCGCTAAAACAGAGCATATCAACAGAGGGTAAATACAGGTACAATTATTAGACCACGCTTGTTTTCCTCAATTTGTTGTTCATTTTAATACCTGGTACATTTGGTTGGACAAATATAAAGATAACAACACAAATAGCTCATAAGAGTTTAATTTAAGAGCTGATTGATAATTATTTTGGTTAATGTCAAGAAAACCATGGAAAATGTCTAGATATCAGCTCTTAAATTAAACTGTTATGAGCTATTTGCGTTGTTATCATTATATTGAAGTAAACAATGGTCTAATAATTTTTCCCATGACTGTATATACTGAGTTTTTTTTAACATTAAAGCATGTATGGGTTCTGGTAGAAACCCAAAATACAAATATGAAACTGAAAATGAGCATAATATGTCCTCTTTAAAGGCACACTGTTGGTAAACATTACATGCTAACTAGGCCCTTCTTTCCCTGCTCAATAAAAGTGAAAGCAAACCCCAAATTCGCTCTTGTTTTGGAACAAGCTTTGTCTGCTTGCCATTTTGCCTCACTATATTTGTGTTTTTTTCTGCACCTTGTCTGCTATTTCTGTAAACAACATGCCCAAAGGGTGAAATGAAAAGAAAAAGACAAAATACAGGCAGAAGGGGGTCTCTGCAGATACAGGCGCCAACATGTGTGTCTCGTGGGTCATAGGTGAAGACTGAGAGGGATTATTTTTAGTCTATGTATTGGGGTCTTTTTTTTTTTTTTTTTTTTTTAAACCCTACAAATATACCTTTTAAAGTTTGGAAATTGTATGAAAATATATTTATTTATTTCCAGATCTGCTGTAATGCTGCTCTCGTGTGTCCTAATGTGAGTTTATGTCTTTGGTGGGCCGGCAGGTCTGGCGAGGGCCAAGTCTGTCCCGACTAAAACCTACTCCAACGAGGTGGTGACTCTCTGGTACCGGCCTCCTGATGTCCTACTGGGATCCTCTGAGTACTCAACACAGATCGACATGTGGTACGAGCCTCACAAGAACACTCCTACTCACTTTACTAACACTAAAGGCATTCTGAGTCTATTAATCACTGTGTTGATACGTGAAAAATCATACTTTTTGGTATTAATTTCATAATTTGAGACATTCTCAATTAAAAATTATAATAATTTAATTTAATTATTTTATTTTTTCTGTTTTTTGTTTTTTTTTACCGGGAAAATACCATAGAGTTGAAAAATCTCTTTTTTTAAGGGATCAATATGGGCACCAGAATAAAAAAAACCCCACAAAGTTACAGACAGAAAACTGTAAAAATGTAAACTAAATATATTTGAAAGGAACTTAAAAGCAAGCATAGTGAAAGAAAGATATATTTTAATGTTTTGTTTTTTTAATTCACAGTTTTACATTTATATAATCTATTTACTTTATAGACTGAACACTGTATTTTTTATTTATAAACTATTTTTTCTGGTGATTTATACAGCATGAATGCAACACAAATGCTCGGTCATGCAATGTAAATAAAATAAATAAAAATAATTTGGGTATCTGCTCTGTGAGTTGGATTCGTTTTATATGTTAATGGTTTCTTTCTTGGTCCATGCTCCACCCTTCCACTAAGTTTAATGAAAATATGACCAATAGTTCTGTAATCCTGCTGTCACACACTCCTGGTGGATGGAATAATAACACAAAGATAATTAATCAAGGAAATTCATCATTAGTTGCAGCCCTAGAATGAAACAATTCTGTGATTGTGTGTGCGTGTTTGTGTGGTTGTGTGTGTGTGCAGGGGTGTTGGCTGTATATTCTATGAGATGGCTGCAGGTCGGCCGCTGTTTCCCGGCTCCACCGTGGAGGACGAACTCCACCTCATCTTCAGGTTACTGGGTGAGTGACTCTTGTCAGGCCAGATCATAGCTGTGTTTCCTTTAGGGGGAAAAGTGGCCACCGGGAAATTCTCAGGCCACACCCTCTCAAAAGTCCGCTCACTCTACGTGTCTCCATTACAAGTTAGCCCCCAGAGAGATTTATGAGACTCTGGAGGTGACATATGGTTTTCGACCGTCGCGTAACCGGCATCACTAACTGTGCACAGAGTGTCCGGTGCTTGTTGTAAACAAACAGAGATCGCTAAGTTAACACCTCCTGCAGCAGCAGCACATACACACTGTACTGCTACAGAGCTAACTGTTAGCCTGTTAGCAATTTTGCAGACTGGACGCTAAGGGGTTAACATCCCCTCCAGCTCTGCAGCTGGGAGAGACTGCTGCAGGAGGACTGTGCCGCTTAGACTCGTTCTTACTCTTCTTAACGAGCCGTCGGCCCCCGCAGCTCATTAAGAAGAGTAAGAACGAGTCTCCAAAAGTCTCCAATAACACCAGAAAAAGTCGCTGGATTTGTCTACAGTCGCTCTCTTGAAAATTAGTCGCTAAGGGGTTCTGAAAAGTCGCTAAATACATCGACATAGTTGCTAAGTTGGCAACACTGCTTCGCCAGCTTTTACACTCACGTCCTGCTTAGCGATCTATCCAGTCAGTAACCCAGCTTTTTTCAGGGGAGAAAAAAGACCCTGCTCTTCGACAGAACCGAAAAAAGTCCCGAAAAAATTCACGACAAAAGGCTGCTCCGAACGGCTCATATTCAAATTAGGGGCGTTTCGCTGAGTGAGACCCGCCTCATTCTGGGTATTGGGCGGTAGTGGAAACAGCCCTCATCATAGTAATGCAAATGTCTTGACCAAACCAAGCAGGACACCATAAACCTGATTGGCTGTGATTCTGTGACTTCAGGCACACCCACAGAGGAGAACTGGCCGGGAATCTCCTCCATCGAAGAGTTTAAATCCTACAACTTCCCCAAATACAAACCACAGCCGATAATCAACCACGCTCCCAGGTAATGCTGTCTGTGTGTGTACGCCTGCACGTTATTTCTGTGTGCCTTTTTTTTGTTTGTTTTTTATGCACCCATTTCTTCTTTGCCATCTGCATGTATACAGTAAGGGTGTGTTTTCATGTGTGTGTGCCAGTGGGGAGGAAATCCTGTGGAACATTTCACAGACAGCCGTCCACTTCCTTCCTCCCATGAGCCCCCACATTCCCATCAGCCCGTGCAGCAGGCAGACAGTAAACTGTTGCTCTTCCTTCTGTCTCCTCTAGGCTGGACGGCGAAGGCATCGAGCTGCTGCTGGCTTTCCTCAGAGTGAGTGTTTACTTCCTGCATAACACCCAGAATGCACCTGATTTATCTAGGTCATTTCACACCTGTTGTTGTTGTTTCTTCCTCTTTTTTCTCAAGTCGCAGGTCATGTTATTTTGAACTTGACTTATTTTTTCATTGCATTGGTATCATTGGGTGTATTATTAATATTATTTTTTTTTTTTTATATTTATATTTTTATTATTATGCATATATATGTTATACTTAAAAAATCTAACATGAATATACTTTAAAAACAAGCATAAGCACTTAATTATTAACATTATTATACGAATTATTAGTTGTATTCATAGTAAATGTGCTCCACTAAACTTGATAATTGTCATAACTAATAAATAATAATTGCCAGTAATATTGACCGCAAAAAAGAGTTGGTAAAAGTGTCATCCATGACCTTAATGTGCACTTCTGTCCATGATAAATATAATGAATTCCTGCAGTACCAGTTATAGACAGCAGGAGGTGCAGCTCTGTCAGTGTTCTCAGTGAACATTACACTGGGTTCCTGTTTCCGATGTGTTCATCTCAGTTTGACTGTGTGAATCACTGATTGCAGACACAACAGCCACAGCCGTATCTGCTCATATCACAGGATGCTTGATATTTCCTGTGTCTGTCTCCACAGTACGAGTCTAAGAAGAGGATTTCAGCTGAAGAGGCGATGAAACATTCCCACTTCAGGCAGCTCGGGATGAGAGTTCACACACTGCCTGAGAGTGAGCACACGCACAGTTAAATAACACTGTAGTCTGTCTTTTCTGCCATTTCCTGTAGACTGAAGCTCTTCTCTGTGTTGTAGGTGTATCAATATTCACATTAAAAGAAGTGCAGCTGCAGAGGGACCCTGGCTACAGGAACTCCTCGTACCCAGAGTCAGGTGGGTGGGCAACACCTCCACATGCTTCAGTGTTTAACCCTTTGGAGTCCGTCTATTTATTGAAAATACACATTTTATTTACAGTAATAACTTTATTCATATATGATATGTAGACAAGCTGAGAAAGCCAGTTGAAAGTTCAATCATAGGAGCTTTCACAGTGTGCCATTTATGTTTCCAGACCATTTTTAAAATGTGAATTTTCTTTCTACAATGAAAACTATTACAATTTTTAATTTACATGCAAATAAACTGTTTTGCAGGATTGTATATAAATGGTTTAAAAAATGGTACATTTCCATAGACACCTGTGTCTTTTGTTTGTATTTTGGGTTCCTGGCAGCTTTATACTTTGTTAGTTAAAATAAAATGAAAAATCTGACTGATAGCCAAGTTTGTGTGGAGAAAAAGGAGCCATGCATGTGATGTAAGGACAGACTGAAAGATGCTAAACAGAGAAAGAGATGAAGTTGACAAATTTGAACCAAAATCTCCTCGACTTCAGAGGTTTAACCTTAGATCAGGGTCGGTAACCTTTAAGGGCAAAAGAGCCACTGGTGGCCGAAAAAAGGGGAAAAATGTCGGAATGGAGCCGCAAATCTGAAATTTGTCAGAAAGCAATGAGAACCAAAGTGCAAATGAGAGGCTTGACACTTGACAAATATATCAGGAGATTTGGAAATCGAAAGCTAGCCTAGCAAGGGAAACTTAAAACTAGACTTGAAGTTGGAAGAAAATGTAGAGGTTAAGGTACCATGCAGTAGACATTTTGTAAGCTATGATGCACATTTAAGTTGCCCAAAAAGTTTTTAAAAAGTGTTTCAACGCCATATATAAGCTGCTCATTTTTACAATTGAATACTAATTGCTTTGGGTCTACACCAATGTTAAATACAAATATAAATTTAAACAAATAACTGATTCATTTTGTATAAATGTTTTCAGCCACATGTGGCTCTGGAGCTGCAGGTTACCTGCCACCTCCTTAGACCATTAAAGACATAAACCTTTCTTACATAATACATTCATGTGGCAATAATCATAAAAAAAGGTAAAATTAGTCTAATAATGGCTGACAGAATTCTCAACATGGGAAGATTATTGAACGGGCCTACCAGGCACAGGCCCAGGGGTCCAACGTGTCAGGGTCCTCTCTCTCACCTTCCCCTACAAAATGCCACTCAAGAGACAAAAAAAAGACCAAAAGGTGATACAAATAGACACGACTTGACCAAGAAAAGACACAAATTAACTACCAAGAGACACATTGACTACAAAGACAAAATACAACCACAAAGAGACACACAATGAGCCAAAAAGAGACACAAATTGACCACAGAACACACTAAACAACTATAAAGAGAAAATATACAACTACAAAGAGACCCAAAAACAGACACATTTACCACCAAGAGACACAATACGACTACAACCGACACAAAACAAATATTGACTATAAAGAGACACAAAGACAGGTAATACAATAAAATAATGGAGAAACAAAAGTAAATATATTAAGAACAATAATAAATAAAACAACACTAATACAGTATAAAAAAATAAAAATATATATATTAGGGCCAGGACTTTACCGCATTAATTAAGATGAATTAATTACACAAAAATTAACGCGTTGAAAAAATTGACGCATTTTAATCGCACTTATTTTTGCACCGCGGAACGTTTCTCACTGGATGAGTTTCAGGCGGACCCATTATACTGGAGCACCAACTAGCGTTCATGAGTTCAGACAACAACAAACCACAGTGAACATGAAGGAAGAAGCTGATGAAAGCGCTTTGGTTGGCCCTGTGGATGATGGGACATTTTGTTACAAAAAACCAACGGATGGAAGCGTCGATAAGAGCATGGTTGTGTTGCTATGCAACAAGGAATTCACATATCACCGCAGCACATCCAGCCTTAAGTATCACCTCAATGCAAAACATATAGCAGCTAGCGTGGACGCTAATGTGGTATTCAACGGTATACTAAAAATCCATATGAAAAAAATTACTTGTCACTGTTCTCAGGTCAAATATTTATATGCGATTAAAATGCGATTCATTTCGATTAATTAATTACAAAGCCTCTAATTAATTAGATTCATTTTTTTAATCGAGTCTCGGCCCTAATATATATATATATATATATATATATATATATATATATATATAGTAACGCAGGCTTTCTGTAAAAACATTTTAAATCTCAGGCCAACCCTCAGATTACCCTGATAACCTCCTCTATTGATAAAGGCAAGGATATAGCGTCTTTCATGTAAAACAGAGGCATTATGGGTATTGTGTTTTATGAGTTTTCCTTTTCTCATCTCCAGGTAACGGCAAGATCAACAGGAGGCAGAGCATGCTCTTCTAATATCTGATGAAGAGGATGGTCCACTGCCCAACTTCATCATCATTTCCCACCAACCTCTCGCATGAGCCCACCCCCCCTCGGAGTGACCCCCCTCCCTCCCTCTTAACTGCACACACACACATAAACACACACACACACCCCTCTGAGCGAGTGACTCTGGGTTGAATCTATTTGGAGACTGTGTTTATTTATTGGGGGGTGAGGTTGAATTTTTTGCTGCTAAACTACTACTGTCTGTATTTAACACACCGTGTGTGTGCGTGTGCATGTGTGTGTGTGTGTACATGATGTGAACTCGAGACGCCATGCACAGTTGAACAGTCAGAAAGGTTACTATTGTTTTTCTCCTGACTACGGCTTCGTTTGAGTTAGAATTCCACTGATGTTGATGTCGACGCTGTGATCCAAGTTGTTGTTCTTGTTGTCATGCTTGGAGACCGAACGCTTCAGTTTCTTCAGATTTCTTTTTTTTTTTTATAAATATGTACATCTATATATATTTGGAGTTTTTGTTTTGTTTGTTTTTCTTCGAGCTTCCGTGACTGAACTCTACAACATTTCCAGGTTTAAAAAGACTGGGGTGCCAGAAGGTCTTGGTGGGGGAAAAAACGGTTCCTCTGGATTCCTCTTCTTCATTTTTTCCAAAACATTTCACTCGACTCTTCTTCTAGACGCCCTGCTGCACTCAGGAGGGTTACACTGAGGATCAAAAAGCAGGACTGTGAGCAGATTGTGGTGACGGTTTAAAGCTAAGGGTTAAAGAAGCACACATAGAGTCCAATCAGACTGGAAGAACGTAAAAAACCAGCTTTCGGTTCTTTTGTTCTTTTTGATCATTCTGGTTCAGCAACGGGACCAAAACGGAGGAGAGGGGGGAGGCAAACAGTTGGGAAGACGAGCGAAAAGCACGGATGAAAGAGGAGAAATACTGGAGCTGAACAGGAAGTCATGTGATGTCCCACAGGAAGCCAGCAAGCCTTCCCTAATACCCTCACAAAACTGCCAGGACTTCAGTGCTTTTTAAAAAAAATATTGCAAGCTACACTTTCTCGCTCTGTGTGCATTCGGAGATCTCACTGCAGTAAGTCTTTGTTTTTAACTTGCACTTCAGTGTGTTTTTTTTGGAATCAGGGACCCGTGCCTCGACACGGCCGAGTTTACCCAACAGTATTAAGATGTGTTCTCTGTGTCTGTGACCTTTGACCTCTCCTTGTGAAACAACAGTGTCATTGTGGCATGTTTTTCGGAGGGGGGTGGGGTGGGATAGTGGGGATCGGGATGGGGTGTTCAAAAGCAAAATGGTTGTTTTTCCACTTGGCATCGGACCACTGCTCTCTCCAGCATTTGTACACAGGAAAAGAAAAAGAAGATTTCAAATTGAAATTTTAGATTTAACTGCCCGCTGTGTTGTTTGCAACTGACAGTGATGCTACAGATTAAGCCGGTTGGGAAGTCTCACTTTTGACTGCATGTTTACTGAAGCAAATGGAAGATCTCCTGAAAAACACTCAAACACTCAAAAAGTCTGCTGGTGTGCTTTGCATACCTGGTTTGATTTAGTTGCAGAGAATTTGTCTTATTTCTGTGGAAGTGCTGTCCAGATTTCCAGCAGTTGTGTGATAGCAACAAGTGATTTAAAGGAACAGTTTGACATTTTAGGAAATAAACGCATTTGTTTTCTTGTTAGTTAATTGAGAAGACTTGTGCCTCTCTCATGTCAGTACAATCACTAGGCGTCTAGAGGGGTTGGGGTGAGGCCATCCCCCTCTTTGGCAAAAATGACCAAAATGCATCCCCCTCGTTTACCTGCCATCCCCCATCTCCATCCCCTCGTAGCAGGGAGAGTGCAGTGGCAGAAGGGTCATTGAGTTGAACAGGTTAGGCTATGTTTACATGATGACGGTCTGAACAGAAGATGCAAAAGTGTCTTCACTTTTTATTCCGCGTTTAGACGAGTGTTTTCGGGAGGAAATCTGCATGCATACGGTGACGCAAAAGTGTGTGGAATTCAATTGTATGCATGCCAGGCGACATCTCGTCCAAAGCCGTCTGGCTCGCCTCCGACAAATTGGTGCATCCAAAATGTGATAGAGGTAATTACAGATCCTTCTCTGTTCAGTAATACTATCTGTACATATCCTGTACATTTGGTGGAAAGACTCCTGTAAGTTTATTAGAGCTGCCAGAGCAGCTTGAAGGTCCGACGCATGGAAATAATCCCACATGTTTGTTTATTTCCCTGTACTGGAGCATGTATGTGACGTAAACGCGTACGTGACGTGAGCAGATCTGAACAGAGTTTTGTGTCTTGGCAGTGTAGATGGACACGCTACGGCGGAGCGGATTACACTTTTACACTCTGGAGGGTGGTATCAGATTTTTGCGTTTTTAAGCCCCAAAAACGCCATCACCGTCTAAACTAAGGGCACTTCCGATAAAATATTTTGTCGTTTTTACCCGCAAGCGTCCTCGTGTAAACGGTCTAGTCTGCCTGACTCATTGATCCTTTATCTGACAGAGGTTTGTGCAAGTTAGAATGGCCCCAACCATAACTCTAAAATATTAGTAGCCTAACTCTGCCTAGCTCAAAGAGTAAAATCGGGCCTAGCCTGGCTCAGACCAAAGGTTACAAATATGCCTAACTACACCTCTAAAGCTCAAAGTTATTTTTCATTTTACAAGAACTGAATCGAAAAACAAGTTGTCGTTTCATAGGGTGTTACATGTTAAACTGTTTCTTAGCATAGTAGCTTCTAGGAGTCCTGAAGAAACTGTCCGGTTGCTACACTGGCCATAAAATAGTCCTGAGCACAACCCTACGTCAAAACGTTTATTTTTGCACTTTGGTTTTTGTACGCATAAAACACGTCAGATTTTGATTAGTGAGCTTCAGAGTTGCTGGTTGGCATATTTTGCGTTATTGTTTAGATAAGATGTTTCCCAATACATTGATTCAGATCGACTTACCGTTAAACCGCTAGGATGGATCTTCTCATCTAACGTTCAACAAGAAAGCAAAAAGCCCTATTTTCCTAAATGTCAAACTATTCTTTTAAATAGTTGCTGTAAACATCAAGTTTTACAGTCAGCAATTCAGAATCAAACAAACAAGAGCTCCAGAGCTGCCAGTTTGCTCCCCAACAGTTTAACACAAAAGAGAAATCTATCATGGAAAAGGCAGACAGAGCAATTTTTACACTCACAGTAGCAAAAAATAGAGTGCAGTGCAGTGAACATCACAAATTGAACGTTTTGAGTGTAACGAGTGTAAGAGAAGATCTGAAGGAGATTTTCCTGTTACTGCAGCTCTTTTGCTCAACATCTTCATGAAAATTTCACATTAACTGTCCGAGATTTAAAAGATTTGAGCAACACTAGAGTTACTGATTGGGCAGAACATGCTAGAAAAGTGCTGGAAGCACAACTAATGCTTGTTAAACTCACTAATAGCTGAGAGATTAATGGAATTAACATTAACTTTTACACAGTTTGCAGCTAGTAGTGTAATAATCCTGTATATGTACCCATCATTTCAGTAGTTAAATTCTTTGACAGCATATTTCTTGATCAATTATATAACAACAGAACAAATGGTTGGAAGATAGTGTTAACGGTTTACATTTAAAATAATGTAACAATTATTGTGTTCACAGGAAAAAAATCATTATATTAATGGTAGAAATCCTGTATTACATTGTCACATGATTTCTCCCCAGGAAACCTTTGTCCCCTCCTATTTTATTTCACATGAGTGTGTTTAGATGCTTCACTGACACTTTATTATTAGAAATAAGCTTTCAATTTCTACAAATGTCCCTATAATCAAACATAACTGCAGGATTATTCCACTGCTAACTGCGAAATGTGTTGCTAACAGCAGTTTTTTGTCATGAACAGCAGTAACATGCACGAAAGGAGATTTCTACAATGGCTCAATATTTATCATTGTAAAACTGTAAAACTTTTTCAAATGTATGAATGACCTGATTTTATGTGAACATGTCTGAACGCGCGTATGTGTGTGTGCCTGATGCATGGAAGGCCTGCTGTGTTGTGAAATTCGACCTCTCTGAAACACTGAGCTGCCGGTGAACAGTTGTTGTGTGACTCTTTTTACTGGAACTATTTATTTCTCATAACCATCGAAAGTAAATTTAATCTGTTTCATAAATGGTCTGGTCAGCTGTCATTATTTTAGTGGTGAAAGAGTGTGAAATGAATGCCTTAATTCTGAAAAGTAATTCATTTTATTCCAAAAAACAGCAACATTTCCCTCAACAAAACAAGCAAATCACTGAGAATACATTTCCATTAATTTCTTTATAAAAATAACCAGGAACCATTTTACAAAATAAAAGCTTTTGTGCAATTTTGACCTGGAATGTCCATTTAAACCTGGTTTAAAGCTTAATACATTTACACAAGTCTTACAATATTGAAGGCACAGCTGGTACAAAGCTGAAAAGTACAGTGCATTTAAAAAAAAAAAGCATAAAACTATACAGATAATTAAAAATAAGTTCACAGCGTCAAGTTAAAGCAAAACAGAAGACAAAATGTAGACATCCACAGCATTTTAGCTCGCTGGCTAGCAGTTAATCTGCTAGGAGTCGGTGAGGGATTCATCTCATGTGGCCACGCTCGAACAATAAAGATCTGGACAAAGGCATAGCCATTTTTAAAAAAACATAAAAAATTATCCTGAGATACTGTGTAACTCATTGTACTTTTTCTGTACCCAAAATGTTGGTTTGTTGTTGTTTTTGTTTTGAGTCAAAGAAACAAGGTAAATACAGAATCTTATAAACAAGATTTAGAGGTTTTTTTACCATGCTATTTTCATGCTACGTACGTTTCAAGCTACCTAGCTAGCTTAGCATAAAGACCTCAAACAGACAGCTGGCTCTGCACAACAATGTCTCGCTATACTTCAAAGCTCAGTCATAAAATCCTAAATTTAAATATCTAAATTTAGTCAGTCTGTAGAAAAAAACAACATATCAGGGGTTTTACTTTAGTAATGTGCTAAACTATTTGGACTTGTGATCTCCTGGAGTCAACCTTGACTCCCCCATAAAACTACAAATTGCCATGAAACGACAAATGTGTTAATAAGTGAGCTATTAGCAGCAAGTAGTTAGATTTTGTCACTTTTGGACAGAGTAAGGCAAACTGTTATTGTTTACTGTTAATGTTTCCAGTCTTTATGCTATGCTAAGCTAAGCTAACAGCCTCCTGGCTGTGGCTTCATATTAAGCTAAAAAACGTGAGAGTGGTATCGATCTTCTCGTCTTATGCTAACTCTAAGCAAACAAGTGTATTTCCTTTAACTGTACGGGAGCATGAAAAACATTTTTTACTTAAAGGACCAGACTTTTTGTCCTGAAATTTCTGACAAAGACTTCCCCAGATCTCCATTGTTTGAGTCAGTGGAGGACAATGACATTAGTCAGGAATAAAAGGAACATTCATGAAATTGTAACCAGTCTGTATCACTTACTTTTAAACCAAGTGGAATGAGATAAGATATAAAATGAGATGAGAAAATGATAAGGTCAGTCAATTTCATTGCATGACAACAAAGCCCATGAGCAGTTGAAATGTCGTAAACACAAAGAAATGTCTAAACTCTTCTCAGAGAGCAAAGCTTCAAAATGAAGCTCCTGTTTCTTCATATAATAAATGCTAAGGAACAGGTTTCAGATCAAAGTGTAATTGGAGTCAAAGGACTCATGTGTGGTTCATTGTCAGAGTTTAAGGCTGATTGGCTTCTGGTCTGTGCCCAGCTCGGTCCAGTTTGGCCCAGTTTGCTCTTGGAGCTTGGGCTGGCATCAGGACTTGTGGGAGCTGGAGGAGAGCAGTAGAGGAGAGGGAGAGTCCATGTTGGGTAAAGGCACGGGGAAGTGTCCATTCAGCAGTGAGGGGAACTGCAGGGGGACAGGAAGAACATACAATATTTCTTTTCATGATTTTTTTTTTATTTGAAAAGAACATTGCTGCCTGGTAAGATAGAGATACTCATTCAAAATGTTAACATTGTAACAAAAAAACTTTTGATATTTACCTTCAAGCACCTAAGAATTAGTTATATAAATATAGAATATTTCAAGTTATTCTGATGGCGTAAGGCATATTTAAAAATTACACATTTGGAACAGATTACGATTCCACCACTAGGGGTCAGAAATGTTTAAACCCTTCACATAGGGACTTTATTAAGAATTAGGGTTAAATAACTATAGTTATTGTGGCTTTACATTGATTTAATCTACAGGCTCATTTAAAACTTAAAATATATTGCTTTATTGATCCTTCGTAGAAAGTTGATACATATAACTAGTCCCACTAACAATACTTCACTAATGATGACACATACACAGTAATGTTAACGTGACTCAATGCTTCCACATAATTACTTGCACAATATGATGAATAAGATTAGATTTTACGTGATATGTTTGAATGTTGTAACAGACCTGTGTGACATCACATGATTTCTCCACTTCCTCCAGCTACGTAGTCTGACTGCTGCTATGTCATAGGAAGCATGTGTTCCTACTTACAATACACTGTGGGGACCACGTAACGTACCAACTTTGTGGGGACCAACCTCCATTGTAAGGACTAAATCACCAGTCATTAGATTCTTAACAGTTTGTTTTGGAGTTGTGTGTGTTTGTGTTTGTGTTAGAGAGTTGACATGGGCGGGAGGAGCTCCTGACCAACCAGCCCTCTCCCGGTCCCCCCTAGCCAACAGGAAGTTGCCCCCTCTTCTTGTCCACGCCAGACCGGAAACATCTGTGGCTTATTTTGAAACCCTGGCACACGGTGAATAACACATACACTAACACACACACAACTGTGTGAAAACAACTGTAGAGGTTAATCTGTGCTGTGTAATGACTGGAAAGCTCCAATAGTTATAAGGGAGGGATTTGCTAAGTAGAAATAGTTTACAGGCAGACAAAGATTTTGTATCCATCAGCATCAGAGTAAACCAGTGTTTTTTCTGAAAGACTGTGAAAGATAATAAAGTTCTGTTTTCCTTTATCCACAAGACGGTCAGAGCTAAAAAACCTAAGGTCATAAGTAATTTTGTATCAGCGTGTTTATAAGTGTTTGAAATTGAGTGAGTGTTTGTTTATTGTAACTTCTCTTTGTCATTTGTAATAGAAGGATTATTATTGTATTTTTCCATTTTCCATTATTTTGTTTTAAATAAGGGCTGAGGTAAGGTTTGGTTTAGGGTTAAGCAAAAACATGGGAATGCTTAAAAAAAAAGTGTGTCGAAAAGCCCCTTTTTTAACATGGGATTTATGGGGCTTCTGTCTGACAAACTGTAACTTGTCAAAACAGACAATCAAATACGACTGGCTGGTTGTTTGTTCAGACATGCAAGCACTGAGTTCCTCACGTATAATGCAACACCAAATGTGTGTGAGTGTGTACGTGTGTATATTACCTGAAAGAGGGGGGCATGGCTCTGCAGTTGAGCGGGGCTGAGGGGTCCCACTGGACTCAGGCTGGACCAGAAATGGATATTGGAAAGTAGAGGGCTTGGAGTGAGCAGCAGACCAGACGGAGTCTACATTGACAAAACCCAAAATGAAATGTAGCATAAATACACCGCGATGGAAATGTTCTGTTTGTTCTGGCAATAAGTCGGCAGAGCTGTTCATAGTCTGTGGTGGAGTTGTCATGTCATTCAGTCTCACCCAGAGCTCAAGTCAAGTCTGCCCTCTAGTGAACTCACGTCTGCCAGACAGACTGACTTGGCAGGCTGACTCCATGCAGGTCAGGAAGCTCCACTCATACAGGATCTTCATATTTAACCAAGGCTGGTGTGTTTTTCTGTCTGTTTCTGTGTTGGGAGCAACAGTTTATATATATATATATATATATATATATATATATATATATATATATATATATATATTAGGGCCGGGACTTTAACGTGTTAATTAAGATTAATTAATTACACAAAAATGAACGCGTTAAAAAAATTGACGCATTTTAACACTGGATGAGTTTCAGGCGGACCGATTATACTGGAGCACCAACAGCGTTCATGAGTTCAGACAACAACAAACCACAGTGAACATGAAGGAAGAAGCTGATGAGAGCGCTTTGGTTGGCCCCGTGGATGATGGGACATTTTGTTACAAAAAACCAACGGAAGCATCAATAAGAGCATGGTTGTGTTGCTATGCAACAAGGAATTCACATATCACCGCAGCACATCGAGCCTCAAGAATCACCTCAATGCAAAACATATAGCAGCTAGCGGCTAGTGTGGTAGCTAGCGTGGATTGTGTTTTACTTAAAAAACGAAAACTATAAACTATAAAAGTATTATAGTTTACAAAAGGTCTACCTACCTATAGGCTACCTGAATTTCTGAAATGTACTATATTTCTAAATATGCTATTGCTACACTTAATGGCAAAAATTGCACTGGTCTGTTGGACTTGAACAAAAATAAACAATATTTTTGTTGCTCAAGCTTATGTATTCAGTCATTATTCAATGGTATACTAAAAATCCATGTGAAAAAAATTACTTCTCAGTGTTCTCAGGTCAAATATTTATATGCGATTAAAAAGCGATTAATTTCGATTAATTAATTACAATGGCCCTCATTTATCAAGCGAGCGTAGAAACGAGCGCAGATCTGAGTGTATATTTTGTCTTACGACAGGATCCACGTGTGATTTATCAAACGATCGTATCTCTCCAATCACAGTGTAAGAATGATCGGCTGTTGATAAATGTGGTGGCTCAAAACAAGCGTCATTTAAATATCACGCCCTAATATATACCCAATTCAGATGACTCGCCTTCAGAGTTTACGACACCGAAGGGCGCAATACGGCCAAAAGGAGGATTTTTTCACCCTCTAGAGTCAGCTTTATTTGCAAAGTGCACCGTTACAATTAACAATAGCGGCAATATAGACATATCAAAGAAATACGCAGCGACGGAGGTTTATGAAATAAAAGTACTTATAGTTATAAACTCAAACAAGTTCAGTGAATATTTTACATTTGGAGCACGGACTTAGAAGGTTTCAGCTTTTTGGTTGAAGGAGGTAAACACTGTTTTAAAGTCAGTTTTAATTCTAAAAGAAGAGGAATTTCTCAGCGTCAGAAAGTGAAATGCTGACGTCCAACAGCTGCAACACAACAAACTGGTTTTGTTTGGCAGCATAAAAAGTGAAAAGGAAGGAAATCAGTGGTGCTGTCAGCAGAGTAGCGGACTATTAAACTCCCGGCGAGGTTTGAGTAATTACATCGTGATATATAAAGCCCAATAATCTATACTATCCGAATATTGCTATTATTATGATGGAGAGATGTTATTGACCTCTTTACATTTACTAATAATGATGTCCTAGTGAGAGGAGTGTGTGGCAGCGCTGATTGGAAATATTTCTATTCGGGCAGCACCGCTGGTGAAGGAGACGCTGACGCTCCGGTGTCCAGCTGGATAATAATAAACAGCAGAAGACAACAACGTTTAATATCCTCGGCTGGTATTCTGTTTAAAGAATTTCACGATCGCAGGGTGTATTTATTTTTGGATTATGTTTTAATGATAAACTATGTAGTCTAAACATGTTTTGCTTTGTCACTATTAAAAATCAAAACACCACAGAGTTTTATCAGCTCCAGGCATCGATACAATAGTCTAAGATCAATTCTCCGACTCAGACGTGTGGACTTCACGCTGACTCAAATTTGCGTACACGAGCTGAGAGCAGACGTGAGATCTGATCTGATCTGATTGTGAACATGTGGTAATGACATGAGAAGTCTTGTACATGATGTGCTTGGTGGTGAGAAATTAAAGTCGTGAGAACCTTGCTTCTTGGCATTGCAATTGGATATCAAAAGATTTCACCAAAGCTAACAATCTAGCAAACTAGCAAGCGGCTAACATAATCCAAGAAATAAAGACATGATGACAGAGGAAAAGGTAGGGGCTGTTAGTTTCCTTAGACATACTATGCAATTTTGAAGAAAAACTAAATTTATGAATCCACCAAGAAAATTACTACCATTACCTCCTCCATTTCTGAAAAAGTCAGCAAACACATCAAAGCAAAAAATATATTTGAAAATCTGTTTTCCATTGCAGGATACTGTCTCAAACTTTTTGGGAAAAGTTACAGGGCCTTGCTTTGGCTACATCTTATTGCAGGTCATTTTTTTTGTCCAGTCATTTTTGTACCTCAAATTTCCTTTGTTTGACCACTCTCACTCATGCTGATCTAAAACAGACGTATGAGCCTTTGTGGTGTTCAGTTCCAATAAGCTACTTTCCCCGGACCAGCTTATGCTCTGCTTTAGTCAGTGTTTTTTTGCTGATTTACTAGCCAGATCGAGCTCACAGCTTGAGATACCAAGATACCAGATAACACCCAAGAACATCAACCACCATGACCTGGTTTCCGGTTGACATCAAGGACAGCTGCAGGGGCTTTCCAAAGGGACAGTTCACACCAACGTCAATATTTTCCTTTTACCTGTACTGCTCTTGGTGTGAGTTACAGAGTGTTGGAGATATGAGATGTAGATATCTCTACAGCGATATCTCCAACACTCAGCAACTCAAACCAAAACCATTTAGACTGATAAACAGGTTAGAGATTGATTTTGGAACAGAACCATATCTGTCCAGAGGATATAAACAGCTCAGGTGTTCCTGTGAACACTTAGTGACTCAAAATGTTTAGTGTAGACTGAACAGTTTATCATACACTTCTGTTTTCCAGTAATTATGTTCCGTACACTCAGCAGTGTATCACTGCTCAGTCTGGATGGAAGCGTCAGCTGAATGCTTAAATGTAGTCAGACTGTCCTGGTTTGGTCAGTGTGTTGTTGCCAGTGAATCAGGAGCTTCAGGAACATATGGCTTCACTTATGAACCTCCTCCCTCCCTCCCTCGCCTCCTCCCCTCTTTCCGCTCACCTCTTTCCATCTCCTCCCTGTCTACAAGCTTTACTTATCCCAAAACGGCTGTGGCTCAGTTGGTAGAGCGGGTCATCTTCTGATCGGATGGTTGGTGGTTCAATCCCAGACCATGGCAGCCTACATGCAAGATACTGAACCCCAAATTGCTCCCGTTCATCGGTATGTGAATGAACTCCCAATGGTGGCAGGCTACCATTGTGTGTAAACGGGTGAATGAGCGCAGTCTGTAGTGTAAAGCGCTTTGAGTGGTCGCAAAGTGACTAGAAAATCGATATATAAGTGCAGGTCCATTTACCAAAACGCATCGTCCTTCTCAGACTTTTTCTTCTTCTCTTTGCCTGACCCTTCTTCTCTTTCCCACCTGAAACCACCTGTATTGACAGAATGTATGAGTGTAATGATGTGATACATCATGTTTTACCTGTGTGGTGAGGAAGGCCGGGGTCATGGAGCCTGAAGGCAGCGCCGGGCTGTTGAGAGCTATGGAGACGAGGTCACTTCCTGTCAGGAGGAGGGAGGAGGCAGAGATTTCCAAGCCTTTTGGTTTCCTGCTTTTCAAAGGCCCACTATTGGCCAATCCCCTTCTCTCTGGCATTGTCATGCCTTGTGACCTCTCTCTCTCTCTCTGACCAGATGACAGGTTCAGAGGTTGAGCGCTCTGCTCGAACTCATTAGTCTCTGTGCTATGTCTCCGCCCCCTCCACAGTATGTGGGCGGGGCTTTGTGGCGGGGAGGAGGAGCAGGAGGAAGAGCGGACCTGCCGAGGAGACAGCCTGGAGGAATCGGAGGTCTCAGTGGAGGACGGGGGCGGGGTGGAGGGTAGGGAGGAGTGGCCACGGTTGGTTACGAATCGGATGACAGAGGAGCTGTCGCCGTGGCGTTCGGATCTAGGCTCCGTCTTGATCGGCTGATGCGGTTCTAAGGAGTGCTGCAGGGAGCTGACGGTGAAGGAGGAGTACAGGCCGGAGTGGAGGTACTGGTTTCTCCCACCGCCATCCTCGTCTTCAGCCTCTGGCTCTGATGTAACACCCCCACTTTCCTCACTGTTGCGGCCCGACTCCACCATTGCAGGGTCCATCTTTAGAATCTCAGGGAATGATACGAACTTGTAGACGAACTTCTGGCCGATCACCTTCTTGATGATGTTCTGCAGAGGAAACAAGACATGATTTTTTCTTTAAACCCATTTTTTTTTTACCATTTGTAGTCTGTTGATTTCAATTGTTTCAAAGGCAGTGGTTCCCAACCTTTTTCTTGAAGGACCCACATTTTTACCATTGTAAACTTTGGCGACTGCCCCATTGTCCATTACTTCTATGAAGCCAAACTCAATGTGACTTTCATGGTACCTTCTCTTTTTCTTTTTGAGATATTCAGCATTTTCTTCTTCCTGACGCTTCCCCATTTTTCCATTAGCTCTGTGTTTCTGTTGTTAGGTGACGTTACTGCTAGGTGAGGTTACCACTAGGTGAGGTTACCACTAGGTGAGGTTACCGCTAGGCGAGGTTATCGCTAGGTGAGGTTATCGCTAGGTGAGGTTACCACTAGGTGACGTTACCGCTAGGTGAGGTTACCTGTGTATACTGCAGGAGGGATGTTACACATGTCTTTATTCTTGCAATATAGCCTTTATTTTTAAACTTTTCTATAGTGATTTTTCTATTTAAATAAATGAATAAATGTTTAATGTAGCCCTTATTTAGTTGTTTTTGTCCCACTAATGAATTAAATGCTGACATCTATATTTAACACATTAGATTTATTACATCCCTTAAAATCAGGAGGGCTTCGGAACCCCCCGTGGATCTTTGGCGCCCCACTGTAGGGGTCGCCTCTCCCGTTGGGAATCACTGACTTAAGGGACATAAAACATTATCAAACCACTTAGATGGTATAACATTGTATTTCATCAGGTTTTAAATGTATTTTGCATACTTTGTCGTAATAGTAGCGCAGCGCTCTGCTCAGCTTGTCATAGTTCATGTTGGTCTTGTTCTTGCGCAGCCCCCAGAGCTTGGCCACTTCCTCTGACTTAAGAAGCTTGAATTCGCCGTCGTTGGACGTCCAGCAGATGAGATGTTTGTGGCTTTGGTCGATAAGCAGCTGCAGCAGGAACTGCCAGAGTGTGATGGAACTCTCCATGGCGCTACAACACCAAAGGTCCAGGCAATCTGCAGAGAAGAACCCAAACTTAATGAAATCAATTCAAAGCCCACGAATTGCTTTGTACTATCAAAATAGTCAAAGTCAAAATTGATTTATTTACAGCACAAGTCAGGCAGAGGACCATTTTCTTACAGAGAAAACTAAAGAGTTTCTGGTAAAAGCTAATGGTGGAAGGAAAGCCAAATGCATTCCAACTAGGAGACTACTGAGAAATGTGGTGCTCATTTGAACCATTAAAGCAGCATGAAGAGATTTTTTTGGCCACTTGGGGGCAGCGGAACAAGTCATTACCACAGGAATGACATATTATCACCTTATTATCACATGTTGGGATAAATGTGTTTGCATACAATTGCTATTTATACATCCAGCAAACATGGAATGGATTGCAGGAAGAGGGCAATGTTCTTCCAGAGGAAACTGAGCTAAAGAGTTTCTCTTGAAGGCTCTCATCCTGTCTTTAGCCAAATCAGAAATCAAATCATGAGGGAACTATCTGGCTAAACAGTATGAGATCATTTTTGTCCAAAACAGCCACAGTAAACTGGTTCGATGAGAGCTGTGAGACTCAACCAAAACAATGAAGTTGTAAAAAATCAAAACAATGAGCTAAAGGATGCTAAATTACTGTGTTGGATGAGATAACTGCAGAGTTAGACAGTAATGACTTACATTAGTTAGTACATGTTTCACATTAAACATGTGCTTCGACAACACATTCTCACTCCAAAAGCATCAGATATCGACACTTGGTCAGTACCTTCTAGCAATAGTTTTGGATGTGTCTGTTTCTAGTCATTACATCCATAGTGGCTTTTCAAAATAAAAGCTAACACTTTACAATAACCATCATTTATAAATGTTAACAGATAGTTTATTAATGTTTAATCATCATTTATAAACCGTATATAGGCCATTTAGAATGGTAAATACATCATTTATTAATGTTTAACTAACTATATAATTTATAAATGACAAATAGATGGTATATTAATGTAAGTTTATAGTTACTTTACCATTAACAAACAATTAAACTATAATTAATAGTTTATCAATAGTTGTAGTTGCATTCATTTTAACATTTTTAACACCATATTAAGTATGTTAATGATTTTGAAATGATTCATATACCTTTAGGAAATTGGTTTAAAAAGTTAAAAGATTAAATATGTATAGCACTTTGTAAATGGTAAGTAATTGGTCTATAAACCAACTATAAACATCACTTAGTTGGTTATGTAAAGTGTTACCAAATAAACTTCTGTGTTCACAGAAAATGAACAACAAAACTACTTGGTTATGGTTAGAAAAAAAAAACAGGTTTGGGGTTGAAAACATACTTCCATACTCAACTTCTGAATGCAGTTAGGTAACTGACGTAGAATGTGACAGAATGTGACGCATCTACATACTGAAGTGAATTACAGGTTAGCCTAAAATAACAACATTGACTCCTGGTTTCACACAAGGAGTGAACACCGGTCTCCTATAGGTCAAAGTCCGGGTTCTTTTGACCCATCACCATAGAGCCCTCCCACACAGCCTAAACTGACTTTTCCGCTCTTTAGTATGTTTGTTGTTCTGACTCACTAATAATGATGCAGCTTGGTTTAGCTTGAAACTAATGCAAATCCTAGTGAATCTTGTCAATATGTCACACCGAGGGGCACTGACCCGCGTCAGTATCTGAAGTTGGGAGTGAGAATGGGTTATCTTAGATCCATTGTTATTATAAAAATATTAATTGGTGCAGCTTTGAACTTCACTTTAAAAATGGACATTCATTTCACTCATGTCCATGAAAACCTGTTGACTGTGAATATACAGTCCACTGTAAAAAATGTCTGTAGATTTTACGGTGAAAAACTGCTAAACCATGACAGTAAAAGACCGTAAAATGATAAATGAGTTAATTCAGTTTCAGTAACAATGAAACACAGTAAATGTATATATCAGCCAAAACAGTATTTTTTTTTTTTAAATACATTACTCCCCTGTAAAATACACTGGCACTGTGTTTGTAACAAAAATATACTGTAATATATATATAAGCCATCACTGTAATTTTTGCAATTATTTTTGTAAAAATAACTTTTTCTCACTGTTAAATGTACTACACACCATATCTCTAACAAAAATATACCCTAATAATTTATGGTAAAATCTTTAATTTATGCACCATTTATAAAGTATTTTCATGTCAATTATATGGTAGAACAGCATTTCTTTTGAAGGAAAAACGTTCTATTTTTCTACGGTAAAATATGAAATAAAATGGCATAAATCTATGTGAAATCAAAAGTGCTAATATAATTTTACCATAATATTAGAAAAAGTTGCACCGTATTTATTACGGTAAAGTTCTGGCAACCACAGCTGCTGTTTTTTTACTGTAAAAACAACAGGGTTTTTTTTACAGTGTCCAGGAGATTAACCCATAAGAACCCAGACCCAGTTATCCTTAAAGGAAAGTTATGGGGGATATACCACCATTTCTGATGTGTTCTCAAAAACACTATCCCTAAATGTCAAAGATCTGTGATGTGACATAAACATTACATTGGGCACTTATAGTATTTATGTATATAATATTTATGTTTATAATATTTCGTATTTTAAAATAAAATAAAAAACTAGACACAAATTTGCCTTTTTCTCTGCATCTCCACAACATCTATCGAAATTGTGACATTATTAGTTCTGTTTAACAACAAATTATTTTTTAGATTTGTTTTTAAGTAGCATAATAATAATAAATCGACAATAAATGAATACAAATAACCATGTGTCTTTTTGTTTATCAAAATTGTGACTTTAATTTGTTCAGGAAATATGGTCAAAACAAGTTAAATGCAATACAGGACGCCGTATTAACGGATTAGAATTGTTAAATGGGTTTAAACTTAGCCTAGTAACAAAAAATAGAAGATTTAACATGTTTGTTACACGGGTGTCAACATGGGTTCTTATTGGTTAAGTCACTGGAATTAGCAAAAAAATTATAAATAACCATAAACATCATCTGATGCTCATAAAAGGTCTTTAATAGAAATCACTTCACACATTCTTAGGCTGTTCAATGAATCAGAAGCCACAGAAGGCGTAAAAATAAGGAAGGAAAGAAGGAAGGGTAGGTGGGCAGGGAGGAGGGGAAATTGTTGACGTCAACACAAATGCCACCGCAATCCTTCCTCTGGATACAAACTCCACTAGGAACCACAAACATAACAGAGCTGACCACGTCGCTCCTCTCTGACTGGGAATTCCCTCCGCCAGACACAGTCAACACAAACATGTAAACAACAGCAAAAGCTCTACTGGACAGCCACTGGCATGAGTTTCTAAACACTGTGGTCAACACTTTGATTAAAGTATATCATCTCTATCTCCCGCTATGTCTCTAGAGCTATTTCCTTCACTACGTCTCACAAGACACCTTTATCTCATGGACTCACACACTTTGGCTGCCTTCCAAAGCAGGATGGCGGCCGTAGTAAATACAAGAGTGATAATCGAGATTGCATTTGTCCATGTGCCCTTACATAACCTCCTTAGCTAATTTGTACAGTGGAAAAAGCAGGTTCCTACGGAGGCCCTAGGACAGGGGTCTCAAACTCAAATTACCTGGGGGCCGCTGGAGTCAGTATCAAAATGACCAAGAAAAGACACAAAATTACAAAAAAAAGACACATAGAATGACAGAAAAAAACTACATTACTCAAAAAAGACACAAAATTACTTTAAAAAAGGCAAAATGACCAAAAAAGACATAAAATTACAAAAAAAGACACAAAATAATTTTAAAAAGACACAGAATTACCAAAAAAGACCCAAATTATTTTTAAAAAGACACAAAATTACCAAAAAAGACACAAAATTACCAAACAAGACACAAAATTATTTTAAAAAAGACACAAAATTACCAAAAAAGACACAAAATAATTTAAAAAAAGACACAAAAATACCAAAAAAGACACAAAATTATTTTTAAAAAGACACAAAATTATTAAAAAAGAAACAAAATTATTAAAAAAAGACACAAAATTACCAAAAAAGACACAAAATTACAAAAAAAAGTAATTAAAGGGACCTTCCACACACAACACAGTAAAGTGCATTCATATAAAACTTTCATATAAAAGGTGGGGGCCACAAAACATCATCACAAGGGCCGCAACTGGCCCGCGGGCTGCAAGTTTGAGACCCATGCCCTAGGTAATTGAGGAAAAAAATCTGATCAAAATTTCTCTCCTGTGTTTTGACTTAAGAGCAGGTGAAAAACAAAAGGTTTGCCAGGATAATCATTCTAAGTTCTGTAAAAAAAAAAATGCTTTCTTGATACAGGTGGGGAATTATTTAAATTGTGGGGGTTTTCAAACACAAGGTTGTTTTTAAACTTCATCTTAAACTTCACCAGGAAGGAAACATAAATGCTTTCAGTCTTACTTAGATCATGGGAAAGTGGTGCACTTCAGCCTCTAGTAGCAAGAATTATTAGAAAAAGAACTTCTTGATCCCTTAAAATCATCCTGACAAAAAAAAAAATCACCTGCAAACTATTTTTCCACATGTTTTCAGAGATTTTTTAAAACTTTTATAAAAAAAGATTTTATATAATTAAGTCATAAACACAGGACAGAAACAGTTTAATTCAGACTTACAAAATGAATCACCAGATGTATTTGTTCACTTTTATTTCTTTTATTCACTTGTCAGGGCATCTGTACATTTTGTATACAGATGAGTGTTTTTTTTCTCTGTGTAATAAACCCAGTTATACTTGTGGCTTAGCTTACAAAATGTGTTCCTTAAAGTCAGGGAAATATAAATTATTTCTCAATGATAAAAACTGATCACAACCAAAAAGCTTTTTGGTTTGCATCCCTCATTACATGATTGAAAATGTATTTTTAGGCTGCATATTGTTAGTCTATTTGTGTGTGTGTGTGTGTGTGTGTGTGTGTGTGTGTTCTTGTACTTCCTACATTGTGAGGACCGGAACAAGTTTTTAAACAACATAGTGAGGACATTTTTGTGAAGTGAGGACATTTTTGTGTCAAGGTTAGGGTTTAGCATTTACTTGTGATGGATATTGAAATAGTTCTTTTTTTTCTTTCTTTATATATAAATGCTGCCCTTACTAGGGTTTGTCATATTTAGTTATTTTGTAATGTTCGTTATTCTTTTCTTATAAAAATTAATTTATTTCAGAAAAAGATTGGTCTATTTAATTTCATAGGCTATTTTTATTTAAGATACTTTTTTTATTTAAATGTGCACTTAATAGAGCTTTGGTATTATATTGACTGAACATTTGCTCTCACGTTGCGATAAAAATATCAGGATATATATCGTATATGGATATTCAACCTAAAAATATCGGGATATGACTTTTGGTCCATATCGCCCAACCCTAAGGGAATTCACGATTCCAATGAGGGCCCTCACAAAGATAGAAGTACAAGGGTGTGTGTGTGTGTATGTGTCTAAGTGTCTAAGAGAGAGAGAGGAGACTAGACGCTGGTTGGCTTTGGGTGTTTCCATGGTGATAAAGCAGGATGTGGTCAGTGACCTTCTGCCAAGACAAGCATAAGCCTAACCGACATGTTTACCTGGAAGTCACTGACTGTCTGTGAGCGTCTGCATGTCTTTCCCTCCTTCTGTCTCAATTCAATTCATTAACGCTGTGCTTCATTAGAAGGAAATACAGAACTACTTACTGCCAGTAGAAAAAAACAAACAAATATATCATTATAACCTGATTCAATTTGCAACCATGACAATATCACAGTAGAGACTTTGCAGTTGCATCAATAATCCCCATGACAACCACATCTGCCTCAGTAGTGGGCCAGAGTACCTTGAACATCTCTACCTGCTGCATCATCAACCTCTAATTCAATCTGAAAACACACTATGCATCTCTCTTTTTTTCTCTGTCTTTCTAACAGGAAGTCACCCTGCAGAGAGGGGAAAGTGTATGTGGTGCGAACAATGACCCATCGCCGTGAACACACACAAAACACTTCCTTTTTCCTGCATGGGTGTGTGTGTTAGGTGATGGAAGAACTGTAGTTCTGTCTGTCTGTCTAAACGAGGACTTCCTGTCATTCAGTTTCAGGGGCGTCTTCCCGGAGAGAGGCCTTCCCTCTGTGGGAGGTAGGACGTCCTGTCACTGGGAACCCCCAGGAACACACGGGCACACACACACACACACACACACACACACACACACACACACACACACTACACCTACTGTATGTACAAAGATCTTATTGTTTTGTCTTATTTTGAAGAGCACTGTCTTAACACACACACATACACACACACACACACACACACACACACACACACACACACACACACACAGACACACTCACAGATCCAAGACAACATATGGAGAATGCATCGATGTATTCATGTCGGACTGTTTGATCTATGTTGTAACAGATCTGGACTGGAGGGAAACAAAGCAGGAGGAAATGTTGATTTTTGGAATTTCAGAAGAAAATCATTTGGCCCACAGTGTTACAGCTAAGAGTTTGTCAGTCTATGAATTATCTTCCTCTCTCTCTCTTTGTAAAGTTACCAATGTTCCTGCTTCAAATGTGAATCTATCAGCTATACACTCCAGTCTACTTTGGACAGTCAAAATTTTAACAAAAACAAACCAAAAATCTGTGTATGGTTCTCATCCATTTTCTGGCCTGGTTATTTTCTTATTTGTGTGTGTGTGTGTGTGTGTGTGTGTGCGCGTATGGGGAGGGACGGGGGTTCTGCTGGAACTGAAATGGTTCTTTGTTTTGCACCGGTGACTCATTTTCAAGATGTTGTCTGCTGCCAGCTTCAATCCGGAAGCGCATGGCAATTAGTCTGCGAGGTCCAGACGAACCAGAAAGTCTACAACTGGATTTTTTTAAAGGAGCCACAGTTGATTTTTCCACAGCAGTCAGTAGTCACTAACCTCTTTACGTTCTTTCAAATGTAGCCAAACTAAACTGGGGCAACGGTATGCCTGTGTCTGTGCCAAAAACGGAGAACGCACACCCTTTACGCACGGCTTTAACGCTTTTTACGCACAGGGTTAACACTTTATAAGCGGCTTCAATGTGGTTTTTAAGCTGACAGTAAATATCTAGACCCGATCAGGTTTTAGAAAATACAACAACAGGTAATATAAGTACGCTTCTGCCTCCCTGTTACGCACAAACGCGCACACATTCGTCTCGAAAGTTGTAAGTAGAAGGAAAGTTGAACTTGTACCTACCCTGCTGTGGACGGCCGCGGCTCCTCTGCCCGTCTGCCCGTGTGTGGTGTGTGTGTTTCTGTCTTATAGCGGTGTGTGTGCGTAGTGTCGGGGCTCCATGCTGCTGCTGCTGCCGTCTGAAAGCGGATCCGCAGCTTTTTTCTCTCCTGCCTCAGAGCAGGAAGTCGGGACGCGCAGACGGAGAACCGGCGCACTTCCTTTGGCGCAGTATTCCAGTCTGTGTAAACACACACATACACACACACACACACACACACACGAGAGAGAGAGAGAGAGAGCGAGAGGGAGAGAAAATCTCTATTTCCCATAAACACACCCCCTCCTTTAAACCACTCTCTCGCGCACAGACATACGCCAAAGCCACACACACTCTCTCTTTCAGACCTGCACACACACCTTCACTCATCCATTTAAATAGCCTAGAGGCAGGCAGACACACACACACACACACACACACACACACACACACACATTCTCTCTCTGTCTCTCTGTCTCTCTCTCTCTCACACACACACACACACTCACACGCACACACATATAATTCCGACTACACTCATCAGTGAGGCAACTGACAACTGACGTCACCCTCTTCCTGCTCACCGGGAGGGGTTCCTGTTCCTACACACACACACACACACACACACACGTCCCCGCACGCACACGTACACACCAAGTTCGGGACTTTCAGTAACATGAAATTGTTGCCCAATCGTCACATAAAATGAATCATTTTCTGAAGCGAGGTGTACTGATAACTGCATAAATACATACAAATATGAATGTCTGTGTGTGTGTGTGTGTGTGTGTGTGTGTGCGCGCGTGTGTGTGCGTGCGTGTGTGTGTCTGTGTGTCTGTGTGTGTACAGTATAAACACCACATTTAAAAAATATATTTTTATTAGTGGATCTTTGTCTTGCTAATGTTTTCTTCTTGCTCGGCATTTTATCTATAGTCTGTATAGTCTTTTTCATTTCCTGTGTTTCCTGGTGTTTTTTTATGTAACGCACTTTGAGCTGCACGTCTTGTATGTAAGATCCCATACAAATAAAGTAATATAAAGAATATGATAAAGTAAATTGTATTTCCCACTCTATATTTTTCTCTCTGGCTTTGCAGCCTGTATAAATTCTTCATACTGGATAACTACTTCTGTTTTTTTATTATTACAAAACAACAAAATATAAGTGGCTTCCAAATTAAAATCATTCAGCAGCTAAAAATATCTCATGCAGGTGATTAAATATTCAGTGTTTTCAAGTGCAGAGGCGCGCTGCAGACTGCTTGCAAGTACACTGACTTTCAAAGATTGTCTATATATGAGACGATGTCCCAAAAAATACCATAAATGTAGAAGCCGTCTGTATGTTCTGCCTAAATTTTCCATTGCAATTAGGGCTGGGCGATATGGATCAAAAATCATATCCCAAATATTTAGGCTGAATATTGATATACTATATATATCCTGATATTTTTATTGCAAAGTGAGAGCAAATTTTCAGTCAAAGCCAAATATGACATGTCACAAGTAATTTTATTGAAACCATTTATTTAAGTGATCATTACTGTATAACAACAGGAGTACCTTTTTAAAAAATTCAAAGCTGCATAAAGTGCACATTTAAATAAATCTTAAATAAAAGCTGCAGCTTGCCTGGAGCAAGGATCACAGTGAACTATATAGATATGTGCAATATGGTCTCATTCCATATCACATTAAAAAATGTATCGACATATCTTTTATATCGATATATCGCCCAGCCCCAATTGCAATAAACGCTGGAGGGCAAATTTAGTTCTCCAATAAGGCACCTTACCTCAGCTGATACATTGCTACAATGTGACAGACGATTGAATTATTGATTACTAGGCAAAAGTTAGCTAATGCTCTTTGACATATATTAAGTTGAAAACTGTACATAGACAATATATTTCACATTCAAACTAAAAAACAATTGTCCTTTTAAATACACAGTCTGAATTGGGAATTTAATGCATTCTGTATTTATTACTGTTTTGCACAGTGTCCCATCTTTTTAAATCTTTTTTATTGTTCATAGACAGCCATTGTTGTCATGAAATAACACAGAGGTTGTCCACAGTTTGAGATGGACTGTGTGCTTGACTTAAGTCAGACAGATGTGTTTTAACCACCTGTGCACTATGGACTATCCTGTTTATCTTGTGTTGGTCAATGTGGGCTCAAAGGCCATGTCAACATCTGATGTGTTCTTGATATCTTGCAATTGACATGAAAGCATTGGATCTTTAAACAGGTATATTTCTCCAGCAAGTTATTATTACACTTCTGTAAAGTTATGGGGACTAACAAGAGACATATTACCAATAGAATGGTCAAAGTATTTTAATCAATCAAAATCAATCATATCAAAATTAGGGGGGCATTCAGTTAATCTGGTAGAATCTCTGTTAGAATGAGACAGCCTGATGGCTGTAGGAGAGAAGGATCTTTTGTATCTCTCCGTCCTGCAACACAGAGAGAGGAGTCGTCCAATGCTGTTTTTTTGGTCCATAAAGGTTTTGTGTAGCAGATGATCTGGGTATTTCAGGATGGCCTGGAACATGTTGACAGTTCATCTCTCCACCACCTCCTCCAGTGTGTCCAACCTGACTTCCCAGCAGACTGCAGCATAAAACAACACACTACCACCACAGACTGATAAAACATCTGCAGCATCTTACTACAGATGTCAAGAGATCTGAGCTTCCTTAAGAAAAAGAGGCGGCTCTGCCCCTTTTTGTAGAGAGCGTCTGTGTTTAGGGACCAGTCCAACTTATTATCCAGGTATACACCTAGATACTTAGAACTTGGCACTACCTCCAAGTCCACCCCACAGATATTCACTGGCTGAAGGGAGGCTTGAACCTGTGGAAATATATGATAATTTCCTTAGTCTTTATGACCTATGTTCAAAGTCTATGCAGCAGGGGCTGATATCCTGACCTTTTATCCCCTCTATTGATCAATGCGCATCTCATGTCCCTCTTTTTCATGACTTTTTAAAATTTCTGAGATAACCCTGGTGATGTAATTAGAGATATTTAGTAGAATCCGCGAATAGCTCTCCCTCTTTACAGTTATTTATTAAGTAAACAAGTCTGCAATTTTTCTTACATTCATTTAGATGTTGATACCATTGAAATGAGGTAGAGTGAGACCTCCTGTTGTGTCTTCACCTCTCTGGTTGAGCTTCCTGAGGCTCCTTGGCTCCGCCCCCGTCTTTGAAACGTCAACAGCGGTAAACTTGAGGCTCCCTAACGGGAAGATGAACCCTGGTTCCGAGGAGCCGCAGTGGAGGAAAGTTCACTCAGTTACAGGAGTGGTACCGCGGTCTAGACATGGACACCGAGCAGCTGCGATCCGGGAGCTGATTGTTGTGTTCGGTGGAGGAAACGAAGGGATAGCGGAGGACCTCCATGTTTACAACACTGGTAGGCTAACGTTAGCTGAAGCTAGCAGCTAGCAGGTTAGCGGCTGTTGTTTTTAGCATGCAGGAGTTCAATAGACCAGCAGCCCTTTGATAGGAGCTTTGTGCTTTTTGAAGGTCCTAGACAGCTTTAGCATCATTTTGCTATTGTTAGTTTTGTTTTTTGTATATGGACACTAACTTAATCTGGCTAGTGTAACTTTAGCTGTCGAGTTAAGTTATTGTTTGAAGAAATGTACTCGGTTGCTACTTTGGTTATTATCTGAGCGTAAACAAAGCAAACAGAGCTACTAGCTGCTCGTTAAAACGTTGTATTATTTGTTGAATAAGTGTGGCGTTAACTGGAAACATTGAAATGTAGTGAAAATATATGGCAAAACAACACAGTTAGATGTAGCTTTAGGCATGGCCTGTGGTTATGTACATACCTTTGTTGTGTTGGCAGAGCTTGTGATTTATGTTTGTACTCGTGTGTGAATGTGTTTTGTTTTTTTTAAACAATATTTTTTATTAATTTTAGACTTTCACAAGTAAAGAATGGTTACATAATATGGTTCACATAAATAAAAAGCACAACAAATACACAAGTAAACAAAAAAAATCCCAGAACATCAGCTCAGATCCATATAAATAATACTTGGGGTTTCAGTAATAATGTGTAGTATGAGCAGTCCAGAAAATCCCTGCAGCCCGATATTAGAGACATCAGGCTCTACAGAAATTCAAATAGGGTTCCCACACTTTATAGAACTGGTCTGTTCTGTTGAATGAAATATACATGTATGGTACTCTAATGGCACTAGATCAAATACCACTCTTTGCCATCTTTTAACAGTTGGTGCTTTTTCATTAATCCACTGCAATAAAATATTCTTCCTCGCTACATAAGTAGGAATACAATACAACCTGTTATTATGTTTGGATGTTAAGTGTCGGTTTGGGAGGTCCAGGGTTCAATAAGTCCAATATCTTCTCTATTTCAGATAATACATTAAACCAGTACATTTGCAGTTTGGGTATGAGTGTGTTAACACATGAGCATTTGGGTGTGAAGTGATGGCTGGCTATAAGAGACTGTGCACATTTGATGTTGTGCCACACAGGTCATTAAGGCCATGTTCTGGGGGTGAGGTGGTGTTTTATGTTATAATTATCGAGCAACTGCAGAATTATCACGCTAAGAGTTGTTTCCAAACAATGTGTTTAGATGTCTCAATGGTGTTGTGTGAACATAAACATAAAGAAGTCAATGGCTGACACATGCTCATTCCTGCTCACCCCCCCCCCCCCCCCCCTTTTTTTGAGTATCGATACTTTTGACAACCCTAGTTTCTGAAGTGTATCATGCTTATGTTGCCGAGGTTTTTTTCATTCACTTCTTCTCTGTCTTCCTGTTCTCTTCACCTCTGTCATATTGTATGTGTGGTTTTTATACATTTTGGACGGGTTGATGGCAAATTTTGTTGTACTACCCTGTGCAATGACAATAAAGGCTTTCTGATCGGATTCTGATTCTGATTCTGAATCATTCCTCCAGTCTCTAAGCAGTGGTTTCTGCCTGCTGTACGGGGTGATATCCCCCCCGGCTGTGCTGCCCATGGCTTCATCTGCGAAGGAACTCGTATACTGGTCTTTGGAGGCATGGTTGAGTTTGGAAAATACACCAACAGCGTCTATGAACTTCAGGTAATGCCAGCACACATATTCAGCTGTGATTCTAACCCAGATGCTGTGATGGAGACAATATTAACATTTTGAATTTGGCCCTGTGTGACTCAGGCCAGTCGCTGGCTGTGGAAGAAGCTGAAACCCAAAGCACCAAGGAACGGCTTGCTTCCCTGCCCTCGCATCGGACACAGCTTTACTCTAGTGGGTAACAAGTGCTACATGTTTGGAGGGCTGGCCAACGATAGTGAAGACCCCAATGGCAACGTACCAAGGTACTGTGTCCATAACATTTGATCTAGAGTTTGCTTACACTTGCTCGTTTTAAAAAATATATATAATTTAAAAATGCATAAATGCAAGCCATGCACTTCTCCAGTGTGTAAGCAGTTACATGTTTAAAATCAGGCTTTCTCCAATGGTGTTTGGTTTGTTGGTGGTGGAGTTGCTGCTGACATTTGCTCAGCTTGTTTCTTTGATGAACTTGGAGCTACATATTATACACTGAACAAAAATATAAACGCAACACTTTTGTTTTTGCTCCCATTTTTTATGAGATGAACTCAAAGATCTAAAACTTTTTCCATATGCACAAAATAACCATTTCTCTCAAATATTGTTCACAAATCTGTGTAAATCTGTGATATTGAGCACTTCTCCTTTGCCGAGACAATCCATCCCACCTCACAGGTGTGGCATATCAAGATGCTGATTAGACAGCATGATTATTGCACAGGTGTGCCTTAGACTGGCCACAATAAAAGGCCACTCTAAAATGTTCAGTTTTATCACACAGCACAATGCCACAGATGTCGCAAGTTTTGAGGGAGCGTGCAATTGGCATGCTGACAGCAGGAATGTCCACCAGAGCTGTTGCCCGTGAATTGAATGTTCATTTCTCAACCATAAGCCGTCTCCAAAGGCGTTTCAGAGAATTTGGCAGTACGTCCAACCGGCCTCACAACCGCAGACCACGTGTAACCACACCAGCCCAGGACCTCCACATCCAGCATGTTCACCTCCAAGATCGTCTGAGACCAGCCACTCAGACAGCTGCTGCAACAATCGGTTTGCATAACCGAAGAATTTCTGCACAAACTGTCAGAAACCGTCTCAGGGAAGCTCATCTGCATGCTCGTCGTCCTCATCGGGGTCTCGACCTGACTCCAGTTCGTCGTCGTAACCGACTTGAGTGGGCAAATGCTCACATTCGATGGCGTCTGGCACGTTGGAGAGATGTTCTCTTCACAGATGAATCCCGGTTTTCACTATTCAGGGCAGATGGCAGACAGCGTGTGTGGCGTCGTGTGGGTGAGAGGTTTTGTGATGTCAATGTTGTGAATCGAGTGGCCCATGGTGGCGGTGGGGTTATGGTATGGGCAGGCGTATGTTATGGACGACGAACACAGGTGCATTTTATTGATGGCATTGTGAATGCACAGAGATACCGTGACGAGATCCTGAGGCCCATTGTTGTGCCGTTCATCCACGACCATCACCTCATGTTGCAGCATGATAATGCACGGCCCCATGTTGCAAGGATCTGTACACAGTTCCTGGAAGCTGAAAACATCCCAGTTCTTGCATGGCCAGCATACTCACCGGACATGTCACCCATTGAGCATGTTTGGGATGCTCTGGATCGGCGTCTACGACAGCGTGTTCCAGTTCCTGCCAATATGCAGCAGCTTCGCACAGCCATTGAAGAGGAGTGGACCAACATTCCACAGGCCACAATCAACAACTTGATCAACTCAATGCGAAGGAGATGTGTTGCACTGCGTGAGGCAAATGGTGGTCACACCAGATACTGACCAATTTTCTGACCCCCCCAGACCCCCCCATTAAAACAAAACTGCACATTTCAGAGTGGCCTTTTATTGTGGCCAGTCTAAGGCACACCTGTGCAATATTCATGCTGTCTAATCAGCATCTTGATATGCCACACCTGTGAGGTGGGATGGATTGTCTCGCCTGCCCATACCATAACCCCACCGCCACCATGGGCCACTCGATTCACAACATTGACATCACAAAACCTCTCACCCACACGACGCCACACACGCTGTCTGCCATCTGCCCTGAATAGTGAAAACCGGGATTCATCTGTGAAGAGAACATCTCTCCAACGTGCCAGACGCCATCGAATGTGAGCATTTGCCCACTCAAGTCGGTTACGACGACGAACTGGAGTCAGGTCGAGACCCCGATGAGGACGACGAGCATGCAGATGAGCTTCCCTGAGACGGTTTCTGACAGTTTGTGCAGAAATTCTTCGGTTATGCAAACCGATTGTTGCAGCAGCTGTCTGAGTGGCTGGTCTCAGACGATCTTGGAGGTGAACATGCTGGATGTGGAGGTCCTGGGCTGGTGTGGTTACACGTGGTCTGCGGTTGTGAGGCCGGTTGGACGTACTGCCAAATTCTCTGAAACGCCTTTGGAGACGGCTTATGGTTGAGAAATGAACATTCAATTCACGGGCAACAGCTCTGGTGGACATTCCTGCTGTCAGCATGCCAATTGCACGCTCCCTCAAAACTTGCGACATCTGTGGCATTGTGCTGTGTGATAAAACTGAACATTTTAGAGTGGCCTTTTATTGTGGCCAGTCTAAGGCACACCTGTGCAATAATCATGCTGTCTAATCAGCATCTTGATATGCCACACCTGTGAGGTGGGATGGATTGTCTCGGCAAAGGAGAAGTGCTCAATATCACAGATTTACACAGATTTGTGAACAATATTTGAGAGAAATGGTTATTTTGTGCATATGGAAAAAGTTTTAGATCTTTGAGTTCATCTCATAAAAAATGGGAGCAAAAACAAATGTTCAGTGTACTTTAAATAACTTTTTGTTGATAAATTAAAAAAAAGTGAAACTCATCTCCAAAATCAAATCAAAATCATCTCCAGAGAAAACAGATAAATATATTTTCTTGCAAAGTGACAAACGATTCATTGATTATCAAAATATTTGCAGATTGTTTTCCTTTTGATTGATTGATCTGTTCAGCTCTAGTTTAAAGTAAAACAAGTCTTGAGTCCAGGATAGGTGACTTGAGTTTGTCTTTTTACCGTCTTAGATACATGCGGGACTTCTATGAGCTGGAGCTGCAGCCGCTATCAGGGGTAAAAGGCTGGAGCATCCCAGAGACAAAGGGTGGAGGTCCCTCAGCACGGGAGTCCCACACCTCAGTTGCCTACACAGGCATCAGCTCCCCGAAGCTCTACATCTTTGGAGGCATGCAGGGATGCCGGTTAGACGACCTGTGGCAGCTTGACCTGGGTACAGTATTGTTTTGTGCCTTAATTGTCTTAACTGTGGTAGTCTTTATTGCACGCTGTGAGGCACAACCATTTATAATATAATAATATAATATATAATTACACTTCCTTATCATTATCCTCTTCTGTTGTTCAGAAACAATGGTTTGGTCAATGCCTGAAACCAGAGGTTGCACTCCACTTCCCAGAAGCCTTCACTCTGCCAATGTTATTGGAAACAAGTAAGGGATCCGTCTTTATTGGTGCACTACAAAAAAGGGGTGTCTAAAAACACTAAATCTGAGGGAAATGATCTTGCTGCATGGACAGATAATTTCACTTGACAAGATTTCTTAAATTAAGATTATTAAATCTAGAAATAAGCATGTTGAACGCTTAAAATAAGAAATTAACTCTTAAAACAAGATCAATTACCTTACACAGGGATGGGCAACTTAAATGCTGCAGGGGGCCACAATTTTTCATCGACACTACCAAATAGGACCGTGCACTTAACCAGATATGATGAAACTGCAATTTTAAATATGTTTACAGTGCAGTAACTTAACATATTTCATGCTCAAATGCATGTATAACAGTATAAATAGGAATACAAAAGGTTTGAAGCAAATAAAAAATATCCACTTACTGTGATTTCTTTTTTAGTGCAAGAACAGCAGACCAACATTAACTGCAAGAAGTAATTTTGTGCATTTTTAAACTGCACTTTTAAGATTTCATGCTCAAATGCATGTAGTTGTACTGAGGGCCACTTCAAGTGAGGGTGCGGGCCATATGTGGCCCCAGGGCCTCCTGATATAACACTTGTAAATCTAAAGTAAGAAACAAATAATTGTCAGTGCACTCTGCTCGGGCCAGTTCATCGCTGCTTGCAGCTTTAATTTATCTTGTTTTAAGAGTTAATTTCTTATTTTAAGTGTTCAACATGCTTATTTCTAGATTTAATAATCTTAATTTGAGAAATCTTGTCAAGTGAAATTACCTGTCCATGCAGCAAGATCATTTCCCTCAGATTTAGTGTTTTTATCGTGTTTTTAGACAGCCCTTTTTTACAGTGTGTCAAATATCTGTTTGTGTGTGACACTTGACCCTGGTAGCCTTTAATATTCTACTGTGCCCTTCTGTCTGCAGGATGTACGTTTTTGGTGGCTGGATTCCTGTTCCAGAGTCGGACAAACACAATGCTTTAGGAACTGAATGGATCTGCAGTGACTCCTTAACTGTACTCAACCTGGGTCAGTACATTTCTCTAAAAGTATCCCACAGTCCCACAGAGTTTTCACACAGGGTGAAACCCTGGAGAGCATTTTTATTGGTTCAGTTTTGCCAAATTGAAAGTGTTTTTTAACATCAGGTTGTCAACACCTCCGTTCTGCTTTCAGGGAAACTAAATTTATGATGCAGTTTGTTTTTTGTACTCGACCAATAGGCTTTTTGTATCGTTCAGAGGACAGTAAGTTCACTACTGCCTTCAAGGTTCGTACGGGTGCTTGAAATCCTTGAAAATGCTTGAATTTAAATGTTGTATTTTCAAAGTTTGAAAAGTGCTTGGATTTTGGATAAAGTGCTTGTAAAAGCTTACTGTATTTCTCTTGCAATCTGACTATATCCATCTATAGACTATAGATCAGGGGTCTCAAACTCAAATTACCTGGGGGCCGCTGGAGGCAGTATCAAAATGATCAAAAAAAAGACACAAAATTACTAAAAAAAAATACACAAAATGACCAAAAGAGACACAAAATTATTTTGAAAAGACACAAAATTACCAAAAAAAGACACAAAATCACTTAAAAAAAGACACAAAATTACCAAAAAATACACAAAATAACTAAAAAAAGACACAAAATTACCAAAAAATACACAAAATGACAGAAAAAAACGAAATTACTTAAAGATCAAACAAAATTACCAAAAAAAGACACAAAACCACTAAAAAAAGACACAAAATTACCAAAAAAAAGAGACAAAATTATTTTAAAAAAGACACAAAATTATATCAAAAAGACATAAAATTACCAAAAAAAGACACAAAATCACAAAAAAGACACAAAATGACAGAAAAAGATACAAAATGACAGAAAAAACTAAATTACATAAAGATCAAACAAAATGACCAAAAAAAGACACAGAATTAACAAAAAAGACACAAAATTATTAAAAAAAAAAAAAACAAAATCATTAAAAAAAAGACACAAAATTATTTTAAAAAGACTCAAAATTATTTCAAAAATACACAAAATTACAAAAAATGGACACACTAAAAATCACTAAAAAAAGACACAAAATGACCAAAAAAGACACAAAATTATTTTAAAAAGACACAAAATGACAGAAAAAAATAAATTACTTAAAGATCAAACAAAATGACCAAAAAAAAGACACAAAATTATTTTAAAAAGACACAAATTTACCAAAAAAAGACACAAAATTATTTTAAAAAGACACAAAATTATTTTAAAAAGACACAAATTTACCAAAAAAAGACACTAAATTATTTTAAAAAGACACAAAATTACCAAAAAAAGTAATCAAAGGGAACTTCCACACACACAACACGTTAAAGTGCCATTCATATAAAATTCACATTAAACTTTCATATCAAGGTGGGGGCCACAAAATATCGTCACGAGAGCCACAATTGGCCCGCGGGCCGTGAGTTTGAGACCCCTGCTATAGATAATCACATGTTCAATGTAAAAATAATGAGTAGCCTATCTGAAATGAAGATCGTTCCTCCTAAAAGTGTAATACCATCGCTGTTGGTATGGTTAAGTGAAATCTCCCCCTTTTAGTATGTAAGTATCATCTAAAACATGTAATTTACAACAGGTGTAAGTTACTGGAAAAGCTTGAAAATTTACCTAGAAAGTCCTTGAAAAATGCTTGAATTTGACCACTGCTAAAGTGTACGAACCCTGTGCCTTGTTATCTGCCACAGACACTATGATCTGGCAGAACCTGGGCCCAGAGCAGCAGGAAGACATCGAGTCCCAGCTGCAGAGCCAGGGGCCCCAGAGTGACGATCAGTACGCCTGTAGGCCCAGAGCCAGGGCCGGACACTGTGCTGCCACTGTCGGCTCCAGACTTTACATCTGGAGCGGCCGTGACGGATACCGTAAGAGCTGGAACTACCAGGTCTGCTGCAAGGACCTGTGGTACCTGGAGACAGGTGAGGAGGAGCTGCCAAGAGAAACTTTGAGTTATAAGTCTCTCAAGTGTTGTTTACTCTGCACTGGAAAAAAGATGTGTCTAAAAACAAGATAAAAACACTAAATCTGAGGGAAATGATCTTGCTGCATGGACAGATAATTTCACTTGACAAGATTTCTTAAATAAAGATTATTAAATCTAGAAATAAGCATGTTGAACACTTAAAATAAGAAATGAACTCTTAAAAGTTAAATTTGTCAAGTTAAATCAATTAAAGCTGCAAGCAGCGATGAACTGGCCCGAGCAGAGTGCACTGACAATTATTTGTTTCTTACCAAGATAATTTATCTTGTTTTAAGAGTTAACCCTTGGGAGTTTGAGGCTATTTTGTCGGTTTTGGACTCATTTTCATTCCGCCTGTATAAACCACTTAAAAATCTTTACCATGACATGGTGGTATCATTGTTTTCAGCACAACCTCACCTATATGACCTGATTATTTTTTCATTTTGACTTACTGGGTCAACATTTTGAACACAAAAAAACACACAAAAACACACACAAAATACATCAAACACACGTAAAAGCCATAAAACATGAAAAACAAACCAAAAACACACACAAAAACACACAAAATTACAAAAAAAACCACATACAAACACACTCAAAACACACCAAAAACACAATAAAAATACAAAAACACACAAAAATTACTAAAAGCACAAAGAAATTACAAAAAACAACAACAAAAAACAGTAAACACAAAAGATTGCATTATAAATGCTAAATGCACAAAGCTAAATTAGAAAAAACTCTGCAAAAAAAGTAAAATCATGTACACTTCGAGGTGTTTTTTTTACCTTTGCTAAAAAAAATGATTAATGCATTAAATTGGACATGGAAACTTCTGGAAAAGCCAAAACTTTAGAGAAAAGCTGACAGCAGGGCTCCATGCTGCCTCGTTTTTACATTTACGCGCTTTCATGGACTCCAGAGGGTTAATTTCTTATTTTAAGTGTTCAACATGCTTATTTCTAGATTTAACAATCTTAATTTAAGAAATCTTGTCAAGTGAAATTATCTGTCCATGCAGCAAGATCATTTCCCTCAGATTTAGTGTTTTTTATCTTGTTTTTAGACACACCTTTTTTGCAGTGTGAGGACTGAAAACTGTTCCTTGATGTGTTCTGTATTCTGCCCTCAGATCGACCAGCCACCCCAGAGGCAGTGGTACTCATCAAATCCACAGTCAGCATGCTTCATGTGGCGTGGCGCCCCCTGGCGGCAGCAGACTGCTACATCCTTCAGATCCAGCCTGCACCTCCACCAGCCAAACCAGTCGATCCAACCGGAACGGGTAAAAACTATGCAGTTAAAGAGAGTCACACATCCACCCAGGAGTGGAGAGGCCCAGGACACACAACACACACAGTGGACATTTTTGGCTCTACGGGGAAAAAAATGTGTCAACTCTTCTCTCTCAGGTGTCCAGTCTCTTCAACCTCAAACTGGAGGAAGCACTAATACAGAAGCATCAGCTCAGGTAGACGTGACTTACTTATAACATGCTTCCACCTGTAAATAAAGATTATTACACGTAATAATACACTTATTTAATATTTAATCTACCAGCAGGTCAACCACAGAGATGTCAGTACTCAGTATTGTTCTTTGAGTCTGAATTTAAACAAACGATGGTTTGTAATTGTAATTTAACTTGAGTAAAGCTTTTTGACCCCCAAATCATTTTCAACATATGATTAATATAGGTTAACTTTAATAGAATTGCTTGAAATTTTCAGCATATGTGCCCTCTTCATCCTTTATAGATAATATACATTTCTACTTTCTTCATACATTTTTACGTGTTTTATACATTTTTATAGCACCCATGCTCCTCAGGGGTCAAAAATGACCCTATGACATTTGACTGGTTTTAGGACATGTAGGAAAAATTATTACCAACTTTTTTTTTCACCTTTTACGGCAACTCATGACCAACACATTGATATTTTCATATTTTTTTCATTATTATTGGTCAATTTTCGTCAAATATACAAATTTAGGCCTCATTTCAAGAGAAAAAAAGTAAGAAAATCTGAATTTTTTTACAATAGTCATAGTGAAATAATAATTTCTTGATGGGAATGCACAGAGTAGCTTATGTCAACTTTTAGTGAAACTTTTGTTTTGAAAACATTGTTCATTTTTGGATGACAGCAAAAATAAAAAAAATAATCACACCTGTGGTCAAAAAGGACCCCATGACATTAGACTGGTTTTAGAATTATTACCAACTTTTTTTCACCTTTTAAGGCAACTCATGACCAACAAATTGATATATAATTTTCTTTTTTTCCCCTTTTTTATTGGTCAATTTTAGTCAAATATACAAATTTAGGCCTCATATCAAGAGAAAAAAGCAATAAAACCTGAATATTTATTTCAATTGTAATAGTGGAAAACAAATTGTGTTATACATTTTTAAGGAGTACACAAGGGGTTAAGCAGTTTCTATTTAGCACAGTTAGTAATACTGCATTGTGTTTGAAGCCAGTCACAGTTTAATACATACAGTAGTATAAATCATACAACAAACTGCAGTAAAATTCACTGCAGTTTGATGTGAAAAGTAAACCCTGATTTTGAAAACACACAGCTATAATTTTTTTCCTCTTAATTTCAGGAGGCTTCAGCTCAGAAGGAAATTGCAGAAAAACTGAACTGCTCAGCAGAGACTAAAGCACAAGGAGGGAGGAGTGCTGGGAGGGAGACGGAGAAACACTCAGACACACAAGGCTGCGGTAAATCTTATTGTCAAGCGATTGAATGCTGAATGTTTTTTTTTGTGAGGGAAAAAAACACTTTTTAGTCTGAACTGTCCACTTCAAATAAATTATCTTGTCACACTAGCTTTAGTGTTACTGTAGTTTCTCACTCTCTATCTGTCAGTGCGTTTACAAGCACAGTTTAATTGAGCTATGCTTAAAAATCGATATTGCCGTATAATAGGACTTCTGTCCTTGTCCCAGTTTACATGCAACTGAGAAAATCGAATAACTGACGGGAATGTGTCCTGCTCCTCAACGCTGGGTGGCGATATGTGTCAGCGGGTTAATATGGCACCCTTTTCAGTTGACCTCAGTTCGACACTTTGTGCCGTTGCTACTGACCGGGCTAATGTGCGACTGCTAATGCAACCGGCTAATGTGTGACCGCTAAAGCGACCGGCTTATGTGCGACTGGCTAATGTGCGACCAGCTAATGCAACAGGCTAATGCGTGACCGGCTAATGTGCCACTGGCTATTGCGACCGGCTAATGTGTGACCGGCTAATGTGCGACCGGCTAATGTGCGACCGGCTAATGTGCGACTGGCTAATGTGACCGGCTAATGCGCGACTGGCTAATGCGACCAGCTAATGTGCGACCAGCTAATGTGCGACCGGCTAATGCGACCAGCTAATGCAACCGGCTAATGCGTGACCGGCTAATGTGCGACTGGCTAATGCAACCAGCTAATGTGCGACCGGCTAATGTGCAACTGGCTAATGTGCGACTGCTAATGCAACCGGCTAATGTGTGACCGCTAAAGTGACCGGCTTATGTGCGACTGGCTAATGTGCGACCAGCTAATGCAACAGGCTAATGCGTGACCGGCTAATGTGCCACTGGCTATTGCGACCGGCTGATGCGTGACCGGCTAATGTGCGACTGGCTAATGCAACCAGCTAATGTGCGACCGGCTAATGTGCAACTGGTTAATGTGCGACTGGCTAATGTGCGACTGCTAATGCAACAGGCTAATGCGTGACCGGCTAATGTGCCACTGGCTATTGCGACCGGCTAATGCGTGACCGGCTAATGTGTGACCAGCTAATGCAACTGGCTAATGCGTGACCGGCTAATGCGCGACTGGCTAATGCAACCAGCTAATGTGCGACCAGCTGATGTGCGACCGGCTAATGTGCGACCGGCTAATGCGACCAGCTAATGCAACCGGCTAATGTGCAACCAGCTAATGTGCGACTGGCTAATGCAACCAGCTAATGTGCGACCGGCTAATGTGCAACTGGCTAATGCAACCAGCTAATGTGCGACTGGCTAATGCAACCAGCAAATGCAACCGGCTAATGTGCGACCGGCTAATGTGTTACCAGCTAATGCAACCGGCCAATGCGTGACCGGCTAATGCGTGACTGGCCAATGTGCTACTGGCTAATGCGACCGGCCGATGTGCGACTGGCTAATGCGACCGGCTAATGCGCGACTGGCTAATGCAACCAGCTAATGTGGGACCGGCTAATGTGCGACCGGCTAATGCAACCAGCTAATATAACCGGCTAATGCGACCGGCTAATGCGCGACCGGCTAATGTGTGACTGGCTAATGGAACCAGCTAATGCAACCGGCTAATGTGCAACTGGCTAATGTGCGACTGGTTAATGTGCGACCAGCTAATGCAAACGGCTAATGCGTGACCGGTTAATGCAACCAGCTAATGCGACCGGCTAATGCAACCGGCTAGTATGCGCCCGGCTAATGTGCGACTGGCTAATGCAACCAGCTAATGTGCGACCGGCTAATGCAACTGGCTAATGTGCGACCAGCTAATGCAAACGGCTAATGCGTGACCGGTCAATGCAACCAGCTAATGCGACCGGCTAATGTGCGACCGACTAATGTGCGACTGGCTAATGCAACCAGCTAATGTGCGACCGGCTAATGCAACTGGCTAATGTGCGACCAGCTAATGCAAACGGCTAATGTGTGACTGGCTAATGGAACCAGCTAATGCAACCGGCTAATGTGCAACCGGCTAATGTGCGACTGGCTAATGTGCGACCAGCTAATGCAAACGGCTAATGCGTGACCGGTTAATGCAACCGGCTAATGCGACCGGCTAATGTGCGACTGGCTAATACAACCGGCTAGTATGCGCCCGGCTAATGTGCGACTGGCTAATGCAACCAGCTAATGTGCGACCGGCTAATGCAACTGGCTAATGTGCGACCAGCTAATGCAAACGGCTAATGCGTGACCGGTCAATGCAACCGGCTAATGCGACCGGCTAATGTGCGACCGACTAATGTGCGACTGGCTAATGCAACCAGCTAATGTGCGACCGGCTAATGCAACTGGCTAATGTGTAACCGGCTTTCTTGGATGTTTTTTTTCCGGGGTCATACGCCAGCGCGGGGGTGGAGCATGCGAACATGCGTTGTCTTGTCATACATGCCGGCGAAAATTCCAATCACATTATATGGGTGTTCCTAATCGGAGTTGGAGAACTGTGACATTAGTCGGACTAACACGTTTACATGCACTTCAGTTGCCCAGTTATAGTCGGATTAAGGCAATATTTTTTCTTTTTCAAGTGTCATGCACTGTGTGTGTTGTCTGTAGGTGCTGGACAGGAGACTTCCGTTTCAGAGGTCAGCAGCTCAGTTCATCCAGGTAATGATAAGTCTCAAGCTCAAATGTCATAAATAAACAGCAGCGTCGTGTCATGAAGTGAAAGTTTCTTTGTTTTTACAGAGAAAGAACCTGTTCCAGGTGACAAGACAGCAGATATCTACGCCCAAACACATCAGGTCAGAAACACGTCTGAACACATCCTGTTGGCTCCCACTCAGCTTAGTGTAAACTAACACCATCAACTCTCCTCTCCAGCTCCAGCAGAGTCCAGATGGAGGAGTGTGGTTTGATGTTGGTGTCTTCAAAACGCTCTTCTCTGAGGTCAGCCACTACTTTCTACCTGCTGACAGTGAGCACGCGACTGCAGCCATCAGCAGCCGGCTGCTCAACACTAAAGAGGTAAAAAAAAAAACACAACACCTTCTGTACAGTTTATTCATGAAAAACTGGTTTTACATTAAAATGTCTAAAAATGACAAGACCAATGTCATATTTTTTTTTGAGTTTCTTTACATTATCCCAAATATGCTATCACACTGTTGAATATCATGGTAGCTATGTTTATCTAATAAATAAACAGATAATAAAGTGTACTCAAGTTGCTTTAGTAAACTGCTAAAGTACAACAAATTGCTTGTGGAATTAAAAAAAATAAAAGGATTTTATAACAGTTTTTTATCGAACCAATGGAACATTGAACTTAGCACAAATGATAGTTACACTTTAAAATTCAACTTTCTGCTGATCGTCTTTCAACAAATGAATGCTGAGGAGTGCAGATTTTCATGTTTTTAACAGGATTTAGTAATTCCAAACAGTTTGTTTTTCGAGATGTTTTAAATGTGACATGTAGAATATATTGATTTTGCCAGAAATATCACAATTTTAAGCTTTGTTTTGGTTACTTTTTCCAAAGAAAACTTTTGTGACCTATGATTTGTTCAAGGACTGTTGGAAATCAACGATAATGCCTGTTTTTACAGCTTCATTCTGTGATGAACTACGTACTTTTGGCAATCTTTTAAAGAAAAAAAACATATGCTTCAAAGCCCATGATTCCATGCTACTTCACAGTGTCTAAAAAGGTCCGTCTTTTACAACTTTTAAATGACATACTGTGCATTTAATAGATAGTGTACGGTATTGAGCAGATTCCATGAAGCTGCCATGTTCCCCAGACTTTTCAACCACTCCTCCTCTGTTAATCCTTTGCTTTCCTATCAAACCTCCATCCAGAGGAAGCTGCCGGGGCCTCAGGACTACCAGGGCAGAGAGAAGCAGGAGCTGGCTCCAGGTCTGACCTACAGGTTCAGAGTTGCAGGCATCAACTACTTTGACCAGGGAGACTTCAGCCCAGTTAGCGAGTTCAAGACCTGCCAACCTGGTTTTCCTGGAGCGCCCTCTGCTGTCACAATCACCAAGGTGAAGTATCAACGACATACAAATCATAGACTGTATATAAATAATGGACGTAGTCACCGTGACGTCACCGTGACGTCACCGTGACGTCACCCATTGGTTTGTGGCCCATTTGAGGCATCAAGTTCAGCGTTACGTTCGTCGCCATCAAGTTCAGCGTTACGTTCGTCACCATCTTGTTTCCGATACGGGAGCAGACCATATTTGGACTGTGGAGGAGCGAAAGGGATCTGATCACTGACTACACGCCTCTCTACATACCTGTCAAGTTTTGGATTTGAAAATAAGGGAAATTTTCCAGCACCCGCAGCAAGCAGTCCCACCACCCCAACCAAGCTCCAGTATCCCTTACATTTTAAGACAGGTGTACAAGAAAGCTAAAATCACCACTTGTCAACCATTATAAACTACAATTGGCTTTATGCACAACTGCACTACTTCCTGAACTTCAGCCAGCTCCTTTGGCTGCGTTCAGACTGCAGGCGAATCTGATTCAAATCAGATTCCTACTCAAATCCGATTTTTAGGGCTGACTGTCCACACTGTTCTTAGCAAGTGTCCAAATCGGATATGACCACATTATTGACTGATCTGACATATAATTGCGACAGCGACAAGAACAACAACAACAAACATGATGGAGGCAGGTCACCTCAGAATATTGGCCTTATTACTGTCCAGTAGAGGTGCAGAACATCTCAGACGCACAAGGGGAGAAACCGGGCGGATGGACGCCCCCGTCGGGCCCGCATGAGTCAGGCGCGGCTGCCGGTGGACACCTCGTCGCCCCGCTGCCCGCGCAGCGTAGAGTGACGTGACGGACAGTCAAAACCGATCTGAGTGTTTGGAGCGGTTCAGACTGAGACGCATCTGTCCAAATGAGATCTGAAACTACCTCCCGAAGGCGGTTTCGATCCGGTCTGCAAAAAATTGGATTTCATGTGATTTGTGACTGTTCGGACTTCAAAAGAGCCATCCAGTTCCAATCTGGATGGGCTAAAAATCAGATTTTGGCTAGCAGTCTGAACGAGGCCTTTGTTTCCTGTCTGCCATTATTGGACAAACTGATTAATCCAGGTGTGTCTGACCTCAGAACCCTATGGGTGACATCACAGTGACTACATCCATTATTTTATTTTTTTTTTTCAGCATTTCATAGCTTTATTTATAGAGAGATATTCAGAGTGAAAGGCAACCGGCAACCTGACTGAGCAGGGCAGCTGCTAATTCATTAACTGGGATGTTAGTTTTGGCTAGCAAAAAAACAAAAACAATACATATGTTACTTACCTCAGAAAACTGAACAGCGACTCCTTGGAGTGTCTGTTAGTCCAACCAAACGCTGAACAAGACATTTTTACTGAACAAAACGTTCAAATAAACTGTCATTAAGTGAAAATACAGTGAAAGGGTCAAAGTTATGAGACCAAACCGGACGGAAACACGGACAACGACAAACAAATTCATGGCTGGATACCATAGACATAATTAATATAATAATCTTTATTATGTCTATGCTGGATACACATTGCTTTTCTTTTCTCCTGTTCTCTCCTGATGACTGCTAGCCTTGTTAGTGGCCTGTCAATCAAAGGTAGCCACGCCCAAAATCATACGATTCTTTATCTTCTATTTTCTTCTAAAATGGGGCCATTATTTACATTATTATTAACAACAAATTGTCTTAAAGAAGATTTTTTACCAGTGATTGAGACCATAGTGTTGTCCTAAAAAAAATTCTGAGGTAATAAATCAAGTGAGAAGTTTTGTCATTTTGTATTGAAATGAATGGACTCAAATGCTTCTGCGGCCACCTTCAGCACCCCCTGGTGGAATCTTTGGTAGAATGCAGCTGAAGGCACTTCCTGGTTTTCGTCATTGCTCAGACCTAGAGGTTGCCGCTTTATACAGATACAGACAGGAGAAAATTTGATGAATCACCTAGGAAAATGGGGAAAAAAATAAATTAGTTAAGATCATTTTCAGACTGAAAACTGTTGATACATTCAGAAGGGGCTGCTCTATTCACTTTCCATTTAAAAAAATGTTTTTCTTCTGCACAGGCCAATGATTCGGTCCACATCACATGGGAGGCTCCCCCCTCTCCATCAGGCCGGATCCTGGAGTACTCCATGTACATGGCGGTGAGGAAGAGCCGCTCCACCAGCTCGGAGCGTCCAGGTCAGATGGCCTTTATCAGGATCTACCGCGGCACCAAGATGTCCTGCATGGTCAGCTCCACCCAGCTGGATAACGCCCAGATCGACTGCTCTGCATCCAACCGGCCTGCTGTGGTCTTCAGAATAGCCGCTAAGAATGAGCAGGGCTATGGCCCGGCGACACAGATCCGCTGGATTCAAGGTGGAGAAGCTTGACTTTCTTTAGGCTACGTTTACACGATGACAGTCTGAACAGAAGACGCAAAAGTGGCATCTAAACCTTTTATTTCGCATTTATACGAGCGTTTTCAGGAGGAAATCTGACGCATGGAAATAATCCCACGTTTGTTTATTTCCCTGCATTACACATTAGCCGGTCACACATTAGCCGGTTGCATTAGCCGGATGCACATTAGCCGGTCACACATTAGCCGGTCACACATTAGCCGGTCACGCATTAGCCAGTTGCATTAGCAGGTTGCATTAACCGGTCACACAGTAGCAGGTCACACTCCTTCCACAAAGTTCTCCACCATCCACTAGATCTCCCAGGTCTCGTCCAAAGCCGTCTGGCTCGCCTCCTACCAATTGGTGCATCTGAAATGTGATAGAGGTAATTACAGATCCTTTTCTGTTCACTAATACTATCTGTACATATCCTGTACATTTGGTGGAAAGACTCCTGTAAGTTTATTAGAGCTGCCAGAGCAGCTTGAAGGTCCGACGCATGGAAATAATCCCACATGTTTATTTATTTCCCTGTACTGGCACATGTATGTGACGTAAACGCGTACGCGACGTGAGAGATCTGAGCAGAGTTTTGCGTCTTGGCAGTGTAGCCGGACGCGCTACAAGTTTTCCACTCTGGAGGGTGGTTTCAGATTTTTGCATTTTTAATCCCCAAAAACGCCGTCACCGTCTAAACGAAAGGCACTTCCCATAAAATATTTTGTCGTTTTTACCCGCAAGCGTCCTTGTGTGAACGGGGCCTTAGTTTCTGCAATTTTTTTAATTAAATGATTTTAATAATAATTCATTCAACCTCCTGTTTCTGTTTTTTTTTTTAGATCCCAGTAAACTAAAAGCACCTGCATCCAAAGCCGACAGCAATGCTCAGGCCGATCAGGATGCTGCTGACAGGTAACCACAGTGACCTCAAGATTTCTGTTCAGTTTCACTTTATAGTTGCATTTTTTATTGAATCGTGTCCTGCTTTTGCTTTTGTCTTGCAGCTCCAGTTGAAAATGTTTGGACCGATGATGCCATATTTTGGAAAAGACATTATGTACACTCAGGAAGTTGGCAGCATACGCCACTCAGATGTTGTATATTTCTTAGATAGTTTTGTTAATTTATTTTTTTATGTATTTAATTATTCCCTTGTAAATACATTTTCATAGAAAACTTGACCACTTACATAGGGATGTTTTAGTTAAACAATTGTTTTGTTAAGTAATGAGTAATATGATGTAGACCAAACTACAAGTATGACTTCAGAAATGAAACTCTTCAGATGTTGGAGGTGCCTTAGCTCACTGCATCAGCCACTGATGCTGCTTTAAACCGTATGTGGTGGTTTGGAGGAAACATATGAGATAAGATGTTTTGCAGAACCAGTGTATATCAGAAAGAAACACTTTTTATTGTTTTATTATTTGATGATTTACTATGATGCAGGTTCCGTTTAAGATCTCTGTTAATATGTTTTGTTACTATACACAACTGTGTGTTACTACAAACTTTTTGACTAACATTACATCACTTGATCACATCTTTTGGTTTATGATTTTGTTGTATTTCTTTTTTTTATCACTGCCACCAGATTGTTAACATTAATTACCAGTTACAATTGTAAGATAAAAAGGTCAACACTTTGACTAAAGAACATAGCACCACTAACATTTATTATTTGACTTAATGATATTAAAAATGCCACAAATATTGCAGGAAGGGATTTGCATGTTAAAAGTATTATTATGTCTGGTTTGACCAGCTCACCATTTAATGGGCATGTTGTATTATTATAATCTACACTATCCACCATCATATCCTGACTCTGTATTATTACAGGCCTTTTTAATCGTTGTAGTGAAGGAATTTGAGGAGAGATTGTTATCCAGATCTCAAATCATTGTGCCAGTTGTTGCTTCACTTCATGTTCTTGTCCAAAGAAGAGCAATTCTCTTATTTTTTTAATTGAAACGATTATTTTCGTTATCGAATAATCTGTTGATTATTTAAATGATTAATCGCTTAGTTGTTTGGCCAATAAAATGTTGAAAAATATTAATCAGTGTTTCCCAAACCACAAGATGACGCCCTCAAATCTCTTGTTTTGTCCACAAACCAAAGAGATATTCAGTTTATTGTCATAAAGGAACAAAGAAACCAGAAATATTCACATTGAAGAAGCTGAAATCAGAGAATTTGGATTTATTGTCTTTAAAAATACTGCTCAAACCAATTATTAGATTATCAAAATAGTTGACGATTAATTTAATAATTGATTATTGTTCGATTAATCGAATAATTGTTGCAGCTCTAGACACACTATATTTTTTTTCATGACAGTAACTAGATTTATCTTTCTGACTAGCAGATTTGGTCAGGACATGCACATAAAGCTTAATTTAGCCTAATCAGTTTGCTTTTGATGAAGCTGCAGACTCTACTAGCCACAGATGATAATTTCAGAGGCAGTGTGTGTATTGCAGCTGAATAATGCTCTCATTGGGCACAAATAAAATAGTAAACAGGAACCTGTGAAGCAATACGACTTGCATTCAACTTGTTTAAAGCAGTAACCTGTGTTTAAAAACAAAAACACAGAGTTTGTAGATGACAATCATTTCTGACTGTTTTTGGATGGGTGGGTCCAGCTTTGGATTAATACCTAGCACACACCTTGTAATGACTGAGATATGTGCAGGTTAGTGTGTTGGTTTTTGATGGGTATACATTTGCCTTTCTTCCACTCATCTGTGCAATAAAAACAAGAAAAATATACATATATGCTCACTTTGTTAATTATATAAGTGTACCATTGGTTACTTAAGTATGGTCAAATATATATTAAGGACTAATAACATTCACAGGGACTTGTAGTTTTAAGCTTCCATAGTTGATCTATCAGTTACGTAGATAGATAGATTACTTTATTCATCCCGGAAAGGAAATTCAGTTGTCACAGCAGACCGGCATTTAGGTAGAATAAAATACAATAGAATAAAATTCTGAGGTAGAATAAATAAAAACAACAATAGAAGAAACACAGAATAGAAAAAGGACACTTAAAAAGAAGATAAGTTGGTAGGTAAGGTACAGTGGCAAGATGATGGTAATTATACTGATGATATGATGGAATAATGTTATTGTGACTAGACAGTATATAATAATGGTACAGTATATAATAATAATAATAATAATATGATAAAATAATAGCAATGCCAGTATAATAATAGCAGTAGTATATCACAGTAATAATAGTAATGGCAGCAACAGTGTGTGGGTATATATATATATATATATATATATATATATATATATATATATATATATGTATATGTGTATGTATATATATATATATATATATATATATATATATATATATAAATAGTAGTAGTAGTAGTAGTAGTAGAAGTAATAATAATAACATAGCAATGTGTCATATTTTTAGCCTGTAGGGTGTGCATACATAACATATATATACTTGACTATAAAATATGTACATACAATAGATAATATACTTATACTAAGAGTATATGAATATGTAAATAAGTAGAATGTGCAAAAGGACAAGAATATTGTATAAATATGATATATAATATCAATACGATTAGTACACATCTCACATATGATGTGAAGTATATGTTCCAGTATTTGGAGTGGAGTGTTGCACATGTAACCGCTTGAGTATGTATTTATAAACTGGGCAAATATAAATACGTATACAGCAAAACATATAGAGCCAGTATGGTCTATTGAAAACAATTCTTAAGGTTTTTAAATGTCTGTTCTGTGGTTTTAACAAGACAATGACACTTCCGGAAAGGATTCCCATGATGCCACAGTTTGTAGTTTCCAGATTAGCTGGCTAGCACTGGCTAGCACAGCAAACAGAAAGCAGGAAACAAAGTTCCAGGATAAACAAAAGGTAAGTGGCTGTCAGCAGCCAACTGCTCGGGTTTGTAAAACAAATCATAACGCTGTTTAATAACAAGATATGGAATCTCAGTTCGTTATTATGCGCCAGTTTGTGGCTACATAACAAGAGCCATGTCTCAGAGCTAAAGCCCCTAGTTCCTGCTAAAGTTAGCTTAGAGGTTAGCCTTTTAACTCGCTGCGGGCAGTCGCTCAGACTTCTGTTTGACTTGTAGTTTATAGTTTGCAGTTTTATTCAGAAAGCATTTTACACCATGCTAGTGAGTGCTGGTTTAAAGTATATTGCCCTGAATGTCCGATAACGGACGCACTGAAGTAGCTAGCTGGCTAATTAGCCTGTTATAGAGCGCGACATTTAAAAACAACTCGATGCTTTTGACACATTTCAGACGCCAGTTTGCAGCCTTAACATGGCCTTAACTCCTACCAAGCAGTTATAGAGATATATTTCCGGATTGTTTTACAGGCCTCTGAAGCTAACGTTAGAATTTGTGTTTTGATGATGGTATTTCTTGTAAATTGTTGTATTAATTTTTTTTTTTTTTTTTAAATGTTTTTGAAAAAAATAACATTGATCACAGATATTCAACATACATCATTTTTCTTATTTTCTTTCCCCCCACATATCCCCATCATGCTGTCAATACGAAAAATAAATAAATAATGAAAATAATCTCGTGAGTTATGAGCACACCTTAAATGTTACACGAAAAAAGTTACAGGATGAAAATATATACAAGGTTATAATAATAATGTAATACAAAATAAAGATCAACTAAAATAAATGAAATAATTAAAAAAATAAATCAATAAAAGAGAGTGGACATCAAGACAGTACAAATAGGCTATTTGCCTTCTTTTAATGTTTAATCTTGTGGGAGGGCTGTAAGTTTCTCAAAATAAGATAATAGAAGGGCCCATGCTTCATAGAATTTCTAATGCCATACTTTATGTATTAATGAATTCTGACAGTGACATTGGTCTGAAAATCGCCTCAGAGACAGACAGCATGCTTGATGTTGCCTGAAGTGCTTGAGTAGTCGCAATCACAGACTGTGTGTCCACTGCAGAGCCAGGGAGTGGAGCTAACTAATCACTTGAGATTGAGTCAGAGTCGCCTTGACTGCTAAGAGGTTGTGATGTTAACAAGTAGCTGGGGGACTCTTCTCAAAGCCACCATGGTAACTAACTGACAACAAAGCCAGAATTAATTTCCTGCCTCTAAAAGCACCTCTCCATGCTTTGAGAGAGTGCAGACAGTTTTTGTCACTGTTAAAGACCAGGGGGCTTGCTGACAACCCTTACTCCTTTTTTTTGGATACAGACACAATTCCTTTGCTTGGTTCACCCAGCTTCTCTTTATCTCCTCCTGTCTTTGGCTCTTTTCCTGTAGAGGTGAGATGACCTCCTCCGTCCTCGGCCAGTCACCTCCTCTCCTCCCAAACCTGGAGCCTGGGATGGTGAAGTCTGCAGCCATGCTGGGGCTGTCTGCTGGGTTGGGGGGAGCAGAGATGGAACTGCAAAAGAGGCTAATTGATGAGAAGATGAAGTGCGAGAACCACAGGACCAACTATCAGACATTAAAGGCTGAACACGCCAGGTAAATCACATTTAATATAAACTTTTTATCTTTTGGCTGTGCTGTGAGTACAATTATGAAGGAACATACTTAACTAAAACCTGAAGAATTGATGTATGAACATTGCATGATTGGAGAAAATTGACACTTGGGTGATTCTCATGAACATGGTACAGCTCATAGCAAAAATCTAAGAGAAATTAAGACATACTTTCTTTGACCCTTTATAACCTATACAATCTAAAGTCACTGTTTAATATGAATTTATAATCGATTTGAACAATTTAATGTATTTTTTTGACATTTTTAGAGACACTGTGAGCAACAAAATTCCTTACCGTAACACATTATTAAATAGAAATAAAAAACACTTAAAACTGCTAAGAGGTAGCTGGTATCACCAATATGTATTTTATTGAAATATACACATATTTTAATGCAAACGATTCTATCATTACCGTAACATCTAACTATTTTTTCTCATTGTTAAAAACCATTATATTTGATTATATTCTGTTAAATTAAACATTTTTAAACAAATGTTTAGTTATTTTGATAAAGTTAATTAAATATTTATTGTATATAAGTGAGGGGAAACCATGACATTTTTTTTTATCTGGATGTTTTAAGGTAATTCATTTGTGAATCAAAAATATGTTCAAAAATATAGAAAATATTATTTTAACACAAAACAATGAATTGTGCCTCATTATGGCTATATTGTTCATTCATATAAAAGTGAAATATATTTAGTTTAATAAAGTATGTCCTTATTATCTTCAAACATAACTTAGACTGGCTTCATGAGAATCACCCACTTAAACAGCACTGCCTTTGGTATGATTTTATCGGGCAAAGTCTGTAGTTGTAAGAGAGCTGGATTTAAAAGTGCACTTAATTTAGTTTTCACCATTCATTATGCTTCAGATATCTATGTAGTTCTGCTCTGTTGGCACTGCACTGTGCCGTCTCTCAGCCTTCTGTATCTTTCTGGCAGCTTGCAGGATGAGTTCACCAGGGCGCAGGGTGAACTGAAGCGCCTGCTGAGCGACAGACAGACTCAGCAGGAGAAACTGCAGCTGCTGCTGGCTGAGCTCAGAGGAGAACTGCTGGACAAAACCAGGGAGCTGGAGGAGCTCCGAATGCAGGTGAAGCAACAATCACATATAAAACAAAAGGACATATTTTTTTCTGGTGTGTTTTTTTTTTTCTGTGCAACTCGCCTTCCACTGACTTTCTTTGTGTGTGTGTGTGTGTGTGTGTGTGTGTGTGTGTGTGTGTGTGTGTGTGTGTGTGTGTGTGTGTGTGTGTGTGTGTGTGTGTGTGTGTGTGTGTGCGTGCTGACCAGGTGATGACCCCTCAGCGGCTGGAGTTGCTCAGAGCTCAGGTGCAGCAGGAGATGGAGGCTCCAGTCAGAGAGAGGTTCAATAAACTGGAGGAGGTCAGTGTGTTTGTTTTTATTTCATAGGTCAGTAATGTGTGACATAAGGGCCATGCATTTTCTGCAGCAACTATCTTAACCTATGAATAGCAACAATTTCTTTGAAATTACCCTCTGAACCTCAAACTGATTAAGGCCACTTTTTTGCTCTTGTCACATTTTACTTACCGTGGTCTTGTTTTTTTGCGGTGTAGCAGTTATAATAACATAAATCATTAAAAAAAATGACAAATGTGAGTTGAATTTCTTTGATCACTTATTTTTACAAAAGTTGGAATGAAGTAGGTTTTAGATGTACACCATTTTCCCAATAGCACACAAGTGTTAAAAAACTGGGAGGCCAAATCTCCCGAAGGACTGATTTCCAAGATCTATTCTTCGCTACTTTACTCTGATTCTTCAGGTTATGACTCTCTGACGCTGTTGTGGGAGCGCGATCTGGAGGTGACATTCAATTCTGTAGACAGGGATAAGATATGCAGTGGAATTTTCCCTAAATGTACTTCCATCTCTATACATGAACAGAACTTTACATTTTTTCACCTAACTTATTACGCACCAGTTCGCCTCCAGAGAATGTTCCCTAACACCTCCAACCTTTGTTCTAAATGTAATCAACACAAAGGTACATTTATCCACTTGTTTTGGTCATGTGACCGCATCCACACCTTCTGGAAGGGGGTCACTCTGTAATCCAGGAGGTCACTGGTAAACGATGCTTCAGACAATTTCTCGGGCACGGACACCAAATCTCTGTTGATACATTTTTTGTTTTTGGCTAAAAAATGTATCTTGCTGCGGTGGTCAACTCCCCAGATCCCTCAAGTCGACATGTGGATATCACAGATTTCTGCTCTTATTCCTCTGGAGAAGTTGACTCATGACCTTAATCACAAATCAGACAAGTTCAGGAGGATCTGGGAACCATTGATTCCTTTTTACAGAAGCTAGAAGTCTGCCCTTTCATTTATTTTATGTATGTGCTCTTCAATTACCTGTCTCCTGTCGTCTTTTTATTTACTTACCTATTTTATGTATAAATAGAAATATATAGCGCAACGCTCACTGTTAGTTTTGGGAGGGACTTATTTTGTTTTGTTTTGTGCTTTGAATTGTTTTCGTTTTGTTTTTCTATTGTTTGTGCTTATAAAAATGAAAAACCAATCAAAAGAAACTGTGAGGAAAATTAAGACTGCACATAGTATACAGATTTAATTATTTCCATTTTTTTCAAGCCCTTATTCCACCCTCTCTTGTCCTCTCTTCTCTGCTCTGTGTAAATAGTTTGCCGTTCAGTAAAGTGTCGCTGAATTTTTGTCAGAACTACTGATCTCAACAGAGTCATTAATGGCTTCACAATTATGCTAAAATAAAAGCAGAATCAAATGTTTTACAGGAGCTGGTTCATGTAAATTGATTTATTATTTGTCCAGACAGAAGCGTTTTTCACATATGGCATGTTTTTCTCAAAAGTGGTCATGAGTTGCGGGCTCAGAGGGTTAAACGAGATGGATGTACTAATTGATCTTTGAGAGATTCACCACCTACAGAAGCTTTAATGAGCCTGTAGGAGTCTGTATAATTGACAGGAAGCCATAATGTAATGCAGCACTGTTCTAAAGCATTAAACAGTGAAGTCATGCTGAAAAAGCATGGTCCTTTATTTTAATTGTTATGGATTATGTCACTTTGTAATTTGCTGTTAAAAAGGTGCATGAATTAAGCGCTGCAAAATGGAAATGGAAAATGCTTTTAATACATGCTCTTAATTGGCTTCAGCAGCTGTGATTACTAACTGCATAGCAACGGTCAAGAGATTAACATTGATTGCTTTTGAAAATCATTTGACAGCCTGTGCTTTCACTCTCATTTCCATCTTGTCTGCTTGATTGGTCCCACTCTCCTCACTGATTTCTGCCTAATGTGTGTTCTTGTGGCTCTGTGTAGGAGACGGAGAAGTACAGGTCTGAGTACAACAAGCTGCGATACGACTTCACCTTTCTCAAGTCCCAGTTCGACCACCAGAGAGAAGAACACGCTCATAAACTGGAGGAGAGGAGGATCCGCTATGAAGCAGAGGTCGGTTTGTTGCTTGGTTGGTGAGCATTTCAGTTGATTATGCTAATGATGCTCATTTAACCCTTTGATGCACAACATGGGTCAAAAATTAATTCATTCTCAATGTTATTTAATGCTTGCTGTGTGTTTCTGTGCTCTGTCTTTTGATATCAACTTATTTTATGATTGAATATTCCAAGTATTCTTTAAATATCTAGTTTTTGATAACAACAGATCATTATTTCCATTTTGCCTCTCATACTTTATGATTTTTAGGAGGTTTTTGTATTATTACAATGCTAACTACTTGGCTAAGTAGCTTGCTAAGCTAACTACTTGGCCAAGAAGTAGCTTAGTAGTTAGCTTAACAAGCTACTTAGCTAAAAAATGCATATGGGTCATTTTTCACCCATGTTGTGCATTAGAAGAGTAGTGACACAAAAAGGGATTTTATTCAAAAAATAATAAAGGAAACATACAAATAGGATGTATGATGATCAAAAACAAACTAATAATCCGAAAAATAATTTATTGCAAAGATAAAGAACATAAAAACTCATACATATCGGGTCACCTTAGACCCATGTTGTGCATCATAGGGTTAAATGATGCCCTTCCTGTTGTCAGATCTCTCGTCTGGAGAAGGACAGGGAGGACCTGTTGGCTCAGTACCAGGGTTCAGACTCGCTGCGTGATGGGAAACGAGTGGAGGCTCTGCTGAGGGAGAAGGCCCAGCTCCACCTGCGGCTGAAGGGCCTGGAGGCGGAGGTGGCCGAGCTTCGCGCCCAGAAGGAAAACTCTGGCCAGCAGGCCGAGAACGTCCAACGCATCCAGATCAGACAGCTGACAGAGTCTCAGGCTGCAGTGAAGTCGCTGGAGGTCAGACAGCTACTTTATCCTTTGTTTATTACTAAACTCACCCACTACATATTTGCGTTATGATTTTGCTCATGAATGTGACGTGGAACACATTTATTTTTTCCACTCATTGTTGGATCTGATTGGTTGTTGGTGTGACAGGCGGAGCGTCAGTCGTTGCGTCTGCAGCTGGAGCGGATGGAGAGCGAGCTTCATCTGACCCACGAGCAAAACAGCCAGCTCACCGGACGACTGCACAAAGCTGAGAGAGAGGTCAACTCCCTCAGCTGCCAGGTATGCTGCCCTGTGACCTCAACCTCTGAGATGGGTTATCATTTCTATAGACTGTATATAGAGATGGACGGCTGACAGCTCCTCATAAGTGAAGCTAAAACGTCTATATCGCCCCCTGGTGGCTGTCTGCAGTATTGGCCATAAGCCCCGCCTCTTCAGTGTTAGCAGATAGGACATGGATGGTGGCTCTGAAGTGCAAACCACACCAGCAATTAATCATACGGAAAGGGTAGGTACATATTGGACTCTGATCCTCCTCCTGATTGGTTGCTGCTTCTCCATAGTCAAACCAGCCGCCTCTATATGTAGTCCGTCCATATTGTGATATTTATGGTAAATTCATTGAGACTGCTCAGAGCGAGCTGACATGAAGGATAAACACTTTACTGTCATTCTCTCTCACTTTGCAGTATAAAACTCTTACCTGCAGAGAGGAGATGAAGTATTAACTTTACATTGACACTCCACGTGAAATAAACATAGAGACAGAGAATCACGCTCTCATTCACACCTATGGGCAAATTAGAGTCAACAGTTAAACCTAAGACATGGGCCAAACTAAAAAATAAAGTACACAAAAAATAAATTTTTGACAAAGATGGTTTTGTCATTTTAGGAAATTGCAATCACGCGACATGAGTGCTTAAGCATTCATGTCTCTGATAAGTTTGGTTTTAATTAGTTATTTATGTTAGAAAATGGGGTGAAATGTCTTGATTGACAGCCTGCATTATGCTCTGATTGGTTTGGCCGGGAACTCAGTACTGTAGCTCACTGCTCTATGATCATCACACAGCACGGTCTGGCCCTCTGTCAGGTTCAGTTATGTGAAGCTGGAAATCTTTTTCAGTAATAAGGGAAAAAAATTAAACCTTTGTCTATCAGGTTTTGTTTACTACATATATCTTTTATCTTAACCGTTGTTGTTACAACCTGAATTTAGATCTGTTTTATTGCCATGAATCGTGCCTTAAAGCCAGTCAGACACATTTTATTTTACCTACACGTTTTGAAACTTGAAAAAACTATTTGAGATCATCTATTTTCTGTTTTTTTGGTTCACAGGTTGAAAGTCTGAAGCATTCACATAAACTAGAGGTGGCCAGTGTCAAACTGGAGTGTGCCCGCTCTAAAGGGGAGCTGGAGAGGGAGAGGGACACACTGCAGGGGCAGATTGATGGTATGTAACACACACACACACACACACACACACACACACACACTGTCATCTCTCTCTGCTGTGCTATCTAGTGTTAAACATGTTAGCAGCAACAGATTTTGTGTTGTACTTTGTGTCTCATAATCAAAGTGTATTTAACTTAATAAATTCAACTGATTCAGATTTTCACAACTCAGATAATATCTATTGTTTTCCTCCAAAGAACAATACAGATGATTTTAACAGTGTTTATCAACCATCCCCCTCAAATTGTCACGGTAACTTGTGTGTCTCAGGTCTGCAGGCAGACGTGGAGCTGTTGAAAGCTGCAGTGGAGCGACACAAGGAGGTTCTGGTGGAGAAAGAGAGGGAGCTGGTCAGGAAGGTGCAGTCTGCTCGCGAGGAAGAGTTCCGCAAAACTGCTACTTTGCACGAGGAAAAGTGAGAGTCACCATTGTTTTATTGTGTTATAAGTAGGGCCGGGACTTTAACGCGTTAATTCAGATTAATTAATTACACAAAAATTAACGCGTTAAACAAATTGACGCATTTTAATCGCACTTATTTTTGCACTGCGGAACGTTTCTCACTGGATGAGTTTCAGGAGGACCGATTATACTGGAGCACCAACTAGCGTTCATGAGTTCAGAAACAACAAACCACAGTGAACATGAAGGAAGAAGGTGATGAGAGCGCTTTGGTTGGCCCCGTGGATGATGGGACATTTTGTTACAAAAAACCAACGGGTGGAAGCGTCGATAAGAGCATGGTTGTGTTGCTATGCAACAAGGAATTCACATATCACCGCAGCACATCGAGCCTCAAGTATCACCTCAATGCAAAACATATAGCAGCTAGCGGCTAGTGTGGTAGCTAGCGTGGATTGTGTTTTACTTAAAAACCAAAGTATTATAGTTTACAGAAGGTCTACCTACCTATAGGCTACCTGAATTTCTGAAATGTACTATATTTCTAAATATGCTATTGCTACACTTAATGGCAAAAATTGCACAGGTCTGTTGGACTTGAACAAAAATAAACAATATTTTTGTTGCTTAAGCTTATGTATTCAGTCATTTTTCAATGGTATACTAAAAATCCATGTGAAAAAAATTACATCTCACTGTTCTCAGGTCAAATATATGCGATTAAAATGCGATTAAGTTCGATTAATTAATTACAAAGCCTCTAATTAATTAGATAATTTTTCCCGGCCCTAGTTATAAGAGATTGGACTCCCAGATATGATAGAAGATGCCTGATGTTGCTCATTCCACCAAATTTAAATGCCTTATTGGTACAAAATCAAAACATTAATCCCTGTTACGACTGTGTAACTCATCATTTTCCTTATGCTAATGTATTTTCTGCTAGTGCACATTTCATTTTAGAGGATTTTCCATTGTTTGTTATTGTCAGGTTGGAGGTGGAGAACCGTCTGGCTGCTCTGGAACAGCAGAGGGCGCTCCAGGACGCTACAGACCACGCCCAGAAGGAGGAGTGGGAAGAGCGTCTTCGTAGCGCACAACAGGGAGAAGAGTCAGCACGCAAGGAGCTGCAGAACCTGAGGTCAGCTTTGTACTCAGTGTTGAGTCTAACTAGATAAAAGGAAGGAAACTGTGCACGCACTTGTGCAAGTCACACTTATATCTGAAACAAGCACACAGCAGCAGCCGCCGCTGTGGCTGTGGTTAGCTAACAGTTAGTCTGCATTTCCTTTTCAGCCTCATTGACCCAAATGTTACTTTACATAGCTGTGGGTGATTCTTCTGCCCATAAATCATTATGTAGTCATTTGACAGGTGCATCTCAATATATGAGAATATGATAGAAAAGTCAATTTCCAGTAGTTCAAGTCAAATAGCCCCAACCAAGAATTGAGTCATATAGATGGACATACTTTTCAGAGGCCAACATTTCCATATTAACCCTTTGATGCACAGCATGGGTCTAAAGTGACCCGACAGAGTTTTTATGTTCTGTATCTTTGCAATAAATTATTTTCATCATTCAGTATTCCAGGTTTTCCTCAATTAGTTTGTTTTTGATCATCATACATCCTATTTTTTTTATGTTTTCTTTATTATCTTTTGAAATAAATCCCTTTTGTGTCACTAACCTTCTAATGCACAGCAGGGTTAAAAAATTACCCATATCCATTTTTTAGCTAAGTAGCTTGTTAAGCTAACTACTTAGCTAACTTTTTGGCTTAGTATTTAGCTAAGTAGCTTGCTAAGCTAACTACTTAGCTAACTTCTTGGCTAAGTAGTTAGCTTAGCAAGCTACCTAGCCAAGTAGTTAGCTATGTAATAATACAAAAACTTTAAATAATAATGAAGTAATGATCTGTTGTTCTCAAAAACAAGATATTTAAAGAATACTTGGAATATTCAATCATGAAATAAGTTGATATCAAAAGAGCACAGAAACACAGCAGCATTAAATAACATGGGAAATGAATGCAGGTCATTTTTGACCCATGTTGTGCATTTGAAGGGCTGTCAATATGTTGTGCATCAAAGGGTTAAACATACTTTTTAAAACTGGTCTTTTGTAATATTCAATTTTTTGAGACACTGAATTTAAGGATTTCATTAAATGTAAGCCATAATTATAATCAGAAGAAATTGAATGAATTAAGACATGAAATGTTTCATTCTGTGTGTAATGGATCTATATAATGTGTTTTTTCACCTTTTTGAATTGAATTACTGACATAAATAAACTTTCTATGATATTCTAATTTATTGAGATGCGCCTGTATAACTTCAGATGATCTACTTCTCGGAGCTCCCTTCAACAACCCACAGAGACAAGTGTGAGCTTGTTGCATTCAGCTGTGAGTGTGAAGAGAGAATGGAAGATTTTAATTCTGCTAATCTTTGACCTGTGTTGTTGCTGCATTGCATTCTGGTCTATTTCCTGTCACTGTGCGTCTAATGTGGTGCATTTCCCATTCAACTATTTTATTCTATATAATGTGTTATTTCTACTTTTTAAATTGAATTAATGACATTAATAAACTTTTCTATGATATTCTAGTTTATTGAGATTCACCTGTATTTGGTGAAAATTACAGCACAACTTATGTTAGTTAGGTGTACAATCCCCATTCGTGATCATCCAAAAAGTAGAAATGATAAAATGAAAGACAAGATAAAGAGTGTTTATTTATACCAGAAGCAAACTCCAGCAGCAGAGCTCCCAGCTGGAGGAGCTTGAGAGACAGAAGGCAGAGAACGCAGACCTACAGCAGGTAAGTCAACTTCAACTACCTCAAAGTGTAATTTGTCCTGCCGTCTGGCTGAAGTCAATGTGATTTGTTTGTTTGACACCAACAGCAGAACCAGGAGCTTGGTGTCCAGCTGGGGACGCTGTCTCACTCTGAAAATGACCTGATGGAGACGAACCAGCGACTGAGAGAAACACTGGACAGAGTGAGGGAGGATCTGAGGTCGGCCCGAGGCCAGGCTGAGAGGAGCCAACACGAGGCAGAGAGGTAGCAAGGCATATTTATTTCTAGAGCACCATTCATACACAAGGTCATTAAATGTGCATTACAGAGACATAAAAAATACAAAGCATTAGCAGAATTAAAATATTAGGGTGTTTCCACTACAACCCAATACCCGGAATGAGGCGGGTCTCACTCGCCGAAACACCCCTAATTTGAATATGAGCCGTCCTGAGCAGCCTTTTGACAGGACTTCTTTTGTCCCTGTAGAAGAGCAGGGCCGTTTTTCTCCCTTGAAAAAAGCCTGGTTGCTGACGTAGTACTCTACACCACAACAACACACGCCATTTGTAAAAGCCGGTGAAGCAGTGTTGCCAACTTAGCTAATTTGTTTGACTTTTGGAGACTCGCCGGCCCCCTCTGCTCCGTTAAGAAGAGTAAGAACGAATCGAAGCGATACAGTCCTCCTGCAGCAGTCTCTCCCAGCTGCAGAGCCGGAGGGGATGTTAACCCCTTAGCAACCAGTCTGCAAATTGCTAATAGGCTAACAGTTAGCTCTGTAGCAGTACAGTGTGTATTTGCTGCTGCTGCAGGAGGTGTTCACTTAGCGATCTCTGTTTGTTTACAAGCACCAGACACTCTGTGCACAGTTAGTGATGCCGGTTAATTCAAGATCACTTTATGATCAGCGGAGACGTTGTGCATAATTAGCCATGCTGCTTTGTTTATGCTGACGTTGTGCACAGTTAGCGACAGCGACCACAGTTGCATTTCCCGTGTTTAATCCGTCACGACGATCGAAAAAACCACACGTCCCCTCCTGAGGGCCTTTTTGTAATGGAGACACGTAGAGTGAGCGAACATTTGAGAGGGCGTGGCCTGAGACTTTCCCAGTGGCCACTCTTCCCCCTAAAGGATACACTGCTTAAAAGTCAGTAAAAGTGTATTTGGAAAACGATAAAAACAATTGAAACAAGCAATTTAAAACGATCTAAGGGGTCTGGATGATTCATAATGAACTCTTAATCTAACATCCCACCTCTCTCTGTGTATGGTCCCTCCTCCAGGCTGGTGGAGGAGCGGCGGGTTGACTGGTTGGAGGAGAAACACAAGCTGCAGGAGCGAGAGGCTGAGCTGCAGCAGAAATACACTCAGGTCAAAGAGAAACTGCAGAGGGCAGCAGTGGCCCAGAAGAAGGTAGTGCTGCTCATTACAATGTCTTTTATTTCACCAGTTGTCTCCTTTCTTTTTCAGAACACAGTTAGTATAATCTGCATCTTGTTTTATGCACATATTAGTTATCAAGAGGACTCTGTGAGCCAATAATATCTTAGCAGTGTAACATTGAAATAGTCTTGAATTTATGAATTTTTCTTCCTAGAGCTTGCAGGTAATGTGTGTTTCTGTCTGTGTGTTGTACAGAGGAAAACACTGACGGAGAACAGAGAGAAGAACCTGCAGGATAAGATCCAGTTGCTGGAGGCCAAGATTGAAGAACTGGAACTGGAAGCTGCTGCAGCCAAGAAGTAAACCTCAAATCACACATTTTATGAATAAAATAATGCAGTAAGGTTAACCTGCCAGCAACTGTTCTGCATAGATATCTTTTTTTGTTTAATGGTTAATTATTAACATTCCTAGTTCATACCAGTTAAGTTACATTAGCATTAGCATACTCCATTCACAGGCCTGCTTGACATCTGGTGTGTCCTTTGGTCTTATTTCAACATAACACAAACATTTAAAATATTTGTCTTCTCTCTGTCCAGACGTTCATCTTTCTCAGAGGAGCAAGCTCAACTCAACAGACGGCTGAAAGAGCTACAACGACGGCACAATGAATTTCGGCGCCTCCTATTGGGCGGCCAAGGTCCCTACAGCGCTGGCCCCGCCTTCTTGACTTCCTCACCCTCCCCCTTCCTCCTCCTCGGGCCTGAGGGGCCGTTATCCAACATACCAGTAAGCACAGCCTGCCTGTAGCTAGATGACGCTGTGTAAATAGTTGAATGGAAAATCCATCACATTAGACACACAGTGACAGGAAATAGACCAGAATGCAATGCAGCAGCAACACAGGTCAAAGTTTAGCAGAATTAAAATCTTCCATTCTCCTTACACCCACTCACAGCTGAATGCAACAAGCTCACACTTGTCTCTGTGGGTTGTTGAAGGGAACTCCTAGAAGTAGATCATCTGAAGTTATATAGGTGCATCTCAATAAATTAGAATATCAGAGAAAGTTTATTTATGTTAGTAATTCAATTCAAAACGTGAAAATAACATGTTATATAGATCCATTACACACAGAATGAAACATTCCATGTCTTAATTTATTTCATTTACTCTAATTATAATCATTATGGCTTACATTAAACCCTTGAGGCCTCTTTAAAATGACCTTACACTTTACACACCTTAAGGTCCCAAAACGATCCCTCTCATTTAAGTGTTATAAAAATGTGATACATAAATATTTTTTGTCACTTTCACCGCATAAAACTATCTTTTTTTTTCTTCTTTTTTTAATGTTTTAATGCCCTTTTTGTCATAAGAACCCCTGATTTTCTCAAGGGGAAAAACACAAAATATGCAATATTTTCAAAAATAAGGTGCAAAGTGGAATATTTGGGTTGAGGTTATTACAGCCTTGACTATGGCTAATTGATAAGTCCTTTATATCAATCCCAACACACTAGTAACATTCTTATGGTGTTCAGCTTTTTCATTGCCATGCATTTTGTAAGGTAAGAGAAGCAGGCCTCTATTGAAACTGTATGTGATTTAGCTCTGCTGTCCCTGGTGGTTTCAGGGGGTTATCAGACCTAAAACCTATTGTTCATGTATTTTGAAGGGAGAGGCTTAGATTCATTAGGTATTCAGGATTTAAAAAAAAATAATAATTAAAAAACAATTCCTGGCCAAGTTTAATACAATTAGCCTTTATACTGACCGATATATTGAGAATCAAAAACATAAAATTAGCTGAATGTTCACGTTTGGTCTCTCGAGGGTTAATGAAGAGCTAAAATTCAGTTAAAGATTACAGACCAATTTTAAAAAGTATGTTTAATATGGAAATGTTGGCCTCTGAAAAGTTTGTCCATCTATATGACTCAATACTTGGTTGGGGCTGTTTGACTTGAACTACTGAAAATGGTATTTTCATCATATTCTAATGTATTGAGATGCACCTGTAAACTGCAATGTGTCTTTGTTTGTGATATTTTAATTTGCATATGATTAAAACAGATATGTTTCAAGAGATTGGCTGTTTAAGCTGTAATCATCAAACACACAGCCTCTTGGATCCAGTTTGCTCCACCACAGTTAAACTAACAAGTTATGCAAGTGTGAATAAACACAGGAATAGTGATGCAACAGTCTGTTGAAACATGGTCTGTTTGTCCGTCTGTCCTGCAGGAGGAGCAGCATCAGAGGGAGCTGCATCTGCTCCGCCGTAGGCTGGAGGACCTGGAAAACGCCCAGCAGCAGCAGCTGGAGGAACTGGGATCTCTGGTGCAAAGAGACCGGGACCCCACTCCCCAGCCTGATCTCTGACTTCTTCAATATTTCCCAATTGGACTTGCATTTTAAAAAACACAGCATAGGTACTGTTTGTCTCAGCAGGACACCAACAGTGTTTACATAAAAATGCAGAGGTGAGAATGGATTTTGCCAGCGTTTACACGTCTTTCTCATGTTGCAGCACCTTTTTTATTAAAAAAAACAACTATGAAATCCTCAGGGTTTGATTTTGTATTGAGATGTCTGTTGTTTACATGTTTGCTATGAGACAACTCTGAAAAAGCTTTTATACAGATTTGATAAAAACAAAAGGCACTACCAGCTGTGAATTGCACAATGTTTACACAGACTGTTTCACATTAACTGTGTATTGAAATGTACTGATTTACAAATAAACCTGTTCGGACACGTCTGGAAAAGTCTGTGTTGGATATTGAGTCATAAAAATTAATACTGTGTTGCAACAATTAAGTTAAGGAAGTAGTTGTTTTTCACTGTGAAACCACAGCTTAGACATAAACATTCAAACACATGACCGCTCAACAGATGTGTTACATACAGTCATAAGACTACATTCAGTCCTTTTTATATACTGTAAAGCTCCTGACTGCTGATATGTGCCACAAATAGTAACTTCAAAAATCCACAATCTTAATGCTAAACTTCCCAGAGTACCACAAGTAATTTTCCGGAGAGGCACAAAACTGAAGTGCCATATGTCCATCTTTGTGGCAGGGGACGCTACAGTCCTCACCCTGTCATCCATAGTTCCTTCATACGAGTAAAAGGATGGCAGTTCAGTTCCAGGAGCAGCTTTTTAGTCCATCAAACAAGTTTTTAACATGATGTAGTTGCTCCGTCAGCTCAGGAGGGGCTCCATTTTGGTCCAGCTTCTCTTTAATCTGTAGAGAAGTAACCAAAAGAGCTTTTCAAGAGGTTTATAGGTATATTAAAAATCCCCTTACATCAAAATGTTATCAGTAGGATGATATTTACTTCAGATACAGCTTTCATTAAAAGTATGTCATGATAATGTCCATTTAGAGTAGTGTTCAAAATAATAGCAGTCCAATGTGACTAACCAGATTAACCCAAGTTTTTAGTATATTTTTTTCCAGAAGTTAACACCTCAAAAGCTTTTAATGATCAGCACAGTGAGAATGTTGCTTGTTTTGAATTTTAGCTCATTCTGCATTCTTACTTACTTATTGAAATGACAGAATAATACAATTAAACAGCTTTTAAAAGGGCATTATTTAATCCGCTAAAAGAATCCCAGTTGTTTTTAGGAGCTAAAGCACCGCACCACAGTAAAAAAGCTTGTGTATTGTTGAGTGTATTGTAGAGACATAAATGGGCATTATCATGACATACTTTTAATAGAAAGCTGTATCTGACATATATACAGTAGTGTTCAAAATAATAGCAGTCCAATGTGACTAACCAGATTAATCCAGGTTTTTAGTATATTTTTTATTGCTACATGGCAAACAAGGTACCAGTAGGTGCAGTAGATTCTCAGAAAACCAACAAGACGAAGAAGAGGCATGTGCAGAAGAGGTTACAATCTGCCAAAGAACACATCAACTGGCCTAAAGAGAAATGGAGGAACATTTTGTGGACTGATGAGAGTAAAATTGTTCTTTTTGGGTCCAAGGGCCGCAGACAGTTTGTGAGACGAGCCCCAAACTCTGAATTCAAGCCCCAGTACACAGTGAAGACAGTGAAGCATCATGATATGGGCATGTTTCTCCTACTATGGTGTTGGGCCTATTTATCACATACCAGGGATCATGGATCAGTTTGCATATGTCAAAATACTTGAAGAGGTCATGTTGCCTTATGGGTGATTCTCATGAACATGGTACAGCTCATAGTAAATATCCATTGCATTGAATACATATTTTCTTTGACCCTTTATAACATATACAATCTAAAGACAATGTTTAATATGAATTTATAATCTATTTTTAAAAATTCAAGGTATTTTCTGACATTTTTAGAGACACTGTGAGCAAAATTTATTACCGTAACACATTTTTAAATAAATGTTTAATTAATTTTATTAAAATATACACATATTTTAATGCAAACAATTCTATCATTACCATAACATTTAACCATTTTTTTCTCATAAATTTTCATTTACAAGTGACTTACAAAAAAGTTTGTACAAAATAGTTTTGAGTTTGTAAAGTCAACGGCAGACACCAATTGCACAACCTTAAGAGCGTGCATATCACGAATGCTGGGTCTTGTTGGTTTTCTGAGAATCTACTGCACCTACTGGTACCTTGTTTGCCATGTAGCAATAAAAAATATATAATAAAAACCTGGATTAATCTGGTTAGTCACATTGGACTGCTATTATTTTGATCACTACTGTATATATGTCAGATAAAGCTTTCAATTAAAAGTAAGTCATGATAATGCCCATTTATGTCTCTACAATACACTCAACAATACAGTGGTGTGGTGCTGTGCTTTAGCTCATAAAATCAACTGGGATTCTTTTAGCTGATTGGATAATGCCACTTTTAAGAGCTGTTTAATTGTATTATTCTGTCATTTTCAATAAGTAACTCTTGATTCAAGAATGCAGAAAGAGCTAAAATTCAAAACAAGCAATATTCTCACTGTGCTGATCATTAAAAGCTTTTGAGGTGTTAACTTCTGAAAAAAAGCACCGCTATACATGAGAACCAAAACAGGAAACAACAGCCTGATATGAAATCAGAGGGTTGAAATCTTATTTCCTCTACACAAGGTGTCTCATGTGACTGCTGGTTTCACAAGTGAACTCTTGGTTGTTGCTGTCACCATCTCAGTAGCATCCTTGTAGAACCTGATAATGTAATAAATTCCCAGATAATGTAAAAACCCAGATGTAATAAAAATCTGCACTTGAGTCAATTGAAAATGTAATAAAACCTGATAATGTAATAACTTCCCGATAATGTAATAAAGTGCATTTCCCAATAATGTAATACACTTTTTACCAATAATGTAATTAAGTATAACACCAAGCACCTTTAGATTTCAAGAAGCTGTTGAATGCATTCGTGTGTCATGGATACCTTGTTTGTGAAAAACGGATGAACGGGTCAAAAGTTAATAAACATTCAACTTTGACCTGTTGGTGGCGCTAGAGCTCTTAAGCTAGTGTTGCCTACACAGTATCACCACTTGAACTCAAGTAATGGGTGGTCTGCTGTTAAATTATTACAATATTGGGGAATTATTACATTATCAGGACTTGCGAAATGAAGGCTAACCTGATAATGCAATAACCTCCCATTAATGTTATACTTTATTACATTATTGGTAAAAAAGTGTATTACATTATCAGGTTTTATTACATTTTCAATGGACTCAAGTGCAGATTTTTATTACATTATCGGGGTTATTACATTATCTGGAATGTATTACATTATCAGGTTCTACAATCCTTCAAAAAAAATGTAGGTCACTGAGCACCACAAGTGGTCGCTGTGGTGCTTAAGAAGCATAGAACTAGACTGCACATACTGGTATAATTTAAGGGTTTTATAAAAATGAAGAGTACATATGAAGAAAATGTGTGAATTGGTCTTGAGATTAACAAGTCTGACCTCTGTGAAGTACCGCTGTAGGAATTTGTACAGTTCTCTGAGGGCCACAGCTTCATTGAACTCATTTTCATGTTTCTGTAAAGAAAAGAGTAATCCATTTAATGTTAGTCTTCACAGTGCCCTTTTTTGACGATTTTGCACTGAAATCGACATTACCTTTGACTCTTCCTGCAGGAATTCTTTAAATTCAGAGTGTGTGATTGGTGACTGGTCTCTGATCTGCTTGTAGTAAGCCTTTACTTCCTGTTTGAACTGAGGAATGTCTCTGGCGTAGAGGAGCTTGTTGGTGGGTGCATGCTGCAACACAATGGGATTCAAGTTGAAGTGTGATTCAAAATGTTTTTATTTCATAAATACAAAACTTCTGTAACTATTAGCATCATTTTGACTTTATCAGGATGCCCGTGGTGTCATCAACAGTAAAAGTTGCCAAGTTCAATTAGTGATAATTAAGGTCCTGTAGAAATTAAACATCTGTGTCAATGAGAACAAAAGCTGACAATTACTTTTTATGGCATGTTTGTGGCATACTATACTATACCTATACCCCCCCCCCATATAAAACCATAATATGCGATCTCCAAAAATATCCCCCTAAAATCAGTCGATTTGCCTAAAAATGCTTAAAATGAGTCTATTATGGTCTGTTGATACATGTGGTTATATAGTTTGTCCAAAAATAGCGAACAAAAACACCATATTATGGGATGTTCAAAAAATGGAAAAAAAGTCATGTTGATTTTTGTCAAAAAAAGGTCAAATTTTGATATGCCTTAAAGTGCTTAAAATAATCCAATTATAGTCTGATGATACATATTGGAGCATGGTTTGACAGAAAAACACCATATTAGGGGATGTTCAAAAATTGAAAAAAAGTAATGTTGATTTTTGTAAAAAAAAAAAAAAGCCAAATTTTAAAATGCCTAAAAATGCTTGAAATGGGTCTATTATAGTATGTTGATGCATATTAGAGCATAATATGGCCAGAAATGACAGAAAAAAACACCATATTATGAGATGTGCAAAAATATCCCACTCAAAAAAAGTCAATTTTTTATAGGGGACAAGACAGGATTGTCTTTATAATAAACCTTACATTGGGCTTAGTCACTCAATTTATTCCCATGTGCTTTGTTTGCACAGAGTTTGTCTGAATCATGTTAAACTACTTCAGTGAGTTATCACAAACTGTTTATTTGTGCTATCAATGTACAGTGATGTATTGTGAATTATGTAACCAGTGAGAACTCAAATTGGTAATGAGTTCTTTAAATGTATGGAAAGGGTCTTAAAAGGCAATTACATGTAACATGAGGATTCCTGTATACACTCTGCTTTATATATTATTTATTTACCATTGATTCTACTGCCTACAAGAAAAGACAGTAAAGAAAGACAGAAAAGAAAGGTAAAACATTACCTTTCCTAGCTGGGTCTCACTGAGGGAGAAGGAGTCCATAAAGGCCTGAGCAATGACAGAAAGGCAGCTTTCCAACTGTGGAGTCTTCTCCATGTCAAAAACAAACTGGGGGTTTTTAAGGATGTTGACCCAGTATCGCAGAGGCAAACTGAAAAGTAGCATGAAGACATGTCAGGAGTGAAGGTGCAGTTTTAAGTCTCAACTTCTGCTTAAGGCTTTTAAAACAGTGTGGGAGCACGTAAACGAGACTGAAGGACTTGAGTTGAGTCTGTTTACTCTCACTTAGCACAACAACAGTAAGGTTACAGCACTGGCATTTCACCCCGTACAACACACAACTCTTTTACCCACACTTCTCAGCCCAACAAGCTAACAGCTCTCCTGTTCGGTTCTTAAAGGGGCCACAGCCCTTAGTGAGGGGGTAGGGAGTAGGGGGAAGAGTGGCCACTGGAAAAGTCTCAGGGCACACCCTCTCATAAGTCCGCTCACTCTGCGTGTCTCCATTACAAGTTAGCCCCCAGAGGGATTTAGAGACTCCGGAGGTGACGTATGGTTTTTGCCGTTGCTAACTGTGCACAACGTCACCAGCTGAAAGCAGCATGGCTAATTATGCACAGCGTCTCCACTGATCATAAACATAGTGATGGTGAATTAACGGGCATCGCTAACTGTGCACAGAGTGTCTGGTGCTTGTTGTAGACAAACAGAGATCGCTAAGTGAACATCTCCCGTAGCAGCAGTACATACACACTGTACTGCTACAGAGCTAACTGTTAGTCTATTAGCAATTTGCAGACTGGACGCTAAGTGGTTAACATCCGCTCCGGCTCTGCAGCTGGGAGAGACTGCTGCAGGAGGACTGTGCCGCTTAGACTCATTCTAAGCCCTCACAGCTCGTTAAGAAGAGTAAGAACGAGTCTCCAAAAGTCTCCAATAACACCAGAAAAAGTCACTGGATTTGTCTCCAGTCGCTTTCTTGACCCCCACTAAGGGGGTCTGAAAAGTTGCTAAATATAGCAACAAATTCGATAATATAGATATAACACTGCTTCGCCGGCTTTTACAAATGGCGTGTGTTGTTGTCATGTAGAGTACTACGTCACATCCTGCTTAGTATTCTATCCAATCAGTAACCAGGCTTTTTTCAGGGGAGAAAAAAGACCCTGCTCTTCCACAGGGATGAAAAAAGTCCTGACAAAAGCCCGCTTCGGATGGCTCGTATTCAAATTAGGGGTGTTTCGGCGAGTGAGACCCACCTCATTTCGGGTATTGGGCTGTTGTGGAAACAGCCCTATAGTGGGTCACCACAACAGATTTTTTCATGACTCAGCAATACCTGTTGGTCTTCCAGATGTGCAGGACGTCTGGGTCGGTTATCTTCATGTTGTCTGCCTGAGTGTCCAGGAAGTCAAAGAAGTATTTGACAGCAGGCGGGGCTCTACTGGGTGGCGTTCCCCAGATAGATCTGAACAGGTTCTCCACAAATGAATGCACAGCCACCTTAGAGAGAGAGAGAACAAGGTGATGTCATTTTCAGCTGGTTCTTGTAGTTCAAAATTATCTGAAATCAGTAGATCGCATCTACACAGAGAGCTTTCAACTGTGACTTCTCAGTTGTCTTTCTCATGGTGGTGACAGAACAGACATGCTACTTTAATCATTGGCCCTATTAGTGTTGTTTCTATTCGTGTTGGTGTGTGTTTGTTAGTAAAATGAGGCACTGAGACCAGTTCCTCTTGCCTTGGTGGAGAGCAGCTTGGTGAGGTGCACTTCCTTCAGTTTTAACTTCTTCCTCTCTGGGTTCTTTTTTGGGTCCTCCTCTACATCGGGGTCAATCTGCAGAAAAAAAGCCATAAAACAACCATTCAATTGGTCGACCACAATGCTGTTATGATAATCAGTGATGAGGACAAATATTTGTAGTAATTAAAGATTCCTGTCTCATAAACTGAGCTGAAAACATTAAAAAAAACTGCCTCTTACCAAGTGGAAGTATTTTCCAGAGAAGTTTTCATCATCTAAAGGAAAAAATGAGCAGAAATCAATAGTGAACAATTAGCTTTCTCTTCTGCCATCTAGCATTGGTTTGGTGAAATGTTTTAAAAGCTGTAATATATAAAGTGGCCACAGTGCAGGAAGGACAGCAGCAGCTACTGAGAGCAGAAAGTAAAGTCATGTTGCTGATAGGGCTGTGGTGGTTGGTGTATTTGTATATATATATATATATATATATATATATATATATATATATATATATATGTACATATATATGTATATAATAATATATATATATAATATATATATATACATGTATATGTATATATATATTACGGTATATGTAATTACCGTACATAAAAGTGCAAAAGTATCAGCATCAAAATGTACTCAAAGTATCAAAAGTAAAAGTATTCATTAACAATACAAATATAACCCCAAGTAAGCTGCACCCTTTTAACCCAAATATCCCAGATACTTGCAATAAATGTAAGCAACAAAAAGGTTCTTTATTCCATTGTATGAGGGAATGCCCTCTTATACTCTCTTTTTGGGAAAAAGTGTTGAACCTGGCCAGTCGAATCATTGAAAAAGAAGTACCTCTCAAACCAAAGTCATGTTTACTGAATATTTACCCAAACAACTTTGTGACCGCCAAAAATGAAAAATCCTTACTCAATATTTGTTTTCTGGAAGCTAAAAGATGTATAGAAAAGGGATGAACCTTGTACTACTTCACAATGGTTAACAGGGATGTCTTTCTACTTCAGAAAGATAAGCTACACCACCAAAAACAAGGTTTTCTGTAATTTCCCTGACAAAAATGATATTGAAGTAGATGGCTGGCATGATGAGCTGAAGATTTATTTATCTTTTCATTGTATCTTGATAATATTATATTAATATTATTAAATAGTATACACATTTAGAGCTTTACAGACATGTATATGTATCTCTCTCTCTCTCTCTCTCTGTATGTGTGTGTGTGTGTGTATAGATATATGCATTTATCTATGTATTTGCTTATTTATCATTTATTTATCTTTCTACCAACATTTTGTTTTGTGGTATTCATTATGCAGAAAGGCCCCACTCAGATTGTTTTATATGTTGCATATATATTATTGGTGATGCATTCATAAAAGCAGTGTTTGAATTTTCTCAAGGTAGTGCTCATTTCAGCTACTTAACATAGTGTTATGAGGTTTAATTTAAATTATGTTTTTGTTAGTTATAGTTTTTTATGTTAAGTCTTGACATGAAAAGTAACTAAAGCTGTCAGCTAAATGTAGTGTCAGTCAGTCAGTCAATCAATCAAAGTACAAGTACCTCAAAATTGTCCTCAAGTACTGTACTTGAGTAAATTGACTTACTTTCCTTTACTTTTACCTATACTTTTCCTTTTAAATACAGCCAAGGTGGAAGTGAGCATTGAAACTTCTAATGCACAGGAACCATGATTATTATGATCATTTGAACATACTAATTGAAACTTAATGATTTTTATACCCACTGACAGATTCTTAGTTTTCAGTCTTTATGCTAAACTAGGATAATCTCCTCCTGGCTCTCCATAATGAGTGGAATTGCACTTCTCATTTAACTCTTGTTAAAAAAGTGAATATGTGTATGAGTTAAATAAGATGTATTTTGCTCCTCAGCTCTTACCCTTCAGACTTCCCTGGGGGCTCAGAGGAGGATGAGTTTTCTTAGAAAGCACTTTGATTGTTGCTCCATCAGGAACCTACGGGAGTACAAACAGACCAACACACAGATAGGGTTATAAAGGAAATTTCCTTTCGTTTGGTTATAATGGTTATATATGAGTAAAGCAAAGGCCATTTACACCAAATGGGCTTTCAGTTTTACTTTTTACGTTTCTGTTTATGCATACGGGTATGTCACCAAAAACCACAATCATGCACAAAAACCCCCCAGATATGTGGGTCAAAGAGCATCAGCTTTCCAGGAACAAAGCAAGACGCCTCATTCTACAATTGCTTCATTCTACTTCAATACTATGGCTTCTAGTATGACTTACATCTAGAAATAAGCATGTTGAACACTTAAAATAAGAAATTAACTCTTAAAACAGGATAAATTATCTAACACTTCTAAATCTAAAGTTTTTTTTATCTTGTTAAGAAACAAATAATTGTCAGTGCACTCTGCTCGGGCCAGTTCATCATTGCTGGCAGCTTTAATTTATCTTGTTTTAAGAGTTAATTTCTTATTTTAAGCGTTCAACATGCTTATTTCTAGATTTAATAATCTGAATTTAAGAAATCTTGTCAAGTGAAATTATCTGTCCATGCAGCAAGATCATTTCCCTCAGATTTAGTGTTTTTATCGTGTTTTTAGACACACCTTTTTTGCAGATAAAAAGTAAAAATTATGAGATAATAGTCATAATTATGAGATAAAAAGTAAGAATTGTGTGATAAAAAGTAAAAATATGACATAAAAGTCATAATTATGAGACAAAAAGTCAAAATTATGAGACAAAAAAGTCGAAATTATGAGATAAAAAAAGCAAAGTTATGACATAAAAGTCATAATTATGAGATAAAAAGTCGAAATTAAGAGTTAATTTCTTATTTTAAGCGTTCAACATGCTCATTTCTAGATGTAATAATCTGAATTTAAGAAATCTTGTCAAGTGAAATTATCTGTCCATGCAGCAAGATCATTTCCCTCAGATTTAGTTTTTATCTTGTTTTTAGACACACCTTTTTTGCAGTGCAGGAAACCACAAGCACACACAAAAATCCTCCAGATATGTGGGTTAAGAAGCATCAGCTGGCGTCCCCATTCTACTTTAATACTTTGGCTTCTAGTATGGCTTGGTTTCGCAATATGTCCAACACAGTCCAGGCCAGCAGGCTTTCATACTCATGTGTTGGAGTCTATCTTTCCCAGGCTTTGACCAGAGACACGAAGAGCACAAAAGACTCAATGATCCCATTATGAAGCCATTACAAACCACTATTTTTCTCTCTTATGTAAAAATTCTCTCTTCATGTCAACTTTGATGACAAAGTGAGATGAAGAAGAGCTTCCATCTCCTCTCACTGACATGCAGCAGACTGACTCAGTGGAGCAAATTCAATTCTGTCGTTGACAACAGGAAATGAAGTCTTAACAGCAGTTTAAAAACAAATTTCAAAGTAAGGAAAGTAAAAGTACATTTTTGAGGGAAGTCCCAAACAACAGTATGCAAGTGTTTAGCATAGATTAACCTGTATTTGATGTCAAATTTCTGCCTTTTGTTAATTCAGTATAACCTTAAGCACCTGTGTCTATGTTTTTGGTGCAGTTTCCCCTTTTTGATATTCTTATATGTAAAACAGCTACTTCTTGTATGATCTTCCAGCATGCTGAACTACAGTATGCTGCCATTTCCTGTTAGATCAACCCATTTAATCCCACAATAGTGACCGTAAAAATATTTCTTAGTTATAAGGCTCAATTCCTACAGAATATGTCAAACAAAGCTGCCCTGAGCCAATGGATGTTCTCCTACTCCCATCACATTGGAAGCGTCCAAAAGTAAAAATGGTATGTCTGTTAGAGTGAAGTAACAATGTTGAGTTAGACCGATAACTGCTTTTTGTTGTTGTTTGCTCTATGTATTGTCCTCTCAGTATTCATATTGGTATAGTTGTATATTAGATAATTTAGGCCAAAGTCACACTAGAATGTTATTCTAATGGCAATGTTGGAGACTACCAGTAACAGAACTCTACATTTGTTAATAACTGAAAAGGGAAATATAACTGCATAGGAGAAATATGTTAATGTAGTCTATAAATCAAATTTAAAAAAATCAAAATTACTGGGAAGTAGGAATTACTGAGGGGAAATTCAGTTAGTCTGGTAACTCTGAAGAATGAGACAGCCTGATGGGTAAATGTTAGATACAACATCTTATCCCACCAGTCACTATTGTGACTATACATAAAACACACTTTTTCACCTATTTTTCCTTTTAAAATCTTTTAAACTAATGGTTGATTATTTACAAATAAGTACAAATGACACATGATTTGGATATTTTCATGTCTGGAAAAAAATTGGGATTGAATGGGTTAAAGCTGATATTTGCAATGAGAGGTTGCACTGCAAAAAGGTGAGTCTGAAAACAAGATAAAAACACTAAATCTGAGGGAAATAATTACTATATGATTATTAAATCTAGAAATAAGCATGTTGAACGCTTAGCATAAGAAATTAACTCTTAAAACAAGATAAATTAAAGCTGCAAGCATGAAGCAAGCGATGAACTGGCAATGTGACAATTATTTGTTTCTTACCAAGATAAAAAAAAATTTAGATTTAGAAGTGTTAGATAATTTATCTTGTTTTAAGTGTTAATTTCTTATTTGAAGTGTTCAACATGCTTATTTCTAGATTTAATAATCTAAATTTTAGAAATCTTGTTTTTTTTAATTATTTTTTAAATTATATAATTGTTTGTTTTTGTTTTGTTTTGTTTTTAACTGTAATTATGTATATCCACTGTGAAGCACATTGAGTCTGCCTTGTGCATGAAATGTGCTCTATAAATTAAGTTGAATTGAATTGAATTGTCAAGTGAAATTATCTGTCCATGCAGCAAGATCATTTCCCTCAGATTTAGTGTTTTTATCTTGTTTTTAGACACCTTTTTTAGCGGTGTGGTTATTTAAATTTTGAATCCAGTTTCTGTCAAGGCGTCAGGCTCATTTTATATGTCAACACAAACCACAGAGAGAAGATGCCCATATGCATGCTGTTTTCCTGTGGGTGGAGACAGGAACACAAAGAGTCAAAGTGAAAGAGGAGTTGTGCCAACTGACAAACACTCAGCTCTCATGTTGACTTGGTTGGTGTTTTTAGTGGGTGTGTTTCCAACACAACACAAACAGAAAGACTTTCTGCAGGACGGTACATAAATACGACAGAGGTTGAGAACCACCTTCCAAGTACAAAGCTTTGTTAGATAGTCTGTGTCTCACCTTGTAGTGCTTGAGTGTGTTGAGCATTGTCACCTCCCCAATAACCTCAGAGCTTGCATCTACTTCCTCAAGGGGAAAAAACACTCCATCCCTCTCATACTCTGGTGAGAAAAGGGAGGAAGTTATAGTGAAACTGTGCAAAACATCATAAATCTTTCGTCACAAATATACGGACTGTCTCAGAAAATTAGAATATTGTGATAAAGTTCTTTATTTTCTGTAATGCAATTAAAAAAACAAAAATGTCATACATTCTGGATTCATTACAAATCAACTGAAATATTGCAAGCCTTTTATTATTTTAATATTGCTGATTATGGCTTACAGCTTAAGAAAACTCAAAAATCCTATCTCAAAAAATTAGAATATTTCCTCAGACCAAGTAAAAAAAAAAGATTTATAACAGCAAAACAAAATCAAACATTTGAAAATGTCCATTAATGCACTCAGTACTTGGTTGGGAATCCTTTTGCACGGATTACTGCATCAATGCGGCGTGGCATGGAGGCAATCAGCCTGTGGCATTGCTGAGGTTTTATGGATGCCCAGGATGCTTCAATAGCGGCCTTTAGCTCATTTGCATTGTTGGGTCTGGTGTCTTTCAGCTTCTTCTTCACAATACCCCACAAATTCTCTATGGGGTTCAGGTCAGGGGAATTGGCAGGCCAATCGAGGACAGTAATCCCATGGTCAGTACACCAGTTACTGGTGGTTTTGGCACTGTGGGCAGGTGCCAGATCATGCTGGAAAATGAAATTATCATCTCCATAGAGCTTTTCAGCAGACGGAAGCATGTAGTGCTCTAAAATCTCTTGGTACACAGCTGAATTTACTCTGGACTTGATGAAACACAGTGGACCAACACCAGCAGCTGACATGGCTCCCCAAACCATCGCTGACTGTGGGAACTTCACACTGGATTTCAAGCAACTTGGATTTTGCTCCTCTCCAGCCTTTCTCCAGACTCTGGCGCCTTGACTTCCAAATGAAATACAAAACTTGCTTTCGTCTGAAAAGAGGACTTTGGACCACTCTGCAACTGTCCAGTGCTTCTTTTCCATAGCCCAAGTCAGACGCTTCTTCCGTTGTCTTGAGTTCAGAAGTGGCTTGACCATGGGAATACGGCTATTGTAGCCCATTTCCCGGACACGTCTGTGAACAGTGGCTTTTGATACCTGGACTCCAGCTTCAGTCCACTGTCTTTGAAGCTCCCCCAAATTCTGGAAGCGACTCTTCTTCACAATGCTGTTAAGGCTGCGGCCATCTCTCTTGGTTGTGCAGCGTTTCCTGCCACGTTTCCCCTTTCCAACAGACTTTTTGTGGATGTGCTTTGAAACTGCACTCTGTGAACAGCTTGCTCTTTGAGAAATTTCTTTTTGTGTCTTACCCTCCTGATGGAGGGTGTCAATGATGGTCCTCTGGACAGCAGTCAGATCAGCAGTCTTCCCCATACTTGTGATTTAGTTTACTGAACCAAGCTGAGTGTTTTTCAAGGCTCAGGAAACCCTTGCAGGTGTTTCGAGTTAATTAGACGATTCAAGTGATTAGTTGAATACCCTACTAGTATACTTTTTCATGATATTCTAATATTTTGAGATAGGATATTTGAGTTTTCTTAAGCTGTATGCCATAATCAGCAATATTAAAATAATAAAAGGCTTGCAATATTTCAGTTGATTTGTAATGAATCCAGAATGTATGACATTTTTGTTTTTTTAATTGCATTACAGAAAATAAAGAACTTTATCACAATATTCTAATTTTCTGAGACAGTCCTGTATAGTTGGATTTTCAGAAGAGGCGTCCCTGTGCAACAGTTTGGCTCACTGAAATGATTTAAACAGTTTTTGGACAACAATGAAGCTTGATGGCACAAAGGATTAAGATATAGCTTTAGAAATAGAATGGAAGTGGAAGGACTTTCGACTGTTTGTTGTGGTCATTTCACTGGTACATAACAAAAAAGGTGTGTCTAAAAACAAGATAAAAACACTAAATCTGAGGGAAATGATCTTGCTGCATGGACAGATAATTTCACTTGACAAGATTTCTTAAATTAAGATTATTAAATCTAGAAATAAGCATGTTGAACACTTAAAATAAGAAATTAACTCTTAAAACAAGATCAATTAAAGCTGCAAGCAGCGATGAACTGGCCCGAGCAGAGTGCACTGACAATTATTTGTTTCTTACCAAGATAAAAAAAAACTTTAGATTTAGAAGTGTTAGATCATTTATCTTGTTTTAAGAGTTAATTTATTATTTTAAGCATTCAACATGCTACTACAGTCGGGCTATTCAAGCCACAATTGCTCAAAATAAGTATATTTGGATTTATCTCAAGCTATCTTTGGTTTTTCCAGTGCCTAGATATTTTTTACTGATTTAAAGAATTCTTATGAAGAAAAATGTACTTACTGCACTGGCAGATAATTGTACTTGTTTCAAGCATGTATTTGCTTAATTGTAGTTATTTATGTCCTATATGTCCTTTTTGTCAGTTGGTTTTTGCAGTGCACGTCTGATTCTCACCAATCCGGACGTCCCTGAGGGGGCTGTTGTAGGGGAAGCCGAACTTGGCCTTAAAGGCGGACAGGATCTTCTCTTTGACCTGCTCTATTGAGTCACAGCTGAGAGCGTTGACCTCCAGAGGCTCGCTCACCTCTCCATCACTGCCCACTGCAAACAGCACCTTCAGCTTCTGTAAATAAAATAAACACGGAAATGTTACTGTTTCTACCAAACACTGGCAAACACAAACAAGTCTTTCCTGATTAGATACAGAGATTGTAATCTATGCAAGAGTACACGTGTGAATGGTGAGTAATGGCTAACCACACTAGCACATGCCCACAGCTTCTTGTGCAGCACACTTGTGCAAGACCACGATATACTACTAATGCTAACCTCAGTTTCCCCATTGAGCAAACAATTAGATCTTCATCCTCCAAGATTTCTGACATGCAGAGGTCAATTTATTGTTCAATTTAGGGGGACCAAATTATGGAATACCTTTTCCCATCTGGCAAAGGACTCCATCTCCCTAAAATGTTTCAAAAGATGTCTAAAAGCTCATTTAACTGCCGTTTTAAAATTCTAATTCACACACAAATACACTTTTATAACATGTTCATTTTTGTTTTTAATTGTTTTTGTTATTGTCATTATAACTTGTTGATGTTATACATTTGTTTTTTCTATTATCAGTTTATTACTTTCTAATAACTATGACATTTCAGGTGGAGGCTTTAAATAACCCCATCTGGGTTTTCTGCCTCTCCCTGCACTTTACATTATATGTTATCTTTGTCATTTTATGTAATTCTAACTGTGCAATTAAAATAAACCTAAACCTAATATTACACCTTTAAGTTGCTTTCTGTGTACTACTGCACTGAACGTCGTGGTGTTTTTTTTTACTGCAAAACCTCACAAGTCAGTGTAACCAGAAGTTAACCCTTTATAATGTGTTGCTATGGCAATGATACACCATTAAATCTTCGCTGCTCCGACCATCCTGCTATGTTGATTTGAATGTCCGTTCTATTCATGTTAATATTCTGAGATATATCACAACACGTCCATCATTCATTGTTGGAAAGCTAACACAGCTGCAGGGATCTCTGAGGGGAAGGTGTGGTTAATGAAAGGCTTACACAACACTGTTGTTGCAGTTAATGCATCATCAGGCTTCATCTTATTTCCTTTCTGCAGTTTTGTGGCTAATGCACACACCATCTAATGGTTGGAAACTAGCAGTTAAGTGAGATGGTGGTTTGTTAGATTAGATAAAACGATGAGTGCTGCGGGTGGAGTCAGTGGAGCAGCAGAGAGAAGGAAATGTAAAAGAAGAGGGAACACACAGAGCTGAAGATGTAACACAGTCAAGTGTTTTGTTAGAAGGGCGTACTGGGGATAATTCAACAGATAAATTACTGTTGCAGTTGTGTGGAGATTTGCAGTTTGTGTGGAAAATATACACATACACACATATACAAGTAACAGTAAGTTATGCAGGTAGTTCTATAAATATTTGGCTGTGCATACACTGTAAAAAGTGTCTATGGTGAAAAACTGCTTAACCATGACCGTAAGATGATATATGAGTTAAATCAGTTTCAGTAACAATGAAACATCGTAAATGTATATATCAGACAAAACAGTTAAAAAAAATAAAAAATAAATACATTACTGTAAAATACACTGGCAATCTACTGTATGCAAGCCATCACTGTAATTTTTGCATTTATTTTTTGTAAAAATATTTTTTCTCACAGTTAAATGTACTAAACATCATATATCCAACAAAAATACACTGTAATATTTTATGGTAAAATCTTTAATTTATGCAACAGTTATAAAGTATTTTCTGGTCAATTATATGGAACAGAAAAGTGTTTCTTTTGATAGAAAAACGTTTTGGTTTTTTTAACGGTAAAATAAGAAATAAAATGGCAATCTTAAACGTGAACTCAACAGTGCCAATATCCTTTTACCGTAATATTAGAAAAAGTTGCACCGTATTTATTTCGGTAAAGTTCTGGCAACCACTGCTGCCATTTTTTTTTACCATAAAAACAACTTCTTCTTTTTTACAGTGTAAATGGCCGATAAAAAAAAGACATGTAGCTACAAAAGCATATGATACAGAGTGGGAAATACAAGATCATTAGAAGGGATTAATGTTGCATTCAGTATTATTCTTAAAATGTATAGAGACCAAAACACATGCCACTAAAAACCTGGTTTAAAACATAAGTAAGTATTTCTCTGTAACTTTTAATATTTGTGGCAAAATAGGCAACAATTAAAGGTAAAATGTAAGGAAAAAAAGCATCTCAAACTCAAGGACTCTGAGGATGTGGTTTGAGTATTGTCACACAGAAATATGGGAAACCATTCCTTTTTTTTTTTTTTTCAAAACCAAAAACACAAATGTGTGTCAATCTTTCCAACTTAAATGACCTCGAAATGTAGCATCTTTGCACAAATGAGTCAAGTCTATTGAAAGGACCTTTAACCCACATTGACCTTGTCCTATGAGACTGATGTCACATGTTCATTCCTCCTGTCAGCATTTAAAGCCTCCAGCATCTGTCAAACCCGCAGAATTACAAAGAACTGGATTACACAAGTACAAAATAAAGTCCTGCTTCAGTTTCAGGTCTCTGTGTGTGCTAACCCAAGCTTAGCAACTTGCTTATATTTTCCTGCTCTTAGTTTTAATGGAATGTAGAGGCTTTAAATATTAATAATGTGCCCATCCCTTATAGACATGGTTGTTTACTGGGTGTAAGGCTGGGTGTGTCTGACCTGCTTTGAACCCATGTCACTGTTCTGAATGGGGTCTAAAAGATACCTGCAACAATACTGGCAAATACCATCTCAAACTTAATTCTTATGTACTCTTATTTAATGCAAATGCTCCAAACATTAGCAACACCCAAGGATTTTTTTCTGTCCTGTTAATGAGTAGTACACTATGTACAGATGCATCTGAATACATTAGAATATCATAGAAAAGACCCTTTCCAGTAGTTCAAGTCAAACAGCCCCAACCAAGTATTGAGTCATATAGATGGACATACTTTTCAGAGGCAAACATTTATATATTAAACATACTTTTTAAAATTGGTCTTTTGTAATATGAGATGTTTCAGTCTGTGTGTAATGGATCTTTTTTAATGTGTTATTTCCATTTTTTTAATTGAATTACTGTCATAAATAAACTTTTCTATGATATTCTAATTTATTGAGATGCACCTGTATGATGTATTTTGGTGTAAAAACCTGACAAGACTAAAGTACTAATGTACCCAAGGGCGTGTTTAAAGGAAATGTATAATGTGTGATTTTACTGATGTGTTTAACATCTTTCACTCTCATTTTCAGTCATAATGTTTCATAGCAAGCAGATATTTACTACCACTAGGTACTGTTATTCAGTTTCACTAGTGTAACCATGGTGCCTGAAACTATGAAACTTCAAAGAGAAGCCATAAAGCCTTCTTTTTTTTTTACATTTTTTTTAATCTCTGCTTGATAAGCCTAAAGGTGGTTAAATTTAATTTATCTCAACAAATCCCTATTTTTTAAGCAGTGGGTTTCATTATCTGATATATATTTTTATTTATAGAACTATTGCAGAACTTCTCTTTTTTTGCAAGTCCAGGAACTTTTTAAAATTTTATTTATAGATATCCCGAAAACATGACATACACAAAACCATGTTAAGCTTTTTAAAGCTGTACTACTTTGCAAGTAAAAAGAGCCTTAAAATACACAGCGGAGGAAGTGGTTCAAGCTGTCTCTGTGTCAAACAACCCTCATATACACACACTGATGTAGTTCAGTGATGCCTTTAAACTTAATGCAAACATCAACAAGCTAACATGCTCACACCGATCGTGTTAAAATAGTGAAGTTAAGCATGTTTAATGTTTACCACGACCTTAGAAAAGCATGTTAGCATGCTAGCGCTTCCGAATAGCATAAGGCTGACGGGAATGTCGTCAGTTCTACAGATGTTTGGTTATAAACCAACACTTTGGGAGACATTACATTTGTAAACTGATGTGCCTCAGTTGGTAGAGCGGGTTGCCCACCGATCGGAGGGTTGGTGGTTCAATCCCTGACCATGGCAGCCTACATGTCAAAGTATCCTTGAGCAAGATACTGAACCCCAAATTGCTCCTGATGTTGCGTTCATCGGTGTGTGAATGAATTCCCAATGGTGGCAGGTGGCACCGTTTAGGGTAGCCTCTGCCACCAGTATGAATGTGTGGGTGAATGGGTGAATGAGCGCAATCTGTAGTGTAAAGCTTTGAGTGGTCGCAAATCGACTAGAAAAGCGCTATATAAGTGCAGGTACATTACATTTACCATATAAAAAACCTCTTGGGATCAGAAACTTATTACAATTAATCCTGAGGATAACATGAATGTAAGTACAAAATTTAATGGAAATTTCATGGTTTCTTACTCTGCTTGGTAAGGCTTAAGGTGACTAAAAGTCAAAGTTTATTTATTTATACAGCACATTTAAAAGCAACCTCAGTTTAAAGTGCTCAACAGACTGTGCAGAACCAAGTTTCCTTGCAGAGGGGTGACACAGAGATTTAACCCTTAATAGGGCACTCATTGAAATACTTGCAAATTCCAAGGGTTATTATTGGAGGATATCACATAGAGCCAGAATGTGGACTGTGGAATGTGTAAAAAAAAACAACATCCAGACCCGGGGGAGGGGGGTAATATTTTGAGAAAAAAATTTACGAGATTAAAGTGGCAAATGTACGAGAAAAAAAATGTGCATATTTACGAGATTTAAAGTGGTGAATCTGCGAGAAAACAGTTGCAGATTTATGAGATTAAAAGTAGCAGATTCTCATACATTTTTCATTTTTACATGGAGGTCAAGGTCAATAAAGTTAATATTATTATATTATGATCATACAGATTGGTCAAATGTCATGGTGTCACTGTCTGTGACGTAGCCTGATCTTTGCTGAAAAATCCATGTGGTTCTACGACCAAACAGAGAGACATGGGGACCCCATTTTGGATATCCACTGAAGTTACCAAATATAGTTCTTCGCCCGATAAAGGGTTAAGGCTACCAATGGCGCTATCATAGCCATCTAAAAGATTTTTTATAATATTTTTTTTTAATGATTTTTAATAATCTCAGTTTAAAAAATCTCAGTCTTTACCCTAATTCAAACCACTGTTTATTAAGCAATGGGTTAAGTAATTCGATAATACTTTTGTCAGTGTGTTTCCGGAACTATTACAGAACTTCTCTTATGTGCAACGCCCAGAATAAATGCATGCGGTAAAAAAATCCATGCCGAGCTTCTTAAAGCTGTGCTGCTTTGCATGTTCAAAAAGGCCTTAAAATACATGGGGGAAGTGGTTCAGTACTAAAACTGCTGTCAATGACATGATGTCTAAATAATGTCAACGTGGCCAACAACACACTTTGATTCAGGAGGGTGAAAACTTTTTTTTTTTTAAGTTTCTTTAATTGGAAATATACTATCACAGCCTTGTTTGTGTTTGTTTGGGAAGGATGTGCATATATTTCTTTATAAGTCAGAGCATTAAGTCGGTAGAGTTTTGTATGTAACCCGAGCAGATCAAAAGCAGAACTTAGAATTAGGAAGTGTTAAGGATTGTTTCCACATGTACAAGCACAACTGACTAAACTTGTGGTGCACTGACACAGAGCAAAAGGCCTATATGCCACACATAGCTAAGCAATTATTCCATGACCACCACACATGATGTATCAAGTAATCTGTGTAAAATAAAGTGTGTATGTGTGTGTTTCTGTACCAGGGAGCTGAAGTCCTGAGCCTGCCACAGCAGCCAGTCCTCGCTGAGTGTGTACAGAGCTTTCTCGGTCACACAGTCCACGGGGCCTTTTGCAGTCTGTTGCGTGAGAGCGCTCACCATCAGGAACAGGTGCTGGCCAACACTTTCCTGCACAGAATCAGGAAAGGGAACTGCATCAAACCAGGCACAGAAGTTGTGGTACGTTTTGGGACATTTTTCTTTTCGGTTCATTCTAGTTTATACTGCCCAGAAACAAGAAATTATCTTAGTCACTACCAGAACTTTGTACTGACAAAAACACATTTATAAATATGAATCGAGACGTGTGTATGGTACACACTGAAATAGCTGTGAAAAAATACTGAACTGTGATCTATAAACATTAAGTCTGTATCCATGGTAACAGCTGTTAAGGGGGCAGAGAGGACAGGATGTGGTTTCTTAAGTTGCTGAAGTAAAATCTCTAGTTTGTGACAGTGAATAGTTGGTAACTAACCTGTTGGGACCTCACAGAGAAACACTGAATAATAGATAAATGCTGCAACATAAGGCAGAGTAGCAGTATATGAGGGAAAACAAGTCATTTCCTTGCTTGTGGTCAGCAAAAAACACAGCTTGGGTGAGGACTTTTAACAAATACTAAGGTGTTGCACAAAGTGTAAAACTAGTTTCAGCATTTGTACTAATTCTCTGGTATTTTTTTAGCTTCGCAGAAGTTCCTGTTAACTTCACACACTGTGTTGTGTCGACTCGGAAGTTTCCACAATATTTCAACTGCAAGAAGGTGAGGTGAATGTAGAGCTAGACTCTCGGCATATTTTCACTGCATGCTAAGACTCGGCTCGACTCGGCTGAACTTGAATCACTATGTTTATGTTTCCCATTAGCAACAGTTGTACCTAACACTTGTTTTTGTATCACTTCGGTCGGGGTTTAAAGCGAACTGAGCCAATACCAGAAGGTGAAGTTCTAACACTGCAGAAAACCCCGATAAAAAAAATAAAAAATGGTAGTCCACAAAACTAAGCTGGAGACACTCAGTATGTTTACATGACACTTGAAAAAAAACAAATTATTGCCTTAATCTGACTATAACTGGACAACTGAAGTGCATGTAAACGTGTTAGTCCGACTGATGTCGCAGTTCTCCAACTCCCATTAGGACACCCAGATAATGTGATTGGAATAGGATTTTCGCCGGCATGTATGACAAGACAAGACAAGACACGCTGGCGTATGACCCCGGAACAAAAACATCCAAGATAGACGCTCCCACATTAGCCGGTCAAGTTAGCCGGTCACATTAGCCGGTCGCGTTAGCCAGTCGCAGTAGCCGGTCACATTAGCCGGTCGTATTAGCTGGTCACATTAGCTGGTCGTGTTAGCCGGTCACATTAGCCGGTCGTGTTAGCCGGTCACATTAGCCGGTCGCGTTAGTCAGTCACATTAGCCAGACGCGTTAGCCGGTCATTAGCCGGTCGCCGGTCAGTATTTACAGCACAATGTTGAACTGAGGTCAACCAGAAAGGGGGCCACATTAACCCGCTGAAACGACGCATATCACCACCCAGTGTTGAGGAGGAGGACACGTTCCTGTCAGTCATTCGATTTTCTAGGTTGCATGTAAACTGGGAGAAGGGCAGACCAATATCGATTTTTAAGCATAGCTCGATTAAACTGCGCATGTTAACACACTGAGTATATTTCCCTACAGTTATATATCCTTTATTTAACCATTTAAAACCTAATTGAGATTTTAAAAAAAATCTCTTTTCAAAGACAGACCTGGCCAAAAAAGCAGCATAAAAAGAGACAAGTTACAACATTTAAACACAATTATCATAAACAATTAAATACAAAAACAGCCATCACAACAACACTCAGTGATCCTCAGTAGAGACTTATAAGGAGCAGTCACACTGACCAAGGGAAGAGATTTCTTTGTCCTTTAGAATCGATTCGAATTCCCAGACTGTGATCAGTTCAGACAATTTCAAGTCCATTTGCAAATTATTCCATGATAAAGGTTTCTTACCGAACTCAGTTCTTACTCTTGGCACCAGCATCTGTACAATATTTTGAGAGCGTAGACCATGTTGAGTTTGGTTTTGACACATGTATGTACACAGCGTTAGAAATAATCTGCTATTCTGTCTCTGTTTTCTGTCTCTGTGCATGGGGATCACTATCTGATTGACTAGGTCACTATCTATGCATGCGTAATTCACTAACTGTGTGTGTGCCCTCTCTCTATGCATTTATAGATTAATCATGTAAGATGCTTTTGATACAATGATCATATGCTAATATTGTTTTAAAACTATGATTACTCTAACTACATTTATTCCAACTGCTTAAACTTAGTAAGATTCTATCATCACAAAAAGATATATTGTATGCTTTGTATTTTATGCGCACATTGCAACATCTGTCTCCACTAAAATCTCTGCAAGTCATAACAAGGCAGAAGGTTGTGTTGAATGTTTTGTTAACAGGTCAGGTCACGGACATGGTGTGCTGAAGCAGAAGAGAGAACTATCTTCTCTGCTTGGTGACATGGCGTGTCCTGATATTGAATAAAACTGACGAATCAACGGTTCGAGAGGGACGCACCTTCTGGAGAGTTCTACATAAATTATCAGTAAAACATTGTTAGGCTATAAAAAAGGTTTGAGAAACAGAAGGGGGGTCCAGACCTCATGAACTGATCCGCCTTAATCATGTAAATCAGGGAAGTGTAGTTTGAACCCAGAGACTCTGTAACTGCACATTTCTTAATGTGTTGTAATAAAGTGAAGTTAAACTGAGAACTCGGACGTCTCCTGCTCATCATTCTCCATCAAACAAATCTGCGCAGAGAAATAGGTGAGGATTTTGTGTTGCAGTCAGATCATTTTATTTTAAAGGTTTCCTCAATGCATTTCTCTAACAACAGGTATGAGGGAAGCAGCCCAAGAATAGATTTGTAGATAAAAACTCCCCAATCAGAGGGCCTGCCAACATACAAAGACAGCATTTCAGCCGTGGCATACAAAGTACAATGATGTGTGCGATTTCCAAAGCCAGTAATGAAACGCAGAGCACAGCTGACGAAGTGCAGAAAAACGTTCCTCTGGTTGGTCATGATGTGGGGATTTAGCTGAACTGTTGCTTGTGGTTTTATCAAACAGCAAGGACTAAAAGAGACATAAGAACAACTGACCCTGAGGAAGCCATAAAGGCAGATGGACATCCAGTTGGTCAGCAGTTTCTCTACAGTGGACTCAGTGCGTCGTAGCAGCAGTTTGGGCTGAGCATTGCTGTTCTGCTGCATCAGAGCCCTCAGCAGAGCCTCCATCACCTCCGTCAGGTAGGACAACTTGTTGTGGAGCGCTACGGTCAGTAATGATGCCAACGTGCACCTGGAGGACAGGAGACAAATGTCAGCAAGAACAGGAAATAGGATGCAATACAGAGGAAGAGGGGAATAGAAAAATACTGTACAATAGTATCATTGAATGGATAAACAGGTAAGAGAGTGCAAAGAGCAATTTATGAGATAATTAAACATTTTAGCAAACTCAACTATACATCACTTAGTCAGACAGAAAATTCATCTGCAGCTATTTTGTGTTGTATTTAAGTGAATTTACTTATTTTTTTCAAACTAAAATGCCAAACTATTTGGTTTCAGCTACTCAAAAAGGAGATGGATTCTTGCTTTTCTTTGTCCTATATGACAATAAATTGAATATCTTTGGGTATTGGACAAAACAAGCAACTTAAAGACATCACAAGGGTTCTGAAAGATTGTGAATGGCTTTTTTCACTAATTGTAAACATTTCATAAGCAAAAAAATAATTGACTAATCAAGAAACTATAGGGCAGATTATGCAGTAACAAAGTAATAAAACAATCGCTAGTTCTGACATGAGTGGGCAACTGAAAAGAAAATTATTAGTCACAAAAGATCCAATAATGAAAGTGAAGGTGAAGAAAATAGGAAACAGAAGGAAAGACCAAAAATGAAACAATAATAAAAGAGCAGGATTGAAAACTAAAACTGAAGGTAATAAAATAGACGAGAGAAGACAAAGATACAGTTATATATAGTTATATAGTAATGGTTGTAGTCAGAGGTGGGACTGAGTCGTTGTTTTGCAAATGAATAAGTCTGACATCCCAAGTCAAGTCCCAGATCCTAAACTTTGATTTTCCAGTCCAAAACAAGTCAGAATATGCTCTTCACCAAACTTGAATCCATTTACAGCTGCATCTCAACAAATTAGAATATGATGAAAAGTCCATTTCCAGTAGTTCAAGTCAAACAGCCCCAACCAAGTATTGAGTCATATAGATGGACATACTTTTCAGAGCCCAACATTTCCATATTGAACATACTTTTTAAAATGAGTCTTTTGTAATATATATTTTTTTGAGACACTGAATTTTAGGTCTTCATTAAATGTAAGCCATAAGCATTATAATTAGAAGAAATTAAATAAATTAAGACATGAAATGTTTCATTCTGTGTATAATGGATCTATATAATGTGTTATTTTCACTTTTTGAATTGAATTACTGACATAAATAGACTTTTCTGTGATATTCTAATTTATTGAGATGCACCTGTACAACAACACAGTAATAAAAATTACATTTATAAAAATCTGGAATGTTTTTAAATTTAAAGTGCAACTGAACTTTATGACAAAAAATGTGCTGACACTGCACTTTGATAGCATTCGCCATGGCTTGGGGGAAGGTAGCAAATATTTTCAAGTCAAAAGGCTCCAGGTAAAGTCACAAGTCCTTTCTGTTATCCTATGTCAGAGGTCGGCAACCTTTACTAACAGAAGAGCCATTGCTGGACAAAATAAGAGAAAAACAGTCTGAAATGGAGGCACACCTTATTTTGAACCTTAGAATGAAGATAAAACAGCCTATTAAGTCTAAATAAGCCTACCAACATGAATTATAGGTCATAATGAGCATTCAAGTGCAAATCAGAGGCTGGAAACCAAAGAAATATGTCAGGAGATATGGAATCGAAAGCTAGCCTAGCAAGGGAAACTCAAAACCAGACTAGAAGTTGACAAAATTTAGAGGTTACGGCGCTGGCCTGTAGACTGTTATATGCTATGAAGCACATTGTAGTTGACTAAAATGTTGTTTTTTTTAAAGATATTTTTTGGGCATTTGTAGCTTTTTATTGACAGTACAGAGAGTGAAAAGGGGAGACAGAGGGGAAGACAAAGGGCTCCAAGCCGGATTCGAACAAGGGCCGCCCGCTCACAAGGACTGGGCCTCTGTGGTATGCGCTCTACCAGGTGTGCCACCGGGAACGCCCCTTGACTAAAATGTTTTAAAACCATTTTTACTGCCGTATATCTACACATTTTTACAATTGAAGAATACAAATTACGTTGGGCCTACACCAAGGATAAATTAAATTAAAAATGTAAAGAAATAGACGTTTAATTTTGTTTTTTTGTCACAACCACATGGAGCCACCTCAGATGGCTTGAAGAGCCTCATGTGGCTCCGGAGCCGCAGGTTGCCGACCCCTGATATGGTAAATATTTTTCAAGTGGCAGAATGAAGTTTTCAAAAACTGACAAATAACCCAAGACTCCAAAGGGTTGATTTAATCTTTCAGCCTTTGCACACTGCTCTCTGGAGCCACAAATGCAGTAGTACCCATCCAATAGTTGAGACAAAAATATTAACCTCATGGCAGTTCAAGAGGGAAAGTCAATAGGATTCATCCTCCTTCTGCTTGTTGCAGCCATATTTAGCCAAAAATTTGACCTTTTACTGAGTATACAGAGATACAACAGACCTGTGTGGCAGGAGTGGATTGTGAAGTTTCAATGAAAGTTTTGACACAATTAAATTAAATTAAAAATATAAAGAAATAACCGTTTCATTTTGTTTTTTGTCACAACCACAGGGAGCCACTTCAGATGGCTTGAAGAGCCTCATGTGGCTCCCGAGCCGCAGGTTGCCTACCACTGTCCTATGTCAAGTCGAGAGTCTTTTTTTATTTTTACTTGTTGATACTAAGGTCATCCCATTTGTGACCCGAGCCCACACCTCTGCAAGTAGTAGTCCACAGTAAAAACTGGGAGGTGACAAAAGTACAGTGGAGATTTGAGAAGCAAAAAGCCAGAAAGACACAACAGTTGCATTTTACTCCACATCTGTTGTGTGAAACTGTAAGGTCACACACAGTAAAACAGTGATTCCCAACAGGGGGGGCGCCAAAGATCCATGGGGGGTCGCGAAGCCCTCTTGATTTTAAGGGATGTAATAAATCTAATGTGTTAAATATAGATGAGTCAGCATTTAATTCATTAGTCGGACAAAAACAACTAAATAAGGGCTACAATAAACGTTTATTCATTTATTTAAATAGAAAAATCACTATAGAAAAGTTTACAATGGTTAAAATGTGGGTCCCTCAAGAAAAAGGTTGGGAACCACTGCAGTAAAACATTACACACTGACTTGTCGTTGATGGTGAAGCTCTTCTGCTCCTCCAGAGCGTGAACCATAGATGTGAGGAAGAGCTGGTCCTGGATCAGCCTGGACAAGCCCTGGCAACATTCATCCAGCTTCACCTTCACTGCATCCTGATGTCAGACACAACAGCACGTCACTGACAGAGTTACAGCGTGGAACACACATCAATAACTGGCAAACCTTACCTGACCGATGTCTTTGATACATGATGTCATCAACGATTCATTCTGGAAAAAAAGTAGCTTTGTTAATTTGTTAATGACAACTACATGTACAGAGAGTGTTAAATCTAGAAATAAGCACGTTGAACGCCTAAAACAAGACAAGAAATTAACTCTTAAAACAAGATACATTTTGTAGAACTTCTAAATCTAAAGTTTTTTTTATCTTGGTAAGAATCCAGTAATTTGCAGTGCACTCTGCTCGGACCAGTTCATCGCTGCTTGCAGCTTTAACTTGTAGAGTTAATTTCTTATTTTAAGTGTTCAACATGCTTATTTCTAGATTTAATTATCTTAATTCAAGAAATCTTGTCAAGTGATATTATCTGTCCATGCAGCAAGTTAATTTCCCTCAGATTTAGTGTTTTTATCTTGTTTTTAGACACCCATTTTTTGCAGTGTGTATTTGATATTTCATCATTTATAGCATCAGTTTGTAGGATTTGATTCCAGCTCCACTGTACCTGAGAAAAAAAGATTCTGGAGGCAAAATGCTTGTAGTCCAGGAAAGGAATCGCTCCAACATTTTCCATCAGGTCCGTTTTCTCTGTCTGCAGATCTACAAAACCTGTGGAGGACAGTTCAATTCAGTAAGACTGCTTTAATGGACTTTAGACCTGTGTGCGTTGAGTGACTTTTAAAAAAAAAGAGTAAAAACGATGTGAAGGATAAGGCTGATTACACATATTTCTCCTTAGTGTCGGGCAAAAACGTCAAACTTCTGAAGCAAGCATCAGTTTGCATGTCACAAATAAAAAGAGGAAGTGAACATGTGTGAGTTATGGTGCTGCAACTCACTATCTGTTCCAACATCTCTGCAGGCTCAAAGCTGCTTTGTGCTCATGTATGTGTATAACTTTTTTCTTTTTCAGTATGACATCAGAAAAAGGAACACGTTTAGGGCAGTTCACAAAATAACAAGGAACTTCGTGTAAGTCAATGGCTGCACTTGCACAGAGCTTTCCTAGTAATAGCAAACATTCAAAGCACAGTGACCAGTGTCTTATGGCTGAGACACTTATCAGTTATGATCAGATACAGTTTCCACAATCTGTTATTGCCATGGAAGCAGCTCTGTAAGGCTGCACAAGCCACGGTGAAACATGCAACATGCGATGTTTAGCAGGAGTTCACACTGCTGAAACACTGTGAAGCACCAATATGTCAATTCTTGCACCATCCACAACTAACTCTTTATAATGATTGTGGTTATTATCAAGAAAACCATGGAAAATGTCTAGATATCAGCTCTTAAATTAAACTCTTATCAGCTATTTATGTTTGTAAGGGCAAATAAGGGCCATTTCAGCAATTTTTAAGTAAACATTTTAAAAGACAAAGCAGTTGTCATGTCTCGTCGCTCACGTGGAAAGAGAGTGTTTTTGTCGACTGACTCTAGAAGTGGCGTAGTCAAGAAGGAAGACCAAGCAGAGTGCCGCTACAATGTTGTTATGATTATATTTGTCCAAACAAATGTACCTTTAGTTGTACCAGGCATTAAAATGAACAAGAAACTGAAAAAAAAAACAAGGTTGGTCTAATAATTTTTTCAATGACTGTAGATGTTATCCTCATTGTACCTTTTATATGTTATATTTGCAACGTTTGTTCACATTTGTAACTTTTAAAATGATTAATTGAGCATGATTTTGTTTTTTCCATTTTCAAAATGGGATTGTTTTTGGTGTTTCTTTTGGCTTCAAAATATTGATCCGGAAAGACAAAGTGTAACAATAATTATCAGGTTGTATTGGTGAGACTGTGCTGAAAAAAATGATGCAAACATGATATGGTAAACATTTTTCAAGTGGCAGAATGAAAATTTTTTCAAAAACTGACAAAATAGCCCAAGACTCCAAAGGGTTGATTTAATCTTTCATATTTGTGGTCTTCAGCTGACTCAAGTGACATCAAGTGCTCTCTGGCAGTGGCGGACACAGACTGTTTAAAGGGCAGAGGCGAAAAAAATAAAAAGGGCACATTCTTCACAACATGGGGCCCCACCAGCAGCAAAAAGCTATGATGCATCATGTATGATGAAATAGTCCTCAACCTTAATTACGATTAGCATTAAGTTAAAAGGAGGTCCCTAACCAAAGTAATTAATGATATGGTACTGACAATTAAAACCATTGAACCGAACCATTTGTACATTTTTAATAGGGCCAGGACTTTAACGCGTTAATTATGATGAATTATTTACACAAAAAAATTGACGCATTTTAATCACATTTATTTTTGCACCGCGGAACGTTTCTGACTGGATGAGTTTAAGGGGGACTCTTATACTGGAGCACCAACTAGCGTTCATGAGTTCAGACAACAGCAAACCACAGTGAACATTTTGTTACAAAAAACCAACGGATGGAAGCGTCAGTAAGAGCATGGTTGTGTTGCTATGCAACAAGGAATTCACATATCACCGCAGCACATCCAGCCCCAAGTATCACCTCAATGCAAAACATATAGCAGCTAGCGGCTAGTGTGGTAGCTAGTTTGGATTGTGTTTTACTTAAAAAACCAAAGTATTATAGTTTACAGAAGGTCTACCTACCTATAGGCTACCTGAATTTATGAAATGTACTATATTTCTAAATATGCTATTGCTACACTTAATAGCAAAAATTGCACTGGTCTGTTGGACTTGAACAAAAATAAACAATATTTTTGTTGCTTAAGCTTATGTAGTCAGTCATTATTCAATGGTATACTAAAAATGCATGTGAAAAAAATTACTTCTCACTGTTCTCAGGTCAAAAATTCATATGCGATTAAAATGCGATTAATTTCGATTAATTACTTACAAAGCCTCTAATTAATTAGATTCATTTTTTTAATCGAGTCCCGGCCCTAATTTTTAAGTAAAATGTATCAATTTTGTGCACTTTGAGAACTAAATGAGAGCAAACACCTCACATAACATTTTTCACAGTTGGGTGATACTGTATTATAGAATCTCTAGAGGGCACATCATCATAATTTATTGTATGAAGGGGCACCCTAGAGAGAACTCTTTTTTTTTCATGTGTAAAGGGCGGCCAATAAGGCACTTTCTCTCGTATTTCCCATCTAGAGGGCACTTTAGCAACACCTTTTTAACCATGGAGGCACCAGACGGGCAGAAGGGTACTCATTAAGGCACATTATCACATTTTCTTGCTCTAGAGGGCACATCATTATAATTTATTGGATGATGGGGCACTCTAGAGGGCAACACATTATTTTTTGCAAGTGTAAAGAGCAGCCAATAAGGCAATTCCTCTTGTTATCACCACTCTAGAGGGCACTTTAGCGCACTTTTTCAACCATGGAGGCATGAGAGGGGGTGATCGCCAAAAATATTAACCTCATGGCAGTGCTAGAGGGAAACTCAATAGGATTCATTCTCCTTCTGCTTGTTGCAGCCATATTTAGCCACAAATGTGACCTTTTACTGAGTACACAGAGATGCAACAGACCTATGTGTCAGGAGTGGGTTGTGAAGTTTCAATGAAAGTTTTGACACAATTAAATCACAAACGAAACATTTCTACAGGGGATTTGTGCTCAAAACCCAACACAACCTTACCATTACAGAAGCATTTGAAAATGTGTGACTGACCTTGTCTAATGTCATTCCTGATGTCCAGCTCAAGGTCTTCCATACGCTTGTTCATCCGATCAGTGAGCTTCTTCTGTTGGCTTCGGCAGACAATCACCACCACTGAAAGACAGAGCAGTGAACGAGAATAGAAAAAGGTTTTCCTGTCACTGTTTGACATGTGTGTACTATTGAAAACACTTGTGCACTTACCAACAATAATAAGGACTACCAGCAGAATAACAAACAGCAACAGGTACGGAAGAAATGATGATTTTCCAGCCAGTGTTACTTGCTTGTCTCCAAACTGTATCTGTAAGACAACGATAATCACACTGTATTTGAGAGGGAATTTACAGAGCAACAATACATGCAATCAATATTATATACTTCTGAGGACTGTGTGCTATTACATTGTACTGATACAACTGTCATAATTGAATTTGCATTTTTTTTTAGTTTGGTGTCATATAAAAATATACCTTTAACTCCTGAAATTTAGTGCCGGATGTGTTCTTAATCTCACAGATGATAAGGTCCTCGCTGGTTTCTTCGACTTCTGTGATGCAGGGGTATCGTTTTCCATCCTGTACGCCCCACACCAACACTTCTGCCGGGCTTAACTCCAGTTTGTCTACCTTTTTCTGGAATGAAAACAGAATCAAACATTGCCCTTATATGTATGTCCTTCATTTGGGCATGTGTGCTAAAATAATAAACATTACCTGTATGGTGATGCGGACATCGGCCCCGGTCTTTATGGCTGTGAAGGCAGTGAACTCGGGGTCTGGATAGTAGCTTATTGTTGTGGAGCAGGACAAGGTTTCATTGGCTACTTTAAGAGACACAGTGCTGGTAGAATTCCCTTTTTCAGCTGCAGGTGTTTCATAAGTGAGATGCTGCAGAGGATTAAAAAAAAAAAAAATCTGTGTTATATATGACGCAGTCCATATATGGCATGACATGATGAGGTTTCCAAAAAAGTAGGGACATTGTCTAAAGCGTGGGTCTCAAATTCGCGGCCCGCGGGCCAATTGCGGCCCTCGTGACGATATTTTGTGGCCCTCACCTTGATATGAAAGCTTAATGTTTTATATGAATGTACTTTTTCGGGTCATTTTGTGTCTTTTTAAAATCATTTTGTGTCTTTTTTGGTCTTTTTTTTGGGTAATTTTTTGTCTTTTTTAGATATTTTGTGTCTTTTTTAAGTAATTTAGTTTTTTTTTCTGTCATTTTGTGTCTTTTTTTTTGTAATTTTGTGTCTTTTTTGGTCATTTTGATACTGCCTCCTGCGGCCCCCAGGTAATTTGAGTTTGAGACCCCTGGTCTAAAGTGTAAATAAAAAAGAATGCTAATCCTTGACAGATATTATATATATATATTTGAAAACTGTACCATGGAAATATATCTTTTACTCAAATGAATATCAAATAGGAAATGTCATAGCATGACATGACATGTAACAAAGTTGGACATAATATATGACTTGCTACACTCTATTTGCAACATTTCTTACTGTTTATGTACCCTCGTGGACAAACAGCTTGCAAATGTATGTAGATTTATTATTGGAAATTAATCAACAACACTGTAGGGCTACACACGTATTCAAGTGGAGTAACGCCCAAGAACTACTATTTCCCAATACTGGTGAAAATAATGCGCCGTCACCCTGATGTAGCTGATTGCTGAGTGAAGTGCAATAGTCTCCAGTGAGTCATACGGTCATAGCAAGTAACAACTCCTCCTACACTTGTGTGGTCACTTGTGTGTATCTCTGATACAGTTGTGGTTGCTTCAGTGTTGCAAGCTAGATTTTTTTGAGGCTAATGTGGCCCTGAAGTGCAACCCACAACAGCAATTCACACAACACGCCAGCAATTCACCACAACACGCCAGAAATTCACACAACACGCCATCAATTCGCAACTCTGGTCCTCCTCCTGATTGGTTGCTGCTGTAATTCACTTCTCCGTAGTCAAACCAGCCGCCTCTATATATGTAGTGCACCCGTATTGTGATATTTATGGTAAATTCATTGAAACTGCTCAGAGCAAGCTGACATGAAGGATAAACACTTTACTGTCATTGTTTCTCATTTTGCAGTCTAACCTGCAGAGAGGAGATGAAGTAATAACTTTACATGGACACACCACATGAAATAATCAAATTGCGTGGTGCCGAAATTGTATTTGTTGTGTCGACAAAATTCATAATAATATGCCCTTGTATAATTACTGTACAGTAAACATCCAAGTGCATTTTATTCTAATATTGCACCGTGAAACATTCTGTAAGTTTGTGAGATGATACCCGAGGTCCTCCAGAATGTATTAGACGTGGAATTATTGATTGGAAACAGATTATTATTTAATATAATGTAATATTTACTGGGCTACATGGTGGTGTAGTGGTTAGCACTCTGGCCTCACAGCAAGAGGGTCGCCAGTTCAGCGGCTCTTCTGTGTGGAGTTTGTCAGTTCGCCCCGTGTCAGTGTGGGTTCTCACTGGGTACTCCGGCTTCCTCCCACAGTCCAAAAACATGCACTTAGGTTTAACTGGTGACCCTTAATTGCCCGTAGGTGTGAATGAAATCATGATCTCTATAGCCGTGTTTCGACTAGGGGGGAAAGTGGCCACCGGGAAAGTCTCAGGCCGCACCCTCTCAAAAGTCTGCTCACTCTGCGTGTCTCCGTTACAAGTTAGACCCCAGAGGGATTTAGAGACTCCCGAGGTGACATATGGTTTTTGCCGTCGCAAATTGTGCACAAAGTCAGCAGCTCATCATAAACAAAGCAGCATGGCTAATTATGCACAGAGTTTCCGCTGATCATAAACATAGTGATTGTGAATTAACGGCATCGCTAACTGTGCACAGAGTGTCTGGTACTTGTTGTAAACAAACAGAGATTGCTAAGTGAACACCTCCTGCAGCAGCAGCACATACACACTGTACTGCTAAAGAGCTAACTGTAGCTAAATGTTAAGAAGAGTAAGAAGGAGTCGCTGGATTTGTCTCCACTTGCTTTCTTGAAAATAGTCGCTAGGCGGGTCTGAAAAGTCGCTAAATTTAGCAATAAAGTCGCTAAGTTGGGAACACTGTTTTGTCGGCTTTGACAAATGGCGTGTGTTGTTGTCGTGCAGAGTACTACGTCACATCCTGTTTAGCGATCTATCCAATCAACAACCAGGCTTTTTTTCAGGGGAGAAAAAAGACCCTGCTCTTCAAAGGACTAAAAAAGTCCCGACAAAAGACCGCTCCGGACTGCTTGTATTCAAATTAGGGGCGTTTCTGCAAGTGAGACCCGCCTCATTCCGGGTATTGTCCGGCTGTTACCCGGTAGTGGAAACAGCCCTTATGTGTCAGCCCTGCGATTGTCTGGAGACCCACCCAGGGTGCAGCTGAACTTGCTGTTCAAAATAACTTTTTACTTTAGCCGTTGTGTGCTAGTTACCACCTGATTTGGGGCAAGGGGTTATCATAACACAAGCTGTGTTAATGAATCAACAATAAGTGGCGCATTAACGCATTATTATTGTGTTCACTTTGAAAGCCCTAGTATGCATATGACTATATCATAAGGTAACATACATACTTAATGTGGTGTTATATGTTTCAAGATTACATGTGATAAAGTGACATGCCACAGTGTGATATACTATCATTAAAAAATAGTGTGATGTAATGTGACAATTAGGGCTGGGACTCAATTAAAAAAATTAATCTAATTCATTAGAGGCTTTGTAAGTAATTAATGGAAATGAATCGCATTTTAATTGCATATAAATATTTGACCTGAGAACAGTGAGAAGTAATTTTTTTCACATGGATTTTTAGTATACCACAAAAATATTGTTTATTTTTGTTCAAGTCCAACAGACCAGTGCTATTTTTGCCATTAAGTGTAGCAATAGCATATTTAGAAATTTAGTACATTCAGGTAGCCTATAAGTAGGTAGACCTTCTGTAAACTATTATACTTTGGTTTTTTAAGTAAAACACAATCCACGCTAGCTACCACACTAGCCGCTAGCTGCTATATGTTTTGCATTGAGGTGATACTTGGGCCTCGATGTGCTGCGGTGATATGTGAATTCCTTGTTGCATAGCTTGCACACAACCATGCTCTTATCGACGCTTCCATCCGTTGTTTTTTTGTAACAAAATGTCCCATCATCCACGGGGCCAACCAAAGCGCTCTCATCAGCTTCTTCCTTCATGTTCACTGTGGTTTGTTGTTGTCTGAACTCATGAACGCTAGTTGGTGCTCCAGTATAATCGGTCCGCCTGAAACTCATCCAGTGAGAAACGTTCCGCGGTGCAAAAATAAGTGCAGTTAAAATGCCTCAATTTTTTTAACGTGTTAAAATTAATTAATTCATCTTAATGCATTAAAGTCCTGGCCCTGGTGACAATACATGATATGACGAGACATGACAACAATACTATGGGACATTGTGGTGTCGTGGGACCCACCTGATAGCTGCTGTTTCGCGGAGGTTTGACTTCCTGCAGGGCATGGCTGTGCACCACCCCTTCCACAAACTCCAGATGGGATCCCGTGAGTGTGATCTTCCTTGTCCCACTACAGGACACAGAGATAATGAAATTTAATAATTTAATACAGATGCAATACCAGAGAAAGCAATTTTTACCATGACAGCCTGATATGATGGTTAAAACACATCTATGGTTACTAGCTTAACATAGGGTTACCCAAAATATGACTATGAATATGAATACAAATCTTCCATTAGGGCCAAAGTGCTGATTTCAACAGTTTGCATCACAACCATGAGGACAATGAAAGAAGCACATTTGTAAGCAGTGTAAACTTACTAGTGGATATAAGAGGCAAACAACTCATCTGAAAACTGATGCTGTCACTGTAAGGAAGGGGTGAGTTTCTGTGAGATGGCTGGGTGATGAACTGATAAAATGATCTTACAGTAACTGCTTTGCCACGGTGCAAGCAGCTGTGAACCTCTCCCAAATGTACCTTGACAAGCCTTTTACCATAAAGATAATTCAGTTCAAGTTCAGGGTAAAACTTACTACCTCTTTACAATAATATAAAGGTTACATATTGATACTTATGGCCCTAGGATTATGTGTTTTTAATGAAAGCTCCATACATACATTTTGCACTTTTACAAGCACAGTTAGACTTTCTCTAACAAAGGCAGAAGTGGCACTTCAGTTGCTGCAAGTGAAAAAGGGAAGTGGTCAAATTGTGAAAGACATCGTTTTTGGGAAGTGGCTGTTTACCTATGAGATGACCCTCAACCTGCAACTGTTTCTCACTTAGAGACATAGTTTCCTAGAATAAGTCTCAGCCACATCTATTGAAGTTAGTGACAAAGCAGTGGCGCCAGATCCCAAAATAGCCTCTTTCAGTTTTCAGTGCTGTTCTTGATAACACTTAGTGTTGACTGTGCCTTCTACAGCTTTTGTAATACCATAGAATCAAATTCAATTGTCAAATAATGACATTTATAATAACCATGATGTAGCTCGGTGTGTTTTTCTGCTATTAAAACCAAATTTCCCAGCAACCCGTGTTGCGTTAATGAAACCTCTCCACAGAAAGTAAGAGCAGCCTTGTTTGTTCACTATCATTATTTTGCTGTCTCAGTGGTTTGCTTGTGATTTATTGATAGCAGCATGCTGCATGTATCACTTTAACTTTATTGTCCCAGTGATATGCTGGAATAGGTTTTTGGTTTAATTGCCAGTAGGGCTCAGCTCTCTTTTGCTAATAGGTGCATTATTTTTACACTCGATGAAGAAGCGGAAGTACAAGTCACCACGACAAACCGTTGTTAAGCTTTCTTTTTTTTCTTACTGTTATATATCAGACGTGTGTGATGTTAAGAAAACGAAGCCATGGCCCTCAAAGCCAGATTTAGGTTGTTTTTATTTTTTTACATTTTCTCTGCCATCAAAGTAGTTAGTTTAGTCTTATCATCAGAAACACTTTCATCAGTCTGTGTGTTTGTGTTGGGATCATAAGAATGCCAATAAATCTAGTCATACCTGGCCCAGCTGCTGCGTGGTGTAATGTTGGTGCAGGATGGAGATGACCGGTAGTTGATTTTTGCGCTGCCATGGCAACTACCGTCTTGGAGGACAACACACACTTGGACCACACCTTTATTATCGGCACTGGGAATGTGGAACGTCAGACTCACACCAGTGTTGTTCCACACAGGAGATCTGATCAGAGCACACAGGATCACACAGAGAGAGAGAGAGAGAGAGAGAGAGAGAGAGAGAGAAAGAAAGAAAGAAAGAAAGAAAGAAAGAAAGAAAGAAAGAAAGGTTTAATTGAGATTAAGACCCACTTGTTTGGAGGAAACTATTTACGCACATCATAATCAGAATATGCAGAAAACCTGCAAAAAGCCGGAAGCATAGCAGCAAAAATAATGCATCACAAAAATTTCTGTTAAAAATCAGTTAAAAATCACACAGGCTCTCACAGGCTTAACACATCTAAAGGATTTCTGCCGCAGATAACACTAAAGAAAGATATAGTGGAAAATGCTTTTAACATAGCAAACAGGAAATTCTCCGAAGCAGAAGCACACTCAAGTTGATGCTCAGATACCACGTACACACATACCATGTCTGAATGCCTGAATACTTGTGGGGTGGACATGGAGGTGGTGCCAAGTTCTAAGTATCTAGGTGTATACCTGGATAATAAGTTGGACTGGTCCCTAAACACAGACGCTCTCTACAAAAAGGGGCAGAGCCGCCTCTTTTTCTTCTTGAAGCTCAGATCTCTGGACATGTGTAGTAAGATGCTGCAGATTTTTTATCAGTCTGTGGTGGTAGTGTGTTGTTTTATGCTGCAGTCTGCTGGGAAGTCAGGTTGGACACACTGGAGGAGGTGGTGGAGAGATGACCTGTCAACATGTTCCAGGCCATCCTGAAATACCCGGATCATCCTCTACACAAAACCTTTATGGACCAAAAAAACAGCAGTGGACGGCTCCTCTCTCTCTGTTACAGGATGGAGAGATACAAAAGATCCTTCTCTCCTACAGCCATCAGACAGTCTCATTCTAACAGAGTTACCAGACTAACTGAATTTACCCTCGGGGATAAATAAAGTAATTTTGATTTGATTTGATTGATGACTCTCTGAGGAACAGTACTGACTGCTAAAAGGTGTACTCTTCTTACTTTAAAAGGAAAATACCATGCATTTTAATTATGAGGGAAACTAGGCAGCTGAACATAATGTCAGTGGCTTGTACTGTATATTGACTCACTCTTTTGGAGTGCAGTCCATGTCCTCCTGGATCCTCACTCTGGTCACATCTCTGAGGTTAGAACCTGACAACACTGCATGGTTTCTGCCGTAGAATGACACAACACTGGGAGCTATGGAGGAGATCTGTGGTTTCTGAGAGAAAAGCAAACAAACATATTTAATTTTAAACCATGATCTTCTACGGACATTTTCATCTCTCTTGAATGAGAATGAGTGAAAGTGTGAGGTTTAGAGAAAGAATCTGTGTGACAAGAGTTTCAGACTCACTGAAAAGTTCATCATTGACTCCATTTTTTGGCAAACGCCGTCCTGCAGGAGAAAGTGAGGAGAAGGCATTAAGCAAGTTTACATGACAATCACTGAACAGGTAATATTAACAGCTGATTCAGTACCTGTTACAGCTAACATTAGCAAAGCTCAAAAACTGGAACAGTGGTAAGGGTCCATTCCAACAACAACAATGCAATTGCATTTACATGTTGTATGTGCTTAATATATTCAGAAATAGAAACTAACACACATATTGTTTGATGAGCAGTTAGCTTATGCCTAGCCACGACATAAGCTAACTCCTGCCTAGTCATGCATCAACAAGCATGACTACAGCTCCGCAGTTTGCGTTGAAAGACCAGTTGATGATTTTTTTGTTTTTGTGGAGGGCAGTACAGAGAGAGTCCTCCAAAGTATTACACAGCAGACAAGACTGGACAGGAGGAGAGAAGCAGGAAAAATAGGGGAGAGAGAGGGAAAGAAACGTGCGACTGCCTCCGTTGAGATCCAGGTAGAAAGAGATCATAGGCATTGGTATTACATAATTTCCTGTGTCACTTCTTGTGTGTATTTTCGTGATAAAAGGAAGTTTGGAGAGCAGACATACTCATTAACTATTCCTCCTGGTGAAAGATCCTGTAATGTGTGACCCCCTATAGCCTGTCAGTCATGTAAAGTGAAAACCACAACGACTTCAAGACTCCTGATTAGAAAACACACTCAGTCTAAAGTGTGGTTGTATTTTACATTTAAAGATTGTTGATGGAAAATTATTTCAGTGTGTGTTTCAATACTTTAAACTTAAACGTTAAACTATCATTACTAGGTGGTTCGAGTGTCTCTTCACAAACATCTCCAATGAATGCCGTGTGTTGCACTGATGTTAAAATAAAGCACTTGGAAACATGAAGAAAAAAACATGCGTAATAATTACATTCCCCAATCCTTGATTTGCCCAGGAACAGCCGTTAGAGCTCCAGCCACATCCAGCCTTGATACACTGCCGACACCTGAAGAGAAAACAAAAGTTATCAGCTATTGTTATTGTTCACACTCAAATTATGAATGTGTAGAACTGTATATGATTCCTGATGATGAATTCCACTGAACGAGATCTGAGCTTGAGCTAACAGCAAGCATTTTTATTTGTACCGTTCCACCCTGATACGCAATAAATAAACCTTGGTAAAAGATAAAGTATGGGGCTTTTCAGGTACAATGGCTTTTCTCTCAAATACTGTGAACAGATGTGAAAAGACAAGGTTAAATTATGAATACTTCCTATGGAACTATAAGACAGTGGACTTACAGGACTGAGGATGGCGGTCCCCTTATGTCAGAGCAGTTGGAAAGCTTCAGATCTTCCGACAATGTTGTTTCCCCGAGTCTAATTTTAACTGTGACACCCAGGCCTGTTAAGTGGAAATAATACAGTGAATGAGTCTTTAGGATTTTCAGCAACACGTTTTTATGTGATGCAACAATATATAATATGGGTTAACAAAGATTTGTCAAGTGGCGACAAAGCGATTGATAATTAGGTATTTTATTCATCTAATTCTTATGTTTATCAAAGGTCACTGACCTTCAGCAGGAAGTGTGCTACTTGAAAGGGTGCAGCTGCATCGTGGGAACTGTGGACGGCTTTCGGTGCTACAAGGCTTAGTGGCAGTGGATGAGAATTGACAGGCAAAGTTATCCAGCGCCTTCTGGCCGCCAGTCAGGTGTGTCTGGATGTTAAGTGTGATCTGAGAAAGGATATGAGTGTTCAAAAAAAGAAACAAGTGACAGTTGTAACTGATTATAGCTGAAGGCTTGTATGTAATCTTTACCTGTCCAGTGTCTTCCTTCACAACACTGTAGGAAACCATTTTCTGTTGGGAATCATCAGGAATGGAAATCCAGTCTGAATCTGGGCACTCGTCTTCAAATATGCACCTAGGAAGAGAAATATATATGTTACCCAAGTTTGTGATTGTTCGTAGGTGTCAGCAGCAGATGTTGTTTCTCCTACCTTCTTTTAGAGCTGCACCAGACGCAGTATGGGTCCTGTGCAGACCAGCAGTCCTGCACACTGGTGTATGTGCTGCACTTTGACACAGGAACACGCATCATCTAGAGCACAAACATAGCAACACTTTAAAATACAGCATACGAATGACACTGTGGTACAAAAAAAAAAAGAGGTTTCAAAATCTTGCAGCATTTACAGGTGCAATCCATCTACCTGGTTTTTAAATGGCATGTACACATGTTTAAGATCGACTTGATCCAGATGCATTTTGGGAAACAGCTGGCGGTCGTCACTGGCCCTGTAGAGCACCCTGGGACAGGTGGTCTCATAGTTCTTGTCCACAGCAAGCTGATGACAAGAAAATCAATATAAAAAAATGAAAATAAAAATCAATATTTTTAGTGTGGAAGTTGATTAACAGTCAAAATATTAAATGATAATGGAAAAAAATGTGTTGTTTTTTTTTTATCCGTAGAAGACTGTGGCATTTATGATAAAAGGGCAGCTATCCAGCTATAGACTAGTATGACTTATTTGACTTCTGAAGTTTGGATTGATTGACCAGGTACTCTGGATTTTTATATGTGCTGTAAAATTAAGAATGCTTTCAAAACTAGAAATATGAATTGTTTATTAAAATCTAGATCAAATTAATATTTGGTGTGACCACCCCTTGCCTTCAAACCAGCATCAATTCTTCTAGCCATTATCTGCTGCGGCAATCAGTGGCTGTTGTGATTTAGTAGTTGCATTTAAGTCTGTGGTTCAGGCCTCTCTGAGAGGTCAAGCCACTTGCTAATGACTACAACCATTAAGGTAGAGAAAAGCCTTTCTGTCCTAATAGGGACACTGTTTTTTTCCGCTCTCTACCACTAAGAGCACACACCAGTCCAGAATAAGTGTTTCTGTTGAGTTTCTGCCATTATGTCCACACTCTAACTGTGTTGCTCCACTTTACCAATACACAGGATGTGAGGCAACTTGGTGCTGCAGCAGAAATGTCATGGTGATGCCTACACTGGGCATGCAGATTTTCACAGCACTAAATCCAGATCAAAATGAAACAATACAGCCTCTGAATAAATCCATTTCAACCAAAATCAGTGATTGGATGTGCCAGAATTTCCTCAAATTAAATGAGGATAAAACTGAAAAGGAACAATTGAATGTCAGTGTTTATCTTCAAGTCCTGGGGAGATATTTATACCATCTGTACTGTGTGGTCTTAAGTGCATTAAGTGTGTCTCCAACTTGACTTTCGCTAGATAAATGGCACATAATCCGAGTGCAAGGTAAAGCACAAGGGTCAAAGGGGTTGTCTTTAGTCTCTTGAATAAATAAATATATAAATAAATAAATAAATAGGTGTATTTTGGGTGCAGCGTGAATTAAACCAATCAGAGTGTCATCTCCTATTCTCTTTAAATACCAGATTTGGCTAATTACAGAAGCAAGCCACATTTTCGGTTTATTTGCACTGCAGATCTGAAATAAACTACAACAACACTTGAGGTTGGCCTTTATGTCTGAAATGTGGAATATAAATAAACCTGCCTTGCCTTACAGCAGACCTGGGCTGCGTCTCATCTCGCTTAATTTTCGCCTCCTCCATCCTCTATCCTCGCTTGAACCGGAAGTTCTTTCACGGGCGCCATCTTTAAGACCGTCCCAAAGCTCTTATTTGTGATCGGAGGATAGAGGATAGAGGAGGCATATCGGAGGAGGCACAAGCGAGGATACACGAGAGAATCCTATGCAGAAGTCTTTTAGCGGTGGCCCCGCCCCCTGACTTATTGAATAGACGCAGCAGCTGATCGGACTGATGTTATACATCGCAACATCGCTGTAGTTTCATAACGGAGTGAAGACAGATCACAGATTAAACTAAAGTGTGTCACCACAAGTTTTATATTTTATTTATATGATTCACCATGTAGTTAAAATCTGTTTTATTGTGGCTCTGAACAACAAAAACACCACAAACATATGTCTACATTTATAATAAATTAAGAGAAAGATTGCTCTAGAAGTTTTTTTTTCCTTTTTGTGATCTGTTTTTTCCACCATACAGATTTATTATGGATATTATTATCAATCAATCAATCAAACTTTATTTATATAGCGCTTTTCATACATATAAATGCAACTCAAAGTGCTTTAGTACACCACAAACATATTTCTACATTTATAATAAATTAAGAGAAAGATCGCTCTAGAAGTTTTTTTTCCTTTTTCCTTTTTTTCCCTTTCGTGATCTGTTTTTTCCACCGTACAGATTTATTATGGATATAATATATATATATATATATTAAAGTTAAAAAAAACAAAAAACAGTAGAGAGTATGAGAGTCTGTCCGTCAGCAAGAAACACTTTTACATTGTTTGTCATTTTCATCAGTCCCACGCGAGGCTGATCATTACTGAGTGACATAATTTACATTTTACCTTCATCATCTAACCTAATAAAATATTGGCCGGTGTTCAGCGGACACAATCATGTTCTGGGATATTAAATAATTAATGTATCACCAGGATCGTCTACTACGACGGCGTATTAGGGCCATATATGAAAAAAAAAAAAAAAAAAAAATAGGAACCCAGGGGAGAGGGACCCAGCCACCATGGCATGATTAAAAACAGATAACATGAGGTGATGTTACGAAATCACCACATTTCATTCCTTTCTACCTGCGGGATGTCTCTTCTTCTCCATCACTCGCTCTGTTTAAGGTGTTTTATCAGAGTGATCCGACTGACGCTCCCCTCCTCCTCGCGTTCACACGGAGCGCTCTCTTTCAGACCTCCTCTGCTTCTTGTTGACAGTTACAGTGTGTAACGTTCGTCTAAACTTATTTCACAGCAGCAGGTTTATTGTTCGCAGCCTTCATTCCTCACGGACATTCTCATGTGATGCGTCTTTACGCGTGCCATGAAGCGTGTGCCTTTTGAAGTGTGTGTGTGTGTGTGTGTGTTTGTCTGTGTGTGTATGTGTGTGGCACCGGACGGACCCAGTGAGGCATGGACCAGTATTATCCCCCTCCCCTGGGTCGGTTTTCCGGCTCCATGGCACGCGTAAAGACGCACCACATGAGAATGCCCGTGAGGAATGAAGGCTGCGAACAATAAACCTGCTGCTGTGAAAAAAGTTTAGACGAACGTTACACACTGTAACTGTCAAGCAAGGAGCAGAGGAGGTCTGAAAGAGATCGCTCCATGTGAACGCGAGGAGGAGGGGAGCGTCAGTCGGATCACTCTGATAAAACACCCAAAACAGAGCGAGTGGTGGAGAAGGAGAGACATCCCGCAGGTAGAAAGGAATGAAATGTGGTGATGTAGTACCATCACCTCATGTTATGTGTTTTTAATCATGCCATGGTGGCTGGGTCCCTCTCCCCTGGGTCCATATATATTTATTTTTACATACATGGCCCTAATACACCGTCGTAGTAGACGATCCTGGTGATAAATTAATTATCTAATATCCCAGAACATGATTGTGTCCGCTGAACACCGGCCAATATTTTATTAGGTTAGATGATGAAGGTAAAATGTAAATTATGTCACTCAGTAATGATCATCCTCACGTGGGTCTGATGAAAATGACAAACAATGTAAAAGTGTTTCTTGCTGACGGACAGACTCTCATACTCTCTACTGTTTTTTTTTACTTTAATAATATCCATAGTAAATCTGTATGGTGGGGAAAAAACCAGATCACAAAAAGGAAAAAAAAACTTCTCGAGCGATCTTTCTCTTAATTTATTATAAATGTAGAAATATGTTTATGGTGTTTTTGTTGTTCACAGTCACAATAACAGATTCTAACTAGAAAATTTCCTCTGGGGGAAATTTTGAAAGGGCCACGGGGGCTACTGCCGGTGTGTGTACACTATGATGAGATTCTTCAGAGATTTCAAACAATTAATACTAGTAATGTTATGATACTATTCCTCTTCAAGTATTTATTTATACAGCAACCTATGCCCTTTAACCTCAAAATGTGTGTGTGTGAAACATTTGTATCTGGAGGAGTGTGCGTGCTTACGTGCGCATATGTGTGTGTGTGTGTGTGTGTGTGTGTGTGCGTGCGTGTATCTTTAACTGTTATTACATTAAATGACCAGTGTGTGTGTGCGTGCGCGTATCTTTAACTGTTATTACATTAAATGACCAGTGTGTGTGTGTGCGTGCGTGTATCTTTAACTGATATTACATTAAATGACCAGTGTGTGTGTGCGTGCGTGTATCTTTAACTGTTATTACATTAAATGACCAGTGTGTGTGTGCGTGCGTGCATCTTTAACTGTTATTACATTAAATGACCAGTGTGTGTGTGTGTGCGTGAGTGTATCTGTAACTGTAATCACATCAAAACATCAAAGCGTGGGGTCGACCAATCAGAGCAGAGCAATCAACGGAATTAACAGCTGTGGAATCTTCTGGCAGAGTGAAAGCAGCCAGAGGTGGGCAGAGTGAAATTTCTGGCCTCGAACAGAAAGCATTTTTGGCAAAACCATAATACCTATCATTGATCCGACTTCACTTTGAGCGTCCTGAGTTCTTCCTGAACCTCTACATATGTTTTTTTTTAAGAAAAATGAAAAAGTAGCTTTGTTAGAGCGATCTAAAAAAACAGTTAAATCTCACTTTTTCCGAAATCTTCCTGCGTTTTTAATATGGGACCCAATGAGGCTGTTGGTGGTTTTGGTGGCGCATCTTTGCGTCGCACGCCCAAATTATAACTCTGACAGCTTTACCAGAGGATTGTGAGTGAGAAGACAAATTTTCCTACATTTCTATGTATAAATTATTTCTGTAGAGTGGAATTTGCGGCCTGGAGTGCAGTTTTCAAATTTATTTTTTGACAGTTTTACCTCTCCCTCTACACTCTGAGCGATGACATCACACACTCTGACACGAACATTCCGTGCAATACACACCCATTATAATCTCAGAATTTCTCCAAAAATGATCATGGTCATTGAACAGGGATTGATAAAAAACTATATGACCTATCGAAACGCAAAGTAATACACCAATACACAAGACTTGTGTCTACTGTTTAAAGTTTAAATGGAGTCTCTAGGTGAAAATCTCTGAAAATCTTCAATTAATGTTCTTTTTTGCTCATTTTCTTTCGGCCGTCCCATTCATTTCAATGCAAAATTTTGGGCAGTTTTTCGCGACTTACGTCGCGAAAAATTCATATTCCGTAGAGAAAAGTAATAGCACACCGATCCCGATCAAACCGCACGTTTTGATATATAATTTGTCAGTAGCAATTTGTCAGTAGCGGGATGAAATTGTGTCCGGAAGAGGAATAAGAAGAAATCCACAGTATAACAGTAGTGCTCGGGGCAAAGCCCCAAGCACTACTGTTATACTGTGGTCCCTACAGCTGGTCCCTACAGCTATTGCTGTATGGGACCAGTGCTCGGTGCGATTGCCCCAAGGCCCTAACTACATGGTGAATCATATGAATAAAATATAAAACTTGTGGTGACACACTTTAGTTTAATCTGTGATCTGTCTTCACTCCGGTATGAAACTACAGCGATGTTGCGATGTATAACATCAGTCCGATCAGCTGCTGCGTCTATTCAATAAGTCAGGGGGCGGGGCCACCGCTAAAAGACTTCCGCATAGGATTCTCTCGTGTATCCTCGATTGTGCCTCCTCCGATATGCCTTCTCTATCCTCTATCCTCTATCCTCCGATCACAAATAAGAGCTTTGGGACGGTCTTAAAGATGGCGCCCGCGAAAGAACTTCCGGTTCAAGCGAGGATAGAGGATAGAGGAGGCGAAAATTAAGGGAAATGAGAAGAAGCCCTGGGCATTGGGCGGCCCGCGAGCCACATCCGGCCCGTTGGCTGTCCTGGTCCGGCCCGCATGAGGTTACCCAGAAATTAGGAATCAATACAACCGCATTGCTTTTATTTTGAAGGCAATTTACGTATATCTGAGTTACCCGAGTTACCTCAGTACCTTGTCAAAAACACATATTGCTTTTTGCATAAAGTTAATAAATTACTGGTTTACTGCAGAACATACATGCTCTATATTGTTTTTGTGGTTTGAATGTATGTTTAGTAGCATTAATTTATTTATTTTAAATCGTAGCTCCGTGAAAATAAAAATAAGACATTCCTTGGACACCTTGTGAATCCTCCGTAAGAGCAATAACAAACATTAGCATTAGCAACTGAGCAAACAAGCACTTTTACTATAGTTAAGACAACAAATATAGCCACTAATATATGTGACAGAAGAAAGTAAACTTTACCAAACCTTGTGCCCTGTCAGCCAGCCATTATAGAAGCCTTTTTGATACTTTATATCAACTTTATATTAATTACGACGCACTCGTTATTATTTACCGTTCGTTTTTCATTTAACTGTTCCACCTGTTATTTCCTCTCACTACCTTTCAAAATGAAAGCACCCGTTTCACACTGGACGGCACCTTTTCAAAATAAAAGCATCACAACATTGTAAAACACCTATAAAATATACAAACAAGCTATATAATACAAAAACACCAATAGGAACCTTGCTAAAGGTCAACCTTGCTAAAGGTAATTTACTCCACTAACAGTCTTATCATAACATGCATTCTTATCAGTAGCAGCCCAAAACCAGATCATTTACTGTATTTTCTAAAGCGATTAAATTAATATTGAGCAGAATTTAGTTCAGAGTTTTGGTCCGGCCCGGCAACCTTTGTGGTATTGGTCATGTGGCCCCTTGGGGAAATTAATTGCCCACCCCTGCCTTACAGTGTCTGAATCTTCAGTCTCAACATGTTTGTGCTTCTCAGGTTCTGCCATTCACTTTCCCCCTTAAGGTTAAAGGCTAATACATACTCTGAAAGAACAGAGAAAGAGAACACATTTCTCCGTTCTTGCGGAGTATGTATTAGCCTTTAGTGAGTTTCTCTCCTCTGCACAGCTGGACCTAATTTCCAGTGTCAGCCTATATGGAGGGCAACTTTTAGTCAGCCAATTCTTCCATTCTGCTGTGGAACTGCATCCTTGTTTGCCTGATTAAGTCTGTTGCCAGTTATGTCTTTAAGTTGAATATTGCTTCAGTGCTTACCCTCCTGCCTCTAGCTCTGTTTGCATGTTCTGACTTGTTCACCCGCTGACAATTGTTGACTGACTAAAATAAACTTACTTTAAATCTTCCTACTCTCACATTTGCACCCTGCTTCTGGTGGACTGTAACAGGAAACTAGAAAATTTCTAAAAAACATTTCAGTGTGCTTGACTCAGGCAGGCTTTGGTAGCCAATCAACCAGGGCCAGGTGGAGGCCACCAATCAGAGCAGAGCATTCAACTGCAGCTGCTCCTGTGACATTTGCCGCCACTGAGAGGAAAACCAGCTGAAAGTGTCTTCTATCGGACAGAAAGCATTTTGGGCCAAACTGTAGTTCCTATCATATAATTGACTTCACTTTACGCATCCTGAGTTCTTCCTGAACGTCTACATATGTGTTTTGTGAAGAAAAATGAAGAAATTGTTTTTTAGAGCGATCAGAAGAAACTGGTACCTCTGCTTTCTTCCAGAAATTTTCCCACCTTTTTAACATGGCGGTCTATGAGCCTGTGGGTGGTGTTGGTGAATCATCTGTTGTCCTACGCCCAAACTATAACTTTAGCTATAGCTATATACTATAGCTTTAGCAGGCGAATGTGAGTGATGAATTTTCCTACGTTTCTATGGATAAATTATTTCTGTAGAGTGGCATCTGAGGCCTTGAGGACAGTTTCCAAATTTATTTTTTGACACATTTTTCTCTCCCTCTGCACTCTAGCGATGATGCCATCCACTCTAGCCTCTCCATAAGGTTGGGGGGATTTTTTGGCGCGTTTTTGCCGGATAATTTTAAGACCTCTTGCCAAATCCCTTTAAAAAGTCATAGCAGGACTTCCGGTATGGCGGCGGACTAGATGGATGCACACTTCCCTCCTCCGTAAATCTATGCCAAGATAACCAGCATAAAACAAACTTTTGATATTAAACTCTAACAGTATCCGCGCTTAAGACCTTCCTATGTCGTCTGCACCAGGCAAATCGGGTAAGGGACGTGGTAAACCCTCACAACCCAAAATTGTTTTCGGACAAACTAAACAAAGTGGAGAAGCTAAAGCTAATGCTAGCGCAATGTCCGACGAGTCAGTTAGCGCCGAAGAAGAAGGATCAAGCCACGCTCCGGTTCTCGAGGCTATCAAAGACTTGAAAACCGACTTCTCCAACAGATTGGACGGAGTATTGGCTGCAATTGAGGGAATGAGAAACGAGGTCGGCGAATGCAAGGAGCGTATTGTAAACGCCGAGACGCGCATTTCGGACACCGAGGACACGGTTGACAGCCTGCAAGCTAAAGTCCAGAGTCGCGAAAGGAAAAACAGGGATATGGAGGATAAAGTAATGGACTTGGAATCAAGGGCCAGGAGGGTTAACCTGAGACTGGTGAATCTACCGGAGAAGGCAGAGGGAGCCGATGCTTGCTCCTTTCTGGAAACCTGGATCCCGCAGACGCTAGACATCCCTCTGCTGAAGTCAAAGCCGTTCCTGGAAAGGGCTCACCGAATCGGTCACCCGAGAAATGACCCAAACGCCCCCCCAAGAACACTTATCATGAAGTTCCTGAGCGACAGAGATAAGGCAATGGTGGTGAAAGCGACCAAAATCAAAAAGCAAATACTCTACGGGGACAAACCGGTACGATTTTACCCGGACATGGCGGCCGGGATACACAAGAAACAGAAGGAATTCGACTTTGTGAGACAGCAGCTCCGCAGCATGGGGATAAGACACGGCATGCTTCTCCCCGCCAGGCTCCTGGTGACTTACAAGGATAAAACAATGACTTTTGATAAACCGGAGGAGGCAGAGACTTTCGTTAGGCGGATACGAGAGGAGCCAAGACGGGATGAATAACGGTATGGATAGAGTTGGCAAAATAATTAAGCGTCTCGCTTGGCAGCTAATATCTGGGGTTACTGTGAACTGAATATTGAACTATACCCATACTGAGCTCCTGTACAATCCTCCGTTAGATTTATTTGGGGGTTAAAGACGCTGGTGATCACTAGTTCAGTGAGTGGGAGAGACTCCACCATGTAACTGTAACTCTGAACTATATATGAACACAAAGGTGTTATCTGGTAACTGTGAATCTGCAGACATGGAACTTCACTATATAGTTGAGAAGATTTGTAACATCAACGGATTAATATGCTATGACCCCCCGCCCCCCCCCCCCCCCCTTTTTTTATTTTCCTTTTATTTTTTTATTTTATTTTATCTTGGGGGATTTATTTAAATTTTGTTTATCAGGAGGACACTTTGAGTTATAGATACATTTTAATAGAGGAAAAAGTACAGGAGATTCCTAATATTTAATTTACCTGTATGAATATATTTGGTATACCAGCATATTCTTGGCAGAACAACTATTATTATTATTCTTTATTTTATTTTATTAAAAAAAAAAAAAAAAAGCTAACAATGGAGGGAGTGTTTAAGTATAGGATAAGATAAGATCAACAACGTTGGACCATTCCTCAATAAGTGTGGACTGGTCACTTGCACTACCGGAGTGTGTAGTAGGGAGAAGGGGAAACTGGCTTTTAGGCCAGGGGGTGTGTGTTCAGAGGTTGATGCAGTTAGAAGCATCTGTGTTATTTGTAATGTTTCGGTTGTTTAAAGGTACATTTCTATATACTAGCATGAGAAGTCTATCTGTAAAGAGCAGCTATGACCAATGTTTTAGAAATTAAGATGACATCGTGGAACTGTAGAGGGTTGCAAAAACTTAAAAAGGTTGGAAGGTTAAAAGATCTGCAGTCCAAAATCATTTTTCTCCAAGAAACACACCTTACTGGAAAAGAGGACTTAAAGATTAAGAGGAGGTGGCGAGGCGAGGTACTTTCGGCACCATTTACCTCCCAAGCGAGAGGAGTTATGACTCTAATACACAAATCCATCCCCTTTAATGTTCAAAAGGTAATTGCAGATAAGATGGGAAGATATTTGATTGTTCAGGGTACCCTCTATACGGAACTTCTAAATTTAGTTAATATTTACGCTCCAAATAAGGATGAACCATGTTTTTTTAATAACTTATTCTGCACGCTGTCATCACTTAGTGGTCACTATATTTTAGCTGGAGACTACAACTGTACTCTCAACCCTAGTATAGATAGATCATCACACTTGGACAAATCACACAGCCAGAGTAGGGAAACCATTCTTCAGTTTGCTAAGGAATTAAATCTTAAGGATATATGGAGAGACAGGAACCCTGGGGTATCAACATATTCATGTTTTTCAACCACTCACAAATCATATTCACGAATAGACTACTTTTTAATCTCAGCAAGTCTATCTTATAAAGTGAAGCATTGTGATTACGGCAGCGTTCTTATCTCAGACCATGCCCCAGCCAGTCTGGTCTATATGGATCCAAGGCTGGTACGAGATCCCCCCAAATGGAAATTTCAACAAAAATTGCTAAAGGACAAAGAACTACTGGCGTATATTGACAAACAAATTACTGATTACTTTGAGCTCAATACTTCTGAAACATCCCCGTGTATTAGATGGGAAACATTCAAAGCCTTCATCAGAGGTCAAATAATCGGATTCACAAGCTCAAAGTCTAAGAAGGCCAAACAAAAGCTGAAACTACTGGAATCAAAAATTAAAGCCACTGAGGATTTATACTTTAAGAGTCCCTGTCCCAAGTTACACCAAAGTTTGCTGCTATTAAGAGCTCAATACAATGAAATCTCAGCTTCAAAGGCTACAGCTAACTTATTGAAACTTAAACAATCCGTTTTTGATCAAGGGGAGAAATCAGGTAAAATTTTGGCTTGGCGTATAAAACAATTCCAATTGGAAAGATCAATCACTGCCTTAAAAAATGATAGAGGGGAAACGATTTCTGACCCTGCTGCAATAAATGACTCTTTTAAGGTCTACTATGAAAGGTTATACAGTTCTGAATTAAACCCAGGCGAACCAGACCCAAACTTTTTCTCCCTGCTTAACAATATAAATATTCCCAAAATAGAAGAAGAGGAATCCTTGAGACTGGGGGCTAACTTGACCCTGGAAGAAATCTCAGAGGCAATAATGAGTATGAAATCTGGAAAGGCTGCAGGGCCAGATGGTCTGCCTATCGATATTTATAAAAAGTTTGCATCCAAATTAAAGGCACCCCTTTTGGAAATGTTTTCTGAATCTGTTCAAAAGGGGATACTCCCACCCACTCTAAGAGGGGCCCTAATCACACTTCTTCCCAAACCCGGAAAAGCGAACGATAAGTGCGAAAACTTATTTCGCATTTAACTTACTTATACTACAAATTAGCCTTTTAAATTCAGATTTAAAGATACTTTGTAAAATTCTAGCAAAGAGACTGGAGCGCCTTTTGCCAGATATCATCAAGGAAGATCAAAACGGGTTTATGGTTGGGCGTCATGGATTCCATAATGTTAGGCAAGTTTTAAATATTTTACATGAACAAAGGGGGTCATCTGATACAGCTTTCCTGGCATTAGATGCCGAGAAGGCTTTCGATAGGGTAGAATGGCCCTATTTGTTTGAGCTTCTTGGTCGCTTTGGTTTGGGAGAGGGATTCTGTAACTGGGTCAAGCTCCTATATAATAATCCATATGCAGAAATAATTACCAATAATGTTATCTCAAAACCAATAGAGATTGGAAGAGGATGTAGACAAGGTTGCCCCCTATCCCCCCTTTTATTTATAATTGCAATTGAACCACTCGCTATTGCTATAAGGGACCACGCTATGATCACGGGTATAGAAATTGGAGGGCTCGACCATCGAATAGCTCTTTATGCTGACGATGTGATCCTCTCTCTTAAAAATCTGGAAAATTCTATTCCGGCTATTTTAGACCTAATTGAAAAATTTGGCTATATTTCTGGTTATAAAGTTAATAAATCAAAATCCTCCATAATGCTTTTGAATTCAGAAGAAATGGTGAATCCACCTAATTACACTTGCCATTTTAGAAATGTGAACCATTTTACTTATCTAGGAATTCAGATTGTTCCAAAACTGGAAGATGTGGTGAACTGTAATTATACTCCAATTATGACTGACATATCCAAATCAGTGGAGAGATGGTCGAGTCTCCAAATCTCACTGATTGGTAGAATAAATATACTTAAAATGAACGTTCTCTCCAAGGTTCTGTATTTGTTTCAGAATTTCCCCTTGCCACCTCCATCAGACTTTTTCTGTAAAATAAAAAAACTGTTTAACCAATTTTTGTGGAATAACAAGCGTCCCAGGCTCCGCTTATCCCTTCTATATTTGCCCTTTGATGCAGGAGGGCTGCAATGCCCTAATATGCTTTTGTATTATTGGGCAACCCAATTAAGAACTATAATGTTCTATTATGCTGCAGAAAAGCCCCCCATATGGAGAAGTATTGAGTCACTCTCCCTCAGGCTTCCACTTCCCACGTATATCTACTCTGATAAATATAATAAACTCAAAAAGATCACGCTTAATCCTATAGTTAAAAACATGATTTGTATCTTACATGTCACCCGAAGACATTTGAAAGAAAAATCTCCCCTCTCCATTTTTAGCCCAATTTGGGGCAACAATTATTTTGCTCCAGGTAGAGCAGACGGTGGTTTTAAAATATGGGCAGATTTGGGGTTGGGACTGGTGAAAGATACTTTTGGGGGGGATGGAAGACTTTTAAGTTTTGAACAACTAATCTCTAAATTTAATATCCCTCGAAAACATTTTTTCAAATACTTGCAGCTTAGGAGTTTTATCAGGTCTTATCAAAGTGAGTTTACACAAATTCCCCCGGTGTCCACATTAGAGAAAATCCTAACTAAAAACCCTTATGGTAGAGGTATGATATCTGAATTGTATGAACTGCTGATGACATCTTCTCCTGATTCCTCTGCTGCTAAGCTTAATGCATGGAGATCTGACCTGCAGGAGGAATTGACAATGGAACAATGGAGTAAAGCGTGTAAGTTAGCCCAAACACAGACGGGTAACACACGTCTAAAAATGCTGCAATTTAATTGGCTAATGAGAGTGTACATTACACCAGAAAAACTTAACAAATTTAATATGCAGATTCCTGACCTCTGTAATAGATGTAGAGAAGATAAGGGCACATTGTTCCACTGTTTATGGTCATGTCCAAAAATAAAGGAATTTTGGGAAGAGGTTAGAGTAATAATGCAGGAGATTTTATCAATTAGACTAGTGAGGGAACCCAAATTTTTCCTACTGGGCTTATATCCTGTAGGACATAACATAAATGGCTCTGAAAAAATGTTCATAAATATGGGAATACTACAAGCAAAGAGAGTGATAGCTCTAAAGTGGAAAAATATTGGCAAACCAAGTATTACGCATTGGTTCAAAGAAATGTCTTTATGTTTACCATTAGAAAAAATTACATATACTCTAAAAGATAAACAAGAAATATTTCAGAAAATATGGGGGTGCTACATCCAGTATATTAAGAACAAAGATTTATCTGATGTACTGTGTGAAACAGGGACAGCATAATTTTTCCCTGTACAGGACCACAATCATATGCTGCATCCTGAAGATTGCTTTATATCATCTGTAAGAACTCTCATGGACTCAAGTGCTCTTATAGAATGTACCCAATGTTTGTATAGCGTTTGAATATGTTTGTCTATGTATTTTGTATATCTATGTAAAAACTCTAATAAATATATTGTTGAAAAAAAAAAAATATACTTTTTAAAATTGGTCTTTTGTAATATTCAAATTTTTGGAGAATTTTCTGAATTTAAGGTCTTCATTAAATCTAAGCCATAATCATTATTTAGAAGAAATTAAATAAATGAAGACATGAAATGTTTAAAAAAAAAAAGTCATAGCACACTTGTCATGGCCGAGCCGGTCGATTTGATACCTTTTTAGTGTATATGCAACCAAAACTCCGGGAGGAGTGGTCGACCAAAAAAAACATGGAAGAACAGAAGAATAATAGGAAGAAGTATGGTGGATAGTAAATAGTGTACTCTAACAAACACAATCAATTAATCTTGGCTATTTAAAGGAAAGGGCTGAGTGTGGGTATGTAATTTGAGTCAATAATTGCCTTTCTGCCAACAAATTTGGTTACAGTCACTAGACCTCTCCCTGTACATACTCATAATATCCTGATTATAAATGTTCTTTGACACCACATGATATATCACATCAGATCTGATTTCATGAAAGGCAACAAAGTATGATGATAATCACTATGGTAAGCTCTTATTTTGTAATTTTCTTGTTTTGTTTCCTGTGAAAGGATAACACTTTGGCATAATGAGAAAAAAGTAAATTATAATAGAACAACTTAATATAAACAAATAATGTAAACGGATATTGAACACAGCCAGTTAAATGCTTTCAACCAATAGGATCCAGTTAAAGATAGGTCGACACCTCACACAGCATCATGTGATCATCTTTAATAACAAAGATGAGTGGTCTGTGCTTTCTACATCTTTTTTTTCGATAAACTCAGCTGTCCTCCCTTAGTCCCTCGTTTACCAATAAAAAAGCCATTCTTCTCTCTTAGGCCGCAGCTGCATAGTGGTGAGAAATACACTTAAGGGCTTTATGACCACTTGTGAGAGTAAACCCAGCATGAAAGAGCCTATTGTGTCTAGCAGAGTGTTACTATTGAGTGTTCCCAGACTTTATGTCCAATTCTTTAATCATGTGAGTAAGCATATTTAAGGAGTTAGTGCACAATATCAATTGTTGTATCAAGGAGGTGGATAGAAGATAGAGGATAGTGTGATGGAGAAGTGACAAATAATAAAAAACAAGTGGGTGATAGGAAAAGGCAATATAACAATATTATTTTAATGTCCCACTAAGAACACTAAAAAGTCAATCTGCCAACACCTTCTGCACTTGAACACGTAAAAAAAAATCACATGAAGGCTTCCATCTAAAGTTGACCATTTTCAAGCATTTCTATAGAGCATCGTTCTTCCTATCATTACATACTTACTATTGTAAGTATAATGGGTTTCTGTGACTTTAAGTTAATTTATAGCTTCTAGTCAATAAATGGAACAAAATGGAAACGCTTTAATGCAAGCCATTACTTGTTGTTGAAGTTGTGATTCTAAGTAAAATATGTTTCTATGTCTATATTTCTATGTTTTGATACACACCTTAATGAGCTGCCCATCTCCTGTCCCAATGAAGAAAACCATCCAGGCTTTGTGTCTCACTGCCAGCACAGATGTCATGTAGCTCTGTCTGAAGAGGACTGTCTTTGGCTTCAGAGTCTTTGGCTGAGAGACACAAAAAAGAATCCCATATGATTTTTGTATTTTTGTTGAAAGCACATAATAATGAAGTGATCAGTCATTTGTAAATTCATAACTACCACACATCAACATCTGATCACTGAAAACATTCAAAGTACAGCATAATGACCCACCACAAGTTTGGTCTTGACAGGGCAGATACTGCAGAAGTCAGGATCTCCATCAGTGGCTCCAGTGAGATCTGGGCTGATGTCAAACAGTAGCAGCTCAGTGTTGGTTGGTCCTCCATCCACACTGAACACTCCACTCCAGAGCACCGGTGGTCCTCCTGGGATCACAGAGGAGGAGATGAGTCTGCTGCCTCCACCACCATCAGAGATACTGAGGGTCGCACCCCGCAGCGATGCGAGGGTCTGAGTTTTACTGTCTCTGCCCTGGAGCCAGATGAGACGGACTTTGTTGCTCTTGTCGCTGGAGGGCACGTTGGACAAAAGATAAATGATTGAATTGAGCTGAAATCCATCCACAAACTCCACACTGCCTGTACTTGTGATTTTAGGTTTTGGGGAATAGCCAACAGCGGAAAATATTCCTCCTGACTGTTTGTTATTGGTACTATGAATGCTAACCGCATCTGGGTCAGGACAGCTGGTCTTAGTGGACATGTCTTTACGTCGCTCTGTGGCAGCCAGGATGTAAGTCTCGGTATTTGTGACCCGCTCCACATTGACCAGGAGGCCGACGGACGAGCTGTTGTGCCAAGGGGGTCCCACCGGGACGTGCTCCATATACTTCACATCTGAAATGTTGTTGAGGTCTAGCACCTCGCAGTAACCACACTCGATCACACCGCAGCTGATCACAGTTTTATTCTCAACAAACGGCAATAATATGTTGACGCGGAAAGTTGCGTTCTCCTTGTCCTTCTCAGAAACCCGGGAAAAATGCGCAGTGTTTGTCTGAAAACTACCAGTCAAGATCCCTCTCTGGGTGTGACTGTGGACCAGCGTCAGGTCGTGGCTCAGCTGGTACAGCGTCTCCTCTGTGGCGACGTAAACCGTGTTGTTGGCCACCGTGAAGAGGCGGATGTCTCCATCAAAAGTGAAGGCTCCATTCTCCTCCAGGCACCGAGCCGGTGCTCCCCAGAGGACAAGAAGCAGAGCAGGCAGCAGCATCTTGTTCACGCTCACACACTGACGGTCTGCATGGCACTCTGCTCCTCTCCACAGTGTCACTAGTCGTGCGTAAAAGCGCAGTGCGCCTCGACTGAAAAGAGAAGTGACAGAAGTGGGAGGGAGCGCGTCCAGCGAAACAGAAAACTAAGACACCGTAATTGTTTATGAGATGTGATGATTTTTGCAACATTATGTTTTCACTCAGCTGCATTTTTCCACCTTTAACCACGTTTTCAAACCAAGTATACAGTTTTAATCTAACAAGATAACTTCTGCAGCAGTGCATGAAAGCGTTTGATACATTTTAACACTTTAAATCATAATACCCACTTCACGAAGAATCAAAGCAGACTCTCAGGAAGTTAACACCGTGTTCTGATTTACCCGCTTTATAGTCAATCTGCAAAAAGATCGTTCCCTGCCAACATGACAGGGTCACTGAGTGATCTGCATTACACATGTAGTGCTTATCAAACATCTACAAGTCATTTAACAGCCTCCGTTTCAGCAGAGGGAGACAACAGACTACATATTGAGTGTCGGTTTCAGCCTTATCAGGTAACCAGCACTTCAAACTGCAATATACAACTTACAGTACAGCAAAGAGAAAAGCCTGTCTAATGAGTGACGTGTGGATGACATCTAGTGTCAGCATTGGGGAGTTCCTTTCTCTGTTTGTTAAATGTCACTGACCAAACAGCACTTTTCAAGTTTTACTCCATGACAGTGACTTACTTTGCTTTCCCACAATGTAAGAAATACATCATGAGAAAAAATAAAACACACCAACAATAGCCTTTACTTAAGTTTTTGATTTTTGTTTTCTGAATCAATGATCTTAATAGTCAGACGGCTTAGCATCATAATGGGGACACGCACCACTATATGCATGTCTACATGCTCTCCATCAACATAAGGAGGGAAGGAGGGTAAAATCAACATTTTTGATGGGAGCCACTTCATCAATATGGTGGATCCAAGATGGATGCCATATAAAATCTATGAGAACCAATATATCTTCCAAGCCACTTAGAAGGTCAATCTTGGTGTCAAAATATACATTTCCTGGGTCAAGGAATCATTTAAGGGTATTAAGAATATCGCTAGATAATTATGTTGTTTGTTGTTTTTTTGACTCAATACATTCAGTGTAATAAAGTGTTTTCATATTTAGCAGGGTTACAGTGAAAAGTAGGCAACACGTTACGTACGTCATATCTAATGACATAGGGAAGATTATATTATGACAATACAAGTGATATGGAGTCTGTCAATGAAGCACGGAGAGAGTTGTTGTGCCAGAGGAACAAAACGATGGAACACATTCCACCGACTCAGGATTTCCTGTTGCAGCACTTGAAGCCAGTTGCCTACCAGTCTGAGATCTTCTGAACTGGCCCAGCAGCCGACCACCAGTCCAGAAGGATGGAGGTGGACATTGGATGGAGACAGCCAGGTCTGGCTTCCTGTGTGAAGCGTTCTACCGATCGGTCCAAAGCCTGCAGAGAACTGGTGAGGTGTGGCTGTAAGTGGCTGTGGTGGAAGGTGCTCATGCAGGAAGGCACACTGGAATTGCAAAGATCTTTGTAGTTGTAAATGTAACAAATAATACAAGTGAAGCTAATGTTATCCATTTTTATGTATATGACCTACATAAATATATGTCTGACCGCTTAGGAACTGAGTTGGAATTTATGTAAATATATGGCCAAAATGAACATATATATTTGATCAAATAACTATCGACTGATATTCTCAATAGCTTTAAATGATTCCTTGACCCAGAAAATGTATATTTTGACACCAAGATTGACCTTCTAAGTGGCTTGGAAGATTTATTGGTTCTCATAGATTTTATATGGCAACCATCTTGGATCCACCATGTTGATGAAGTGGCTCCCATCAAAAATCGAAACTTATGTTGATGGAGAGCATGCAGAAAAAATGTATTGCTATTGTCCAGCTCTCATTATTTTTGCTAAGCCACCTGAGTATTTGTCAGGCTAACTAAACTCTCGGGGGGAAAACTAATAAATAATAACACCTACAAACTAAAAGCGCTCCAAAAGGGAGGAACAAAACCTGATAGGAAAAATAAAAGATTCTACTGAAACACTACGAAAAAACTGGATCAGGACTAAAGGAGGAAAAATAATAAAGAATTCAAAATCACTCCAAAAGGAGGAAAAACAAAACAGCTGACTCAAAAACTATGAAACGAAGAACTGTGTTTAACTAATAAATTACAAAAAAATTCACTCTTGCGAGGAATCAAAAAGGGCAAAAAACAAGACAAGCTGTGGCTTTGGTGAGAATGAGATAAGTGGCTGGTATGGTGACGGGGTCAAACACACTGGACCAAGACAAGGGAAAACACAGACTATTGGAACACATGGAGGGAAGGGAGCACCAGGTGAACACAGACTATTGGAACACATGGAGGGAAGGGAGCACCAGGTGAACACAATCTGTGATTAGGGGAGACAATCAGACAGAAGACACACTGGGAAGGGCAAGTGACCTGAAATGAGAGGAGAGTTACTATTTCAAAATGAAACAGGAAATAACAAGACCAGAATACAAAATAAAACACCACCTCACCACGGTGTGACACTATTAAGATCACTGATTGAGAAAAAAATCAAGCATAATTTCCAGTGAAACCACTAAACTCACCTGTAGCTTTAAAGTTGTGACCACCACTGATTTTACGGATCACTGTCATTTTTTTTATTTGATCTCATATGATGTATTTCTTACATTGTGGGAAAGCAAAGTAAGTCACTGTCATGTGTCAAACTTGAAAAGTGCTGTTTGGTCAGAGACATTCAACAAACAGAGAAAGAAACTCCCCAAAGCTGACACTAGATGTCATCCACACGTCACTCATTAGACAGGCTTTCCTCTTTGCTGTACTATAAGTTGTATATTGCAGTTTGAAGTGCTGGTTACCCGATAAGGCTGAATCGACACTCAATATGTAGTCTGTTGTCTCCCTCTGCTGAAATGGAGGCAGTTAAATGACTTGTAGATGTTTGATAAGCACTACATGTGTATTGCAGATCACTCAGTGACCCTGTCATGTTGGTAGGGAACGATCTTTTTGCAGATTGACTGTAAAGCGGGTAAATCAGAACACGGTGTTAACTTCCTGAGAGTCTGTTTTTATTCTTCGTGAAGTGGGTATTATGATTTAAAGTGTTAAAATGTATCAAACGCTTTCATGCACTGCTGCAGAAGTTCTCTTGTTAGATTAAAACTGTATACTTGGTTTGAAAACGTGGTTAAAGTTGGACAAATGCAGCTGAGTGAAAACATAATGTTGCAAAAATCATCACATCTTATAAATAATTACGGTGTCTTAGTTTTCTGTTTCGCTGGGCGCGCTCCCTGCCACTTCTGTCACTTCTCTTTTCAGTCGAGGCGCACTGCGCTTTTACGCACGACTAGTGACACTGTGGAGAGGAGCAGAGTGCCATGCAGACCGTCAGTGTGTGAGCGTGAACAAGATGCTGCTGCTGCCTGCTCTGCTTCTTGCTTCTTGAATGGAGCCTTCACTTTTGATGGAGACATCCACCTCTTCACGGTGGCCAACAACACGGTTTACGTCGCCACAGAGGAGACGCTGTACCAGCTGAGCCACGACCTGACGCTGGTCCACAGTCACACCCAGAGAGGGATCTTGACTGGTAGTTATCAGACGGATACTGGACGTTTTTTCCGGGTTTCTGAGAAGGACAAGGAGAACGCAACTTTCCGCGTCAACATATTATTGCCGTTTGTTGAGAATAAAACTGTGATCAGCTGCGGTGTGATCGAGTGCGGTTACTGCGAGGTGCTAGACCTCAACAACATTTCAAATGTGCAGTATACGGAGCACGTCCTGGTGGGATCCCCTTGGCACAACAGCTCGTCCGTCGGCCTCCTGGTCAATGTGGAGCGGGTCACAAATACCGAGACTTACATCCTGGCTGCCACAGAGCAACGCACAAGACATGTCCACTAAGACCAGTTGTACTGACCCAGATGAGGTTAGCATTCATAGTACCAATAACAAACAGCCAGGAGAATTATTTAACGCTAATGACTATTCCTCAAGACCTAAAATCACAAGTACAGGCAGTGTGGAGTTTGTGGATGGATTTCAGCTCAATTCAATCATTTATCTTTTGTCCAACGTGCCCTCCAGCGACAAGAGCAACAAAGTCCGTCTCATCTGGCTCCAGGGCAGAGACAGTAAAACTCAGACCCTCGCATCGCTGCGGGGTGCGACCCTCAGTATCTCTGATGGTGGTGGAGGCAGCAGACTCATCTCCTCCTCTGTGATCCCAGGAGGACCACCGGTGCTCTGGAGTGGAGTGTTCAGTGTGGATGGAAGACCAACCAACACTGAGCTGCTACTGTTTGACATCAACCCAGATCTCACTGGAGACACTGATGGAGATCCTGACTTCTGCGGTATCTGCCCTGGCAAGACCAAACTTGTGGTGGGTCATTATGCTGTACTTTGAATATTTTCAGTGATCAGATGTTGATGTGTGGTCATTAGGAAATTTACATAAGACTTATCAATTCATTATTATGTGGTTTCAACAAAAATACAAAAATCATATGGGATTATTTCAAGCACTCAAAACTGATTTCTTATTTCTTATTCAGGAATCCATAAATACCTTTTTGATTGTAATCTAATAATTCATGTTTTTGTGTCTCTCAGCCAAAGACTCTGGAGCAGAAGACAGTCCTCTTCAGACAGAGCTACATGACCTCTGTGCTGGCAGTGAGATACAAAGCCTGGATGGTTTTCTTCATTGGGACAGGAGATGGGCAGCTCATTAAGGTGTGTATCAAAAGTTAATATGTTCCACTCCTCATTAGGGGGAAAATATAAATGACACGTTTTGTTCTCATTGTAACAATACTGATTCCTTGTGGAGCTGAAATGTAAATAAAAACAGACTGCACAAAAATTCAGAATATATGTATATTTACATAAACAAAGTTTATTAGTTTGAACATTAAATCTATTGTCAATTGAAATGATCACATTCTTTTTAATTTTACATTTTGGACGGTGTCCAACCTTTTTAGAGTCAGAGTTGTAAATAGTAAACAAAGTAGGCGAATTAAGTTACAAATAACTTTTCTTATGGTATTATACAGATAATTAAAGTCAGACATGTTTAGATGCCTCTGTGAGAATTTTATTTGGGAACCATCATTTATTTTTCAGTCTGAAATCAGCTTCTTGGAGCCTGCAAAAATAATATCCAACTCATAGCACTCATCTAAGTTGAAAATGACAGGCTTTTTTATTTCCTTCCATTGCCTAAACAGAAACAGTTTACTTCAGTATGTGATGTTTTGATCAAGTATTAAATATTATATCAATATCAGTCTGATCAGCAATTAGCAACAGACGTGACAGCCTATAATCCAAATGCATGTAGGCCTTATAATGTAGGTAATCCTTTCAATATCACAATTTGATCCACTCAGTCTGATAACATTTCGAATGTAAGGAAGAGCCTAATTTTTTCTGCATCTCCATTCAAGTTAACAGAGAGCTCTTGGGCACAAACTCTATGGGCTCTGAATGCAGGAGAGCCACAGAAGATCCGGGTAGTTTTATGCACAAAAGTCAAACCTTTTTGGCTTCGTGTACATAGTGAACATGGCCCACCTCCATCACTGTATCCAGTTCTCTTTATTCATCCATTGTCACTCATCATTTAGGTAATTTTGTAAAAAAGCCGAAAAAAAAAAAGCTGTCAGAGTTATAGTTTGGGCGTAGGACGTACAGATGCGACACCAACACGCACCAACAGCCTCATTGGCTCCCATGTTAAAAACGCAGGAAGATTTCTGTAGAAAAGCATATTTAACCGTTTTTCAGATCGCTCTTACAAAGCTATTTCTTCATTTTTCTTCACAAAAAACATATGTAGCTGTTCAGGAAGAACTCAGGACGCTCAAAGTGTAGTCGGATCAATGATAGGTATTATGGTTTTGCCAAAAATGCTTTTTGTCGAGGCCAGAAATTCCAGTCTGTCCACCTCTGGCTGTTGTCACTGTTTCAGAACATTCTACAGCTGCAGTTAATTCTGTTGATTGCTCTGCTCTGATTGCCTTTGATCCTTTGATGTCATTACAGTTACAGATACAAGCACACACACACACACACACACACACACACACACACACACACACACACACATGCGTGCGTAAGCGCGCACACTCCTCCAGATACACATGCTTCACAAACACACACACACACACACACACAGGTAACTTTATGTGATTTTAGTTACACACACAATCAAGCGAGTAAGCACGCACACTCCTCCAGATACACATGCTTCACACACACACACACACACAAACACACACACACACACACACACACACACACACACACACACACACAGGTAACTTTATGTGATTTTAGTCACACACACAAATGCGCGTGTAAGCGTGCACACTCCTCCAGATACACATGTTTCACAGACACACACACATACACACACACACACACACATTTTGAGGTTAAAGGGCATAGGTTGCTGTATAAATAAATACTTGAAAAGGAATGCTTGTTGTAGGTGTGCTCCTTGTATATAATATAGTGTCATAACATTACTAGTATTAATTGTTTGAAATCTCTGAAGAATCTCACCATAGTGTACACACACCGGCAGTAGCCTCCGTGGCCTTTTCAGAATTTCCCCAGAGGAAATTTTCTAGTTGGCATTCTTATGTTCCCAACACAAACATACAGACTTTAATGAATCCTTTTATCTTTATCTTTGATAAAAGACACAACTGGGTAAACTAGCGATATTTGGATGACTTTTGTGGCATGTAGTCAGTCAGAGAAAATATTTACATCACCTACTGTGCTGTGAGAAATTGTTAAAAAAAAAATAAAAAAAATAAAATAATAATAATAACTAGAAAATTTCCTCTGGGGAAATTTTGAAAGGGCCACGGGGGTTACTGCCGGTGTGTGTACACTATGATGAGATTCTTCAGAGATTTCAAACTATGCCCTTTAACCTGAAAATGTGTGTGTGTGTGTGTAATTTAAATCACATAAAGTTACCTGTGTGTGTGTGTGTGTGTGTGTGTAATTAAAATCACTTAAAGTTACCTGTGTGTGCGTGTATGACGCATGTGTATTCATGTGTGAGGAGTGTGCCTACTTTAGTGCATGTGTGTGTGTATCTGTAGCTGTAATCACATCAAAGATCAAAGGCAATCAGATCAAAGCAATCAACAGAATTAAGTGACAACACCTGTTAATGAAAGAGTGACAGCAGCCAGAGGTGGACTGGAATTTCTGGCCTCGAACAGAAAGCAATTTTGGCAAAACCATAATACCTATCATTAATCCGACTTTACTTTGAGCATCCTGAGTTCTTCCTGAACGTCTACATATATTTTTTTTTTAAGAAAAATTAAAAAATAGCTTTGTTAGAGCGAACTAAAAAACTGTTCCATCTTCCTTTTTTCCGATATCTTCCTGCGTTTTTAATATGGGAGCCAATGAGGCTGTTGGTGCGTGTTGGTGCCGCATCTCTGCGTCGTACGCCCAAACTATAACTCTGACAGCTTTACCAGAGGATTGTGAGTGAGAAGACAAATTTTCCTACGTTTCTATGTATAAATTATTTCTGTAGAGTGGAATTTGCGGCCTGGAGCGCAGTTTTCAAATTTTTTTTTTGACAGTTTTACCTCTACCTCTACACTCTGGCGATGATGTCACACACTGTGGTGTGTCATTGAACAGGGATTGATAAAAAACTATATGACCTATCGAAACATGGATTAATACACCGATACACAAGACTTGTGTCTACCGTTTAAAGTTTAAATGGAGTCTCTAGGTGAAATTATGCCGGAGAAGTAGACATTTAAAAATCTCCGATTATTGTTCTTTTTCGCTCATTTTTTGTCGGCCGTCCCATTAATTTCAATGCAAAATTTTGAGCAGTTTTCAAATTCGTATTCTGTAGAGAAAAGTAATAGCACACCGATCCCGATCAAACCGCACGTTTTGATATATAATTTGTCCTGCAACTCTTTAAGTTGTAGGACTAGTAGCGGGACGAAATTGCGTCCGGAAGAGGAATAAGAAGAAATCCACAGTATAACACATACAGCTATTGCTGTATGGGACCAGTGCTCGGTGCGATTGCCCCGAGGCCCTTATAAAAACACAAAAAACAACAACAACCTAAAACTGGCTTTGAGGGCCATGGCTTCATTTACTGAACATCACACACCTCTGATAGAAAAGCGAGCTGAGCCCTACTGGCAAATAAGTCAAAAACCTCTTCCAGCATATCACTGGGACAATAAGGTTAAAGTGATACATGCAGCATGCTGCTATCAATAAATCACAAAGTGCAAAATGTATGTATGGAGCCTTCATTAAAAACACATAATCCCAGGGCCATAAGTACAGCCATCTCACAGGAACTCCTCAAAGGGACAGCATCAGTTTTCAGAAAAGTGGTTTGCCACTTATACCCACTAGTAAGTTTACACTGCTTACAAATGTGCTTCTTTCATTGTGCTCATGGTTGTGATGCATTCATAGTCATATTTTGGGTAACCCTATGTTAAGCTAGTAACCATAGATGTGTTTTAACCATCATATCAGGCTGTCATGGTAAAAATAGCTTTCTCTGGTATTGAATCTGTATCTCTGTGTCCTGTAGTGGGAAGAGGAAGATCACACTCATGGGATCCCATCTGGAGTTTGTGGAAGGGGTGGTGCACAGCCACGCCCTGCAGGAAGTCAAACCTCCGAGAAACAGCAGCTATCAGGTCCAAATTTATCACATTCATGTTATGAAAAATGGCTAAATAAAAACAAATCAAACAAAGAAATAAAATGAAACAAATTATACATTGTTATATGTATTTCCTCTTCATATATGTTGATTTGTATCTGTTAAATGAAGAACATATATGCATAGGGTAATTATTTGTTTATTGTTTTTGCTTTTAATAACTAATTGAGATGTTTTTTTATTGTGACACATCTCTTCCTACCACATGAAAATGAACAACTGTCCTTTTTAACATTTATTCAAATGATTTGATTATGACACAGTACATGTACAATAAACATAAACATAACCACATTCCATTGCTATTTTTTTATTTATTACAGTATCTCACCTATGAATTACCTGCAGCTGAAAAAGGGATTTCTACCAGCACTGTGTCTCTGAAAGTAGCCAATGAAACCTTGTCCTGCTCCACAACAATAAGCTATAATCTATCCAGACCAGAGTTCAGTGCCTTCACAGCCATAAAGACCGGGGCCGATGTCCGCATCATCATACAGGTATTATACATTTTAAAGCATATGTACACATATATAAATGTACATGAAAGGTCAGTGTTTCTGTTGTCATTTTAGAAAAAGGCGGACCAACTGGAGATGAGCCCCGCAGAAGTGTCAGTGTGGGGCTTAGAGGACGGAAAACAATACCCCTGCATCATTAAAGTGAAAGAAACCAGCGAAGACCTTTTCATCTGTCAGATTAAGAACACATCCGGCGATAATTTTCAGCAGTTAAAGGTACATTTTTTTCACATGATTCTGAGGACACCTGACATGTCAGCAGTTGAAAGTAAATCTGTCATTTAAACAGCACCAATCTAGACAAAAGAAACTAAACTTTATTGTGATTGTAGACAGGACATAGCTGAGTCATAGCCCCAGGTTACAGAATATTAGAGCCAAAGTCTTCAAATGAAGTATGAAGTATGAGGTGAATTAGTTTTCATCCAATGGCTTATTACAACCCTATAGACTGTTCTGGTGAAAAGTCCTACTGTAAAATGTATTTTTCTAACAGCAAAAGTTAATGTTTTCCAGATAACGTATTGTGACAAGACGGTAACACTCTGGGAACTATCTTTGTCTTTTTTACATCAGGTCATTCTGACACTGCGTATTCTGCTGATACCCTTTATTATTTTTGGTAAGTAAACAAATGTAGTAGTGTAAAACCTGAACTTTAATTCATTTGAACCATTTTCTGTTTAGATTCTATATGATTGTGTATGGTTGTTAGTCTCCTAAAACTGAAACTCCTTCAACCTGTTTGTGACAAGTATATTACTGGTAGGAGGACAATAAAGCAGAAACAGTCTTCACTTCATAGTCAACAGCAGCAGGCAATGTGAGAAGAGTCCGATTCAGCAGATAAAACCTACGGGCTGAGAGAGTCAGCAGACAGGGTTTGTCAGAACAAGAGCAAGACTGGAGCAAAAAGGCAAAACAGCATATAGAAGATCTCACAGATAACTAGAAAATTTCCTCTGGGGAAATTTTGAAAGGGCCACGGGGGCTACTGCCGTTGTGTGTACACTATGATGAGATTCTTCAGAGATTTCAAACTATGCCCTTTAACCTCAAAATGTGTGTGTGTGTGTGTGTGTGTGTGTGTAATTAACATCACATAAAGTTACTGTGTGTGTGTGTGTGTGTGTATGAAGAGTGTGCGTGCTTACGCGCATGTGTGTGTGTGTGTATCTGTAACTGTAATCACATCAAAGATCAAAGGCAATCAGATCAAAGCAATCAACAGAATTAACTCACACCTGCTAATGTCCCGGAACATTGACAGGCTGGAATTTCTGGCCTTGAACAGAAAGCATTTTTGGCAAAACCATAATACCTATCATTGATCCGACTTCACTTTGAGCGTCCCGAGTTCTTCCTGAACGTCTACATATGATTTTTTTTTTAAGAAAAATTAAAAAATAGCTTTGTTAGAGCGATCTAAAAAAACTGTTCCATCTTCCTTTTTTCCGATTTCTTCCTGCGTTTTTAATATGGGACCCAATGAGGCTGTTGGTGGTGTTGGTGGCACATCTGTGCGTCGTACGCCCAAACTATAACTCTGACAGCTTTACCAGAGGATTGTGAGGGAGAAGACAAAATTTCCTACATTTCTATGTATGAATTATTTCTGTAGAGTGGAATTTGCCGCCTGGAGCGCAGTTTTCAAATTAATTTTTTGACATTTTTTTCTCTCCCTCTACACTCTGGCGATGTTGTCACACACTGTGACATGAAAATTCCGTGCAATACACACCCATTATAATCTCAGAATTTCTCCAAAAATGATCATGGTCATTGAACAGGGATTGATAAAAAACTATATGACCTATCGAAACGTGGATTAATACACCAACACACAAGACTTGTGTCTACTGTTTAAAGTTTAAATGGATTCTCTAGGTGAAAAGTAGACGGTGAAAAGTAGACGGTGAGAAATAGACGGTGAGAAATAGACGTTTAAAAATCTCCAATTATTGTTCTTTTTCGCTCATTTTTTGTCGGCCGTCCCATTCATTTCAATGCAAAATTTTGGGCAGTTTTCTTATGTCGCGAAAAATTTGTATTCTGTAGAGAAAAGTAATAGCACACCGATCCCGATCAAACCGCACGTTTTGATATATAATTTGTCCTGCAACTCTTCAAGTTGTAGGACTAGTAGCGGGACGATATTGCGTCCGGAAGAGGAAGAAGAAAAAATCCACAGTATAACAGTAGTGCTCGGGGCGAAGCACTAGTGGTCCCCACAGCTATTGCTGTAGGGGACCAGTGCTTGGTGTGATTGCCCCGAGGCCCTAATAAAGACATTGTCCAGATGATGAATATGAATCTAAAATATAATCTGTTGGCAGCTAAAATACAAATATCACTGGTGTTAGACTTACAAACTAATCAAGGCCAAACCTCATACTTTCTATTTACTATTTCCACTCTATGGATTTATTGCTATTTGGCTGCCTGGTTTCATCAGTTAATGTGTTTGTGTTTCAGCGCTGGTGATTATCTGTCTGTGGCAAAAGAAGCTCACTGCTGAGATGAACCAGCTGTGACCATGTCCTCAAACCTGGTGGACTTTCTGCTTATCATGTCAGACACCGTATTTTATTTAAGATTTATTCCTCTTGATACCCATTTCTCCACCTGTTGGTCACTGGAGTAAAGTTCACTCTCTGGTCCAATATAATGTAGAGGGAAAACACCTTAACTATGCAGTGAGTGTAAAAGGGCTTCCTGCAGTCTTCAGTTTTTGGCTTTAACAGAATTTTGCAACAACTTCAGTATTGTTTAACTCTGGTATAGTTGTATCCATAGACTGTATATATATAATGGACGTAGTCACCGTGACGTCACCCATTGGTTTGTGGACTGCCCGTTGGAAGCCTCGAGTTCAGCGCTACACTCGTCACCATCTTGCGTCGCCATCTTGTTTCCCATATGCGGAGCAGACCATATCTGGACTATGGAGGAGCGAGAGGGATCTGACAACACTGACTGAAGCCTCTCTACACCGGCAACCCGACTGAGAGAAGCCGCTGCTAATTCATGTTAGCAATAATTGGAGCATTAACTGGGATGTTAGTTTTGGCTAGCAAAACACAAAAACAAAATGTATGTTTCTAACCTCAGAAAACTGAACAGCGACTCCTTGGAGTGTCTGTTAGTCCAACCAAACACTGAACAAGACATTTTTACTGAACAAAACGTTCAAATAAACTGTCATTAAGTGAAAATTCAGTGTGAAAGGGTCAAAGTTATGAGACCAAATCGGTAAACGTCCTCTTTTATATCTATATAACGTTATGTATAACTTTATTGACTCGTTGCCGTGGATATGCATTGCTCTGCTTCTCTCCTGATGAGGGCTCACCTTGTCAGTGACCTGTCAATCAAAGCAGACCAGCTAAGGCAGCTGTCACTTCACATTTACAGACTTCAGTCTGAAGAGTGGTGTGATGTTAAATGACCTGTATGGCCCAGGATAATTACATTATCTGTTGTTTTTAAGTTTTCATGAATTTTAGAGTAATGCTGGTAGCAGATGAATAATGTAAAGTAAACAGCAGGTGTGTCCTCCAAAAGGAAGATGTCTTACCTTTTTTCTTTGTCCAGCATCAAGTTGTCAGTTGGCACAAGATTAGTCAATATTCCACTTCCTGTTGTGATAGGTACTGAGTAATATATTGTATTTTTGTTATTATAGAGTTAGTGTGTGTAAGCTAGCAAGGATGCTATGTAGACTCAATCTACCTTCATCTCAGTCATGTTAACAAGCATTTAGCTTTGCTGTATAGAGTCCAAATAAGTGCTGAACTATGAGAGTGTGTATTGCAGTAGCCACTGTATATTGGTCAACACATGCTTGAATGATTGGAGCTGCACTTTATGTGGTGTTCACTGCCTGTGTCTGCCTTAAAAAGTGTTTACATGATGGTACTCTATGTTTCTTTTGTGTTTTTGTGGTTTAATGGCTATGAGAACACTATAGAATTGAATAAAAGTAACCGAGCTTACATGATGCAACAGCTTTATTGTGATACATACACAAAATATTTGTTTTTTTTTGACTCCGTGCATTCGGTGTAATAAAGTGTTTTCATATTTAGCAGGGTTACAGTGAAAAGTAGGCAACACGTTACGTACGTCATATCCAATGACATAGGGAAGATTATATTATGACAATACAAGTGATATGGAGTCTGTCAATGAAGCACGGAGAGAGTTGTTCTGGCAGAGGAACAAAACGATGGAACACATTCCACCAACTCAGGATTTCCTGCTGCAGCACTTGAAGCCAGTTGCCTACCAGTCTGAGATCTTCTGAACTGGCCCAGCAGCCGACCACCAGTCCAGAAGGATGGAGGTGGACATTGGATGGAGACAGCCAGGTCTGGCTTCCTGTGTGAAGCGTTCCACCGATCGGTCCAAAGCCTGCAGAGAACTGGTGAGGTGTGGCTGTAAGTGGCTGTGGTGCAAGGTGCTCATGCAGGAAGGCACACTGGAATTGCAAAGATCTTTGTAGTTGTAAATTTAACAAATAATACAAGTCAAGCTAATAAAGTTGTATGCATGTTATCCATTTTTATGTATACGACCTATATAAATATATGTCTGACGGCTTAGGAACTGAGTTGGAAATTATGTAAATATATGGCCAAAATGAACATATCTATTTGATCTAATAACTATAGTGATATTCTTGATACCCTTAAATGATTCCTTGACCCAGAAAATGTATATTTTGACACCAAGATTGACCTTCTAAGTGGCTTGGAAGATATATTGGTTCTCATAGATTTGATATGGCAGCCACTGTGATGAAGTGGCTCCCATCAAAAACTGAAACTTACGTTGATGGAGAGCATGTAGAAAAAATTTGTTGCGTGTCCCCATTATTTTGTTAAGCCGTCTGACTATTAAGATCATTGATTCCAAAAAAATCAAGCATAATTACCAGTGAAACCACTAAACTCACTTGTAGCTTTAAAGTTGTGACCACCACTGATTTTACGGATCAGTGTAATTTTATTTTATCTCATATGATGTATTTCTTACATTGTGGGAAAGCAAAGTAAGTCACTGTCATGTGTCAAACTTGAAAAGTGCTGTTTGGTCAGTGACATTCAACAAACAGAGAAAGGAACTCCCCAAAGCTGACACTAGATGTCATCCAGACGTCACGCATTAGACAGGCTTTCCTCTTTGCTGTACTGTAAATTGTATATTGCAGTTTGAAGTGCTGGTTACCCGATATAGTCTACTCGTAATTCCCATAGGCCCAATAGTAAACCCAGAAATGTTGAGTACCGTAAAGTTTTATTGCAGAAATGTCATCTATAGGCCTAATGGATGGAATTTAACTTGGTTGCTAAAAGTTGCACTTTGGGCAATTTGCATAATTAGCATAATAAGCCAATAAAGTCACGACACCACAGGTGAATAGGATTAAAAAAAAAATTGATATCACCATGAAATTTTCTCAGTTGATTACTTATGTTAAGAGGAGAAAGAAAATTATTGCATGTTTTTTGTATTTTAATGTTTACATATGCAAATGAGGCCATATCTCATCCAATATGCGCTCATTTGCATACAGACAAAATCAGATTTGATAAAGTCATGCTCAAAATATTTTTTCCAAGAGTAAACATGTATACTTGGGGGTCTGAGTTGAGTCTGAGTTGGTGAAAACCTTTAGCGAACCTGGTCAGGAGGCAGTGTTGACCTATGGACGGACGGATTAAGAAATGAAGTGCCCCATGCAAAATAACTATATAACAGCATGCACACACACACACAAACCCACAAGAACTATAAAAAGAACTATATAAAACATGCAAAATAACTATATCCAGCATTCACATGTATACAATATGCAAAATAACTATATCCAGCACGCACATGTATACAATATGCAAAATAACTATATCCAGCATGCACATGTATACAAAATGCAAAATAACTATATCCAGCATGCACATGTATACAATATGCAAAATAACTATATACAGTATGCACATACACACTAACCCTAACCCACAAGAACTACATACAGCAAAAGACAGAACTTTATACAGCATGCACACAGACACACACAATAACTATATACAAGAACTGCAAACAGCATGCACGCACACACACACACACACACACACACACACACACACACACACATGCTGTAAAATAACTATATATAGTATAAAAACGCACACACACACACATATATTTAACAACAACCACACAATCCCACTCAATAGCCTTCACCATCTTCATCATTTCTTTCCTCATTCCCTTCAGTCTCATCAGTTTAGGAGGCTTTTTGCTGCGACTGTCGATCAGGTAGCAAGTGATATTCATCGACTTGGCCTTCTTCTGCCCATACAGTGCGACAAAGAACTCCATCGCAGTATCTTTTAGGTCACTATGAGTGGCATCAAGTTTCCCAAGCACTGTATTGAGACCAGGAATGGTATTTCCTAGGAGTAAAGCCTCCTAAACTGAAAAAGCTTCCTCCAACTGATGCCAACCTAATGCTGCACCTGATGCTGAACATACTGCGTGCTCATCTTCAGGTCATGTTGTGGAAGGCTGCAGGTCAGAGAGAGCCTCCTGCAGAGGCCAGAGACATCACAGCGTTTGGGTGGGAGGTTGCTAATGAAGGGGCTGTCATGGCCGTTCTTGCCATCCAGACAGTGGCTCCAGTAAATCTACCTGATGACACCAGCTGTAGCTGCAGCACATTGAAGGCCTGCAGCAAAGGAAACTACAGCTGCCATGCTGCAAGTCTCAGTTGAACTGACTACTGCAAGTGTGAAGGGGTGAGGTCCGCTGCTGCAACCCATTCATAATACATACAAATAAAGAGCAAGAAGATGATGAGACTGAAGGGAATGAGGAAAGAAATGATGAAGATGGTGAAGGCTATTGAGTGGGATTGTGTGGTTGTTGTTAAATGTGTGTGTGCGTTTGCATGCTATATATAGTTATTTTACAGCATGTGTGTGTGTGCGCGCATGCTGTTTGCAGTTCTTGTATGTAGTTATTGTGTGTGTCTGTGTGCATGCTGTATAAAGTTTTGTTTTTTGCTGTATGTAGTTCTTGTGGGTTTGTGTGTATGAACTTCTGCAGCAGTGCATGAAAGCGTTTGATACATTTTAACACTTTAAATCATAATCAAAACAGACTCTTAGGAAGTTGACACCGTCTTCTGATTTACCCGCTTTATAGTCACCCTGCAAAAAGATCGTTCCCTACAAGTCATTAACAGCCTCCGTTTCAGCAGAGGGAGACAACAGACTACATATTGAGTGTCAGTTTCAGCGTTATCGGGTAACCAGCACTTCAAACTGCAATATACAACTTACAGTACAGCAAAGAGGAAAGCCTGTCTAATGAGTGACGTCAGGATGACATCTAGTTTATTGAATTTCACTGACCAAACAGCACTTTTCAAGTCTGACACATGACAGTGACTTACTTTGCTTTCCCACAATGTAAGAAATACATCATATGAGATAAAATAAAATGTCACCAACAATAGCCTTTACTTTTGATTTATTTTTCGGAATCAATGATCTTAATAGTCAGACGGCTTAACAAAATTTCTACATGCTCTCCATCAACCTAAGTTTCAATTTTTGATGGGAGCCACTTCATCACAATGGCTGCCATATAAAATCTATGAGAATCAATATATCTTTCAAGCCACTAAGAAGGTCAATCTTGGTGTCAAAATATACATTTTCTGGGTCAAGGAATCATTTAAAGCTATTGAAAATATCACTAGATAGTTATTTGATCAAATAGATATGTTCATTTTTGCCATGTATTTACATAATTTCCAACTCAGTTCCTAAGCCGTCAGACATATATATATATATATATATATATATATATATAGGTCATATACATAAAAATGGATAACATGCATACATATTTATTAGCTTCACTTGTATTATTTGTTACATTTACAACTACAAAGATCTTTGCAATTCCAGTGTACCTTCCTGCATGAGCACCTTGCACCACAGCCACTTACAGCTACACCTCACCAGTTCTCTGCAGGCTTTGGACCGATCGGTAGAACGCTTCACACAGGAAGCCAGACCTGGCTGTCTCCATCCAAAGTCCACCTCCATCTTTCTGGACTGGTGGTCAGCTGCTGGGCATGTCATTGGATATGACGTACATAACGCGTTGCCTACTTTTCACTGTAACCCTGCTAAGTATGAAAAGACTTTATTATACTGAATGCACTGAGTCAAAAAAAACAAATATTTTGTGTATGTATCACAATAAAGCTATTGCATCATGTAAGCTAGGTTACTTTTATTCAATTCTATAGTTTTCTCATAGCCATTAAACCACAAAAACACAAAAGAAACATTGAGTACCATCATGTAAACATTTTTTTAAGGCAGACACAGGCAGTGAACACCACATGAAGTACAGCTCCAATCATTCAAGCATGTGTTGACCAATATACAGTGGCTACTGCAATACACACTCTCATAGTTCAGCACTTATTTGGACTCTATACAGCAAAGCTATTTGCTTGTTAACATGACTGAGATGAAGGTAGATTGAGTCTACATAGCATCCTTGCTAGCTTACACACACTAACTCTATAATAAAAACAACAAAAATACATTATATTACTCAGTATCAATCACAACAGGAAGTGGAATATTGACTAATCTTATGCCTTTGACAACTTGATGCTGGACAAAGAAAAAAGGTAAGACATCTTCCTTTTGGAGGACACACCTGCTGTTTACTTTACATTATTAATCTGCTACCAGCATTACTTTAAAATTCATGAAAACATAAAAACTGTTGTGTTCGTTAGGATTGGACCCCAAAGCAGAGAGACGTGCACACACTGATGGGTGAGAACTGAAAAATGTCTTTAATGACACGAACCAAAAAACCATACAAGGCAGGCTGCAGTGGCAGGGAGCTGGCTGGCAGGAGGAAATCTTCTGAGGCTTCAGGTGTACAGGGGGACAGCATGCCGGGAAGCAAAGGAATAATCTGGCAGTGATCTGGAGGGAAGACCAGGCTTAAGTACTGGGGGAAATGAGCTGAGTGGATGCAGGTGTGCCACTGCTGCCAACAGGAGGAGCCAGCCACGCCCCCTTCCACACACAAGCTCTGCAGAGAAAAAGAAAAGGGAGGGTGAACAGAGAGAACCAAAAGGAAAAAAACACAACAACCAAGACAAACTAAACTGAACCATAACAGTACCCCCCCCTCAAGGGACGCCTCCTGGCGGCCTACCAGGCTTGTCTGGGTACCGATTGTAAAACTCTCTAATGAGCTCAGGGTCCAAAATAAGGGAGCGAGAAACCCATGAACGCTCCTCTGGGCCATACCCCTCCCAATCCACCAAGAACTGGAAACCTCGGCCTCGCCTCCGCACATCCAGCAGCTGCCGAACAGAGAATGCAGGGTGATCGTCGATGATCTGGGGGGGTGGAGGGGGCTCGGCTGGAGGGCACAGAGGGCTGGTGGAGACAGGCTTGAGGAGTGACACATGGAAGGACGGGTGGATATTGAGGGATGGAGGAAGCTTAAGTCTCACCACACAGGGGTTGATGATCCGGTCAATGACGTAAGGGCCGATGTACCTGGGAGTGAGTTTTCGGGACTCCGTTCTGAGGGGAAGATCACGGGAGGATAACCAGACCCTCTGGCCGGGCTGGTACTGGGGAGCTGGAGAGCGGTGACGGTCTGCCAGTCTCTGGTTCTGAGCCGCAGATCGGGTGAGAGCAGCCCGGGCTTCACGCCAGACTTGATGGGCACGCTGGAGGTGCGCCTGCACCGAGGGAACTGCCACTTCAGTCTCCTGTGCGGGGAAGAGAGGAGGCTGGAAACCATTAGCGGCCATAAAGGGGGACATACCTGAGGCAGAGCAGATCAGGGAGTTGTGGGCGTATTCAATCCATGGAAGGTGGGTAGACCAGGAGGTTGGGTGATGAAAAGCAACACAACGAAGTGCTGCCTCCAGACTCTGATTCGCCCGCTCAGTCTGGCCATTCGTCTGAGGATGGTAACCAGAAGAGAGGCTAGCCGACGCCCCCATAGCTTGGCAAAATGCCCGCCAAACTCTGGAGGAGAATTGTGGCCCTCTGTCGGACACAATGTCCTGGGGGATGCCATGTAGTCTTAGAACATGCTGGGTGAGCAAAGAAGCAGTCTCAAGGGCAGAGGGGAGTTTAGGCAGAGGGATAAAGTGCACAGACTTGGAAAAACGGTCAACAACTGTTAAAATGGTATCGTTACCTTCTGAAGGTGGCAGACCAGTGACAAAGTCCATGGCAATGTGAGACCAGGGCCGGTGGGGGATAGGAAGGGGACGAAGGAGACCAGCAGGAGCACGATGTGAAGCCTTACTGCGGGCACAGACAGTACAGGCAGAGACGAACTCCTTAGTATCAGCGGACATTGAGGGCCACCAGAAACGCTGACGAAGCAGAGCCAAGGTCCGATGGAAGCCAGGGTGGCATGCCACCTTGGAGCAGTGTCCCCACTGTAGCACAGGGGATCGGACGGGGGGAGGCACAAACAGCCGGTTTGGTGGGACACCCTCAGGGGCTGGATGGTCCTCAAGGGCCTCCTGGACCTGCTGCTCGACCTCCCACCTGGCTGCTCCCACCACACAGGAGGATGGCAGGATAGTGTCCTCAGCAGGAACCTCAACGGGGGGAGAGAACTGACGAGAGAGGGCATCAGGTTTGACATTCCTGGAGCCTGGCCGGTAGGTGAGAATGAAGTCGAACCGGCCCAGGAACAATGCCCACCGGGCCTGGCGAGAGTTGAGTCTGCGGGCGGAACGGAGGTAAGACAGGTTCTTGTGATCAGTCCAAACAACAAAAGGGTGAGTAGATCCCTCCAGCCAGTGTCTCCACTCCTGAAGGGCCAGCACCACCGCCAGCAGCTCCCGATTCCCCACATCGTAGTTCCTCTCCGCAGGTGTAAGACGGCGAGAGAAGAATGCGCAGGGGTGCAGCTTCTGGTCAGAGGTGGATCGTTGCGACAGGACCGCTCCAACTCCAGAGTCAGAGGCATCAACCTCCACCACGAACTGGGCTGAGGGAACAGGATGACATAACACAGGAGCAGAGGAGAACAGACTCTTCAACTTAACAAAAGTGGCTTCAGCCGGAGGTGACCACACAAAGGGTGACTTAGCAGAGGTTAACCTGGTAAGTGGTGCTGCAACTCGACTGTAATCACGGATGAACCGACGGTAAAAATTGGCAAACCCCAGAAACCTCTGTAGCTGCTTACGTGTGGTGGGAGTAGGCCAATCTACCACTGCCTTAATCTTGGCAGGGTCTGATTTGATCTGCCCCTTCTCCACCACAAAACCCAGAAAGCTCACAGATGACACATGAAATTCACACTTCTCTGCTTTAACAAAGAGTCTGTTTTCTAGAAGTCTCTGGAGAACAAGTTTAACATGTTGGATGTGTTCCCCACGTGTACGAGAAAAAATCAAAATATCATCAAGGTAAACAAAAACAAACCTGTTGAGCATATCACGCAGAACATCATTAATGAGACACTGAAAAACAGCAGGTGCATTGGTTAACCCAAATGGCATGACTAAATATTCAAAATGTCCGAGAGGAGTGTTGAACCCAGTCTTCCACTCATCCCCCTCCTTTATTCTCACCAGGTGGTAAGCGTTGCGCAGGTCCAACTTGGAGAAGATGGTGGCCTGGTGGAGGGGAGCAAAGGCAGAGTCAATGAGCGGAAGGGGGTACTTGTTCTTGATAGTTATGTCATTTAGGCCCCTGAAGTCAACACAGGGACGTAGAGTCTTATCCTTCTTTTCAACAAAAAAGAAGCCCGCCCCCAAGGGCGAGGAGGATGGACGAATAAGACCAGCTGCCAGAGAGTCAGAAATATAGGTCTCCATAGCCTCCCTTTCAGGCCTGGAGAGGTTATAGAGTTTGCTAGTCGGATGGGTGGCACCAGGGAGCAGGTTGATACAACAGTCGTATGGCCTGTGAGGCGGCAGGGACAGAGCGCGGTCCTTGCTAAAAAACTCCCGCAGGTCATGATACTCAGGAGGGACAGAAGCTAGATCTACTGGTTTGGGGCGAACAGGTGGAGTGGAAATGGTGGTCGGGATGGCGGAGTGCAGACAGTGGGAGTGGCAATACAGACTCCAATTGGAGATAGATAATGTCGACCAGTCAATGTGTGGGTTGTGGAGTTTGAGCCAGGGGAGACCTAAAACTAAGGGTGAGGACGGTGAGGGAATAAGGTAAAAGGAGGTTGTCTCATGATGATTACCGGAAAGTTGCAGGGACACAGGGACAGTACGGAGAGTTACACGGGCCAAGAGTCGACCATCGAGGGCAAAAACATCCTTGGGTTCAGAAAGTGGCTCTGTGGGCAGGTCAAACTGGGTGACAATACCAGAGTCAATGAAACTGTCATCTGACCCAGAGTCCACTAAAACAGGGAGAGGAAGGTTAGTTTGAGACCAGGAAACAGTACCTTTAAGCTGAATGCGACTGGAGGGGGACGGACAAACAGATGTATGGCTCACCAGCTCCCCCCTTGCAGCTGATGAGCCCACTCTTTTGGCCGGTCGGGACAGTTTGCGAGGACGTGACCAGCTTGACCACAGTAGATGCAGAGTCTCAGGAGGAAGCGGCGATGACGTTCAGCAGGAGTGAGCCTCATCCTCCCCAACTGCATGGGCTCCTCATTGCTGGAGGGGGATGAGGCAGCTGGAAGAGGAACACTAGTGGAGGGTGGAGCAGGGTGCAGAGGAGACTTGGACTGAAGTGGAGGGGCCCTATGTCTACCTGCTCTCTCCCTGCATCTTTCACTGAGGCGGTTATCGAGACGGATGGCTAAGGAAATTAGTTCCTCCAAGGAGGAGGTCTCATCCCGAGCAGCAAGCTCATCCTTAAGCTCCTCACTAAGCCCACGCAGAAAAACCCCCTGTAAGGCCCTTTCGTCCCACCCACTCTCAGCTGCGAGAATGCGGAAGTCAATGGAGTAAGTAGCAACAGAATGAGATCCCTGACACAGGGAGAGAAGCCTAGTACCGGCTTCCTTACTCTGAAGTGGGTGGTCAAAAACTCTACGGAACTCATTACAGAAAACATGGAAGGACTGCCAAGCAGGTGAGCCTGCGTTAGCCATGGCCACAGCCCATGCAGACGCCTTACCAGAAAGTAAACTGCTGGTAAAGGCAATCTTGGATTTATCGGTGGAGTAAGTTAACGGCTGCTGGTCAAACACTAGTGAACACTGATGGAGGAATTGACTGCATGACCCTAACTCTCCTGAATACCTGTCTGGGGTGGGGATGAAGGGCTCACGAGGGTGACTAGGCAGGGTGGGAGAGGCAGCTGGAGCAGGAGCAGGATCAGGAGACGGAGCAGGAGCTGCCAGTGTGGAAAGCTGAGTGGAGACCAGGTTCAGGCGGTTGTCGAGCTGGGTTAGGCTGGAGGTCAAGTGGAGCAGTCTGTCCATAACTTCATTCAGAGCGTTCTCATGTTGTCCAACACGAGCTCCCTGAGCGGTGAGGGCTTGTCTTACCCTCTCAAACTCTGCGGGGTCCATACTTGGCCAGATTATTCTGTTGTGTTCGTTAGGATTGGACCCCAAAGCAGAGAGACGTGCACACACTGATGGGTGAGAACTGAAAAATGTCTTTAATGACACGAACCAAAAAACCATACAAGGCAGGCTGCAGTGGCAGGGAGCTGGCTGGCAGGAGGAAATCTTCTGAGGCTTCAGGTGTACAGGGGGACAGCATGCCGGGAAGCAAAGGAATAATCTGGCAGTGATCTGGAGGGAAGACCAGGCTTAAGTACTGGGGGAAATGAGCTGAGTGGATGCAGGTGTGCCACTGCTGCCAACAGGAGGAGCCAGCCACGCCCCCTTCCACACACAAGCTCTGCAGAGAAAAAGAAAAGGGAGGGTGAACAGAGAGAACCAAAAGGAAAAAAACACAACAACCAAGACAAACTAAACTGAACCATAACAAAAACAACAGATAATGTAATTATTCTGGGCCATACAGGTCATTTAACATCACACCACTCTTCAGACTGAAGTCTGTAAATGTGAAGTGACAGCTGCCTTAGCTGGTCTGGTTCTGCAAAGTGTAAAAAAACCCACTTGTGGTTTCACAGGATTTTTTTTGCCGGTTGCAGTGACTTCCTGAAGACTTATCATCACCAGAATATCAGCAGAGAAGAAAGCTAAATCACATTAAACCTGTTTATGGAGTACATTTTTTAGGATTTTATAATGAAAAGTGCATTAAGCCTGCAATCCACCGAAAATTATAGTAGGGGGTGCTAAATTTGGCTGCAAAAAAAATCTGCCCATTCATTTCAGTGCAAAATTTTAAAACTTCTCACTTGATTTATTACCTCAGAAATTTCTTTCAGGACAACAATATGGTCTCAATCGCTAGTTAAAAATGGTCTTCAAGACAATTTGATGTCAATAGTTCTAATAATGGCCCAGTTTAGAAGATAATAGAAGATAAAGAATCGTATGATTTGGGGTGTTTCTAGCTTTGATTGACAGGTCACTGACAAGGCGGAACTCGAGGCTTCCAACGGGCAGTCCACAAACCAATGGGTGACGTCACGGTGACTACGTCCATTATTTATATACAGTCTATGGATACAACTATACCAGACTTAAACAATAGTGAAGTTGTTGCAAGATACTGTTAAAGCCAAAACTGACTACTGCAGCAAGCCCTTTTACACTCACTGCATAGTTAAGGTGTTTTCCCTCTACATTATATTAGACCAGAGAGTGAACTCTACTCCAGTGACCAACAGGTGGAGAAATGGGTATCAAGAGGAATAAATCTTAAATAAAATACGGTGTCTGACATGATAAGATCTGATCAGAGCACACAGGATCACACAGAGAGAGAGAGAGAGAGAGAAAGAAAGAAAGAAAGAAAGAAAGAAAGAAAGGTTTAATTGAGATTAAGACCCACTTGTTTGGAGGAAACTTTTTACGCACATCATAATCAGAATATGCAGAAAACCTGCAAAAAGCCGGAAGCATAGCAGCAAAAATAATGCATCACAAAAAATTCTGTTAAAAATCAGTTAAAAATGACCAAGCTTCACAGGCTTAACACATCTAAAGGATTTCTGCTGCAGATAACACTAAAGAAAGATATAGTGGATAATGCTTTTAACATAGCAAACAGGAAATTCTCCGAAGCAGAAGCACACTCAAGTTGATGCTCAGATACCACATACACACATACCATGTCTGAATGCCTGAATACCTGTGGGGTGGACATGGAGGTGGTGCCAAGTTCTAAGTATCTAGGTGTATACCTGGATAATAAGTTGGACTGGTCCCTAAACACAGACGCTCTCTACAAAAAGGGGCAGAGCCGCCTCTTTTTCTTCTTGAAGCTCAGATCTCTGGACATGTGTAGTAAGATGCTGCAGATTTTTTATCAGTCTGTGGTGGTAGTGTATTGTTTTATGCTGCAGTCTGCTGGGAAGTCAGGTTGGACACACTGGAGGAGGTGGTGGAGAGATGACCTGTCAACATGTTCCAGGCCGTCCTGAAATACCCGGATCATCCTCTACACAAAACCTTTATGGACCAAAAAAACAGCAGTGGACGGCTGCTCTCTCTCTGTTACAGGATGGAGAGATACAAAAGATCCTTCTCTCCTACAGCCATCAGACTGTCTCATTCTAACAGAGTTACCAGACTAACTGAATTTACCCTCGGGGATAAATAAAGTAATTTTGATTTGATTTGATTGATGACTCTCTGAGGAACAGTACTGACTGCTAAAAGGTGTACTCTTCTTACTTTCAAAGGAAAATAACATGCATTTTAATTATGAGGGAAACTAGGCAGCTGAACATAATGTCAGTGGCTTGTGCTGTATATTGACTCACTCTTTTGGAGTGCAGTCCATGTCCTCCTGGATCCTCACTCTGGTCACATCTCTGAGGTTAGAACCTGACAACACTGCATGGTTTCTGCCGTAGAATGACACAACACTGGGAGCTATGGAGGAGATCTGTGGTTTCTGAGAGAAAAGCAAACAAACATCTTTAATTTTAAACCATGATCTTTTACGGACATTTTCATCTCTCTTGAATGTGAATGAGTGAAAGTGTGAGGTTTAGAGAAAGAATCTGTGTGACAAGAGTTTCAGACTCACTGAAAAGTTCATCATTGACTCCATTTTTTGGCAAACGCCGTCCTGCAGGAGAAAGTGAGGAGAAGGCTTAAAGCAAGTTTACATGACAATCACTGAACAAGTAATATTAACAGCTGATTCAGGACCTGTTACAGCTAACATTAGCAAAGCTCAAAAACTGGAACAGTGGTAAGGGTCCATTCCAACAACAACAATGCAATTGCATTTACATGTTGTATGTGCTTAATATATTCAGAAATAGAAACTAACACACATATTGTTTGATGAGCAGTTAGCTTATGCCTAGCCACGACATAAGCTAACTCCTGCCTAGTCATGCATCAACAAGCATGACTACAGCTCCGCAGTTTGCGTTGAAAGACCAGTTGATGATTTTTTTGTTTTTGTGGAGGGCAGTACAGAGAGAGTCCTCCAAAGTATTACACAGCAGACAAGACTAGACAGGAGGAGAGAAGCAGGAAAAATAGGGGAGAGAGAGGGAAAGAAACGTGCGACTGCCTCCGTTGAGATCCAGATAGAAAGAGATCATAGGCATTGGTATTACATAATTTCCTGTGTCACTTCTTGTGTGTATTTTCGTGATAAAAGGAAGTTTGGAGAGCAGACATACTCATTGACTATTCCTCCTGGTGAAAGATCCCGTAATGTGTGACCCCCTATAGCCTGTCAGTCAAGTAAAGTGAAAACCACAACGACTTCAAGACTCCTGATTAGAAAACACACTCAGTCTAAAGTGTGGTTGTATTTTACATTTAAAGATTGTTGATGGAAAATTATTTCAGTGTGTGTTTCAATACTTTAAACTTAAATGTTAAACTATCATTACTAGGTGGTTCGAGTGTCTCTTCACAAACATCTCCAATGAATGCCGTGTGTTGCACTGATGTTAAAATAAAGCACTTGGAAACATGAAGAAAAAAACATGCGTAATAATTACATTCCCCAATCCTTGATTTGCCCAGGAACAGCCGTTAGAGCTCCAGCCACATCCAGCCTTGATACACTGCCGACACCTGAAGAGAAAACAAAAGTTATCAGCTATTGTTATTGTTCACACTCAAATTATGAATGTGTAGAACTGTATATGATTCCTGATGATGAATTCCACTGAACGAGATCTGAGCTTGAGCTAACAGCAAGCATTTTTATTTGTACCGTTCCACCCTGATACGCAATAAATAAACCTTGGTAAAAGATAAAGAATGGGGCTTTTCAGGTACAATGGCTTTTCTCTCAAATACTGTGAACAGATGTGAAAAGACAAGGTTAAATTATGAATATTTCCTATAGAACTATAAGACAGTGGACTTACAGGACTGAGGATGGCGGTCCCCTTATGTCAGAGCAGTTGGAAAGCTTCAGATCTTCCGACAATGTTGTTTCCAGTCTAATTTTAACTGTGACACCCAGGCCTGTTAAGTGGAAATAATACAGTGAATGAGTCTTTAGGATTTTCAGCAACACATTTTTATGTGATGCAACAATATATAATATGGGTTAAAAAAGATTTGTCAAGTGGCGACAAAGCGATTGATAATTAGGTATTTTATTCACCTAATTCTTATGTTTATCAAAGGTCACTGACCTTCAGCAGGAAGTGTGCTACTTGAAAGGGTGCAGCTGCATCGTGGGAACTGTGGACGGCTTTCAGTGCTACAAGGCTTAGTGGCAGTGGATGAGAATTGACAGGCAAAGTTATCCAGCGCCTTCTGGCCGCCAGTCAGGTGTGTCTGGATGTTAAGCGTGATCTGAGAAAGGATATGAGTGTTCAAAAAAAGAAACAAGTGACAGTTGTAACTGATTATAGCTGAAGGCTTGTATGTAATCTTTACCTGTCCAGTGTCTTCCTTCACAACACTGTAGGAAACCATTTTCTGTTGGGAATCATCAGGAATGGAAATCCAGTCTGAATCTGGGCACTCGTCTTCAAATATGCACCTAGGAAGAGAAATATATATGCTACCCAAGTTTGTGATTGTTCGTAGGTGTCAGCAGCAGATGTTGTTTCTCCTACCTTCTTTTAGAGCTGCACCAGACGCAGTATGGGTCCTGTGCAGACCAGCAGTCCTGCACACTGGTGTATGTGCTGCACTTTGACACAGGAACACGCATCATCTAGAGCACAAACATAGCAACACTATAAAATACAGCATATGAATGACAGTGGTAAAAAAAAAAAAAGGTTTCAAAATCTTGCAGCATTTACAGGTGCAATTCACCTACCTGGTTTTGAAATGGCATGTACACATGTTTAAGATCCACTTGATCCAGGTGCATTTTGGGAAACAGCTGGCGGTCGTCACTGGCCCTGTAGAGCACCCTGGGACAGGTGGTCTCATAGTTCTTGTCCACAGCAAGCTGATGACAAGAATAAAGCTTTGTTGTGTTATGTTTCTAGGTGTAAGGCAAAGCTGAATACATACCTAGACACAAGGAGCTTCTTCTTATTAGGGCCCAAGCACTACTGTTATACTGTGGATTTTTTCTTATTCCTCTTCCGGACGCAATTTCGTCCCGCTACTAGTCCTACAACTTGAAGAGTTGCAGGACAAATTGTATATCAAAATGTGCGGTTTGATCGGGATCGGTGTGCTATTACTTTTCTCTACGGAATACGAAAAACTGCCCAAAATTTTGCATCGAAATGAATGGGACGGCTGAAAAAAATGAGCGAAAAAGAACAATAATTGGAGATTTTTAAACGTATACTTCTCCGTCATAATTTCACCTAGAGACCATTCGAACCTTAAACAGTAGACACAAGTCTTGTGTATCGGTATATCAATCCACGTTTCGATAGGTCATATAGTTTTTTATCAATCCCTGTTCAATGACCATGATCATTTTTGGAGAAATTCTGAGATGTGAATTGCACGGAATGTTCGTGTCACAGTGTGTGACATCATCGCCAGAGTGTAGTGGGAGAGAAAAAATTGTTTTGAAAAAATAAATTTGAAAACTGCGCTCCAGGCTGCAAATTCCACTCTACAGAAATAATTTATACATAGAAACGTAGGAAAATTTGTCTTCTCCCTCACAATCCTCTGTTAAAGCTGTCAGAGTTATAGTTTGGGCATAGGACGCACAGATGATCCACCAACACGCACCAACAGCCTCATTGACTCCCATATTAAAAACGCAGGAAGATTTCTGAAAAAGGGAGATGTAACAGTTTTTTTTAGATCACTCTAACAACGCTATTTTTTCATTTTTCTTAAAAAAAACCAAACATATGTAGACGTTCAGGAAGAACTCAGGGCGCTCAAAGTGAAGTCGGATCAATGATAGGTTTTATGGTTTTGCCAAAAATGCTTTCTGTTTGAGGCCAGATATTCCAGTCTTTCCACCTCTGTTCCGGCACATTCATCAGTTGGTGGCAGTTAATTCTGTTGATTGCTCTGCTCTGATTGCCTTTGAACTTTGCTCTGATTGCCTTTGATCTTTGCTGTGATTACAGTTACAGATACACGCACACACACATGCGTGCACACTCCTCTAGATACACATGCTTCAAACACACGCACACACACGCACACACGCGCACGCGCGCACGCACACACACACACACACACACACACACACACACACACAGGTAACGTGATGTGATTTTAATTACACACACACACACACACACAGGTTGCTTGAAAAGGAATGCTGGTTGTAGGTGTGCTCCTTGTATATTATATGGTATTTTAACATTACTAGTATAAATTGTTTGAAATCTCTGAAGAATCTCATCATAGTCTACACACACCGGCAGTAGCCCCCGTGGCCCTTTCAGAATTTCCCCAGAGGAAATTTTCTAGTTTTAAACTGTTGTATGAGCCATATTCATTTTGTATTATTTCATGTAATTTTGCTCCATGCCACTGGGGGGCTGTGTTTGCTGTGTGGACCATTCGGAGTGCACTGGCCGGATGTCTAAACTTAAATTCTCTGTATTAGCAACCAGTACTAGACTTTGTTTAGGACTTAGTCAGTACAACTGTCAAACTGTTTTTTATCATTTCCCAAACAAAAAATACTTTCTGCCTGTGCGAAAATCATTCAGCTCATGAAATGTAACCACTAACACTTCTCAAAATAACTGCTTATTTCCTGTCAGATCAATTTTTTCTGTGTGGCTTTGGTGTCACTGTGGTCAAGTCACTGTCTATCATCTCAACAACTACAGAAAGCAGTTGTTGGCAATAAAGTATTTAAGGCTCAGGGTAAAACCAAAAAAACAATATCAAAAACATAAAATATTGACTGTACGCTTTCATTGAACTTTTAAAGCTGAAGTAAGCAGAGACTGGAAAGGCAAAAATGATAGAATTTGAAATAGAAAATTTCGTCTGGGGAAATTCTGAAAGGGCCACGGGGGCTACTGCCGGTGTCTGTACACTATGCTGAGATTCTTCAGAGATTTCAAACAATTTATACTAGTAATGTTATGATGCTATATTATATACAAGGAGCACATCTACAACAAGCATTCCTTTTTATACAGCAACCTATGCCCTTTAACCTCAAAATGTGTGTGTGTGTGTGTGTGTGTGTGCGTGTATCTGTAACAGCAGCCAGAGGTGGACAGACTGGAATTTCTGAGCTTCCCGGTGGCACACACTGGTAGAGCGCGTACCATTAAGGCTGAGTCCTTCCTGCGGCGGACCCGGGTTCGAATACAGCCTGAGGTCTCTTTGCCACATGTCCTCCCCCTTTCTAGCCATGACTTTCAATAAAGCAAAAATGCCCCAAAAAAGCATTTTTGGCAAAACCATAATACCTATCATTGATCCGACTACACTTTGAGCGTCCTCAGTTCTTCCTGAACAGCTACATATGTTTTTTGAGAAGAAAAATGAAGAAATAGCTTTGTAAGAGCGATCTGAAAAACGGTTAAATATGCTTTTCTACAGAAATCTTCCTGCGTTTGTAATATGGGAGCCAATGAGACTGTTGGTTCGTGTTGGTGTCGCATCTGTACGTCCTACGCCCACACTATAACTCTGACAGCTTTTTTTCCCCGGCTTTTTTTACAAAGTCACCTAAATGATGAATGACCATGGATGAATAAAGAGAACTGGATACAGTGATGGAGGCGGGGCCATGTTCACTATGCCGCATGAAGCCAAAAAGGTTTCACTTTTGTGCATAAAATTACCCGGATCTTCTGTGGCTCTCCTGCATTCGGAGCCCATAGAGTTTGTGCACAAGAGCTCTCTGCTAACTTTAATGGGGATGCAGAAAAAATGAGGCTCTTCCTTACATTCGAAATGTTATCAGACTGAGTGGATCAAATTGTGATATTGAAAGGATTACCTACATTATAAGGCCTACATGCATTTGGATTATAGGCTACTTGTTAAATTAACTGCTAATTCACGTCTGTTGCTGATTGCTGATCAGACTGATATTGATATAATATTTAATACTTGATCAAAACATCACATACTGAAGTAAACTCTTTCTGTTTAGGCAATGGAAGGAAATAAAAAAGCCTGTCATTTTCAACTTAGATGAGTGCTATGAGTTGGATATTATTTTTGCAGGCTCCAAGAAGCTGATTTCAGACTGAAAATAAATGATGGTTCCTAAATAAAATTCTCACAGAGGCATCTAAACATGTCTGACTTTAATTATCTGTATAATACCATAAGAAAAGTTATTTGTAACTTAATTCGCCTACTTTGTTTACTATTAACAACTCTGACTCTAAAAAGGTTGGACACCGTCCAAAATGTAAAATTAAAAAGAATGTGATCATTTCAATTGACAATAGATTTAATGTTCAAACTAATAAACTTTGTTTATGTAAATATACATATATTCTGAATTTTTGTGCAGTCTGTTTTTATTTACACTTCAGCTCCACAGGGTTTTGGAATCTGTATTGTTACAATGAGAACAAAACGTGTCATTTATATTTTCCCCCTAATGAGGAGTGGAACGTATTAACTTTTGATACACACCTTAATGAGCTGCCCATCTCCTGTCCCAATGAAGAAAACCATCCAGGCTTTGTGTCTCACTGCCAGCACAGAGGTCATGTAGCTCTGTCTGAAGAGGACTGTCTTCGGCTTCAGAGTCTTTGGCTGAGAGACACAAAAAGAATCCCATATGATTTTTGTATTTTTGTTGAAAGCACATAATAATGAAGTGATCAGTCATTTGTAAATTCATAATGACCACACATCAACATCTGATCACTGAAAATATTCAAAGTACAGCATAATGACCCACCACAGGTTTGGTCTTGCCAGGGCAGATACGGCAGAAGTCAGGATCTCCATCAGTGGCTCCAGTGAGATCTGGGCTGATGTCAAACAGTAGCAGCTCAGTGTTGGTTGGTCCTCCATCCACACTGAACACTCCACTCCAGAGCACCGGTGGTCCTCCTGGGATCACAGAGGAGGAGATGAGTCTGCTGCCTCCACCACCATCAGAGATACTGAGGGTCGCACCCCGCAGCGATGCGAGGGTCTGAGTTTTACTGTCTCTGCCCTGGAGCCAGATGAGACGGACTTTGTTGCTCTTGTCGCTGGAGGGCACGTTGGACAAAAGATAAATGATTGAATTGAGCTGAAATCCATCCACAAACTCCACACTGCCTATACTTGTGATTTTAGGTTTTGGGGAATAGCCAACAGCGGAAAATATTCCTCCTGACTGTTTGTTATTGGTACTATGAATGCTAACCTCATCTGGGTCAGGACAGCTGGTCTTAGTGGACATGTCTTTGCGTCGCTCTGTGGCAGCCAGGATGTAAGTCTCGGTATTTGTGACCCGCTCCACATTGACCAGGAGGCCGACGGACGAGATGTTGTGCCAAGGGGATCCCACCGGGGTGTGCTCCCTGTACTGCACATTTGAAATGTTGTTGAGGTCTAGCACCTCGCAGTAACCACACTCGATCACACCGCAGCTGATCACAGTTTTATTCTCAACAAACGGCAATAATATGTTGACGTGGAAAGTTGCGTTCCCCTTGTCCTTCTCAGAAACCCGGGAAAAACGCGCAGTATTTGTCTGATAACTACCAGTCAAGATCCCTCTCTGGGTGTGACTGTGGACCAGCGTCAGGTCGTGGCTCAGCTGGTACAGCGTCTCCTCTGTGGCGACGTAAACCGTGTTGTTGGCGACCGTGAAGAGGCGGATGTCTCCATCAAAAGTGAAGGCTCCATTCTCCTCCAGGCACCGAGCCGGTGCTCCCCAGAGGACAAGAAGCAGAGCAGGCAGCAGCATCTTGTTCACGCTCACACACTGACGGTCTGCATGGCACTCTGCTCCTCTCCACAGTGCCACTAGTCGTGCGTAAAAGCGCAGTGCGCCTCTACTGAAAAGAGAAGTGACAGAAGTGGGAGGGAGCGCGTCCAGCGAAACAGAAAACTAAGACACCGTAATTGTTTATGAGATGTGATGATTTTTGCAACATTATGTTTTCACTCAGCTGCATTTGTCCAACTTTAACCACGTTTTCAAACCAGTATACAGTTTAAATCTAACAAGAGAACTTCTGCAGCAGTGCATGAAAGCGTTTGATACATTTTTAACACTTTAAATCATAATACCCACTTCACGAAGAATCAAAACAGACTCTCAGGAAGTTAACACCGTGTTCTGATTTACCCGCTTTATAGTCAATCTGCAAAAAGATCGTTCCCCACCAACATGACAGGGTCACTGAGTGATCTGCAATACACATGTAGTGCTTATCAAACATCTACAAGTCATTTAACAGCCTCCGTTTCAGCAGAGGGAGACAACATACTACATATTGAGAGTCGGTTTCAGCCTTATCGGGTAACCAGCACTTCAAACTGCAATATACAACTTACAATACAGCAATCAGACATATATTTATGCAGGTCATATACATAAAAATGGATAACATGCATACAACTTTATTAGCTTCACTTGTATTATTTGTTACATTTACAACTACAAAGATCTTTGCAATTCCAGTGTGCCTTCCTGCATGAGCACCTTGCACCACAGCCACTTACAGCCACACCTCACCAGTTCTCTGCAGGCTTTGGACCGATCGGTGGAACGCTTCACACAGGAAGCCAGACCTGGCTGTCTCCATCCAATGTCCACCTCCATCCTTCTGGACTGGTGGTCGGCTGCTGGGCCAGTTCAGAAGATCTCAGACTGGTAGGCAACTGGCTTCAAGTGCTGCAGCAGGAAATCCTGAGTTGGTGGAATGTGTTCCATCGTTTTGTTCCTCTGGCAGAACAACTCTCTCCATGCTTCATTGACAGACTCCATATCACTTGTATTGTCATAATATAATCTTCCCTATGTCATTGGATATGACGTACGTAACGTGTTGCCTACTTTTCACTGTAACCCTGCTAAATATGAAAACACTTTATTATACTGAATGCACTGAGTAAAAAAAACCCCAATATTTTGTGTATGTATCACAATAAAGCTATTGCATCATGTAAGCTAGGTTACTTTTATTCAATTCTATAGTTTTCTCATAGCCATTATACCACAAAAACACAAAAGAAACATTGAGTACCATCATGTAAAAAATTTTTTAAGGCAGACACAGGCAGTGAACACCACATAAAGTGCAGCTCCAGTCATTCAAGCATGTGTTGACCAATATACAGTGGCTACTGCAATACACACTCTCATAGTTCAGCACTTATTTGGACTCTATACAGCAAAGCTAAATGCTTGTTAACATGACTGAGATGAAGGTAGACTGAGTCTACATAGCATCCTTGCTAGCTTACACACACTAACTCTATAATAAAAACTACAAAAATACATTATATTACTCAGTATCAATCACAACAGGAAGTGGAATATTGACTAATCTTGTGCCTTTGACAACTTCATGCTGGACAAAGAAAAAAGGTAAGACATCTTCCTTTTGGAGGACACACCTGCTGTTTACTTTACATTATTAATCTGCTACCAGCATTACTCTAAAATTCATGAAAACATAAAAACAACAGATAATGTAATTATTCTGGGCCATACAGGTCATTTAACATCACACCACTCTTCAGACTGAAGTCTGTAAATGTGAAGTGACAGCTGCCTTAGCTGGTCTGGTTCTGCAAAGTATAAAAACCACTTGCGGTTTCACAGGATGATGTTTTTTGCCGGATGCAGTGACTTCCTGAAGACTTGTCATCACCAGAATATCAGCAGAGAAGTAAGCTAAATCACATTAAACCTGTTTATGGAGTACATTTTTTAGGATTTTATAGTTAAAAAAAACAACTTCTCAACCCTTTCAATTAAAGTATGTAACTAATAATGCATCAATCACACATCAAATGTAAAGCCCAGGAAAGAGCTGTTGTCTGTATTTATGTTTTTTTCTATTCAAACTCTAAAATATGACATATGGGATCGTTTTTTGAGGCCAAGACGTTTAAGACACTGTCGATTTGATTATAAAGTTCCTAGTTCGAGTCCCTCTGATATACTCTCAACTGGGGTGTCTGGGCCAGGACACAAAACCTAAATCTTGTAATTTTTCTAAGATACAACCAGGCAGCAATCTCCATGTCTGAGCATGGAGGCCAACCAGGAAGTGCATTAAGCCTGCAATCCACCGAAAATTACAGTAGGGGGTGCTAAGTTTGGCTGGAAAAAAAATCTGCCCATTCATTTCAGTGCAAAATTTTAAAACTTCTCACTTGATTTATTACCTCAGAAAATTTTTTCAGGACAACAATATGGTCTCAATCACTAGTTAAAAAATGATCTTCAAGACAATTTGATGTCAATAGTTCTAATAATGGCCCCGTTTAGAAGATAATAGAAGATAAAGAATCGTATGATTTGGGGTGTTTCTAGCTTTGATTGACAGGTCACTGACAAGGCTGAACTCGAGGCTTCCAACGGGCAGTCCACAAACCAATGGGTGACGTCACGGTGACTACGTCCATTATTTATATACAGTGTATGGATACAACTATACCAGAGTTAAACAATAGTGAAGTTGTTGCAAGATACTGTTAAAGCCAAAAACTGAAGACTGCAGGAAGCCCTTTTACACTCACTGCATAGTTAAGGTGTTTTCCCTCTACATTATATTGGACCAGAGAGTGAACTTTACTCCAGTGACCAACAGGTGGAGAAATGGGTATCAAGAGGAATAAATCTTAAATAAAATACGGTGTCTGACATGATAATGAAGTTGCAGAAAGTCCACCAGGTTTGAGGACATGGTCACAGCTGGTTCATCTCAGCAGTGAGCTTCTTTTGCCACAGACAGATAATCACCAGTGCTGAAACACAAACACATTAACTGATGAAACCAGGCAGCCAAATAGCAATAAATCCATAGAGTGGAAATAGTAAATATAAAGTATAAGGTTTGACCTTGATTAGTTTATAAGTCTAACACCAGTGATATTTGTATTTTAGCTGTCAACAGATGATATTTTAGATTCATATTCATCATCTGGACAATGTCTTTATTATCTGTGAGATCTTCTATATGCTGTTGCCTTTTTGCTCCAGTCTTGCTCTTGTTCTGACAAACCCTGTCTGCTGACTCTCTCAGCCCGTAGGTTTTATCTGCTGAATCGGACTCTTCTCACATTGCCTGCTGCTGTTGGTTATGAAGTAAAGACTGTTTCTGCTTTATTGTCCTCCTACCAGTAATATACTTGTCACAAACAGGTTGAAGGAGCTTCTCAGTTTGTATGAAAATGGTAGAAAACCAGACTAACAACCATACACAATCATATAGAATCTAAACAGAAATGGTTCAAATGAATTCAAGTTCAGGTTTTACACTACTACATTTGTATACTTACCAAAAATAATAAAGGGTATCAGCACAATACGCAGTGTCAGAATGACCTTATGTAATAAAGACAAAGATAGTTCCCCGAGTGTTACCGTCTTGTCACCATACGTTATCTGGAAAACAATAACTATTGCTGTTATAAAAATACATTTTACAGTGAGACTTTTCACCAGAACAGTCTATAGCATTTTTTGTAGCTTTTATTGACAGTAGATTGTGTAATTGAAGGTTTTAATATATATTCTCAGGTTTTCAATCCATAAATATAAACATTTCCTGAATGGCTTGTTATAATATATATATATATATATATATATAAGCCATTGGATGAAAACTAATTCACCTCATACTTCATTTGATTACTTTGGCTCTAATATTCTGTAACCTGGGGCTATGACTCAGCTATGTCCTGTCTACAATCACAATAAAGTTTAGTTTCTTTTCTCTAGATTGGTGCTGTTTAAATGACAGATTTACTTTCAACTGCTGACAAGTCAGGTGTCCTCAGAATCATGTGAAAAAAATGTACCTTTAACTGCTGAAAATTATTGTCGGATGTGTTCTTAATCTGACAGATGAAAAGGTCCTCGCTGGTTTCTTTCACTTCTATGATGCAGGGGTATTGTTTTCCGTCCTCTACGCCCCACACTGACACTTCTGCGGGGCTCATCTCCAGTTGGTCTGCCTTTTTCTAAAATGACAACAGAAACACTGACCTTTCATGTACATTTATATATGTGTGCATGTGCTTTAAAATATATAATACCTGTATGCTGATGCGGACATCGGCCCCGGTCTTTATGGCTGTGAAGGCAGTGAACTCGGGGTCTGGATAGTAGCTTATTATTGTGGAGCAGGACAAGGTTTCATTGGCTACTTTCAGAGACACAGTGCTGGTAGAAATCCCTTTTTCAGCTGCAGGTGATTCATAGGTGAGATACTGTAATAAATAAAAAATAGCAATGGAATGTGGTTATGTTTATGTGTATTGTACATGTACTGTGTCATAATCAAATCATTTGAATAAATGTTAAAAAGGACAGTTGTTAATTTTAATGTGGTAGGAAGAGATGTGTCACGATAAAAAAACATCCAAACAAACAAATAATTGCCCTATGCACATATGTTCTTCATTTAACAGATACAAATCAACATATATGAAGAGGAATACATATAACAATGTGTAATTTGTTTCATTTTATTTCTTTGTTTGATTTGTTTTTATTTAGCCATTTTTCATAACATGAATGTGATAAATTTGGACCTGATAGCTGCTGTTTCTCGGAGGTTTGACTTCCTGCAGGGCGTGGCTGTGCACCACCCCTTCCACAAACTCCAGATGGGATCCGATGAGTGTGATCTTCCTCTTCCCACTACAGGACACAGAGCAGCAGAATAATTTAATACAGATTCAATACCAGAGAAAGCTATTTTTTACCATGACAGCCTGATATGATGGTTAAAACACATCTATGGTTACTAGCTTCACATAGGGTTACCCAAAATATGACTATGAATATTGTGACGACCCTGATAGCTGTGAGTCTGTCTCCTTTAACCTTGCATTACTCTGTCTCCAGTTGATGCAGCCTGATCAGGAGCACCTGGGTCCGGTGCTCCACAGGAAATAAAAGGCCCAGCTTCCTGGAGCTCTCTCTCTCTCTGCCCTGCTGACACCAGAAGTCCTGTTGCTATTTTGTTATAGTTTTGTTTGCTGTTTATTTGTGCATCACAACACCACATCCACATTTACACACATCCACATGCACACTTCTGATGTTACTGATTTTCACACCTCATACTTGTATTTAGTTTACTTTTTATATATACTTTTGGAAATAAACCAACGTAATTATTGGCATCTTGTCGGTTTTTGTCATGGCCTAGAGCCAGGTTTATGACAATATGAAAAAAGTCTTCCATTAGGGCCATAGTGCAGATTAGCACTCTTGTTCCTTCAACAGTTTGCATCACAACCATGACCACAATGAAAGAAGCACATTTGTAAGCAGTGTAAACTTACTAGTGGGTATAAGTGGCAAACCACTTTTCTGAAAACTGATGCTGTCCCTTTGAGGAAGTGGTGAGTTCCTGTGAGATGACTGGGTGATGAACTGATAAAATGAGCTTAGTAACTCCTTTCCCACGGTGCAAGCAGCTGTTAACCACTCTGAAAATATACTGTGGCGAGCCTTTTACCATGAAGATAATTCAGTTCAAGTTCAGGATAAAACTTACTACCTCTTTATAATAATATAAAGGCTACATATGAATTCTTATGGCCCTTATGTGTTTTTAATGAAGGCTCCATACATACATTTTGCACTTTTACAAGCACAGTTAGACTTTCTCTAACAAAGGCAGAAGTGGCACTTCAGTTGCCACTTCTGCCTTCTGCCACTAGAATAAGTCTCAGCCACATCTATTGAAGTTAGTGACAAAGCAGTGGCGCCAGATCCCAAAATAGCCTCTTTCAGTTTTCACTGCTGTTCTTGATAACACTTAGTGTTGACTGTAGTATCAAATTCAATTGTCAAATAATGACATTTATAATAACCATGATGTAGCTCGGTGTGTTTTTCTGCTATTAAAACCACATTTCCCAGCAACCCGTGTTGCGTTAATGAAACCTCTCCACAGAAAGTAAGAGCAGCCTTGTTTGTTCACTATCATTATTTTGCTGTCTCAGTGGTTTGCTTGTGATTTATTGATAGCAGCATGCTGCATGTATCACTTTAACTTTATTGTCCCAGTGATATGCTGGAATAGGTTTTTGGTTTAATTGCCAGTAGGGCTCAGCTCTCTTTTGCTAATAGGTGCATTATTTTTACACTCGATGAAGAAGCGGAAGTACAAGTCACCACGACAAACAGTTGTTAAGCTTTGTTTTTTTTCTTACTGTTATATATCAGACGTGTGTGATGTTAAGAAAACGAAGCCATGGCCCTCAAAGCCAGTTTTAGGTTGTTTTTATTTTTTATTTTTTTACATTTTCTCTGCCATCAAAGTAGTTAGTTTAGTCTTATCATCAGAAACACTTTCATCAGTCTGTGTGTTTGTGTTGGGATCATAAGAATGCCAATAAATCTAGTCATACCTGGCCCAGCTGCTGCGTGGTGTAATGTTGGTGCAGGATGGAGATGACCGGTAGTTGATTTTTGCGCTGCCATGGCAACTACCGTCTTGGAGGACAACACACACTTGGACCACACCTTTATTATCGGCACTGGGAATGTGGAACGTCAGACTCACACCAGTGTTGTTCCACACAGGAGATCTGATCAGAGCACACAGGATCACACAGAGAGAGAGAGAGAGAGAGAGAGAGAGAGAGAGAAAGAAAGAAAGAAAGAAAGAAAGAAAGGTTTAATTGAGATTAAGACCCACTTGTTTGGAGGAAACTTTTTACGCACATCATAATCAGAATATGCAGAAAACCTGCAAAAAGCCGGAAGCATAGCAGCAAAAATAATGCATCACAAAAAATTCTGTTAAAAATCAGTTAAAAATGACCAAGCTTCACAGGCTTAACACATCTAAAGGATTTCTGCTGCAGATAACACTAAAGAAAGATATAGTGGATAATGCTTTTAACATAGCAAACAGGAAATTCTCCGAAGCAGAAGCACACTCAAGTTGATGCTCAGATACCACGTACACACATACCATGTCTGAATGCCTGAATACCTGTGGGGTGGACATGGAGGTGGTGCCAAGTTCTAAGTATCTAGGTGTATACCTGGATAATAAGTTGGACTGGTCCCTAAACACAGACGCTCTCTACAAAAAGGGGCAGAGCCGCCTCTTTTTCTTCTTGAAGCTCAGATCTCTGGACATGTGTAGTAAGATGCTGCAGATTTTTTATCAGTCTGTGGTGGTAGTGTGTTGTTTTATGCTGCAGTCTGCTGGGAAGTCAGGTTGGACACACTGGAGGAGGTGGTGGAGAGATGACCTGTCAACATGTTCCAGGCCATCCTGAAATACCTGGATCATCCTCTACACAAAACCTTTATGGACCAAAAAAACAGCAGTGGACGGCTGCTCTCTCTCTGTTACAGGATGGAGAGATACAAAAGATCCTTCTCTCCTACAGCCATCAGACAGTCTCATTCTAACAGAGTTACCAGACTAACTGAATTTACCCTCGGGGATAAATAAAGTAATTTTGATTTGATTTGATTGATGACTCTCTGAGGAACAGTACTGACTGCTAAAAGGTGTACTCTTCTTACTTTCAAAGGAAAATAACATGCATTTTAATTATGAGGGAAACTAGGCAGCTGAACATAATGTCAGTGGCTTGTACTGTATATTGACTCACTCTTTTGGAGTGCAGTCCATGTCCTCCTGGATCCTCACTCTGGTCACATCTCTGAGGTTAGAACCTGACAACACTGCATGGTTTCTGCCGTAGAATGACACAACACTGGGAGCTATGGAGGAGATCTGTGGTTTCTGAGAGAAAAGCAAACAAACATCTTTAATTTTAAACCATGATCTTCTACGGACATTTTCATCTCTCTTGAATGTGAATGAGTGAAAGTGTGAGGTTTAGAGAAAGAATCTGTGTGACAAGAGTTTCAGACTCACTGAAAAGTTCATCATTGACTCCATTTTTTGGCAAATGCCGTCCTGCAGGAGAAAGTGAGGAGAAGGCTTAAAGCAAGTTTACATGACAATCACTGAACAAGTAATATTAACAGCTGATTCAGGACCTGTTACAGCTAACATTAGCAAAGCTCAAAAACTGGAACAGTGGTAAGGGTCCATTCCAACAACAACAATGCAATTGCATTGTTGCATGTTGTATGTGCTTAATATATTCAGAAATAGAAACTAACACACATATTGTTTGATGAGCAGTTAGCTTATGCCTAGCCACGACATAAGCTAACTCCTGCCTAGTCATGCATCAGCAAGCATGACTACAGCTCCGCAATTTGCGTTGAAAGACCAGTTGATGATTTTTTTGTTTGGAGGGCAGTACAGAGAGAGTCCTCCAAAGTATTACACAGCAGACAAGACTAGACAGGAGGAGAGAAGCAGGAAAAATAGGGGAGAGAGAGGGAAAGAAACGTGCGACTGCCTCCGTTGAGATCCAGATAGAAAGAGATCATAGGCATTGGTATTACATAATTTCCTGTGTCACTTCTTGTGTGTATTTTCGTGATAAAAGGAAGTTTGGAGAGCAGACATACTCATTGACTATTCCTCCTGGTGAAAGATCCCGTAATGTGTGACCCCCTATAGCCTGTCAGTCAAGTAAAGTGAAAACCACAACGACTTCAAGACTCCTGATTAGAAAACACACTCAGTCTAAAGTGTGGTTGTATTTTACATTTAAAGATTGTTGATGGAAAATTATTTCAGTGTGTGTTTCAATACTTTAAACTTAAATGTTAAACTATCATTACTAGGTGGTTCGAGTGTCTCTTCACAAACATCTCCAATGAATGCCGTGTGTTGCACTGATGTTAAAATAAAGCACTTGGAAACATGAAGAAAAAAACATGCGTAATAATTACATTCCCCAATCCTTGATTTGCCCAGGAACAGCCGTTAGAGCTCCAGCCACATCCAGCCTTGATACACTGCCGACACCTGAAGAGAAAACAAAAGTTATCAGCTATTGTTATTGTTCACACTCAAATTATGAATGTGTAGAACTTTATATGATTCCTGATGATGAATTCCACTGAACGAGATCTGAGCTTGAGCTAACAGCAAGCATTTTTATTTGTACCGTTCCACCCTGATACGCAATAAATAAACCTTGGTAAAAGATAAAGTATGGGGCTTTTCAGGTACAATGGCTTTTCTCTCAAATACTGTGAACAGATGTGAAAAGACAAGGTTAAATTATGAATATTTCCTATAGAACTATAAGACAGTGGACTTACAGGACTGAGGATGGCGGTCCCCTTATGTCAGAGCAGTTGGAAAGCTTCAGATCTTCCGACAATGTTGTTTCCAGTCTAATTTTAACTGTGACACCCAGGCCTGTTAAGTGGAAATAATACAGTGAATGAGTCTTTAGGATTTTCAGCAACACGTTTTTATGTGATGCAACAATATATAATATGGGTTAAAAAAGATTTGTCAAGTGGCGAAAAAGCGATTGATAATTAGGTATTTTATTCACCTAATTCTTATGTTTATCAAAGGTCACTGACCTTCAGCAGGAAGTGTGCTACTTGAAAGGGTGCAGCTGCATCGTGGGAACTGTGGACGGCTTTCGGTGCTACAAGGCTTAGTGGCAGTGGATGAGAATTGACAGGCAAAGTTATCCAGCGCCTTCTGGCCGCCAGTCAGGTGTGTCTGGATGTTAAGCGTGATCTGAGAAAGGATATGAGTGTTCAAAAAAAGAAACAAGTGACAGTTGTAACTGATTATAGCTGAAGGCTTGTATGTAATCTTTACCTGTCCAGTGTCTTCCTTCACAACACTGTAGGAAACCATTTTCTGTTGGGAATCATCAGGAATGGAAATCCAGTCTGAATCTGGGCACTCGTCTTCAAATATGCACCTAGGAAGAGAAATATATATGCTACCCAAGTTTGTGATTGTTCGTAGGTGTCAGCAGCAGATGTTGTTTCTCCTACCTTCTTTTAGAGCTGCACCAGACGCAGTATGGGTCCTGTGCAGACCAGCAGTCCTGCACACTGGTGTATGTGCTGCACTTTGACACAGGAACACGCATCATCTAGAGCACAAACATAGCAACACTATAAAATACAGCATATGAATGACAGTGGTAAAAAAAAAAAAAGGTTTCAAAATCTTGCAGCATTTACAGGTGCAATTCACCTACCTGGTTTTGAAATGGCATGTACACATGTTTAAGATCCACTTGATCCAGGTGCATTTTGGGAAACAGCTGGCGGTCGTCACTGGCCCTGTAGAGCACCCTGGGACAGGTGGTCTCATAGTTCTTGTCCACAGCAAGCTGATGACAAGAATAAAGCTTTGTTGTGTTATGTTTCTAGGTGTAAGGCAAAGCTGAATACATACCTAGACACAAGGAGCTTCTTCTTATTAGGGCCCAAGCACTACTGTTATACTGTGGATTTTTTCTTATTCCTCTTCCGGACGCAATTTCGTCCCGCTACTAGTCCTACAACTTGAAGAGTTGCAGGACAAATTGTATATCAAAATGTGCGGTTTGATCGGGATCGGTATTACTTTTCTCTACGGAATACGAAAAACTGCCCAAAATTTTGCATCAAAATGAATGGGACGGCTGAAAAAAATGAGCGAAAAAGAACAATAATTGGAGATTTTTAAACGTATACTTCTCCGTCATAATTTCACCTAGAGACCATTCGAACCTTAAACAGTAGACACAAGTCTTGTGTATCTGTATATCAATCCACGTTTCGATAGGTCATATAGTTTTTTATCAATCCCTGTTCAATGACCATGATCATTTTTGGAGAAATTCTGAGATGTGAATTGCACGGAATGTTCGTGTCACAGTGTGTGACATCATCGCCAGAGTGTAGGGGGAGAGAAAAAATTGTTTTGAAAAAATAAATTTGAAAACTGCGCTCCAGGCTGCAAATTCCACTCTACAGAAATAATTTATACATAGAAACGTAGGAAAATTTGTCTTCTCCCTCACAATCCTCTGTTAAAGCTGTCAGAGTTATAGTTTGGGCATAGGACGCACAGATGATCCACCAACACGCACCAACAGCCTCATTGACTCCCATATTAAAAACGCAGGAAGATTTCTGAAAAAGGGAGATGTAACAGTTTTTTTTAGATCACTCTAACAACGCTATTTTTTCATTTTTCTTAAAAAAAACCAAACATATGTAGACGTTCAGGAAGAACTCAGGGCGCTCAAAGTGAAGTCGGATCAATGATAGGTTTTATGGTTTTGCCAAAAATGCTTTCTGTTTGAGGCCAGATATTCCAGTCTTTCCACCTCTGTTCCGGCACATTCATCAGTTGGTGGCAGTTAATTCTGTTGATTGCTCTGCTCTGATTGCCTTTGAACTTTGCTCTGATTGCCTTTGATCTTTGCTGTGATTACAGTTACAGATACACGCACACACACATGCGTGCACACTCCTCTAGATACACATGCTTCAAACACACGCACACACACGCACACACGCGCACGCGCGCACGCGCGCACGCACACACACACACACACACACACACACACACACACACACAGGTAACGTGATGTGATTTTAATTACACACACACACACACACACACACAGGTTGCTTGAAAAGGAATGCTGGTTGTAGGTGTGCTCCTTGTATATTATATGGTATTTTAACATTACTAGTATAAATTGTTTGAAATCTCTGAAGAATCTCATCATAGTCTACACACACCGGCAGTAGCCCCCGTGGCCCTTTCAGAATTTCCCCAGAGGAAATTTTCTAGTTTTAAACTGTTGTATGAGCCATATTCATTTTGTATTATTTCATGTAATTTTGCTCCATGCCACTGGGGGGCTGTGTTTGCTGTGTGGACCATTCGGAGTGCACTGGCCGGATGTCTAAACTTAAATTCTCTGTATTAGCAACCAGTACTAGACTTTGTTTAGGACTTAGTCAGTACAACTGTCAAACTGTTTTTTATCATTTCCCAAACAAAAAATACTTTCTGCCTGTGCGAAAATCATTCAGCTCATGAAATGTAACCACTAACACTTCTCAAAATAACTGCTTATTTCCTGTCAGATCAATTTTTTCTGTGTGGCTTTGGTGTCACTGTGGTCAAGTCACTGTCTATCATCTCAACAACTACAGAAAGCAGTTGTTGGCAATAAAGTATTTAAGGCTCAGGGTAAAACCAAAAAAACAATATCAAAAACATAAAATATTGACTGTACGCTTTCATTGAACTTTTAAAGCTGAAGTAAGCAGAGACTGGAAAGGCAAAAATGATAGAATTTGAAATAGAAAATTTCGTCTGGGGAAATTCTGAAAGGGCCACGGGGGCTACTGCCGGTGTCTGTACACTATGCTGAGATTCTTCAGAGATTTCAAACAATTTATACTAGTAATGTTATGATGCTATATTATATAAAAGGAGCACATCTACAACAAGCATTCCTTTTTATACAGCAACCTATGCCCTTTAACCTCAAAATGTGTGTGTGTGTGTGTGTGTGTGTGTGTGTGTGTGTGTGTGTGTGTGTGTGCGTGTATCTGTAACAGCAGCCAGAGGTGGACAGACTGGAATTTCTGAGCTTCCCGGTGGCACACACTGGTAGAGCGCGTACCATTAAGGCTGAGTCCTTCCTGCGGCGGACCCGGGTTCGAATACAGCCTGAGGTCTCTTTGCCACATGTCCTCCCCCTTTCTAGCCATGACTTTCAATAAAGCAAAAATGCCCCAAAAAAGCATTTTTGGCAAAACCATAATACCTATCATTGATCCGACTACACTTTGAGCGTCCTCAGTTCTTCCTGAACAGCTACATATGTTTTTTGAGAAGAAAAATGAAGAAATAGCTTTGTAAGAGCGATCTGAAAAACGGTTAAATATGCTTTTCTACAGAAATCTTCCTGCGTTTGTAATATGGGAGCCAATGAGACTGTTGGTTCGTGTTGGTGTCGCATCTGTACGTCCTACGCCCACACTATAACTCTGACAGCTTTTTTTCCCCGGCTTTTTTTCCAAAGTCACCTAAATGATGAATGACCATGGATGAATAAAGAGAACTGGATACAGTGATGGAGGCGGGGCCATGTTCACTATGCCGCATGAAGCCAAAAAGGTTTCACTTTTGTGCATAAAATTACCCGGATCTTCTGTGGCTCTCCTGAATTCGGAGCCCATAGAGTTTGTGCACAAGAGCTCTCTGCTAACTTTAATGGGGATGCAGAAAAAATGAGGCTCTTCCTTACATTCGAAATGTTATCAGACTGAGTGGATCAAATTGTGATATTGAAAGGATTACCTACATTATAAGGCCTACATGCATTTGGATTATAGGCTACTTGTTAAATTAACTGCTAATTCACGTCTGTTGCTGATTGCTGATCAGACTGATATTGATATAATATTTAATACTTGATCAAAACATCACATACTGAAGTAAACTCTTTCTGTTTAGGCAATGGAAGGAAATAAAAAAGCCTGTCATTTTCAACTTAGATGAGTGCTATGAGTTGGATATTATTTTTGTAGGCTCCAAGAAGCTGATTTCAGACTGAAAATAAATGATGGTTCCTAAATAAAATTCTCACAGAGGCATCTAAACATGTCTGACTTTAATTATCTGTATAATACCATAAGAAAAGTTATTTGTAACTTAATTCGCCTACTTTGTTTACTATTAACAACTCTGACTCTAAAAAGGTTGGACACCGTCCAAAATGTAAAATTAAAAAGAATGTGATCATTTCAATTGACAATAGATTTAATGTTCAAACTAATAAACTTTGTTTATGTAAATATACATATATTCTGAACTTTTGTGCAGTCTGTTTTTATTTACACTTCAGCTCCACAGGGTTTTGGAATCTGTATTGTTACAATGAGAACAAAACGTGTCATTTATATTTTCCCCCTAATAAGGAGTGGAACGTATTAACTTTTGATACACACCTTAATGAGCTGCCCATCTCCTGTCCCAATGAAGAAAACCATCCAGGCTTTGTGTCTCACTGCCAGCACAGAGGTCATGTAGCTCTGTCTGAAGAGGACTGTCTTCGGCTTCAGAGTCTTTGGCTGAGAGACACAAAAAGAATCCCATATGATTTTTGTATTTTTGTTGAAAGCACATAATAATGAAGTGATCAGTCATTTGTAAATTCATAATGACCACACATCAACATCTGATCACTGAAAATATTCAAAGTACAGCATAATGACCCACCACAGGTTTGGTCTTGCCAGGGCAGATACGGCAGAAGTCAGGATCTCCATCAGTGGCTCCAGTGAGATCTGGGCTGATGTCAAACAGTAGCAGCTCAGTGTTGGTTGGTCCTCCATCCACACTGAACACTCCACTCCAGAGCACCGGTGGTCCTCCTGGGATCACAGAGGAGGAGATGAGTCTGCTGCCTCCACCACCATCAGAGATACTGAGGGTCGCACCCCGCAGCGATGCGAGGGTCTGAGTTTTACTGTCTCTGCCCTGGAGCCAGATGAGACGGACTTTGTTGCTCTTGTCGCTGGAGGGCACGTTGGACAAAAGATAAATGATTGAATTGAGCTGAAATCCATCCACAAACTCCACACTGCCTGTACTTGTGATTTTAGGTCTTGAGGAATAGTCAATAGCGGAAAATAATTCTCCTGACTGTTTGTTATTGGTATTATGAATGCTAACCTCATCTGGGTCAAGACAGCTGGTCTTAGTGGACATGTCTTTGCGTTGCTCTGTGGCAGCTAGGATGTAAGTCTCGGTATTTGTGACCCGCTCCACATTGACCAGGAAGCCGACGGACGAGCTGTTGTGCCATGGGGATCCCACCAGGACGTGCTCCGTATACAGCACATTTGAAATGTTGTTGAGGTCTAGCACCTCGCAGTAACCGCACTCGATCACACCGCAGCTGATCACAGTTTTATTCTCAACAAACGGCAATAATATGTTGACGCGGAAAGTTGCGTTCTCCTTGTCCTTCTCAGAAACCCGGGAAAAATGCGCAATATTTGTCTGAAAACTACTAGTCAAGATCCCTCTCTGGGTGTGACTGTGGACCAGCGTCAGGTCGTGGCTCAGCTGGTACAGCGTCTCCTCTGTGGCGACGTAAACCGTGTTGTTGGCTACCGTGAAGAGGCGGATGTCTCCATCAAAAGTGAAGGCTCCATTCTCCTCCAGGCACCGAGCCGGTGCTCCCCAGAGGACAAGAAGCAGAGCAGGCAGCAGCAGCAGCAGCATCTTGTTCACGCTCACACACTGACGGTCTGCATGGCACTCTGCTCCTCTCCACAGTGTCACTAGTCGTGCGTAAAAGCGCAGTGCGCCTCTACTGAAAAGAGAAGTGACAGAAGTGGGAGGGAGCGCGTCCAGCGAAACAGAAAACTAAGACACCGTAATTATTTATGAGATGTGATGATTTTTGCAACATTATGTTTTCACTCAGCTGCATTTGTCCAACTTTAACCACGTTTTCAAACCAAGTATACAGTTTTAATCTAACGAGAGAACGTCTGCAGCAGTGCATGAAAGCGTTTGATACATTTTTAACACTTTAAATCATAATACCCACTTCACGAAAAATCAAAACAGACTCTCAGGAAGTTAACACCGTGTTCTGATTTACCCGCTTTATAGTCAATCTGCAAAAAGATCGTTCCCTGCCAACATGACAGGGTCACTGAGTGATCTGCATTACACATGTAGTGCTTATCAAACATCTACAAGTCATTAACAGCCTCCGTTTCAGCAGAGAGAGACAACAGACTACATATTGAGTGTCGGTTTCAGCCTTATCGGGTAACCAGCACTTCAAACTGCAATATACAACTTACAGTACAGCAAAGAGGAAAGCCTGTCTAATGAGTGACGTCTGGATGACATCTAGTGTTAGCTTTGGGGAGATTCTTTCTCTGTTTGTTGAATGTCACTGACCAAACAGCACTTTTCAAGTTTTACTCCATGACAGTGAGTTACTTTGCTTTCCCACAATGTAAGAAATACATCATGAGAAAAAATAAAACACACCAACAATAGCCTTAATACGGAGCCCCTAAAGGGACATGGTGAAAATAAAAATAAACTTTGGTATCTCGTGAGCACGAGATATTTTCTCGTGAGCACGAGATACTTTTCTCGTGAGCACGAGATAGTTTCTCGTGAGCTCGTTCTGTATGAAAATGACATTACAGGAGTTAGTTCTGCAATATTTTGACCTGGGGCTTCATTATAAGGACATTGCTGCTTTACTTGAAAAAAAAAACGACAGTTGTTTTACCAAGATAACGATATAATTAATTCGAGATCTTGAGAAAACAAAACAATAGTGTAGTCCAGACGCGTAGCCAGTAATGTAATGTATTTGTAACCCGGCCCGTGTGGGATGAGCCTCTCCACACCCTGGGACTCTGCGTTGTGTTGTTTATGATGATGGAGGGCGGAGGAGGGACCAGTCGGACACGGTGGTCGTTATATTGGGCTCGGACCGCGTCGTGCTTTATTTCTCACAACGGCTGGCAGCTCAACCTTAAACAGTACCAGTAAACACTGGCGTGAGACAACAGAAAGATTAAAGGCTTGTGTTGTGTTCTTACTGATTTCCACAGTAACTGGTTGCCGTAGATCTGCGCAGTTTCTGTTACGCGTGAGCTGTCCGTGGTACTGAAACAGCAATCGCCGTTAATGTGATAATTTTCTGTCTGATGCAGGTCTATGTTATGCTGTACGTTAACACTTTATCGAGCCTACTGATTGGGTTCATCTGTAGTCGGCACTTTGTGCAATAAAATGATTTATTGTGCCGTGCGATAGAGCCGATACGCATGTTTTGTCTTTACTGTTGTATTGTGTACAGCCTTTATAGAGCTCTGTTGGGAGAGCTTGTGTGAAATATTATTTCTGCCTTCGCCACTGGTAGTATTCCCTCTGGGTCCAAAACGGATTGCACTACATACACAAGGTTTCTAGTGACCCGCAATCCTGCTGATCTGCATCTCTCAGTCATCATCTGGTATCCATGGAGACACCCGGTGGCGAAGGCAGAAATAATATTTCGGGTGGGCCAGTACAAAAGTGGATGGGCCATCTTTTCCCAGAAAAAGGACTCGTAAAAATGTAGAACTATAAAAATGACAAATATAGACAAACTGGAAAAATAGTGACTATTTTACTATGCAACATTATGCATTACAAAGGAAATGACAGCAAAACACTGCCTCTAACACAAGCTCTCCCAACAGAGCTTTATAAAGGCTGTACACAATACAACAGTAAAGACAAAACATGCGTATCGGCTCTATCGCACGGCACAATAAATCATTTTATTGCACAAAGTGCCGACTACAGATGAACCTAATCAGTAGGCTCGATAAAGTGTTAACGTACAGCATAACATAGACCTGCATCAGACAGAAAATTATCACATTAACGGCGATTGCTGTTTCAGTACCACGGACAGCTCACGCGTAACAGAAACTGCGCAGATCTACGGCAACCAGTTAGTGTGGAAATCAGTAAGAACACAACACAAGCCTTTAATCTTTCTGTTGTCTCACGCCAGTGTTTACTTGTACTGTTTAAGGTTGAGCTGCCAGCCGTTGTGAGAAATAAAGCACGACGCGGTCCGAGCCGCAATATAACGACCACCGTGTCCGACTGGTCCCTCCTCCTCCCTCCATCATCATAAACAACACAACGCAGAGTCCCAGGGTGTGGAGAGGCTCATTCCACACGGGCCGGGTTACAAATACATTACATTACTGGCTACGCGTCTGGACTACACTATTGTTTTGTTTTCTCAGGATCTCGAATTAATTATGGCCGCGTTTCCCAGATTCGCTCGTTCTTAAGGACTTAAGAAGGCTCTTAAGAAGGGTTCGGCTAAGAAGGAGCGCTAAGATAGGGGTGTTTCCCAGATGCGTTCTTAACTGCCTTCTTAAGATCCCGCCAAAGAAGCTTCTTAAGAAGCTCTTAGTGGGAGCTGTCCACTGCCGTGGTGCTGAAATATAAATCAATCGATGCCAGGCAAATCGATCACCCACCACTTTATCAGCGCTTAAGTCACCCCACACACCTGTGCAATAAGGCTACGTGTGTGTGTGTGTGTGTGTGTGTGTGTGTGTGTGTGTGTGTGTGTGTGATCACCTAACAGGTGTATCCGAGTAGTAATCAAGCCATTAACTCATATATACCCCACTGGCGGACCTCGTCCCGCGTGGTGGGCATCCTGATGTGTCTCCTATGGAGTAAGACCGCTGTCAAAAAGATGTGTCCATGTTATAAGCATTCGTATTTGTAATGATAAACATTTGTGTGTAAATAAAAAAGTTGTAGGCCTACCCAAAATTCTGCTGTCACACACATGAGTCTGATAAATTATTAGGGTTCGGATTGTTTTTATGTGAGTATGAATCTAAAAGCTGTGAGTGCAAAGTCTTGTGAATACAACTCTAATTTCTACGACTACGAGTCTTCACTGTGAACACGAATTCAAGTTTGTGGGTACGAGTCGAAAAACTGTTGAAATGACGTCACAGGCAGGTCACAGGGGAAAGCAATCGAACCCCGAAAAATGCGCCGAAGGATGGCTGACAACATGGACACCGTTGGGGAAGCATCATCATCATCATCACAGGTAAAGTAAATAACACATCCAGCATTTATTTATTTTTATTTAGTTGTTTATTTCATGAAATTGTACTGTTTTAAATAATATGAAGTTTATGGACGTTAAGACATTCTGCTTTAGCTTACAAGCTAACCACATGTCAGTTACTGCTTGTGTAATGTGTGTTAATGCAAGTTAATACAACAAATATCAATTATTAAATTTTTAATTAATATTACTAGTCTGGACCCATGCAAACCACACTTGTGTGTCTGATCTCAGATATACACGTATATAATAAATACATTCTGGATTGATAGTAAACTGCTGTCAGGACTCTGACTAATTCTATTGTTTGGTTACACAAGCAGTAACTGACATGTGGTTAGCTTGTAAGCTAAAGCAGAATGTCTTAACGTCCATAAACTTCATATTATTTAAAACAGTACAATTTCATGAAATAAACAACTAAATAAAAATAAATAAATGTTGGATGTGTTATTTACTTTACCTGTGATGATGATGATGATGCTTCCCCGACGGTGTCCATGTTGTCAGCCATCCTTCGGCGCATTTTTCGGGGTTCGATTGCTTTCCCCTGTGACCTGCCTGTGACCTGCCTGTGACGTAATTTCAACAGTTTTTCGACTCGTACCCACGAACTTGAATTCGTGTTCACAGTGAAGACTCGTAGTCGTAGAAATTAGAGTTGTATTCACAAGACATTGCACTCACAGCTTTTAGATTCATACTCACATAAAAACAATCCTAACCCTAATAATTTATCAGACTCATGTGTGTGACAGCAGATTTTTGGGTACAACTTTTTTATTTAGGCCTACACACAAATGTTTATCATTACAAATACGAATGCTTATAACATGGACAAATCTTTTTGACAGCGGTCTTACTCCATAGTAAATCAGATCACGGTGTTAACTTCCTGAGAGTCTGTTTTGATTCTTCATGAAGTGGGTATTATGATTTAAAGTGTTAAAATGTATCAACCGCTTTCATGCACTGCTGCAGAAGTTCTCTTGTTAGATTAAAACTGTATACTTGGTTTGAAAACGTGCTTAAAGTTGGACAAGTGCAGCTGAGTGAAAACATAATGTTGCAAAAATCATCACATCTCATAAACAATTACGGTGTCTTAGTTTTCTGTTTCGCTGGACGCGCTCCCTGCCACTTCTGTCACTTCTCTTTTCAGTAGAGGCGCACTGCGCTTTTACGCACGACTAGTGACACTGTGGAGAGGAGCAGAGTGCCATGCAGACCGTCAGTGTGTGAGCGTAAACAAGATGCTGCTGCTGCTGCTGCCTGCTCTGCTTCTTGTCCTCTGGGGAGCACCGGCTCGGTGCCTGGAGGAGAATGGAGCCTTCACTTTTGATGGAGACATCCGCCTCTTCACGGTGGCCAACAACACGGTTTACGTCGCCACAGAGGAGACGCTGTACCAGCTGAGCCACGACCTGACGCTGGTCCACAGTCACACCCAGAGAGGGATCTTGACTGGTAGTTTTCTGACAAATACTGCGCATTTTTCCGGGTTTCTGAGAAGGACAAGGAGAACGCAACTTTCCGCGTCAACATATTATTGCCGTTTGTTGAGAATAAAACTGTGATCAGCTGCGGTGTGATCGAGTGTGGTTACTGCGAGGTGCTAGACCTCAACAACATTTCAAATGTGCAGTACAGGGAGCACGTCCTGGTGGGATCCCCATGGCACAACAGCTCGTCCGTCGGCTTCCTGGTCAATGTGGAGCGGGTCACAAATACCGAGACTTACATCCTAGCTGCCACAGAGAAACGCAAAGACATGTCCACTAAGACCAGCTGTCCTGACCCAGATGAGGTTAGCATTCATAGTACCAATAACAAACAGTCAGGAGAAATATTTTCCGCTAATGACCATTCCTCAAGACCTAAAATCACAAGTACAGGCAGTGTGGAGTTTGTGGATGGATTTCAGCTCAATTCAATCATTTATCTTTTGTCCAACGTGCCCTCCAGCGACAAGAGCAACAAAGTCCGTCTCATCTGGCTCCAGGGCAGAGACAGTAAAACTCAGACCCTCGCATCGCTGCGGGGTGCGACCCTCAGTATCTCTGATGGTGGTGGAGGCAGCAGACTCATCTCCTCCTCTGTGATCCCAGGAGGACCACCGGTGCTCTGGAGTGGAGTGTTCAGTGTGGATGGAGGACCAACCAACACTGAGCTGCTACTGTTTGACATCAGCCCAGATCTCACTGGAGCCACTGATGGAGATCCTGACTTCTGCAGTATCTGCCCTGGCAAGACCAAACCTGTGGTGGGTCATTATGTTGTATTTTGAATATTTTCAGTGGTCAGATGTTGATGTGTGGTCATTATGAATTTACATAAGACTTATCTGTAAATGATGCCATAAAATATTATAATATATTTCTTTCAACTCTAACCCGGATGTTGTTGTCCGCTGGGCGGGGTCAGCGCAAGGCGCTAAAAGTTAGAAAGCAGAGAGACTAGAGAGATGAATGAGCGTGAGAGAGATAGAGAAAGAGAGAGACACGAGTGAGAGAAAGAGCGGAGTTGCCGACATTCTACTGCTGGTCAACGGCGCACACGGTAAATAGTTTCTTTTGTTTTGTTTTAATCTCTAGATGAAACTGTACCGAGTGGTTTGTAGTGTGAAACGTTAATTTACATAACAATAGTTCGTTTTGCATTACATTGCTGTGTATGGCCAGCTAGCTTGCATTAGGCTGTTGACAATTTATATGCTAATTCTGCATTATTTGAGAAGTTTATTTTATAGTTCACCTCAGTAGCGTGATTGTGACATTTGGTTGGTTTTTATAAGCTAACAGAGTTAATTCTTATTTTATAAGTAATGTAGAGATAATAAGAGGGTTTGCTGTGGCCTGATTGTGTTGCATGTATTTTGAATGACTGGAAAATCTGCTATGCTATGTTATAAATATTCATTGAGATTTTTCATCTCCTCTGTTTTAGTTTTCACGGTGTTCAAGATGTCCATTTACATGTCCAAGAAAAATAAATGCACTATTAACATCAGTATGAAGCGTGGACTTAATGACTGACCAGGAAGTAGTTACAGTGAAAACGTAGCCTACTCTCCATCCTGCTGAGGTGCAACAACGTCTGCTACTACATCTGAACCAGAGCGTAGTACTGCTTCATCGCCTGCAGCCCGTGGACTTCAGGATCCAGAGCGCAGTACTGCTTCATCGCCTGCAGCCCGTGGACTTCAGGATCCAGAGCGCAGTACTGCTTCATCGCCTGCAGCCCGTGGACTTCAGGATCCAGAGCGCAGTACTGCTTCATCGCCTGCAGCCGTGGACTTCAGGACTCAGAGCGCAGTACTGCTTCATTGCCTGCAGCCCGTGGACTTCAGGATCCAGAACGCAGTACTGCTTCATCACCTGCAGCCCGTGGACTTCAGGATCCAGAGCGCAGTACTGCTTCATCGCCTGCAGCCGTGGACTTCAGGACTCAGAGCGCAGTACTGCTTCATCGCCTGCAGCCCGTGGACTTCAGGATCCAGAGCGCAGTACTGCTTCATCACCTGCAGCCCGTGGACTTCAGGATCCAGAGCGCAGTACTGCTTCATCGCCTGCAGCCCGTGGACTTCAGGATCCAGAGCGCAGTACTGCTTCATCGCCTGCAGCCGTGGACTTCAGGACTCAGAGCGCAGTACTGCTTCATCGCCTGCAGCCCGTGGACTTCAGGATCCAGAGCGCAGTACTGCTTCATCACCTGCAGCCCGTGGACTTCAGGATCCAGAGCGCAGTACTGCTTCATCGCCTGCAGCCCGTTAGCTTTCAATGTGAAGTTTTACTGCCTTAAGGTGAGATCTCTCAATCTTAAAATTGCAGCCTCAGACAATTGATGGATAGTCCTATGATACATTAAAGAGACTCAAGTTTGAAGTATTTCCATAGAGCTCCATTTAAAGTGTCTTCTCTGAGATTTAAAATCTCCATTTTGAAGTGTCATCTTAGAGTGTTATGCTTTACACATTTGATGTTTTTTGGTCATGGTGTTTATCATTTAGTTTCTGACTAAGTGGTTAATTTAAACAAAATATGTCATTTAGCAGTGACTCACACATTCAGGACGAACTAGTTAGACAGTCTGAACCTCTGCAGAATTACTTTCTAGAGAAGCCAAACGATCAGACTGACAATCCACATGAAAAGGTGGCAGACCCTGAGCTTAATCCTAGCGAGCAAGGTGCAGCTGCACCACAGGCAGATATAAGAAAGTCCTCACGTGAGAAACGTTTGACACCAAAGATGTTAGAATTGACAGAGCAGCAAATAGCTCAAAGAGAAAGGAAGTTCAACTCAGCGTATGAGAAATGGAAAGCGCATGTTAGAAGTGTCCGTGCAAATCTAAAATATGAATGCACTGATCATGACCTGTGTGAGATGATGGAATCTCTTGAACAGCTTGAGGCTATAGCCAAAGTAGAATATGACAATCTACGAGAAAAATCAACTCCCTCTCAGGAAATAAGACGAAAGGTCGATGCCTGCTCAGCGGTGACAGGAGATTTAACACAATTAATGAGAGTACGCCTGTCTGAAGTAGGAGAGGATTTTGATGTGGAAGCCGAAAAGCCAAGGCTGCGCTTGCTACTGGATAAGGACTATGCCAAATCCATATATGGATCCACAGGTTCCAGGTCATCTGTTGCTAGCAGCCCCAAACCTGCCTCAGAGACACCAAGCATAGCGGCCAAGAGAGCTGAGACGGCTGCCCAGCTAGCTGCAAGAAGGGTTGAATTTGAAAAGGAAAACCTCATCAATGCACAGCGTCAAGAATTAAAAAGACTTGAACAACAAAGGGATCTTGAAGCTATGGAAGCCAAACTTAGAGTGTATACTGAGGAAGAGGCTCGGGAAAATAGTCAAATATGCAGCCCTGCATACAGCAACATGATGGATCCTTGTTCCGCAGGCTCCTGTAAAGTAGGTCAAGAAGCTCCAAAAACTGAAACATCATTCCTGCAAGCTTTGAGTGACTCAGTTGTACTCACCCGACTCCCGGTTCCAGAACCTGGCGTATTCTCTGGCGATCCGTTAAGGTTCATACAGTGGAGCACTAGCTTCAAAGCCCTCATAGATCGACGCTGCCCCAATCCGGCCGACAAACTGTTCTACCTGCAAAAGTATGTTGCTGGAGAGGCGAGGTCAGTTCTGGAAGGTACCTTCTACAGAACAGATGAAGAGGCTTATCAGCAAGCATGGGAAAAATTGAATGCCAGATACGGCCACTCCTTTGTAGTACAACGCGCATACAGAGAGAAGCTCAATGGGTGGCCAAAGATCGCAGCAAAGGAGTATGTAAAGCTGAGAGAATTCAGTGACTTCCTGCAAGCATGTGACAGCGCCATGCCTCATGTCAAAGGTCTGCAGGTACTCAATGACTGCGAAGAGAATCAGAAGATGTTAGTCAAACTCCCCGAGTGGATAACTTCAAGGTGGAATCGCCATGTTACCGAGCAGCTGGACCAGGCCAAAGACTATCCCAGCTTTAAGGAGTTTGCTTCCTTCATCTCAAAAGAGGCACGTATAGCGTGCAATCCAATCTCCTCGCTGTATGCCCTGAAGCCTGCTGAAGAAAAGCAGACAAGAGAAACAAAGCGTCCAAAGGCAAACACCTTTGCCACCAATGTGCAGACCTCAAACACTTCAAGCGCCACAGTCAAATCCCACACTAATGATGAAGCCAAGCCAAAAGATTCCAACAAATTCAAGAAAGAGTACACAACAACACAGAACCCCGGTCCAGTGAAATGTATGTACTGTGAAGAAAATCATTCCATACATAAATGTCAAAAACTAATGGCAATCTCTGTGGAAGAAAAGCGAAAGTTTGTCAGAGACAAAAGCCTGTGCTTTGCATGCCTTAGGAAAGGTCATAACTCAAAGGACTGTCAAAAGAAAGCCATGTGCAGCATATGTAAAAGGAGTCATCCCACCCCATTACATGAAGACCGTCCGTCTGTGGAGAAGTCACCTTCACAAAGAGCTCAGAACACGGAAGGAAGTGCTTCTGCGCTATCATGCAGTGTGAATGGAGGTGAGGATGGCAGCACATCAATGATTGTACCGGTATGGATTTCATCATCAACCACCAATGGAACAGAGACGCTAGCTTACGCTTTACTGGATACTCAGAGCAGTAAAACATTTGTAGATCAGGAGGTGTGTGAAAGGCTGCAAGCAGCAGGGGAGCCAGTGAAACTCAAGCTGTCTACCATGATGGGAAAAGACTCAACAATAAAAAGTCAGAGAGTCAGTGGACTTCAAGTTCGAGGTTATTTCTCAGAGACCACCATCAACCTACCTCCTGCCTACTCCAGGGACTTCATTCCACTCGAACAAGCACACATTCCCACCTGTGAAACTGCCAATAAGTGGAATCACCTTGCAGCCATAGCCCATGAAATGCCCCCACTGATGAATTGTGGGGTCGGATTACTGATCGGGTACGACTGCTCCAGAGCATTAGCACCACGTCAAGTCATTATCGGAAGTGATAGTGAGCCTTACGCCATAAAAACTGACCTAGGCTGGAGTATTGTCGGGAGTGTGCCCCAGAGTGTGAACTCCAAGGATGTAACAGGACTGTGCCATCGCATATTCGCCAGAGAGTTGCCTCCTGTGACACCAGCTGCTGTGATTAGAGCACTTGAGTCTGACTTTGCAGACACCAATCCAGGAGAAAAGAGCATATCTCAGGAAGACATTCAGTTTCTCCAGATCCTGAAAGGAAGAATTCAGCAGAATGAACGTAACCACCTTGAGATGCCTTTGCCCTTCAAAGCACGTCCTTGTCTCCCAGACAATAAGAAGCTCGCCTTGGTTCGTCTGAGGCACCTGAAAAGGAAGTTGGACAGAGATCCTAAGTTCAAAAATGATTACGTGAACTTTATGGAAGGCGTCTTCAAAGATGGTGATGCGGAGGAGGCTGATAACGAACCTGAGCGAGGCAATGTGTGGTATATCCCACATCAGGGGGTCTATCACCCCAGAAAGCCGGAGAAGATCAGAGTAGTTTTTGATTGTTCTGCAAAGTACGAAGGCACTGCCTTGAATGATCATCTTCTCACCGGACCTGACCTTACCAACGGAATGACTGGGGTGCTATGTAGATTTCGCAAGCAGCCGACTGCTGTGATGTGTGACATAGAAAAAATGTTCCACAGATTCCACGTCAGCAAGGAGGACCGAGACTATCTGCGGTTCTTATGGTGGAAAGGTGGAGACACGGAGTCTGAGCCCAAACAGTACCGCATGAGGGTTCACCTCTTTGGAGCGGCCTCCTCTCCAGGGTGTGCTAATTATGGCATGAAGTATCTCGCCAACCAAAATGAGAGAGAATACCCCTTAGCGGCAGACTTCATCAAAAAGAACTTTTATGTTGATGATGGCATCATAAGCCTCGAGTCTGTGGACACAGCCATCAAGCTGGTGGAAGAAGCCCAAGCTGTGTGTGCTAAAGGACAACTACGTCTTCACAAATTCATCTCCAACGATCGAGTGGTTTTGGAATCAGTCTGTGAGAGTGAACGAGCCAAAGGAGTGAAGGACGTAGATCTCAGTCACGACAATCTCCCAGTTCAGACAGTACTTGGAGTGCAATGGAACATAGAAAGGGACACCTTCTCCTTCAAGGTCTCACTGGACGAGAAACCAATGACACGGCGTGGGATTCTCTCAACTGTAGCCTCCGTGTACGATCCTTTGGGGTTCTTGGCCCCATTTCTCCTGTCAGGAAAGCAAGTGCTCCAGGAGATGTGCCAGAAAGGCGTCGGTTGGGATGAATTTCTTCCAGATGATTTGAAGCCAAGGTGGGAAAGCTGGGTCAATGACCTTAAGAACCTGGAAAAGATTCAGATCCCAAGATGTTATTCTCCTGAGAACTTTGGAAAGATCCTGAGAACAGAGCTACATCACTTCTCAGATGCCAGCACTCAAGGCTACGGTCAATGCACATACATCAGACTTGTGAGTGAAGACAAAGTACATTGTGCCCTGATAATGGGCAAGGCAAGGGTTGCACCCACAAAGGTAGTCACAATACCAAGACTCGAGTTAACTGCTGCAGTGATCTCTGCTGCTATGAGCAGTATGTTGAAGGAGGAATTAGAACTTAGGGTTGACGAAGAGTACTTTTGGACAGACTCGCAAGTTGTTCTGGGTTATGTCAACAATGAGGCTCGACGGTTCCATGTCTTCGTAGCAAACAGAGTTCAGAGAATACGCGAAACAACGGAGCCACAACAGTGGCATTACATCGACACAAACGAGAACCCTGCTGATCATGCCTCCAGAGGCCTCAAAGTATCAGAGCTGCTCAACTCAAATTGGTTCCAGGGACCCAAATTCCTATGGGAAAGAGAGCTTGATATCAAGCAAGGAACATCAGAGCTGCTGGTGGGAGACCCTGAGGTCAAGGCAGCACAGGTACTAAACACACTGGCTGAAAGGCAGGACAATTTTTTGGAGCGACTGTCGCGATTCTCAAAATGGACCACGGCTGTGAACGTTGTGGCACGTATTCACAGACTGGCTGAGAGATCTAAGAAGACAGAACCGTTAAATGTAGAGGAGAGAAGGAGAGCTTCACTTACTCTTGTCAAGCTTGTGCAGCAAGAAGCTTTCAACGAAGAGATGTTCATCCTGACCCAGGAATCTGGAAAGCTCTCACGCAATCACTCACTCTACCAGCTTGACCCAGAGCTCCACGATGGCATACTTAGAGTAGGAGGACGATTAAGGAAAGCATCCTCACCTTTCGATGTGAGACACCCTATAATCCTACCGAGCAATGGTGATGTGACACGCCTCATCCTCAGGTACTGTCATGAGAAGACACAGCACCAAGGAAGAGGGCAAACTCTGAATGAAGTCAGAGCCAATGGTTATTGGATCATTGGAGGAAGTAAAGCAGTCGCCGGTTATATAAGGCAGTGTGTCATTTGCAGAAAGGCTCGAAGACCTACAGAACAGCAAAGGATGGCAGATCTTCCAACAGATCGCATCGAGCCTTCACCGCCATTCTCATTCTGTGGAATGGATTGCTTTGGTCCCTTTCACACCAAACAGGGCCGCAAGGAACAGAAGCGATATGGTCTGCTCTTCACGTGTCTCTGCTCCAGAGCAGTACACATAGAGATACTGGAAGACATGACGACGGATGCTTTCATTAACGCCTTAAGATGTTTCATAGCCATCCGTGGAGCAGTGAGACAGATAAGATCTGATCATGGATCCAACTTTGTGGGCGCAAAGAATGAACTGGGAAGAGCCCTGAAAGAACTGGATGAAGAAAGAGTGGCTACATTTCTGGCAGATCGACAGTGTGACTTCTGCATGAATGTTCCAGACGCAAGTCACGTTGGAGGTGTCTGGGAGAGGCAGATACGCACAGTGAGGAGTGTGTTGAGTTCAGTCCTTGCACAGAGCGCCGGTAGACTGGACGATGCCTCTCTCAGGACATTCTTTTACGAGGCCATGTCCATCGTAAACAGCCGCCCTCTGACTGTGGACAGTATCAACAATCCAGCAAGCCTAGAACCACTGACACCAAATCATCTGCTCACAATGAAATCCTCTGTCCCACTGCCCCCACCAGGTAGATTCGTCAAAGAGGACTTATACGCTAGGAAAAGATGGAGGCGGGTGCAATATCTGTCAGAGCAGTTTTGGTGCAGATGGAAGAAAGAGTATTTAGCCGGGATTATTATCAGGCAGAAGTGGCATGATCCAAGACGGAATGTGCAAGTCAACGACATTGTCATCGTCCAAGAAGATGCTCCTCGCAATGAGTGGAAGCTTGCCAGGGTTCTGGACGTAAGCAAGGATGATGATGGGCTGGTCCGCAAAGCTACCATACAGATAGGCGAGCGGAAGCTAGGGGAAGGAGGTAAACGCCTCAGCAAGCCATCTGTCGTCGAACGCCCCATCCAAAAGTTAGTCGTTTTAGTAGAAAGCAGTAAGACTCCCGGTGTCTCGAATTAGGTGCTTTAATTTGACATGACATTGAAATTACCATTGATTTATTAAACTAGGGGTGTAGCACGTCTAATATTTGTACATTTAGGCCATGAATCAAAGGGTAATTTGGTGGGAGTGTAAATGATGCCATAAAATATTATAATATATTTCTTTCAACTCTAACCCGGATGTTGTTGTCCGCTGGGCGGGGTCAGCGCAAGGCGCTAAAAGTTAGAAAGCAGAGAGACTAGAGAGATGAATGAGCGTGAGAGAGATAGAGAAAGAGAGAGACACGAGTGAGAGAAAGAGCGGAGTTGCCGACATTCTACTGCTGGTCAACGGCGCACACGGTAAATAGTTTCTTTTGTTTTGTTTTAATCTCTAGATGAAACTGTACCGAGTGGTTTGTAGTGTGAAACGTTAATTTACATAACAATAGTTCGTTTTGCATTACATTGCTGTGTATGGCCAGCTAGCTTGCATTAGGCTGTTGACAATTTATATGCTAATTCTGCATTATTTGAGAAGTTTATTTTATAGTTCACCTCAGTAGCGTGATTGTGACATTTGGTTGGTTTTTATAAGCTAACAGAGTTAATTCTTATTTTATAAGTAATGTAGAGATAATAAGAGGGTTTGCTGTGGCCTGATTGTGTTGCATGTATTTTGAATGACTGGAAAATCTGCTATGCTATGTTATAAATATTCATTGAGATTTTTCATCTCCTCTGTTTTAGTTTTCACGGTGTTCAAGATGTCCATTTACATGTCCAAGAAAAATAAATGCACTATTAACATCAGTATGAAGCGTGGACTTAATGACTGACCAGGAAGTAGTTACATTATCAATTCATTATTATGAGGTTTTAACAAAAATCGTATGGAATTATTTCAAGCACTCAAAACTGATTTCTTATTTCTTATTCAGGAATCCATAAATACCTTTTTGATTGTAATCTAATAATTCATGTTTTTGTGTCTCTCAGCCAAAGACTCTGAAGCTGAAGACAGTCCTCTTCAGACAGAGCTACATGACCTCTGTGCTGGCAGTGAGACACAAAGCCTGGATGGTTTTCTTCATTGGGACAGGAGATGGGCAGCTCATTAAGGTGTGTATCAAAAGTTAATATGTTCGACTCCTTATAAGGGGGAAAATATAAATGACATGTTTTGTTCTAGTTGTAACAATCTTGATTCCAAAACCTTGTGGAGCTGAAATGTAAATAAAAACAGAATGCATCAAATTTAGAATGTATCTATATTTACAGAAACAAAGTTTAATAGTTTGGACATTAAATCTATTGTCTTTGTACAGTTTCAATTGGAATAATCACATTCTGTTTAATTTAAATTTTGGACGTTGTCCAACCTTTTTAGAGTCAGAGTTGTAAATAGTAAAAAAAGTAGGCAAATTAAGTTACAAATAACTTGTCTCATGGTATTATACAGATAATTAAAGTCAGACATTTTTAGATGCTTCTGTGATTATTTTATTTAGGAACCATCATTTATTTTTCAGTCTGAAATAAGCTTCTTGGAGATTGCAATAATAAAATCCAACTCATAGCATTCATCTAAGTTGAAAATGACAGGCTTCTTTATTTCCTTCCATTGCCTAAACAGAAACAGTTTACTTCAGAATGTGATGTTTAATCAAGTATTAAATATTATATCAATATCAGTCTGATCAGCAATTAGCAACAGGCGCGAATTAGCAATTAATTTAACAAGTAGCCTATAATCCAAATGCATGTAGGCCTTATAATGTAGGTTATCCTTTCAATATCACAATTTGATCCACTCAGTCTGATAACATTTTGAATGTAAGGAAGAGCCTAATTTTTTCTGCATCCCCATTCAAGTTAGCAGAGAGCTCTTATGCACAAACTCTATGGGCTCCGAATGCAGGAGAGCCACAGAAGATCCGGGTAATTATATGCACAAAAGTCAAACCTTTTTGGCTTCATGCGGCGTAGTGAACATGGCCCACCTCCAGTTCTCTTTATTCATCCATGGTCATTCATCATTTAGGTAATTTTGTAAAAAAGCCGCCAGCTTATTTAAACTCTATCATTTTTGCCTTTCCAGTTTCTGCTTATTTCAGCTTTAAAACTTCAATGAAAGCATACAGTCAATATTTTATGTTTTTGAGATGATAGACAGTGACTTTGTAGTGGCAAAAAATCGTTATAAGGAGGAAAGATCACTGAGTCGTTGGAGCATAAGCAAAAAAGGTTTATTCTGATTGCAATCAGGAGAACACAAAGTAAAGTTAAGAAGTCTGCACAGAGTGATTCTGCAGACAAAGGGAGCGAACAGTTTTTATAGAGTTACAATACATGTGTGTGTGTTGGGAAGGAGGCACAGTCTTACGACCTTGAGGACTTGAGATAGTAGGCACCCTGCACAAAAACGAGAAGAAGCAGCTGTGCCCTGTTATCTTACAGGATGAAAAGGGCGGATTGTGTTCACATGAAAATGATATAAAGTTTTGTGAAAATGATATAAAGTTATGTGAAAATGTTCAGAAAGTTATGTGAAAATGCATACGCATGGCACTTTGTCATAACCCCTTTTGATCCGTAAGGATCAACCAGAGAAAAGATCAAACACAACCAACAAGGAAAACAAAAAAAAACCCATAAAGAAATGTACAAAACAATCACCATTAAACAGTATCAGACTGAACATTCCGCACTGGTTTAAGACCAATCATCATCAATAATGGCAACAGTGAAATAGACTCAAGGGAGAGAGCAACGCTGTTTTTTTCACAGTTTTTAATCAGGCCTACATCATATTTGCCATTCGCCCATAAGGAGTCAGAGACTTCCAAGGCAGGGTGCAGACTTTAAAGGCAGGGTGAACCTCAGTAGCAGACAGTAACACAGCAGTTTCCCCTTCCACCCTGTCTGCATCAATCAGTACATGCACTGATCTGAGGCAGGGGAAACTGAGTTTGCAAAATGATTTGTAAACCCTCCCTTTTGATGAATACATCACAGCAGCGCAACTCTTTCCGATTGGACACAGAGTTTGTGTCCAATCGGAAAGAGTTGCGCAAAAATGTACCCATGGGCCCAAGTCTCTCCATTGGTCAGAATTTGGTTTGGAGAGTGAAATGTGTGGATGTGAACCTGGTACATGGTAAAAGGGTAACTGTTTGTCCGTCAACGTCACTGAGAGTGCACATCTGGTCTGTGAACAGTAGAGGGTGTCAGTCATGAGGTTGTCATTGACTGATGAGGTCCACTCCCAGAGTCATCATCAGGTCTCGTCCCATCAGATTGAAAGGACAGACAGCAGAGAAGAGAAAAGAGTGTTTAATTTTGGTTAAAGGTACAGGATGTACACATGAAATAGGAATGGTGAACTGTTCTCTGATCCTGTTACCACATGCACCAATGGAAATGATGTTTCTGCCACTATATCTAATGTATGGAAACACAGATTGTTTTAAAACAGAGTGAGTAGCACCTGAATCAACAATGAAATCAACATTTTGGCCTTGGACTTCTAAAGTCATAGTAGGTAATTTCTGCACACTTTCATCAGTAAGATATACATATGTACCAACAGGCTGTGTTTGTATTTTCTTTTCTAAATGAGTGATAGGGACAAAGGGAGCTAACAGTTTTTATAGAGTTACAATACATGTGTGTGTGTTGGGAAAGAGGCACAGTCTTACGACCTTGAGGACTTGAGATAGTAGGCACCCTGCACAAAAACGAGAAGAAGCAGCTGTGCCCTGTTATCTTACAGGATGAAAAGGGCGGATTGTGTTCACATGAAAATGATATAAAGTTTTGTGAAAATGATATAAAGTTATGTGAAAATGTTCAGAAAGTTATGTGAAAATGCATACGCATGGCACTTTGTCATAACAACATGACCACAGTGAAACCAAAGCCACACAGAAAGATTTGAGCTGACAGGAAATAAGCAGTTATTTTAAGAAGTGTTAGTGGTTACATTGATTTTCTCATAGGCAGAAAGTATTTCTGTGTTTGGGAAATGATAAAACCAGTTTGACAGTTGTACTGACTAAGTCCTAAACGAAGTTTAGTACTGGTTGCTAATACGGAGGATTGAAGTTTAGACGTGCACCCAGTGCGCTCCGAAAATAGCAAAACGGAAAGTCCAGTAATGTTTACAAATATCTCGCAGGTTTATTTTCTTTGAATATATCATACAACAGCAATAACTTTAACTCATAATACATGTAACGAAAACAACAAACCAAATTGCTCAAACAATTGCTCCTTACATCAGAAACCACATAGGCACATACAAGCCACATACTAGGCACATGCTAGCCACATACTAGACACATACTAGCCACATACTAGGCACATACTAGCCACATACTAGCCACATACTGGGCACATACTAGGCACAGTCGAAAACCATTTGCTTCTCAAATCAGCAACACTGGTGTCTGGATTTCCCCAGGTTAAATGGCCCAACCTGGCTGACCCGAGGTCAGCTGAGCCACACAGCAAACTCAGCCCCCCAGGGGCATGGAGCAAAATAACATGAAATACTTGAAAATTTCCTCTGGGGAAATTCTGAAAGGGCCACGGGGGCTACTGCCGGTGTGTGTACACTATGATGAGATTCTTCAGAGATTTCGAACAATTAATACTAGGAATGTTATAATACTATATAACATACGAGGAGCACACCTACAACAAGCATTCCTTTATACCTTCCTTTATTTATTTATACAGCAACCTTTGCCCTTTAACCGCAAAATGTGTGTGTGTGTGTGTGTGTGTGTGTGAAACGTGTATCTGGAGGAGTGTGCGCACTTGCGTGCACATTTGTGTGTGTGTGTAACGAAAATCGCATAAAGTTACCTGTGTGTGTGTGTGTGCGTGTGTGTGTGTGTGTTTGAAGCATGTGTATCTGAAGGAGTGTGCGTGCTTACGTGCATCTGTGTGTGCGTGTATCTGTAACTGTAATCACATCAAAGGATCAAAGGCAATCAGAGCAAAGATCAAAGGCAATCAGAGCAGAGCAATCAACAGAATTAACTGCCACCAATGACCAATGTCCCGGAACAGTGACAGCAGCCAGAGGTGGACAGACTGGAATTTCTGGCCTCGAACAGAAAGCATTTTTGGCAAAACCATAATGCCTATCATTGATCCGACTTCACTTTGAGCATCCTGAGTTCTTCCTGAACGTCTACATATGTTTTTTGAAAAATGAAAAAATAGCTTTGTTAGAGCGATATAAAATAACCCTTTTTCAGAAATCTTCTTGCGTTTTTTAATATGGGAGCCAATGAGGCTGTTGGTGCGTGTTGGTGGCGCATCTGTGCGTCCTACACCCAAACTATAACTCTGACAGCTTTACCAGAGGATTGTGAGTGAGATGACAAATTTTCCTATGTTTCTATGTATAAATTATTTCTCTAGAGTGGAATTTGCGGCCTAGAGCAGAGTTTTCAAATTTTTTCTCTCCCTCTACACTCTGGCGATGACATCACACACTGTGACACAAAACTATATGACCTATTGAAACGTGTATTAATACACCGATACACAAGACTTGTGACTGCTATTTAAAGTTTAAATGGAGTCTCAAGGTGAAATTATGCCGGAGAAGTAGACATTTAAAAATCTCCAATTATTGTTCTTTTTCGCTCATTTTTTTTCGGCCGTCCCATCACTTCAATGCAAAATTTTGCACAGTTTTTCGGACTTACGTCGTGAAAAATTTGTATTCCATAGAGAAAATAATAGCACACCGATCCCAATCAAACCGAATGTTTTGATATATGATTTGTCCTGCAACTCTTTCAGTTGCAGGACAAATCATATATCAAAACGTGCGGGACAAAGTTACGTCCGAAAGAGGAAGAAGAAAAAATCCACAGTATAACAATAGTGCTCGGGGCTTTGCACTGGTCCCTACAGCTCCCTATTGCTGTAGGGGCCAGTGCTCGGTGCGATTGCCCCGTGGCCCTAAATAGGAAGAAGCTCCTTGTGTCTAGGTATGTATTCAGCTTTGCCTTGCACCTAGAAACATAACACAACAAAGCTTTATTCTTGTCATCAGCTTGCTGTGGACAAGAACTATGAGACCACCTGTCCCAGGGTGCTCTACAGGGCCAGTGACGACCGCCAGCTGTTTCCCAAAATGCACCTGGATCAAGTGGATCGTAAACATGTGTACATGCCATTTCAAAACCAGGTAGGTGGATTGCACCTGTAAATGCTGCAAGATTTTGAAACTTTTTTTTTTACCACAATGTCATACATATGCTGTATTTTAAAGTGTTGCTATGTTTGTGCTCTAGATGATGCGTGTTCCTGTGTCAAAGTGCAGCACATACACCAGTGTGCAGGACTGCTGGTCTGCACAGGACCCATACTGCGTCTGGTGCAGCTCTAAAAGAAGGTAGGAGAAACAACCTTAATCTGCAGCTGACTCCTACGAACAATCACAAACTTGGGTAACATATATATTTCTCTTCCTAGGTGCATATTTGAAGACGAGTGCCCAGTTTCAGACTGGATTTCCATTCCTGATGATTCCCAACAGAAAATGGTTTCCTACAGTGTTGTGAAGGACGACACCGGTCAGGTAAAGATTACATACAAGCCTTCAGCTATAATCAGTTACAACTGTCACTTGTTTCTTTTTTGAACACTCATATCCTTTCTCAGATCACGCTTAACATCCAGACACACCTGACTGGCGGCCAGAAGGCGCTGGATAACTTTACCTGTGAATTCTCATCCACTGCCACTAAGCCTTGTAGCAAACAGTGCTTTCCACAGTTCCCACGATGCAGCTGCACCCTTTCAAGCAGCACACTTCCTGCTGAAGGTCAGTGACCTTTGATAAACATAAGAATTAGGCGATTAAAATACCCAATTATCAATCTCTTTGCCACAAGAATCCTATAAGGGGAAAATGGGGAGAAGTTCTACCGCTTGTCATCTCATTCACTGTATTATTTCCACTTAACAGGCCTGGGTGTCACAGTTAAGATTGGACTCGGGGAAACAACAATGTCAGAAGATCTGAAGCTTTCCAACTGCTCTGACATCAGGGGACCGCCATCCTCAGTCCTGTAAGTCCACTGTCTTATAGTTCTATAGAAAATATTCATAATTCAATCTTGTGTTTTCACATCTGTTTACATTATTTGAGAGAAAAGCCATTGTACCTTTCCAAGGTGTATTAATTGTGTATCAGTGTGGAACAGTACAAATATTAACTTTAGCTGCTAGCTGAAGCTCAGGCCTCCTGCTGACAAACATGATACAACTTAAACCTGCACACACACAGGGAGTCTGTGGCTCAGATGGTAGAGCAGTCTCCCACTGATTGGAGGTTTGGCGGTTTGATTCCTCTAGAAGAACGTGTCAGAATATCCTTCGGCAAGATACTGAAAAGTATAAGGGTAAAAAATAAGACAGAGAAAGACAGAACTAAGCCCTCCGCCTGCATCTACATCATACTAAACATGGCTGGTGTTCATGTTTCATCATCAGGAATCATATACAGTTCTCCAAATTCATACTTTAAGTGTGAACAATAATAATAGCTGATAACTTTTGTTTTCTCTTCAGGTGTCGGCAGTGTATCAAGGCTGGATGTGGCTGGAGCTCTAACGGCTGTTCCTGGGCAAATCAAGGATCGGGGAATGTAATTATTACGCATGTTTTTAAAGATTATTTTTTTGGCATTTTGTTGCTTTATTGATAGTGAGAGATAGAAAGGGGGTGATAGAGGGGAAGACATGCGGCAAAGGGAGCTCAGGCCGGATTCGAACCCGGCTCCACCGCAGCACACGGCATACATGGTTAGCGTTCTACCGTTGTGAGCTACCGGGACGCCCCAACTACGCATGTTTTTGTCTTCATGTTTCCAAGTGCTACATTTAAACATCAATGCAACCACACAGCATTCATTGGAGATGTTTGTGAAAAGACACTTGAACCACCTAGTGATGATAGTTCAACAAGTATTGAAACACACACTGAAATTATTTTCCCTTGACAATCTTTAAAACCAAACTTCAAAGCAAAACTGCTCTCCAAACTTCCTCACACGAAGTGCATGGTTGATAGATGCATGGATGGATGTCAAATCTGCGGAGCTTTCCACTGTAGTCATGCTTGTTGATGCATGACTAGGCAGGAGTTAGCTTATGTCGTGGCTAGGCATAAGTTAACTGCTCATCAAACAATATGTGTGTTAGTTTCTATTTCTGAATATATTAAGCACATACAACATGTAAATGCGACTGCATTATTGTTGTTAGAATGGACCTTTACAACTGTTCCAGTTTTTGAGTAACAGATCCTGAATCAGCTGTTAATGTTACCTGTACAGTGACTGTCATGTAAACCTGCTTAATGCCTTCTCCTCACTTTCTCCTGCAGGACGGCGTTTGCCAAAAAATGGAGTCAATGATGAACTTTTCAGTGAGTCTGAAACTCTTGTCACACAGATTATTTCTCTGAACCTCACACTTTCACTCATTCACATTCAGGAGCGATGAAGCTGTCCATAGAAGATCATGGTTTAAAACTAAAAATGTTTGTTTGCTTTTCTGTCAGAGACCACAGATCTTCTCCATCGCTCCCAGTGTTGTGTCATTCTACGGCAGAAACCATGCAGTGTTGTCAGGTTCTAACCTCACAGATGTGACCAGAGTGAGGATCCTGGAGGACATGAAATGTTCTCCACAAGAGTGAGTCAGTTTAAAGGGAAATCCCAATCATTAAGCTCTATTTCTCATATTAAACCTTGTTGTATGCCACAGACAATCAGTGAGATTCTAATTTGCAGATTCATTGGGAGATTAATTTCTCTCTCTGTGATCCTGTGTGCTCTGATCAGATCTCCTGTGTGGAACAACACTGGTGTGAGTCTGACGTTCCACATTCCCAGTGCCGATAATAAAGGCATGGTCCAAGTGTGTGTTGTCCTCCAAGACGGTAGTTGCCATGGCAGCGCAAAAATCACTTACCGGTCATCTCCATCCTGCACCAACATTACACCAAGCAGCAGCTGGGCCAGGTACGACTGGATTTATTGGCATTCTTATGTTCCCAACACAAACTCAGCTGGGCGATTGTGGCTCAGTTGGTAGAGAGGGTTGCCCACCGAGCGGAGGGGTGGTGGTTCGATCCCTGACCATGGCAGCCTACATGTTGAAGTATCCTTGAGCAAGATACTGGACCCCAAATTGCTCCTGATGCTGCGTTCATCTGTGTGTTAATGAATTCCCAATGGCGGCAGGTGGTACCGTTTAGGCTAGCCTCTGCACCAGTATGAATGTGTGTGAACGGGTGAATGAGCACAATCTGTAGTGTAAAGAACTTTGAGTGGTCGCAAATCGACTAGAAAAGCATTATATAAGTGCAGGTCCATTAACCATTTACACACAGACTTTGATGTGTGTTTCTGATGATAAGACTAAACTAATACTTTGATGACTGTGATGGCATGTAGTCCTTCAGAGAAAATATTTCCATCAGCCACTGTGCTGCAGAAAATGGAAAAAAACCCCAACAACAACAACCTTAGAGTGTTTTTGAGGGTCATGGGCTTCATTTACTCAACATCACACACAGGGGAGCAACAACCTACTTTCTGATGGGTATGCAGCCCATTGGAGGCTTGGATACGGCCCATCAGGACATTTCTGTTGGCCATTCTCAACCAATGAGTCCTCTATTACGTGGCATTCAGATGGATCTAGGTCTTACCCCAGCCCTTCCCACTGCACCTCTTTGTTCCTCTCTCTCAATTTCACATCTCTGTTCCATTATGTCTTAATCATCACCTTGCACCTCTCTGTTCCACCTTCTCCTCTGTGGTGATTGACTGGCCATGTCTGGCCACGAATTCTGCACGAATTTTCCCAAAAGGACACAGTGAATAGTCTGATCAGCAGACATTTAAACAATACTGGACATTTAGGTTTTTGTGACCTCACTAGTTGAATTATTCCTACCTGATGTCATCACTGGTCTCCTGTAGAGCAGATCCCATCACTGACCTCATGTCTGTCTCCTTCACCCCTTGCCTGTGTTCTTCTCCACTAAGTCATACAAGCATTATTTAATTATTTAAAGGCTTGACTCTGACCGGCGAAAACATTTTGCCTTGCAAAAATGTGTGGAATTTCGCAATAGTTATACATTCGCATAGTTTGAACCCTTTGGAGTTTGGGGCTACTTTTTTGGTTTTTGACTCCTTTTCATTCTGCCTGTATAAACCACCAAAAAGTGTTCACCCTGCCATGTTGTTATTGTTTTCAGCACAACCTCACCTATATGACCTGATTATTATTTATACACACAGAATTACAAAAATACACATAAAAACACATTCTTTACTACCCCCCCCCCCCCCCCCCCCCCACACACACACACACATAAAAACCCACTTAAAAAAACACCGAAAAAAACACACTTTTTTTTTTTTTTTTACAAAAGCCACCCAAAAAATTACAAAAAACACACATTCAAAAAACACACATTAAAAAAAACAAAAAACATACACAAAAGTTGACAAAAAACACAAAAAAAACATTAAGGAAGGGTTGATGCACTAAATTGGACTTGGGAACTTCTAAAAAAGCTGACAGCAGGGCTCCATGCTGCTTCGTTTTTATGTTGCAACGTCATGAAGAAGTCTTGCTCCGGTGCTTTTGTGGACTCCAGAGGGTTAATAGCTTTGAATAAATTACACATCTTGCTAATGTAATTTTTCAATATGAATAATATTTAGAAATTAATAACTACAAGTGGCTTCCACCTAATATTAGACCAACCTGTCGCCTTCCCCTGTCTGTCCTGATTCTCTCTCTCTCTCTGCTTCTCTTCTTTCTCTCATTCTCACACCTGAATGACATGAACTTTGTGTTAGGGAGGTTTCAAAAATACAGAAGTCAAACCACATAAAAAACATGACATTTTAATTTCAAATTATATCCTTATTGTGTATCAGTTACTGATTGGACGCTGCACATAATTTACTTAGTCCTTCAACCACTTTTAGAAGTTTTTTTATCCCTGTGCATCCTTTCTGCTTCTCCCACTTCCGTTTTCTGTTTTGTGCCCCAGAGAGCTTTCTTTTCAGGTTCAAACAAAAACACTTGTGCTTCAGATCGTGCTAGAGGGGGCGCGCACTCGAGCGTCTATAGTGTGGAGACGAGGGGGAGGGGGGGCCTCATCAGTGACATTTCGTTTCCCTTTATTTCGGTGAATACATGTCATTAGAAGAGATGTAACAAACCAGAAAAAAAACATTGATCAAAGTCAACAATAAGTAAACAGAGAAAGAAAATTGATAATAGACATTTGGACCGAAAAGGCGTAGGCTTATTACGCCTACCTTCTTACAACTCAAGAAAATTTTACAATTAAAAATGTACAATCTGTTATTTATTAATAAAAGAAATAAGCAGTCACAAAAGAGAGAAAAGAAAGAAGCTGCTTGATTTTTCTTTTTCTTTTTTCCTTTTTTTCCTTCTTCTCTTTCCCTCTTTCTTCCCTCTTTCTTCCTTAAAAAAGAAGAAGAAAAAATATATAATTAAAAAAAGACAATCAAACATACAGAACAAAACAAAACAAAAATAGTAGCAGCATAGCACTTGTCACCACTCATTACTCTAACTGGCTACTAACTTATATAAATGAATCATCCTGTTTTTAAGTACTTTTTCAAATAAGTTAATGGTATTGGATGTTTTTAAGTCTTTCTCCAATTTGTTCCATAAATTAAAAGCTGTTACCGTTGTGCATCATAATTCAGTGTTGGTTCTGGTTTTTAACTTTATAAATATACACACCCCTTTGTCTTAGATTGAACATTTTCTGAATACAGTCAGGCAGCATGTTGTTGTTAATTTTGAACATAAAGTGTGCTGTTTTGAAATCCACCAGTTCTTTGAATTAGAGTTCATTTAAATTAATAAATAATTGATTGGTTGGATGCTTATAATCGACTTTGTTTATGAGTGCCTCTGTTATTGATACATATCATTTAGACATGCACAAACGCTGTTAAATACAGAAAATGCCGACTCAAATTCATTTTCCCCCCATCTAACAGCACAGAGGCTATTTTGGGATCTGGTGCTTCTGCTTTGTCACTAACTTCAATAAATGTGGTTGTGGCTTGTTCGAGGAAATTAAGTCTCTAAGTGAGAAACAGTTACTGCAGTTTTTCACTTGCAGCAACTGAAGTGCCACATACCTTTGGTATAAAAACTCTTTTCACACTGTTGCTTGTAAAAGTGCAAAAACAATCAATGTACCTATATCTGGAGCCTTCATTAAAAACACATAATCCCAGGGCCATAAGCATTAATACATAACCATTATATTATTATGAAGAGATGGTAAGTTTTATCCTGAACTTGAACTGAATTATCTTTATGGTAAAAGGCTCGTCACAGTATATTTTCAGAGTGGTTAACAGCTGCTTGCACCGTGGCAAAGCAGTTACTATGTCCGTAATGACAGATTTTTAACTTGCATTCTCATATTTTGGGTAACCCTATGTAAAGGTAGCAGGTTGCATAGATGTGTTTTAACCATCATATCAGACTGTCATGGTAAAAATAGCTTTCTCTGGTATTGAATCTGTATTAAATTATTGAATTCCTGCTGCTCTGTGTCCTGTAGTGGGAAGAGGAAGATCACACTCATGGGATCCCATCTGGAGTTTGTGGAAGGGGTGGTGCACAGCCACGCCCTGCAGGAAGTCAAACCTCCGAGAAACAGCAGCTATCAGGTCCAAATTTATCACGTTCATGTTATGAAAAAATGGCTAAATAAAAACAAATCATCACACAACTACACATTGTTTTATGTATATCCTTTTCATATATGGTGATTTTTATCTGTTAAATGAAGAGCATATATGCATAGGGCAATTATTTGTTTATTGTTTTTGCTTTTAATAACTAATTGAGATGTTTTTTTATTGTGACACATCTCTTCCTACCACATTAAAATTAACAACTGTCCTTTTTAACATTTATTCAAATGATTTGATTATGAAACAGTACATGTACAATAAACATAAACATAACCACATTCCATTGCTGTTTTTTATTTGTTACAGTATCTCACCTATGAATCACCTGCAGCTGAAAAAGGGATTTCTACCAGCACTGTGTCTCTGAAAGTAGTCAATGAAACCTTGTCCTGCTCCACAACAATAAGCTACTACCCAGACCCCAAGTTCACGCCTTCACAGCCATAAAGACCGGGGCCGATGTCCGCATCACCATACAGGTATTATATATTTTAAAGCACATGTACACATATATAAATGTACATGAAAGGTCAGTGTTTCTGTTGTCATTTTAGAAAAAGGCAGACCAACTGGAGATGAGCCCCGCAGAAGTGTCAGCGTGGGGCGTAAAGGACGGAAAACAATACCCCTGCATCATAGAAGTGAAAGAAACCAGCCTTTTCATCCGTCAGATTCTGAGGACACCTGATGATGCTACGTTTCAGCAGTTGAAAGTAAATCTGTCATTCAAACTGCACCAATCTAGACAAAAGAAACTAAACTTTATTGTGATTGTAGACAGGACACAGGTGGGTCATAGCCCCAGGTTACAGAATATTACAGTCAAAGTCTTCTAATGACATATGAAGTATGATGTGTATTCATCCAATGGCTTTTAAAATATGAGGTTCACTTGATTACTTGAAGTAGTAATCATACACAAAGTAATCTATTAAAAGTCTGAGAATATATAGAAACCTGAGAATATATATAAAAAGTCTGGGAATATATATTGAAATCTGAGAATATATTGAAACTTTCAATTAAAACCTGCAATATATATTATCAGGTTTCCATATATATTCTCAGACTTTTTATATATATTCTCAGGTTTCTATATATATGTACATATATATATTATAAAGTATTCAGTCCCCCTTCAATTTTTCACTGCGTTTCATTGCAGCCATTTGCTAAAATCATTGAAGTTCATTTTTTTCTCATTAATGTACACTCAACAACCCATCTCGACAGAAAAAAACAGAAATGTAGACATTTTTGCAAATTTATTAAAAAAAGAAAAACTGAAATATCACATATTCAGACCCTTTGCTCAGTACTGAGTAGAAGCACCCTTTGAGCTAGTTCAGCCATGAGTCTTCTTGGGAATGATGCAACAAGTTTTTCACACCTGGATTTGGGGATTCTCTGCCATTCTTCCTTGCAGATCCTCTCCAGTACATTGATATATCATAGACAGACAGACAGACAGACAGACAGACAGACATGAGAGTTCTGGTGAAATGTAAAATGTATTTTTCTAACAGCAATAGTTATTGTTTTCCAGATAACGTATGGTGACAAGACGGTAACACTCTGGGAACTATCTTTGTCTTTATTACATCAGGTCATTCTGACACTGCGTATTGTGCTGATACCCTTTATTATTTTTGGTAAGTATACAAATGTGGTAGTGTAAAACCTGAACTTTAATTCATTTGAACCATTTTCTGTTTAGATTCTATATGATTGTGTATGGTTGTTAGTCTGGTTTTCTACCTTTTTCATACAAACTGAGAAACTCCTTCAACCTGTTTGTGACAAGTATATTACTGGTAGGAGGACAATAAAGCAGAAACAGTCTTTACTTCATAGTCAACAGCAGCAGGCAATGTGAGAAGAGTCCGATTCAGCAGATAAAACCTACGGGCTGAGAGAGTCAGCAGACAGGGTTTGTCAGAACAAGAGCAAGACTGGAGCAAAAAGGCAACAGCATATAGAAGATCTCACAGATAACTAGAAAATTTCCTCTGGGGAAATTTTGAAAGGGCCACGGGGGCTACTGCCGTTGTGTGTACACTATGATGAGATTCTTCAGAGATTTCAAACTATGCCCTTTAACCTCAAAATGTGTGTGTGTGTTTGTGTAATTAACATCACATAAAGTTACTGTGTGTGTGTGTGTGTGTGTGTGTGTGTGTGTGTGTGTGTGTGTGTGTGCGTGCGTGTGCGTGCGTGTTTGAAGCATGTGTATGCACGTGTGAGGGGTGTGCGTGCTTACGCGCATGTGTGTGTGTGTGTATCTGTAACTGTAATCACATCAAAGATCAAAGGCAATCAGATCAAAGCAATCAACAGAATTAACTCACACCTGCTAATGTTCCGGAACATTGACAGGCTGGAATTTCTGGCCTCGAACAGAAAGCATTTTTGGCAAAACCATAATACCTATCATTGATTTGACTTCACTTTGAGCGTCCCGAGTTCTTCCTGAACGTCTACATATGATTTTATTTTAAGAAAAATTAAAAAATAGCTTTGTTAGAGCGATCTAAAAAAACTGTTCCATCTTCCTTTTTTCCGAAATCTTCCTGCGTTTTTAATATGGGACCCAATGAGGCTGTTGGTGGTGTTGGTGGCACATCTGTGCGTTGTTCGCCCAAACTATAACTCTGACAGCTTTACCAGAGGATTGTGAGTGAGAAGACAAATTTTCCTACATTTCTATGTATGAATTATTTCTGTAGAGTGGAATTTGCGGCCTGGAGCGCAGTTTTCAAATTAATTTTTTGACAATTTTTTCTCTCCCTCTACACTCTGGTGATGATGTCACACACTGTGACAGTGTGTGACAACCCTACAGCTATTGCTGTATGGGACCAGTGCTCGGTGTGATTGCCCCGAGGCCCTAATAAAGACATTGTCCAGATGATGAATATGAATCTAAAATATTATCTGTTGGCAGCTAAAATACAAACACCACTGGTGTTAGACTTATAAACTAATCAAGGTCAAACCTTATACTTTCTATTTACTATTTCCACTCTATGGATTTATTGCTATTTGGCTGCCTGGTTTCATCAGTTAATGTGTTTGTGTTTCAGCGCTGGTGATTATCTGTCTGTGGCAAAAGAAGCTCACTGCTGAGATGAACCAGCTGTGACCATGTCCTCAAACCTGGTGGACTTTCTGCAACTCCATTATCATGTCAGACACCGTATTTTATTTAAGATTTATTCCTCTTGATACCCATTTCTCCACCTGTTGGTCACTGGAGTAAAGTTCACTCTCTGGTCCAATATAATGTAGAGGGAAAACACCTTAAGTCTTCAGTTTTTGGCTTTAACAGAATCTTGCAACAACTTCAGTATTGTTTAACTCTGGTATAGTTGTATCCATAGACTGTATATATATAATGGACGTAGTCACCGTGACGTCACCCATTGGTTTGTGGACTGCCCGTTGGAAGCCTCGAGTTCAGTGCTACACTCGTCACCATCTTGCGTCGCCATCTTGTTTCCCATATGCGGAGCAGACCATATCTGGACTATGGAGGAGCGAGAGGGATCTGACAACACTGACTACAGCCTCTCTACACCGGCAACCCGACTGAGAGAAGCCGCTGCTAATTCATGTTAGCATTAATTGGAGCATTAACTGGGATGTTTGTTTTGGCTAGCAGAACACAAAAACAAAATGTATCTTTCTAACCTCAGAAAACTGAACAGCGACTCCTTGGAGTGTCTGTTAGTCCAACCAAACACTGAACAAGACATTTTTACTGAACAAAACGTTCAAATAAACTGCCATTAAGTGAAAATTCAGTGTGAAAGGGTCAAAGTTATGAGACCAAATCGGTAAACGTCCTCTTTTATATCTATATAACGTTATATATAACTTTATTGACTCGTTGCCGTGGATACGCATTGCTCTGCTTCTCTCCTGATGAGGGCTCGCCTTGTCAGTGACCTGTCAGTCAAAGCTAGAAACGCCCCAAATCATACGATTCTTTATCTTCTAAACGGGGCCATTATTAGAACTATTCACATCAAATTGTCTTGAAGATCATTTTTAACTAGCGATTGAGACCATAGTGTTGTCCTGAAATTTTTTTCTGAGGTAATAAATCAAGTGAGAAGTTTTAAAATTTTGCACTGAAATGAATGGGCAGATTTTTTTTTGCAGCCAAACTTTGCACCCCCTACTGGAATTTTCGGTGGATTGCAGGCTTAATGCACTTCCTGGTTGGCCTCCATGCTCAGACACGGAGATTGCCGCCTGGTTGTATCTAAGAAAAATGACAAGATTTAGGTTTTGTGTCCTGGCCCAGAAATCCCAGTTGAGAGTATATCAGAGAGACTCGAACTAGGAACTTTATGATCAAATAGACAGTGTCTTAAACCTAAAAACGATCCCATATGTCATATTTAAGAGTTTGAATAGAAAAAAACATAAATACAGACAACAGCTCTTTTTACTGGGCTTTACATTTGATGTGTGTTTGATGCATTATTAGTTACATACTTTAATTGAAAGGGTTGAGAAGTTGTTGTTTTTTTTCACTATAAAATCCTAAAAAATGTACTCCATATACAGGTTTAATGTGATTTAACTTACTTCTCTGATGATCACTGCAACCGGCAAAAAAAATCATCCTGTGAAACCGCAAGTGGTTTTTTTTACACTTTGCAGAACCAGACCAGCTAAGGCAGCTGTCACTTCACATTTACAGACTTCAGTCTGAAGAGTGGTGTGGTGTAAAATGACCTGTATGGCCCAGGATAATTACATTATCTGTTGTTTTTAAGTTTCCATGAATTTTAGAGTAATGCTGGTAGCAGATTAATAATGTAAAGTAAACAGCAGATGTGTCCTCCAAAAGGAAGATGTCTTACCTTTTTTCTTTGTCCAGCATCAAGTTGTCAAAGGCACACGATTAGTCAATATTCCACTTCCTGTTGTGATTGGTACTGAGTAATATAATGTATTTTTGTTATTATAGAGTTAGTGTGTGTAAGCTAGCAAGGATGCTATGTAGACTCAATCTACCTTCATCTCAGTCATGTTAACAAGCATTTAGCTTTGCTGTATAGAGTCCAAATAAGTGCTGAACTATGAGAGTGTGTATTGCAGTAGCCACTGTATATTGGTCAACACATGCTTGAATGATTGGAGCTGCACTTTATGCAGTGTTCACTGCCTGTGTCTGCCTTAAAAAAATGTTTACATGATGGTACTCAATGTTTCTTTTGTGTTTTTGTGGTTTAATGGCTATGAGAAAACTATAGAATTGAATAAAAGTAACCTAGCTTACATGATGCAATAGCTTTATTGTGATACATACACAAAATATTTGGGTTTTTTTGACTCGGTGCATTCGGTATAATAAAGTGTTTTCATATTTAGCAGGGTTACAGTGAAAAGTAGGCAACACGTTACATACGTCATATCCAATTACATAGGGAAGATTATATTATGACAATACAAGTGATATGTAGTCTGTCAATGAAGCATGGAGAGAGTTGTTCTGCCAGAGGAACAAAACGATGGAACACATTCCACCAACTCAGGATTTCCTGCTGCAGCACTTGAAGCCAGTTGCCTACCAGTCTGAGATCTTCTGAACTGGCCCAGCAGCCGACCACCAGTCCAGAAGGATGGAGGTGGACATTGGATGGAGACAGCCAGGTCTGGCTTCCTGTGTGAAGCGTTCCACCGATCGGTCCAAAGCCTGCAGAGAACTGGTGAGGTGTGGCTGTAAGTGGCTGTGGTGCAAGGTGCTCATGCAGGAAGGCACACTGGAATTGCAAATCTTGCAAATCAGATCTTTGTAGTTGTAAATGTAACAAATAATACAAGTCAAGCTAATAAAGTTGTATGCATGTTATCCATTTTTATGTATACGACCTATATAAATATATGTCTGATGGCTTAGGAACTGAGTTGGAAATTATGTAAATATATGGCCAAAATGAACATATCTATTTGATCTAATAACTATAGTGATATTCTTGATACCCTTAAATGATTCCTTGACCCAGAAAATGTATATTTTGACACCAAGATTGACCTTCTAAGTGGCTTGGAAGATATATTGGTTCTCATAGATTTGATATGGCAGCCACTGTGATGAAGTGGCTCCCATCAAAAACTGAAACTTACGTTGATGGAGAGCATGTAGAAAAAATTTGTTGCGTGTCCCCATTATTTTGTTAAGCCGTCTGACTATTAAGATCATTGATTCCAAAAAAATCAAGCATAATTACCAGTGAAACCACTAAACTCACTTGTAGCTTTAAAGTTGTGACCACCACTGATTTTACGGATCAGTGTAATTTTATTTTATCTCATATGATGTATTTCTTACATTGTGGGAAAGCAAAGTAAGTCACTGTCATGTGTCAAACTTGAAAAGTGCTGTTTGGTCAGTGACATTCAACAAACAGAGAAAGAATCTCCCCAAAGCTGACACTAGATGTCACTCATTAGACAGGCTTTCCTCTTTGCTGTACTGTAAGTTGCATATTGCAGTTTGAAGTGCTGGTTACCCGATAAGGCTGAAACCGACACTCAATATGTAGTCTGTTGTCTCCCTCTGCTGAAACGGAGGCTGTTAAATGACTTGTAGATATTTGATAAGCACTACATGTGTATTGCAGATCACTCAGTGACCCTGTCATGTTGGTAGGGAACGATCTTTTTGCAGATTGACTAAAGCGGGTAAATCAGAACACGGTGTTAACTTCCTGAGAGTCTGTTTTGATTCTTCGTGAAGTGGGTATTATGATTTGAAGTGTTAAAATGTATCAACCGCTTTCATGCACTGCTGCAGAAGTTCTCTTGTTAGATTAAAACTGTATACTTGGTTTGAAAACGTGCTTATGTTGCGCCCCTGAAAACAGGGAGAAATGATCACAAAGCGTGAGCGATGTTTTCCTTCATAACAGCATTTACTTACTCATACTCATATCTTTCCACATATATAAAATCAAACCACAAAAACAATTTTTAAAAATGTATGTTTTGCAATAAACCAGCAATTTATTAGTGTTTTGCAGTATTTTTTCTTCTTAATTAGTGAGAAAGGTCTAGTCTGTCTTGGACTTGAATGTCTACATTCCGTGTCAACACAAGTTAACTCAGTCTTTTTTGCGGAACGCTTAGGGCTGGGTGATATGGAATTACACCATATATATGTTATATATATATATAAATGCCACCCTTACTAGTGTTTGTCATATTTAGCTATTTAGTAATATTCATTATTCTTTTCTCATATAAATATATTTATTTCAGAAAAAGATTGGCCTATATTATTTCATAGGCTATTTTTATTTAAGATATTTTTTTATTTAAATGTGCACTTTGGCTTTGACTTTGACTGAGCATTTGCTCTCACTTTGCGATAAAAATATTGGGATATATATCGAATATCGATATTCAGCCTAAATATATTGGGATATGACTTTTGGTCCATATTGCCCAGCCCTAGGAACGATTCGCCTTCAAAATAAAAGCACTGTTGTTGTATTGATTTCTAATTTGCAGTTAACCTCACATGGGCCGGAAAGGGACAACAAACGGGCCAATGTGGTCCGCAGGCCACCTCATGCCCAGGATTAGTACTGCTTTAGATCATGTAAGAACAGTGGCGGACTCCATGGTTGAAAAAGCGCGCTAAAGTGCCCTCTAGAGTGGTGAAAACGAGAGGAAGTGCCTTATTGGCTGCCCTTTACACGTGTAAAAAAATGCTCCCGGACGCCCCTAGATGGTTTGGTTCGAAACTTTTAATTGTCTGTACCATATCATTAATTACTTTGATCTGGATCTCCTTTTAACTTAATGCTAATATGTCATCATACATGATGCATCATCGCTTTTTGCGTGCTGGTGGGGCTCCATGTTGTGCCGAATGTGCCCTTTTTATTTTTTCGCCCCTGCCCTTCTAACAATCTGAGTCCGCCACTGTGTAAGAAGACGCAACATGGTGTTTCGATGGCAGCCCGGAGCTTGCGTTACCGCTTCCGGCCACTAGATGTCGCTGTCCCCCTCAGTGTTGACTGCAGCGGCATGCAGCAGCAGCCTGTCAGAGGCAGCACAGGGACGGAAACTCAAGCAGCTCCGCTCCGTATATTTCCACTCACCCTCCGTTTTAGGGATTCATTCATCCAAGTCAGAGCTGCTGCTCGGTCTGTCCGGACGGACGGAATCTGCCCATCCAGCTGTTTCTACCCCTTCATCCAGCGGTGCGCTGCGTCCGAATCTGCGTCCGCGAAGGTCAGACGCATCATTTTTGATCAGCGGACCTGGCAACTTTTTTTAAAATTCCTCTCGTCCTGATCGGCGGTAAATCACCCGGAGATTCTTGCAGCATTCAGCGGCCGCTGGTGAGTCTTCCTGCCGGTGTTTTCATGAGGTGCGTCCCCTCCGGACACAGCACTGCAACACTGAGGTGTATTAATGATCCAACCTGTGGTCAGACCAGGAGCTTTCATATTCTACTAACAGAATAAAAATAGGGAGACCTGGAAGAATCTCTCATGACATAAAAGAATATTTCTCTCATATCTGGCAATGTGTTTTGGTATTCTTTGACTTTTAATGGTCATTGTTTTTGCTTTATATTTAAAAATGTTGCATTCAGTGTCTCATAATATTTGTTTATTCCAACATGAACATTTCTGTAACATCTTAAAGTTGAACAGCTCTTTCTAGGCAGACAACTGGGCTGTTAAATGGGAACACATCAGTTTTCAGTAATACAATCACAATAGTGCATCTCCTGTTCAATCTTCATGCAAATGCAGTTTGATCTTACTTTGCTGCTTGATCTCCCTCCACCTTCCCCTATTGAGTTTCGAGGACGTCATTTGCATTCATGAGCAGCTCTGAGTGTTACATAATAGCCCGCATCTCAATGGGATTTAGGGTCAGTCGACACATCCTACAAGGGTGCCTGCCAAGCCGGCTCCAGGGGACTCCCAAGTCCTGAAGGAGGCTGTGGGTGGGATGCCAGCAGAAAAAAAGATTAGGGGAATAAAGGCTAGATAAGATTAACATCCTCTGAGACAGGTTACAGCTGATATAAACATAAAATGGATAAGTTACAGTGGTGGAATGTAACTAAGTAAGTTTACTCAAGTACTTAATTTAAGTAGGTAGTTGCATTACTTGCAGTACTGCAAACAAATAGATTAGATTCAACTTTATTGTCATTGCACATATCACAAGAACAAAGCAACGAAATGCAGATAGCATCTAACCAGAAGTGCTTAAGCAGTAATTAAGTGAATCATATTGCAATATATACAGGAATTAATTGTATAAAAATGCAGTATATGTCAGTATAGATTATATAATAAATAAAAAATAAATAAATGCAGATCTAACTGTACATTAGTGCAAGTATATATATATATATATATATATATATATATATATATGTATATATATACATATACACACACGTACATATACACATATACACACATGTTGAACACTTTTAAAGTGAATTTAACTCTTAAAACAAGATAAATAACCTAACACTTCTAAATCTAAAGTTGTTTTTTTTAATCTTGGTAAGAAACAAATAATTATCAGTGCACTCTGCTTGGTCCAGTTCATCGCTGCTTGCAGCTTTAATTTATCTTGTTTTAAGAGTTAATTTCTTATTTTAAGCGTCCAACATGCTTATTTCTAGATTTAATAATCTGAATTTAAGAAATCTTGTCAAGTGAAATTATCTGTCCATGCAGCAAGATCATTTCCCTCAGATTTAGTGTTTTTATCTTGTTTTTAGACATCCATTTTTTTTTTTTTTTGCAGTGTGTACTTTACTGGAGTATTTTCACATTTGTAACTTTATAATTATTACTCCACTACATTTAGCTGACAGCTTTAGGTTACTTATTACTTTTCAGAAGATTTACTTGAAGAACATATGATCAATTTAAATGATAATATATTTGGAATATATAAAACAATCTGAGTGGGTCCATTCTGCACAACAAGTACTTTTACTTTTGATACTTCAAGTACATTTTGATGCTGATACTTTTGGACTTTTACTAAAGTAAGTTTTTAATGCAGGACTTTTACTTGTAGTGGAGTAATTTTACAGTGTGCTATTAGTTCTTTTACGAAAGTAAGTGATCTGAATACTTTTCCCACCATTGACTTTGTGTTATTTGCACTTTTTTTTTGGCTACTTGTCTTATTAGTTGCTCTGTAAATTAATATTTGAAATGGATAATATTTGATCACCTTCATAAATCTGATGCTGTCAACACATGAATGCATAAATAATAAAATCATATAATATTTACAATGAAATATCGCTCTTGAAGTGGCCTTTCTGCATCATAAATACCTTTACTTTTAGTACTCTTAAAGGTACCCTGAAGTTTTGATGCCAGTAGTGCTATGGGGCAGTTTTTATGAGCTTGAGCTAACTCAGCTTAGGTCATCTTTAACTACATATTGTTGCCAATGTTCTTTAATTTGAGTAAAAAACCTTTACTTGTATGAAAGTATACTTTACAATGTTGTATTTCTACCTAAGCAAAGGATTTGACTTCTTCCTTCCACCTCAGATGACTCATAGAAAGCTTGTTTTCTTCCGTTCGTCAGAAGAGAAAGACAAAATCTTCTCAGACAGAAGTGCTTATGATGAAAAAAAGTTTGCTCAAACAAGGCCAAACAAGTCCAGAACCTATCCATATGAGGGCAGTCTGACAGAGACCTGTCACCTCTGGATGAAAACACAAGCCTTGAGTACTGAACTCTTTCTCCTGCTTGTTTCACTGGTCTCCCTTCAGAGGCAGTGCACCAGTTCACTGTATGTATTTAGATGACAGGCCTGTGGTTTGAAGGCTTTCTATAGCCTGTGGTGCAACAGGTCTCCTCCCATGGTTTGGAGCTCAGAGGTCTGTAATCTCCCTGAACCACAGCACCACCACCCAGATTCATTTCTCAGGGTAAATTTGACACAAAAGCCAGCTGGGCATACAGTGGAAAAAACTATACACGTGCCCTGTTTGACAGTTTGGATGGGGTCCCTGTAGAGCAGAGCTCCATGGGTACAAAAGGATGAATTGTGGATACGAGACAGAGGGCAACGGGTTCACTATTGGTCCATGCTCTGGATTTATGACCATTGATTCTGGCTAAAGAAATGATTGCTTATATTTAGGGCCGGGACTTGAACACGTTAATTAAGAATAATTAATTACACAAAAATGAATGCGTAAAAAAAATTGAATTGATGCACTTATTTTTGCACCGAGGAACGCTTCTCACTGGATGAGTTTCAGGCGGACCGATTATACTGGAGCACCAACTAGCGTTCATGAGTTCAGACAACAACAAACCACAGTGAACATGAAGGAAGAAGCTGATGAGAGCGCTTTGGTTGGCCCCGTGGATGATGGGACATTTTGTTACAAAAACAAACGGATGGAAGCGTCGATAAGAGCATGGTTGTGTTGCTATGGACAACAAGGAATTCACATATCACTGCAGCACATCCAGCCTCAAGTATCACCTCAATGCAAAACATCTAGCGGCTAGTGTGGTAGCTAGCGTGGATTGTGTTTTACTTAAAAAACCAAAGTATTATAGTTTACAGAAGGTCTACCTACCTATTGGCTTCTGAAATATACTATATTTCTAAATATGCTATTGCTACACTTGATGGCAAAAATTGCACTGGTCTGTTGGACTTGAACAAAAATAAGCAATATTTTTGTTGCTTAAGCTTATGTATTCAGTCATTATTCAATGGTATACTATAAATCCATGTGAAAAAATTTACTTTTCACTGTTCTTTCTGTTAAAATGAAAGTGTTTCAAATCTGTACTTTTTAGTTTACGTCTGAAAAGCAGCAACAGTGCTTTATTTTGGCAGTCATATATCGAAGTAGCTGCCAGGGTTGGCTGGTGTTAACATATTCAAACTGGTTTAACATTACACCAAACATATTCAGACCAGTATACTGAAAATTATCACCAGGTGTTGCTGTTGACCTAGCAGCTGCTCCCGGTGGAACATAACGAGACTGAGACTCGATACACCATCTTAATTCCACTCTTGACCCAAAAATTGATTGAAACTCACCTTTTTAAAGGCCGTCTTTTCTTTAAATGGGCTCAGAGAAGTCGAGGAAACTGAGGGGAGGATGCTTCCAGAGGAGAGATAAGCGAGGATACACGAGTGCAGCCTATGTGGAAGAGTTATCGCAACATGGCTATAAATGCTCCATCCCCAGCTCTAGAATGTATTATCAGCGATAGATTTCATATGGGTATATTACTTTTTAAAGACTACAAAGGACATTTCAGACATGCAAACACAAATACAGGAACAAAATAAATGTCATCCCATCAATAAAAAGAGGTTGATGAATTATTCAGACGAACATAAAAACTAAATTGTAGAGGGTCTTTGTCGTTTTTTTCTTTTTTGTTAAGCCCAGTGAAAGGTGATATAGCTCCTCACACGGTATAAGGAAAGGATGTTGTTTAAAAGTGACTCAAGGACGTCCCATTTCCCAACTGACGATATCTCTGTCCTTGCCTCTTCACCTCATAACTTGACGTTTTGGGATGGACCTCATAAATGAGGGTTTAGTGACTCCAGTCCACTTTGTGGCACTAATGCCACTCACACTGAAAAAAATAAATCAAATAAATAAATAAATATAATAATAATGATAATAACAACAATAATAATAAGCAGTTAGTTAACTGTATAACTGGTAGTACAACTGCCAGACTGTTTATTCCCATATTGCCTCATCTTTTTTTACGGCTCACCTAGGGCTGGGCGATATGGACCAAAAGTCATATCCCAATATATTTAGGCTGAATATCGATACGATATATATCCTGATATTATTGCAAAGTGAGAGCAAATATTTAGTCAAAGCCAAATGTGACATGTCACAAGTAGTTTTTTTCTTGAAAGTTTTTGTTTAAGTGAACATAAATACTGTAAAATCAAAGCTCCATAAAGTGCACATTTAAAAGGAAAGAAAATTAAGTATATCCATGTATGCAATTTGGTATAATTATATATCTCACCTCTTTCATCGGTTTCAAATTCAAAATGCTGCCATATTGGCCCAGTTTTAGTTTTCTTTGAGACTACCTCTACGATGCACATCTTCGCTCCTCCCAGTTTCACTGAAATGGGAGTAACTCAACTGAGCAGTAAGTTGCACACTAGTGGCTGTTGTTTTGTTAACAAACAAACAAAATATTATATCAGTTATGTTATACTGTTTATGAATAATGCAGTAAGTTGGATTTAGCGGCGTGGCGCTGTTGGCACAGTTTGCTGACGTGGCAAAACTGGAAATCGCCCCAACTCTATAAGCTTTTACTTGGCGCAGTTTAAACTTGTTTTTGCTGTAGCAGCAGTTATACTGATTTTTGTCCTGGATACTTTCTGTAAACTTTTGTAACACTGTTACTGCTCTTTGTGTTTATTGTAGCAATGTAGTTAGTGCTATTTATTTTGAATGCGTCATTGTGACAATACACGTAGGTGTAACCTATTACATTATTTTGAATTTTTGCAATAGTCTGACTCATTTTAATATCCACAGAGAGATAAAGAGAGACAACTAGTCTGCTATAACGATGCGTCACTGTGCTGATTTTAGCAGCCACTTCAGCTGCACTAAAGTCTTTTATCCTGTGACTTCATTACACGACTGAGGTGTGTGTGTGTGTGAGAGAGAGACAGAGGGTGGTGGGTGGAGGCCATAAATGGCAAAATGTGAAAAAGAATGGCCGTGTCGGTGTGGAGACACTGCTGTGTGTGGCTCTCTCTGGTGGTTCCCTGCTGCTCCGTGGGAGAGCCAGGAAACGCTGCAGTGGTTTGTGTGTGTGCGTCCAGTAATATGTGTGAGATGTGAAAAAGAGCAGAGAGAAAGCAAGATTTTTAAAGTGAGATACAAGGCAGGGAGACAGCTGAACAAAGCCTCTTGTAAGATCTGTACAAGCTGTGTATGTGGGTTGTTGCTGCTCTTTTTGGGAATACCTTGTGTAGACTGTAAACAAAATATGAATGAACACATTTCATCCTCAAACCCTCTGTCTTTCTGTTGTAACAAGTTTTCAGTTGGTCTGGTTTGTTTCTCATCAATATGCTGCAGTGATTGGTTATTACAGTTAGGCCCCATCTGAACAGCAGAAAATGGTTTCAACATTTAGGGAAATGTTTTTTTCTCCCTCATGACTCTCAAACAGTTGGTTAGCTTAGCTTTGCTCATCCGATGATACCTACCAGCACCTGGCTAGCACGTTATATTTCGTTTGTTTAGAGTGCAGGATTGTCCTTAAAAAGCAATGTATAGTAAGGGTGCACCGATTGCAATTTTCTGGCCGATCACTGATTTTTAAAAAGCCTGACCTGCCGATTCCGAATTTGAATCTTATTTTATTGAAAAACAATAACACAGCAGTATTTTTCTTTAACAAATAAAGGAAATCACAATGTCTGAGGCAATTAATAACATATTGAACTTAAAATAAATAGCAACAATTTACCGGACAAACTAACCAACATTGAATGCATTGTGTTTACAAACACCTACCGACATTAACTTGCATATTATACCTTTAACCCACACATAAAAAGCTAAATGCTAAGCCAACTGGTCTCTGGCTGTAGAACAGGGATGGGCAACTGGAGGCCCGGGGGTTGCATACGGCCCGCACCCTCACTTGAAGTGGCCCTCAGTACAACTAAAAAAAGAAATCACAGTAAATGGTTATTTTTTATTTGCTTCAAATATTTATACCTATTTATACTGTTATACATGCATTTGAGCATGAAATATGTTAAGTTACTGCACTGTAAACTTATTCAAAATTGCAGTTTCATCATATCTGGTTAAGTGCACGGTCCTATATGTGGCCCTGTGGTAGTGTCGATGAAAAATCGTGGCCCACTCCAGCATTTAAGTTGCCCACCCCCGCTGTAGAATGACACATAGAAGTTTTTTTCTCATTTCAGATCCCTACCAGCAAGATGACCTAATTCATCTGTGTCTTGCAAAACAGTTCCAAATTACTGTTGAAAAGTAAATATGAGATATGATGACAATGGTGACAGTACTCTGGGAAAAGAGTCTACTCTATATCTGGCTAAGTTATTGTTTAAAACCTTTTGACAGTCATAATCAAGATGACAGAGAACCTAAAGATAACAGTTGACAGAGCTTTAGTTGTGGCCTACACTGTACGGATGACAGTTAATTCACCTACCTTGGAAGACTGTATTACCATCTCATAAATGCTTTAAACACCTCAAAATGAACTGGAAAGACAGAACAAAAAGTTGCTGCTGTCACTGTTATCACCATTACAACATGACTACAATATAACGCACTGTTTTGGCTGTGCTGTCTGGTTGGTTGAATCATGGAGTCCACATTAATCATCATAAAAACAATAATATTTAAAGACGCTGGCGGCTGCCATGATGGCCCTTGCTGAGACACAGAGATGGATTATCGACCTCCACTTGAGCCACACCAGGCGGCACACAGTCACACCATATATGGGCATGTGTGCGTTGGAATAAAAGGAAAAAAGGTTAGCTTAAACTCCAAGTGTGTGTGCTTCAGTGGATGAGGAATGGAAGTTGGCCACTTCATAACTTCAACCAGTGTGAAGCCGACTAACATGTCTCTGGCACTGACACACACACAAACACATTTTTCAGCTTTTATTTAAGCAGGCGGGTGTACTGAACGTCTGTTTTCAGTTTTCTCCCATTTTTCTTGCCATATTTCAACCAACAGAAACTAACGCAGTGTAGAGATTTTGTTGACAGCCACTGATGATAGCTCATTTCTCAAACATAGCTGATACTTCATGCTATATATTGTTTTACGCAACTGCCAGATGTGTTTGAAAGCCAGTTTTCTGTCACCTTTGATCATAAACTGAGTGTTTTATTATGACATTTATATATAACATTTTTGGAATTAGTCAGCTTTGCATGGCCAGATGTGCCCCCTGATCACATGAGGGTTTTGTTTGACAAGAGAAACATACACTGAAAAAAAGAGATTTTTTGGCCCTGTAATTATGATTTCAATCATCTTTATAAATTCTACAAAGAATATGAATTCAGTGCTTTTACTTTAAAATAGCAATTTTTCATGTAGTGCATTACTTAGTTATTGTTTGTTATTATTAGGGCCGGGACTCGATTAAAAAAAAAAATCTAATTAATTAGAGGCTTTGTAATTGATTAATCGTAATTAATCGCATTTTAATTGCATATAAATATTTGACCTGAGAACAGTGAGAAGTAATTTTTTTCACATGGATTTTTAGTATACCATTGAATAATGACTGAATACATAAGCTTAAGCAACAAAAATATTGTTTATTTTTGTTCAAGTCCAACAGACCAGTGCAATTTTTGCCATTAAGTGTAGCAATAGCATATTTAGAAATATAGTACATTTCAGAAATTCAGGTAGCCTATAGGTAGGTAGACCTTCTGTAAACTATAATACTTTGTTTTTTTAAGTAAAACACAATCCACGCTAGCTACCACACTAGCCGCTAGCTGCTATATGTTTTGCATTGAGGTGATACTTGAGGCTCGATGTGCTGCGGTGATATGTGAATTCCTTGTTGCATGGCAACACAACCATGCTCTTATCGACGCTTCCATCCATTGGTTTTTTGTAACAAAATGTCCCATCATCCACGGGGCCAACCAAAGCGTCTCATCAGCTTCTTCCTTCATGTTCACTGTGGTTTGTTGTTGTCTGAACTCATGAACGCTAGTTGGTGCTCCAGTATAATCGGTCCGCCTGAAACTCATCCAGTGAGAAAAGTTCCGTGGTGCAAAAATAAGTAAAAAGTAAAAATTTTTTAACGCGTTCATTTTTGTGTAATTAATTAATCTTAATTAACGCGTTAAAGTCCCGGCCCTAGTTATTATGTGTCCTCAGTTTTGTATGTAAATTTAATCATTTGATCCAAGTAATATTCACTAAACCAGTTCATTTTCTTAATTAGTTGATATTTCCAAGTAAAATGTAATTGAGGGACATCAGTGAATCCGAAATTTACTTGTGCATTTTCATAAAAAAAATAAGTGGTTCTATTAAATAAATATTGCTTAGAAACAGCCTTAGTAAAGATTACACACATTAAACACTTTCTGTGTGGAAAAACTTGCCGAGCTTTTTTTAAGTAAATGTCACTCCAATTTTTTTCAGTGGGCAGATGTTGATGTGTTTTATGATAGAAAAAACAAATACTGAGAATGATGACAGTTTGAGCCAATAAAAATCTGGATTCTTACTTTATAGCAGAAACAATCTGCATCTTGCAAAAATGCATTAGCGATAAAATGTAATGTCTCCAGAATGTTAGGTAAACAGCATTCACCTTGACTGCCATACCACTTTCATTCCATCCAGCTTGGCTTTTAACTCTAAACCCACAGACATTTCTCAACCCATAGAAGTATATCACTATTCAGCTTCAGCTGAAACATTAGCACTATGTTTTCAACCCATAATGACAGAACAACATTGTTTGTTCATCTGCTCCTCGCTGCATTACATGTATTACCTGACCTGACATTCTGATGGCTGCAGATTGTAGCAGGTGCTCAGTGTTATACCGTTAGATTTAAGTGACACTGTAGGCTATTCAGTTTCTAATTCAATTTGGGCCAGATTTAAAAACCACAAAATGCAGATGGGAAAGACCTTTTCATCGTCTATCTGCTGCTCTGACGAATATGTGAAATAGGCAAGTAATTTTAAAAAAACACAGTCCCAACACAGCTCTGAAAACCTTATGGGAAAGGGATCTGAACATAACATTTACAGAAAAGGATTGGGATACAATTGTTGGAATCTAGCCTGGCTAACACCAGACTAATCACAAATTAGATTAGTCTGGAAACCAGCAATTAATTTGGCCAAATCCTGTCGGAAGCAAGGCTAAAACATCCTTTTTCATGGTGAAACAGGAGTTTAAAGTCAGACGTTGTTCTTTTAAAATAAACTTTGGCTTTAAACTATCTAGAACACTGTCTACAGCTAGATCCAAAGAGAGTTTCGCATCTGCTGCAGCCATGTTGGATCTGTAAGAAAACTACAAAACTACAAGCTTCCATCTGTCGAGTAGTATGCGTCATCGTCTTGCCGTCCCTCCCCGTTCTGTGATTGGATCCCTAAAACAGGGCTAAGAAACGGCCAAAGTTTCCAGACTGTTTGCAGGTTTGAAATGAAATCGAGTGTGCAAGGCAGTATGGGTATACCCAGGCTAGATCTTAACATAACATTTACAGAAAATGATTGGGATACAATTGTTGGAAGTCTCCAGGGATATCAAAATAAGGTTAATTCAACTTAAAATCCTTCATTGATTCTACTGGTACCCAAATAGGTTATTCAGGCTAGGGATGAAAGATACACCGGACTGTTGGAGGTGTGTAGGGGAGATGGGTTCCCTAACACATGCACGATGATCATGCCCAAAGATTGATGAGATTATCACAGAGGTCATAAGAGTGGATTTTGAGTTCTGCCCCAGTCTTTACATATTAGGTAACCCTAAACCCATGGGCCATATTGTAAAACCCTTAACCAATTGGATTCAGACAAGTATAATGATTGGTAAACAGATGATAATGAGAAAGTGGAAAGATGCAGAGAGCCCGGTATTTCAAGATTGGCTTACAGAGTTAGGCAAAGTAGCTGCTATTGAAAGGATATCCTATAGTATAACAAATGATATTGATAAATATAATGAGAAATGGGGAATGTTTTTAAGGCTATATTCTTTACATTAAAAATGTATCTGCATGCACTGATCATTATGGGCTGTTCTTGGGGTACTAGTATGGAAATGAAGGTGGAGTCGGGATTACAGGGATCTGTTTACTGGAAGACTACCTGTAGACAGTGAATTTCACATGTGATAATGAATAGACATGCAAAAGTGTGGTGGTTGTCTCCTATTAAGACGGTTTAATATATTGAGCATGGATTCATTTTACCTGTCTTGGACTTCTTATGTACCTATTTTTTATTTTATTGTTTTTACTTTTATGTTTTTGTTGTCATACGATGTGTATTATGGGATTAGAACACTGACATAAATCGCGCACTCGTAATGAGACCCGCGCGCGCACATATAGTTTTTTCGAGCGCTTTCAAATCACTCATGAGCTATTTTGTATCCTGCATCTCTGCTCCCTAGAGCAATATTGTAGCCTGAGAGGAGAAAAATACGCTTTGCGCGCATGGGGGTCCGCTCTACTCTGCTCGCAAGTAACACTTTCACCTGCGCGTGCGCCCATCGTCTGCAAAACTTTCCTCAGCTCGTGCGCGAGTGTCTGGTGATTGACATGCCCTGGGCGGGCATGTCAATCACCATTGTATGGTTGGTTGAGCGACTTTGCTGATTAGACAGCAAGGTAAGGCAGCTCCACGAGGACAAACGGGACAAATCTCACAGCACTGAATGCCTGAATAACATGGATTGTGATTTGGTGCTATATATTGCCTTGACTTGAAAGTTTGCAAAATGTCACACAGAGCAATGTACTTCAATATGCTTGTCTGAGCACTGTCTTTTGTTTCCTCCATCGTTGACATTAATCTGATAAAACGCTCTGATTTTTGTAACATGGATCCTGTTGCACACAAAAACTGTAAATTCTTTATTTTGATAAAACTTTTTTGTTCATATTCTAGATGTAATTATTTGTCCCTGAAAATTATAAACGTAGTTTATTAAATTATCGAAAAAAAACCCTTCAATACATGCTTGAGCATTCATGCAGGAAAAATATATTTTTTAAAAAGTGTCGCTCGCAAGCAGAGGAGAGCGGACCCCCGCGCGTGCAAATATTTTTCTCCTCGCAAGCTACAATGTTGCTCGAAGGGAGCAGAGATGCAGGATACAAAATAGCTTGCGAGTGATTTGAAAGCGCTCGAAAAAACAATATGCACGTGCGGATGTTTGATTTGCACGTGCGCAGGTCTCATTACAAGTGCGCGATTTATGTCAGTGTTCTAATACCATAGTGTATCTTAATTTTGCCTTTTTTTCTTTCTTTTTTTTAAACGGGTTTTTAGTTTGGTCTTGTAAAAAATTTAAAAACTCAATAAAAGTTGAATCACAAAAAAACACAGCCACAAACAGCATATGTACTAGGCTTTCTCTAATAAATATAGTGGATGGGCAGTTGCTGACAGGAGATGGAGGCACCCAGAAACCCCAGAAACGTTTCCTTTCGGCCCTTATCAATTGAGTTGTTCAGACCAGACCAGCCGGTTCTGCAGCAATAGTCTGATTCATTTTCTCAGTATGCTGCGAATCAATTTCAGAGGACACACCGAAAATCATAAATAATATAAATAATAAAATATCTGATTCTGCTGGGCCACACAGAGGTTGCCTCTGGGCCCGATGTGGCAGGGTGTGCTGAATAACTGAATAAGTCGGCAGTAAACCATGCCATGCTAATTGTCACAATTGGAAACTGTTCCTCTTCTCTACTGTCAAGTTATTTAAGTCAAAATATTGAAATAACAACAGTGATTTTCCTGAGAAAACAGGAATTTTCCCAATATAATGAGATATAGTAGCTTTTTTTCCATTCAAATTCTTGTCGTATTACATCTAATTTACCGAAACAGTGTTTTCTTATGCTCTTGAAACAATTATGGCATTATCTTGAGAAAACACAATTTGCTATTGCAAGAAAATGACCCCATTATCATCATTATGTCATTGTGGTATGTCGAGACAATGACATAAATAATAAGAATAATTACCTTACCATGAGAAAAATCATGGCCGTTTACGGCTTCCATATGACCTTTTGCAAAATGTTTAATGGTAGAAGCTTGGTGACGTAGAGGAGACCAGCAGGGTGAGTTGGTCAACTACTGCGGCTGACGATACAACCGCTAACACACTAGTCAGCACAGAACTCCCCGTAAAATAAATACATTTCTGTTCTTGCGTAGATTAAACAAACAGAAACTTAATTTCCATTTTTCTGTCATCTATCTTTTAGGGCTGGGCAATTAATCAAAAATTAATCAAACCGACATTCAGAACCTCTAACTGCCCATGACGATTATTTGGATTATTTTTGGGCATAAATGAAAATTTTAATGTAAAAATATGTATCATTTTTTAACCACGGGGAGCCCCTGCAGGCGGCCTAAAGAGCCACATGAGGCTCTGGAGCCACAGGTTGATCACCCCTACTCTATATTCAACTACACTTCCCTATGAGGCTGCAGCTACCACTGAAAAAAATGATATCATCTCAGTCAGCATTGCTGCTAATTGGACATGCACCATTCTTGAACCAGTGCATCCCAGGATTCCTCTGGAGCCGTTACAATAAAGATTTAATTTAGATTCGAGTTGTTGTCTGCTTGTTTTTGGTTAAAAGTTGGCAGAGCGGCCAGAAGAAAAACAGAGAATTTTAAGGCAAACGTTTAAAATCAATTACCTTGTGAGATAACTTCACACTGGGTTGTTTTCTCATAAAACAGACCTGTGCTTGGTTGTTTTAACGGGCTGCAGTTGTGTTTTTCTTTTTCAGCTCTTTGCCAGCGTTGTTTTACACTCCCTGCTCTCTTCATTTTCTGCTTTATCTTCCTGTCATATCTCTTGCACACCTGTATGAAAAAAAAATCACAGATAAGAGGTCAACAACTCCCCACATCAGACTGACACCACTGTCTCTGTACTGCTTACTCAAAACAAATAAGTGGATATTTTTTTCTGTGGTTTTCACATATCAGACTGGGATCTTTTCTACAAAGGAAGGTTCATCTGTTTAACATTACTGTACACATTAAAAAAACACCCAAACAATAATTTATGAATCCCTTTGGTCACAAACAGAAAAAAACCGAAAAGGAAAACATGCTGTACTACAAGTTATGTTACTTTAGGGCTGGAAACATTATAATACGATTTTCTGGCATAATTTTTCTTTTTTTTGTGTGTTTTTTTATGTATGCATTAAATCAGGCACCAAAAGGAAACAAAAACTTTATATGAACACATTTTTCATGGGCAGATTCTAAGACAATGAGACCCTGGGCACTGATGCAAAAAGCCTCACTGTATTCCGTAGAGTGGAGCAAGACGCAGACTTTATAATTATAGTTTCTTCTTCTTTTGTCTGTGATTATTTTGCTCCTCTTTGTAGTAATTTTGCATCTCTGTAGTTATTTAACCCTTAACAGGGCACTCATTGAAATACTTGCAAATTCCAAATTTCAACCCTAGAGAATATTGGAGGATATAACATACTGCCAGAATGTATAAAAAAACATACGGACCCAGGGGAGGGGGGTAATATTTTGAGAAAAAAGTTTACGAGATTAAGGTGTCACATCTAGTTGTTTTTTTCCCCCACTTTTGTCTCGTAAATCTGCAACATTTTTCGAGTAGATTTGCCACTTTAAATCTCTTAAATCTGCACATTTTTTTCTTGTAGATTTGGCACTTGGCACTTTAATGTTGTAAATTTGTCTCATTGCAGCTGCTTTACAGTTCTTTATAGTTGTTTTTGTGTCTTTGTAGTACTTGTGTTTCTCTTTGTCTTTTCATGGTTTTGCTTAAAATTATTATTTTTAAATAGCAGTTCATTTTATGTCAATATTAATCAATATGGAATTAAATTATTTTTACTGTAACTTCACAGATACTATTGTCTCCTTAAGTAACAATGTCTCCTGCATTGAGAATCAAACTTGTCAATGTTCCATCACTTTTCCATAAAATACACTTTGAGTTCTACATATTCAATGCAACAATTATGTTTCCAGCAAGAAAAATTTGGAAAAATACAATAATATATACAATTCTACTACATAAAGGTAATTTTTAGAAGACTGGGCGACATGGACCAAAAGTCATATCCCAATATATTTAGGCTGAATATCGATACACAATACAATATTTTTATTGCAAAGATGAGAGCAAATGTTCAGTCAAAGTCAAAGCCAAATATGACATGTCACAAGTAGTTTTATTTAATTTTTATCTTGTTTAAGTGAACATAAATATTGTATAATAACAGGAGAACCTTTATTTTTTTTTAAATCAAAGCGCCATAAAGTGCACATAAATAAAAAACATATCTTAAATAAAGAAAGTATATGAAATAAAATAAAATCTTTTTCTGAAATGCATATATTTATATGAGAAAAGAATAATAAACATTACAAAAGAACTAATTATGACAAACCTCAGTAAGGGCAGCATTTATATATAAATAAATATATCTTTTAAACTATATCGATATATGCGATATGGTCTAATTCCATATCGATATATTTTTTATGTCGATATATATCGCCCAGCCCTAGAAGACAGGATCGATATACCCGACTATGAGTCTTTTTCACTCTAGTCATTCATAGCTATATTTTGCTATATTTAAGCTGAAATCACTGTATGACTCATAAATGGCATTGGGAGCTAAAAGCAGAGATACCGTCAAAAAAAAATACAGCATTCAAACTCATATGCTAGTTAAACTATCAAGTTATCCACATTGAAATGTGGTTTAGCATTAACACTTTGATGCACAACATGGGTCTAAAGTGACCTGACTAAGTTTTTATATTCTGTATCTTTGCAATAAATGAATTTCATCATTCAGTATTGCAGGTTTTCCTCAAATAACTTGTTTTTGATCATCATACATCCTAATTTTTTGTTTTCATTTCTTACTTTTTGAATAATCCCCCCTTTTTTATCACTACTTAATGCACAAGGTAATTTTTGACCCATGTTGTGCATTAGAAGGTGTTTATATGTTGTGCATCAAAGGGTCACCAATTTAAAAACTGACAAAGAAGACACAAATATTAACTATCCTATTTTGTTAAATTGGTGTTTTTCCAATGGAAATTATTGGCTATATTATATGGCTCTAATAAGTCTCAAATGTTAAAATATGTGATTTTCCAATGTAATCTGGTGGTTCTAACAACTCTTTCAAAGTTAAACCTTAAAAATAAGACAAACATAGTTACACATATACTCAAATTGTTAATTTAGTGTACCACTTTTTGTATCACTACGCTTCTAATGCACAAGGTCATTTTTGACCCATGTGTGTAAACTTGATGTAACAATACAAGAATTATTTTTCTTCATAAAGTATGAAAGGGGGCCCTAAGCGAAAAAACAAATATAATATTAATATGTATACTATATTAGTAGTATCCACTATAATCCATTATAATGCAAACTACAACCACTAATACTGGCAGTATTACTACTTCTATACTAATATTAATTAAAAAAAAAAAAAACTATTGCTATTGCTATCTATTATTACTATTATTGTCATTATTATCATCATCATTATTATTATATAGGCTACAACTACAATCCTAATAAAACATACTAATTCAGTACCAAACAGACTGATATTTCAAAATGTAGCTACATTCAAATTTAGTTCCTTCTGTCAACAAAAGTTTCAAATACATTCATTTCTCTCAATATTTATCTCTAATATCTCCTCCAAAGCTGCCTGTCATAGTCAACAGTCAAAGATAGTCAACAGGTGGCAACATTTTACATCCATTAAAATAACATTAGCCAAATCCCTGTGTGGTGTTAGCTAGTGTGGTGATAAAATAGATTATACATTTTAGCCGAAATACGATCAACAACTGATAAATTTACCACTGCCTTTCAACAGTGGTGCATGCATATACTGACAAAGGTGTTAACAAGAAATTGAATAAATGTTAAGGGCCGCTGGAAAATTACTTTCATTTTCAGACCACAGTCCACATCTAGGCTAAATGTATTGGAGGCTAGCATCTCTCCTCCTATCTTTGGAGTAGCAACAGCAGCTGTGCTGAGCATGGACCTTTAGTGCTTGCTTATGCCACAAAGTTTTACATTTTTACTAGTGCTAGGTCTCTTCTCTCTCTTCTCCTGCCTCGCGCTGACAGCTGATCTAGTAGCGCGTCCCACGGCTGTGTATATGCGCATCATTTGTGCAAAACGGGGCCCCTATTGGATTGCGGGTCCCTACGCACTGTGCGTGTTCTGCGTGTAGGCAGGGGCGTCCCTGATTGCGGGTCATTTTTGACCGATGTTGTGTATTAGAAGGTGGTTATATGTTGTGCATCAAAGGGTTAAAAACACAGCTGTATTCTAATATAATCTTGTCCTTCACACTGCAAAAGAAGCCAGCTTGTATTTTTTGCCTAAAACAGTGATTTAAGTTGGTAAAACTTGGAAATACAAATTATTGACATTTAGGGCAATAATGTAAGTTAGCACAACAAAGGAAGCCAATTGTATGCTCAAAAAGAAGTTTGTGAGTTGTTGTTACTCATATCTTTAAGGGTCATTCCATGGAAAGTGTAAAGATTGGACCTTTGAATTTTGAGATTTTTGATCATAACCTTTTTTTTTTTTTTAGTTTCATAGCCTTTAGAACATGTAACACTTGCAATAAAACATATTTTTCAAGCTCAGACACCATTTTCTGAAAGTATTTTAGCACATTATATCCAGAGATCAGAGTTTCTTTTTCCACCCCGTCACAGGACAAAGGTTAACAAATTCAACAGTAATTTTAGATAAAAGTAAGACAAACAAAATGTTATTCACTTCAGAAAGTGTCTTTTTGCTCAAAAATACCAATAGTTAGTTTAAAGTGGGTTTTTTAAATGTTTTTATTCTATGTACAGCATTAATTGATAAATTTGATATGCAAGTGATCATACTTTCTTTGCTAAAATTTACAGTCTGACTTCAAAATCTACAATGAAACTTACATATTCTGTACATTATTGCAAATATAAACTATGTGTATAATTGCTTTGATCACTAAATTACCCTTGGTCTTTAAAAAAATAAAAAAATCACAATGTGACGGGGTGGAATATAGTGTGACGGAGTGGAACACTGTAACGGGGTGGAATGACACTAGATATTCCTCCCTTCAGCCCTCCATTTTCAAGCATATAGGAAACAGCCACTGTAGTAACTTGGCAGCCTCCATGGAGGAACCTAACCCTATGAAGGTTTCACCCTAACCTAAAACCTAAAAGCCACAGCCATTATTAGTTTCTAGTAATTATACTTACTAAATAACTAGCTAAAGATTACATTCCATTTCTGTCCATATATCCCCATAAATCCTTCAACCATCAGTGACAAATGTGTCTGTGAGTTCTACTACTCTGACCTTGACTGCTGCTGTCTCTGTGGATCAGAGGTGTGGATCAGGTGAAGTTTTTCAAGGCCTGTGTTCTCTCTTTCCTTCTCCTTTTATGCTCCCTCCACTTTTTCTGTTGCTGACGCTTGGCTCTCTCACTTAAATCTTGTATCCTTGTCTTTGTGCCTTTCTCTATATCCCTCCTCCATCTCTGTCGCTCACTTTCTAAATACTTTTGCCTCCTTTCAGGATCAGCATTACAGCGTGCTCGACAACGCCTCTGTCTTTCTGCTGCACTTAATGGACTCATCTTCATCCTCCAATATCATCCTGATAACACAGAACAAACTGTTCAATTTGATGATGGGGGAGGGAAGTGTGAAAGTGATAGAGATTTATATATTTTATACTAATTCAATATGAAGAACAGTGCCACCCATCACAATGATTCCACCCCGTCACAATGATTCCACCCCGTCACAGGCTTTAGTGTGACGGGGTGGAATGTGACGGGGTGGAAAATCTAAAGCAATATAGGTGGATTTCTGGATATGCTAAAAGCTAACACTGCAGTTAGCATGAATTTACAATGAAAAATGAATGATTAATACAAATATAATTGCAAAATTTGATTAACAAATTGTTTTCCCCATTTTTTGTGTGTGACGGGGTGGATATGCTATGCTTAACAGAAAGGATTTTGAAGGAAAAATGTACCAAAAATGTTCTTAAAGAAAAATCAGAACTCACCATTGTTTGGACTTATCTTCTTCAAACTCTTGAGTGATGTCACTTCTTGTTAGTGATGTCACTTCCAGGAAGTGTATTGCATTTTGGCGCAAAATTACATTGGTGTGACGGGGTGGAATATGAAATTGATGGACACAGAAAAATCATGCTATTTTAATAAAAAAATATGAAATTTTAATATAATTAACACATTTCCTATTAAGAGGAAAGTATTTCTAACCATAACAACAATAAATGTTTGAGATTTATTTGATATTTTTAAGTTTTACATTACATGAATGACAAAAATGGTCAGAGCGGACATGAGAAAATGATTGCAGTTTAACACAAAAACTTATACATGTGCAAAATGTATATTTATTATTTTATTTTATTTTACCTCATGCTAGCAACTAAACTTGAATCAATGGCTTCAGACAGTATTACTGACGGTTTTATTATGCCTCCTATTCCTCTTCGAATGTTATGGACCCAAACGTAACAGTTTTCATGGAATGACCCTTAAGTTGGGGTTCACAACAAGGTACAATAGTTCTGCCAACTCTTATTTCTTTGTTGTGAAATGCGGGAAAGCGGTGAAATTCTGTCATTAGCGAAAGCTAGCGGCTAACTGATGCTAGCGGCTAACTGATGCAAGCGGCGCTGCTTGATACAGCTACAAGAGTAGCCATTAGCGTATCAATGCTAGCTCAAAATTGTGGTCGCAACATTAGCTGACATTTCATAGTGGCGTTACAATCGTGCCAATTCAACACATTGCAGAAGTTAGCAGAAGTAAGGATTAAAAGTTATTACAATGTAAAATTATAAGTTCAAAAATCTGAATTCAGAGTTGAGCAAACTCAAAAACAAAGTTTGTTGCCTTGAAATTTTGAGTTCACCCAACTTTTCTTTTTTTGCAGTGCAGGTTTCCTCAAGACGCTGAGAGGATGGATGGCTGACCTTGGAGCTCACTGATTGGTTTGCTGATCTTTGCCTGCCACATTTGCTGTCATGGCCAAAAGCCCGGAGGTGAAGCTGGCCGTCTTCGGCAGAGCAGGGGTGGGCAAGTCAGGTAAACAGCTCAATATTTGAATATTTTAAAGTTTGTGTCTGTCATAATTAAGAGTCCCTCTTTCTTATTCCGTCGTTCAATGCTCCAAAAACTACAAGAAAGTTGTGTAAACAGGCTGATTTGTACTTTATTTTGGTGACTAAAATGATTTTCAGGCAGCATTTAAAAAGGCTTAAACTTGGCTGCTGGGTATCTGCAGTTTTCATAGTGCGTTTTACCTTTTTCTGCCTCATTTACACAGCAACATCTCTAGTGTTGTTTTTTCAGAGTTAATAATTTTGAGTTGGTGGGTGATGATTTTGGAGTTGTTATAACACTTTTAGTGATCAAAAAGCTCTGCCAGAGTTGTCAATCAAGCGAGTTACATGTTAACACCTGACACCTGAATTATTCACTTCAGTTGGAGCTGGTTTTCAGATTTTTTGACTTGTATGTTATAGGTTAAAGAGAGAACGCACTTTTAATGTATCGTAAAACAAAACAATGAATGTTAATTATCACATTAGTGAAAGGAAATAACATGACTTTGGGGTTAAAAATACACTTTGTGTGTCAAAGTAACACAATGTATGTTAAAAATTAACACTCACAGTGTAAGGGAATAACACGATTTTAGTGTTGAAATTACACTTTGTGTCATAAAATAACAAGATGTATGTTAAAAATTAACAAAAAGGAAAAGGAATAACACAATTTCGAGTTAAAAATGCACTTATGTGGTGTCATAAAACACCATTAAAAGGTTAAAATATTAACACTTTTCAAAGTGTAATTTTAACTCAGAATCCGTGAGAACTATATAAACTCAGAAAAAGTATTAAATTTAACACTCTGTGAGTTGAATTTACACTCCCGATTTTGCTGTGTATGTTGCCACTACGCGTCTCAGCATGACTTCTGCTTTCTAATGTTTTCCTCCACCGTCCCGTCAGTATTTTTACACTCGCCATAATTTCTCCTCGTATTCAGTTTGTTTGCGTAGTCAGCTTTACAGTAGGAGGTTGTTTTTGGTCTGGCTTAAATACCTTCACTCCCACAGATAAGTCAGTTGAGTCATTATCATTTGGTTTCAGCATTCCACTGTAAGCTGGGATAGCTCGGCCTCAGCTGGGGCCATGTATGTTTTCTCCAGTAGCTAACACAATAACACGGACCATATGTTTCCTGCCGGCTGCAAATCAAGACAGATTGCTTCTGCGTAGCAATCAGCTGTTGGAAAACATGCTTTGGGATCTCTTCCATGTCGAAGGAGGCCATTAAAATGCCTGAGGAGGTCAGCTCAAGTACTGTACTGAAAAGTATAACGACTGCAGAGTTCATAACCTGCAGCTGAAAGGAGTGCGATTGTAAAACATGGCAGTCAGGCTGACGGTGTCTAACATTTAAAGCTCGCTCAGGAAGTTTAGACACAGGCTTCAACCGACAACTTCTTTTCTTCAACTTGGAAGTGTACTGTTAGCCCTTCACATCTCCTCCTCAGCTAATAAAGGTGGTACACCTCCAAACTGTCACTCATGTTGAGGAGTTGTTCCCTGCTCTGATCCTTTACCGTAGCTGGCATTTCTCCTTTCCTCCAGTTTCTACTGTGACTCCCCGCTCTCTGGCTGCTAACCACATGTTCTTCATCTATAATACTAGAAAAGCTTGATAAGGTTAGTGTTCAGGCTTCAGGCACAACTGTAAAAATAGCACCACGGTGATCATTATTAAATTTGAAAACTTGCAAGAACATGTTCCCCACCTAGTTTCACAGCAGGATCGCTCAAAATCACTGCTGATCATTTTTAGAAACATACAGAAGCAGATAACCAGTTGGGAGTGCAATATATTGCATTGCACTATGCAGGTATAAAGCTAGCTCAAAGACTCATATATGTATACCTCCAGGCCTGAAAAGTGAGGCCAATGTGCAAGTGCTTAAAGCCTGTATTCTATTTAATGGCCAGCAGGGGGCGACTCCACTGGCTTCCAAAAAGAAGTCAGATTGTATGCAAGTCAACAGGAAGATAACACTACTTCTCACTTGATTTATTACTGAATAAAACATTCTCAGAATGAGTTTATGGTCTCAATTGCTTAAACATTTTTGTTGCTTTAAAATCTTGTTTAGTGTTCGGTTGTACTAAAACACAAAGGAGTTGGCTGATCATTTTAAATAATGATTTACGCTCCTTACTGACAAGCTAGCTAGCTAGCACTAATGTTGGCTGATGACAAAGCATTATTCCGGCTACTGATCCGTTCTGCGCATGCACTGGTTGCAAAAAACATTTATGCCACAAATATAGCCACATAGCAATGGGTATGCTTGCAGTGTCTACCTTTGTTTTTTTTCTTACAGTCTGTGATATAGCGCTATCTGTGTTACATACTGTCGCATTCTCGATGCTACTAAGTTAGGGAAAAACCCAAACGGTCAAGTTTTACCCGGTTATTAAGCAGCGGGGTACATCTTCAGATTACTTTTTTTTATTACCGGTGTTAAACCAACGTTTAAATTAACACAGATCATAATCTTGACATATATGTCCAGTTAAGAAGAGCAAAATGTAGCATCACAGTTTCCAGAAGTATTGATTTACACATTGGTTTCAACATTTTATCATTCCTGTTAGAGAGGAGACGTCTGTGGGCTCATGAAAATACTTTTGAAGACACAACCTGTAGAGTGATAAAAAACAGTGGTGGTAATGTGGTAAAACAAGACTAGGAGCTATGCTAGCTGCTCTGTAAGGGCTGCACTTAGTCACAGAGGTGCTTTGAACTAAATGCTAAGATGCGAAGATTTAGCATATTTGTTTACTATATTCACCATCTAATCTTAGCATGTTAGCATGCTAACAATACGCTCTAAAGAAAGTACAATTTACCAACCAATAGACCAACATTGCCCTTTACAACTTGTTAGTTTTATTATATAACCACTAGTATTTTGAACAACCCTCATTCTTCTTTATAACAAACACAAATATCAACGTGATTGGCAACACTTCCATCTGGACAACTGTTTCTTATTTCAGTTGGACTTCAGAGTATTTGTGCTTTAGTGGTGATCATTCACATCCAGAAGCTGTTTGTTCCCCCGCTGGGTGGAAAAATCATGTTCTAACAAGCAGGAGAAGACCTGCTGGTTGTCTTGGCGTCGTTGGGAGATTGCTGGGCCCTTCGTGATGGTCTGACCTGGGCTCCTACAGAGCAGTCCAGCCCTAATAAAGAGCTGAGTGTACTAAATCAAGTTGGTTGTTCTGGCACTTTGCAGCCTTTTGGTTTATTGACTCAGCGGAGGGAAACTGGGGTTAGGTAATAAGATAAATTTGTCCAATTACTGTACCTCCAACTTGGTCCCTGCTAAACACACACACGGATACAAGCACACATGTTAAATGGGTTGATACCAGGCAATAAAGTAGTCACTGGCAAGGTTGTGAGGAGTAAATATTCAGTCCCATGACTATATGTGTACCAATTTTATATGACTATTATTGACGCATATATGAGAATAAACCTGGCAGCAGAGGATTTGTTTGTTTGTGCTGTTCTGCAGAGATCCAGACTTAAGATCTAAGCTTGGAGCCACCCTCTCCCTCTGTTGTTTTCAGCCACTTTCTGACATTATTTTTGCAGCAAAAGATATTGTATTAAATCCATCCATTCTCGTCCGCTTATCCAGGGCCGGGTCGCGGGGGCAGCATGCTAAGCAGGGCATTCCAGGCGCCACACATTTACATTTGTTAACATTTATGAAAGATAGATGGGTAAATGTAGTGTCATCAAAGCTGCTCTTGTAGGGATTATTTGATCTTAAACTATGCATACGAGCAATTTAAGAACTTCTGTAGCATTCATCAATATGTTCATACTCCCATTTGTTCTTAGGTAGCATCTAAATTAAAGAAAGCCCTGGACTACTTGTAAACTGATACGCACAATACTGCCCTACAAAGTCTAACTGCAGTAACTCCGCAAAAGGTAAATTTGATAAAAACTGCTTTAAAGTTTTTTAATGATTTTTTAACTGACTTTTAACCAAATGTGTTACATGTAGATAAGTGATAAGACACTTATTTCTACATGTATTGATGATGTAATTTTTATGCTAAAAAATCATGATGCTTTATTTGAAATTTGACCCCAAATAACCACGGGATATGACTGTCATTAACTTGCATTGTAGTGAAATCCGTGTCAATTTCACGGAAATTTGAGTGATTCCGTGGCTATTCCACGGATTTTGAGTTAAGCGAATCCGTGGCTATTTCAGACCATGTTAGATAAAATCATACAAATAAATGCTCATTATGACCTGTTAGTTTTCTTGGTAAGGTAATTTAGACTCAGTAGGCTGTTTCATCTTCATTGTAAGGCTCACAACAAGGTTTGCAGCTGCATTACGATGTTACGATTTTTTGGCCAACGGTGGTTGCAGACTCCTGTGCTAGATGGTTTTTCCTTTCCTTTTCTATCTTTACAACTTTTTTTTTGTAGTAACTGGTCTTTCAGTGTCAGTGACTTGTTGGTTTTCTGGTTTTCACACTGTTGTCAAACTTGCTGCTCTTTAATAGGTTTATTGGTGCATTTCTTAAGCTAATTGCAAATTGCCTGCAAACAGATCTAATTTAAGCTTAAACACGATTCATCAACATTCTTTTGTGAGTAAAAACAGACTTGGCTGTTGGATGCAAGTTTCATGAATCCCATGTAGGATTTTTTTATTTTCCTGTTATTGCTTTGTGTAAAAACAAAAATAAGAGAAAAATAAGAAAACATTCACAAATGACTTCAAATACTTAAGGGACTTACAAACATGTTGCATGCATTACCTCCTTCTAGAAATATGTGCAATCATTTATTAAAGTAGAAACTAATAAAAAGTAACTAGAGAAAATGTTACTCACTGCCTGGCTATTATCAAATGATATGAATATAATCAGACACATACACATTCACATACAGTGAATAGAGTTCTTTGAAAGATGGCTGGATGTTCTTTTGGGAAATTAACTTTATGTGGTGCAAAGCGCCGGCTCGTAAAACATCTCGCCTGGTCGCTCCTCGAAACATTCCTCCTCCTCCCCTCAGCCTGTCTGACGGCCAGAAAGCAGAACAATAACAAAGGAGTGGGCCAGCATGTGTCTGCCTCAGAAATACTACTGTTTACCACCTCCATTGCCGGGAAGGGACTATGAATCAGCCTAATGTACGTGTCAGTCTGGAGCATGATGTAAACAGTCATTCAGAGGGCAGGCAGGCAAAGCGAAGCCACAAAAACAAACACAATGCTGGACAGACTGACAGCTACTGTGCTGGACGGAGAAGTGATGCTAAAAATCCTAAAAAGCCATGTGGTTTTAACAGTTTAGTCACTAGCCCATAGGTGCTAACCATTACTGTGGCTCCTCTGCACTGATCACTTCACAAACTATCAGCTCCCTGAAATTAAATATGACAAAAAAGTCTTTGATTTGTTTAGTTTAGTTTAGTTTAGTTTATTGGTTTATTTAACCCTTTTTTAATCTTGGGCTATTATGTCCGTTAAAAAATTCTGTTAAAAAATCTTCATCATGCCATGTTGGTATCATTTTTTTCAGCGTTACCTTAACTATATGTCCTGATAATTAATTTTTAACTTTGAATTACTTGATCAAAATTTTTAACCCAAAAGACACAAAGGAAAACATAAAATCTGATCTTGAAAATTATGTTTCACACACAGAAATGTACATGTATATTGTATATAATTGTATATGTATATTTTGCAACCGGTGTTCATATTTGCAATATGAACACAGGTTGCAAATATAACATAGAACAGGTAAAATTAGGATAATATCTAGTTCTTTTTATTTTTATACTAAATATATTTGACATTATCTCCGGTTTTACTTGGCTGAATATCATCAAAAAAAATCTGGTATGGAGTTTCAAGCCAGAACTTTAGAGGGAAGCTGATGGAGAGACTCAATGTTGCTTCAATTTTATGTCTCACGTCATGAAGAAGTGATGTTCAGGTCATTTCATGGACTCTAGAGGGTTAAGACAGGGAGCATGTACAAGGTTCATTAATTACATGGAGTAAAAAGAGTAATCCCTGGGCAGAAGAATAAATAGGATAAAATAAAATAAGAGAAACAAGCATGCACACACACACACACACACACACACACACACACACACACAAACACACACACACATTCCTGTACTTCTATCTTTGTGATGACCCTCATTGGAATTTTTCATTAGTTTTAGTTTAGTTTTAGTTAGTTTTAGTTTTTTGTAATGGGGTATTTGTTGGGTGGGAGATTAAAAGAGGTCACAGTCAATTTTTGCCTTTATTTCCTTTGTCTGATCCATCTTCATTACGTATGAAAAAAGTTGACAAAGACGAAAACAAAGGACATTTTCACTTTAATTTTAGTTAGTTTTGTAACCACACAATACAGTTTCAGATAGTTAATTAATTATCTTTTTTTTTAAACATAAAGCTTATGTAATCTGAACCCTTAAAACAAAGTCTAAAATCTCAAAAAAGCCTTTAAAGAAGTGAGGACCGGCTGAAAGGTCCTCACTTTGCAAAAATGCCCTCACTCTGTTAAAAACGTGTTCCGGTCCTCACTATGTAGGAAGTACAAGTACACACACACACACACACAATCAATTAAAAATATCAAAAATAGATATATGCAGAGTGAGAGACAGAAAAGATTGGTGCTGGCAAGGCAGATTACTTAAAATCCATTTTTTCACTTCACGTGAGAAAGTATGTAAATCTGTAACACTGTTTAGAATCCTGGGGAGAGTGTTCCATGCTTTTGTAGCTCTAAAAGAGAAAGCTGATTACGCAAATGCAGCGCTCCGATTTGTGAGTCTACAATCTCCCCTAGTGATGATCTGGTGGCTCTGAAAAAATGTGTCCAACCCTCTGAACGAATAGGCAGAGGTGCTGGAGCAGCATTGTGAATTATTTTATGTATTAGGCGCATGTCAGAATATGGTATGAGGTTTTCGAGGCTAAGCATGTTATTCTTGCCCAGTATGGCACAGTGGTGGTCCTGAATTGATCTTTTGGTCTAGTATTTTCAGAGCTTGTTTGTAAAGTGATCTAATGGATTTAAAGGCAGTCTTGTTAGACTGGGACCAACTTGACATACACTAATGTAAGTGAGACATTATCATATGCATAAGCAATTACGAAGGTCTTAGCAGCATCAACAGTTAATGAGTTACGAATGTGTCTGAAATTAGCTATGCTATACTTCACTGTATTACCCAGCTTTTTAATGTGCTTTTTAAAAGTGAGTGTAGAGTCTAAAGCATGGGACCATTTATTATCTGCTGTGTTGTTGTTACCGGAAGAAGTGGAAATGTTATGTAATGTAATATTGTGTCTTTTTTGGGGTAATTTTGTGTCTTTTTCTAATAATTTTGTGTCTTTTTTTTTGTAATTTTTTGGTAATTTCGTGTCATTTTTTTTGTAATTTAGCTTTTTTCTGTCATTTTGTGTCCTTTTTTGGTAATTTTGTGTCTTTTTCTAATAGTTTTGTGTCTTTTTTTTAATAATTTTTTTATTTTTTGGTAATTTTGTGTCTTTTTTAAAGTAATTTTGTGTCGTTTTTTAGTCAGTTTTTGTCTTTTTTTTTGTAATTTTGTGTCTTTTTTTGGTCATTTTGATACTGCCTCCAGCGGCCCCCAGGTAATTTGAGTTTGAGAGCCCTGATTTAAAGTCACTCCCAGGTATTTAAACTCATCAACATTTAAAAAAAAATGTTTTTCCACCTACGTATATGTTTGTAATAGTACTTTGTTTAAATCTATTTAGAAAGAACATGGTGACAGTTTTATCAGTATTTAATGTGAGACAAGAATTGTTGAGCCACTTTGTGACTTTAATAAGTGTTTGTGTCAATTTGGTGGCAAGCTGTCCTGATAGTGGACAAAATAAAGTGAAGGTCATGTTCCTTCACCATAACAGTAATAAGTGGCAGATTCAGCAGGGTTGTCTTCCTTCTTTCCTTGTTCCTCACATAAAAGGTTCCAGTCACGTCCCTTCTGTCTAATCCTTTGCTGCAGGGAAACACATTGCTTTCTCTTTACCTCGGTGCTCCTTATTTGCATTTTTCTTGTTGATGAGTCACTGTTGTGTCAAGCTAGTTAGAAAGGGACAAGACATTTATTCATATGAAAATGGCCCTGACTATTAGTCTAAAGACTGTCTGGCTGAGGACCCTACTGTAGTAGAATACCAATGGGGTATGAAGGTTTTTTTTCTTAGTAGTCTTACAGTAGAATAAATGTGAAGTAAAATGAAACCTTTTTCCACTCCTGTCCTTATTTTCATACCTCTCTTGCATTGTCCCTTTTTCTAATTTCTTCATTTCTTATTAAAAAAAAATGACACATCAAAAGACTAACACATCATTCAGCTGTACTTGTTTTGTCACATCTCACAGAAAAAAAATGACTCTTTATTTACTTTAATTTATTTATTTATTATTTATTATTTACTCTCTATTAGTATCACCTGTTTTCTTTCTCTTTACACTTTTTTCTTTTTTGAAAAATTGGATCGCTTTGTTCCTCTGACACAGGAGAGGGCATTACCTCAGTGGGGATGTACCCTTAACAAATTCCACAAACAGTGGCCAAAAATACTTTCACATTTTAAATTCTACTATTGTATTTTGACCTCTAACCCACTATGATGCAGCACAGTCTATGAAGAAGACAATGTGCAAGATAACAGCAGGTCTCTAAATGGTTTTGACAATATTACAGTGTGGGCTCATGTTAATGACTTTCAAATAGGCTTCCTGCTGAAAGATGGCCCATCCAATCTTTTACACTCAAATCACTGATCATGCTGCTCCCAAAATCAGCTTCCTGTGATGCCTGCTGGAGGAAATGAAAGTCCTGGAAAGTAATCAAATAACATCCATCAGGCTTTCTGCGCGTAGCTCCACTGCACCACCGAGTTTTTTCCTGTCATTTTGTGTCTTTCTTAGTAATTTTATGTATTTTTTTTGGTAATTTTGTGCCTTTTTTTTTTTGTTATTTTGTGTCTTTTTTGGTTATTTTGTGTCTTTTTATTATTAATTTAGTTTTTTTTCTGTCATTTTGTGTCTTTTTTAGGTAATTCTGTGTCTTTTTTTAATAATGTTGTATCTTTTTTTGGTAACTTTGTGTCTTTTTTAATAATGTGTCTTTTTTGGTCATTTTGTGTCTTTTTTTTTGTAATTTGTGTATTTTTTGGGTCGTTTTGTGTCTTTTTTTGGTCATTTTGTGTCTTTTTTGGGTCATTTTGTGTCTTTTTGGTAACTTTGTGTCTTTTTTTAATAATGTGTCTTTTTTTGTTATTTTTTTCTTTTTTTTTTAGTAATTTTGTGTCTTCTTTTAGTAATTTTGTGTCTTTTTTTTGTAATTTTGTGTCTTTTTTGAGTAATTTTGTGTCTTTTTTCCGGTCGTTTTGTGTCTTTTTTTGGTCATTTTGTGTCTTTTTTGGGTCATTTTGTATCTTTTTTGGTCATTTTGTGTCTTTTTTTGTAATTTAGCTTTTTTCCGTCATTTTGTGTCTTTTTTTGGTCTTTTTTCTTTCAGTCTATGAAGAAGACAATGTGCAAGATAACAGCAGGTCTCTAAATGGTTTTGACAATATTACAGTGTGGGCTCATGTTAATGACTTCCAAATAGGCTTCCTGCTGAAAGATGGCCCATCCAATATTTTACACTCAAATCACTGTCACACTGATCATGCTGCTCCCAAAATCAGCTTCCTGTGATGCCTGCTGGAGAAAATGAAAGTCCTGGAAAGTAATCAAATAACATCCATCAGGCTTTCTGCACCAACGAGCAATTAACAGGATGCAGAGGCTCGGGGACAGATGCTCATCCTGCTGCACATCTTTGGCCTCTGACAGCTCAGAGAGCCCAAAGCTGTGGAGTTGGCAGGTTGTTTGAGTCCCCTGATTACATTGTGCGTGTCGGACCCGGTGAGCAGCCGTGAGCGTGACTCATCGAATGCATTATGCTGCGAAACAAGTGCTCTAATCAGCATGTCAGAGGTAGATTTGACTCTTTTAGATAAGAAAAGGTTCACAATGGCTTTCAGAGTGATTGCAGCAATGTGAATGTTCAGATTATTAAGTGACTTTTATGTACTTGAGTGTGTTACCTAAGACTTTACCCACTGTAAAAAATGGTCTTGTAAATAATAAAAATAAAATACTGGCTGCAGGGTTGCCAGCATTCTTCTGTTAATTTTACAGTTCCTCTACTGTTATCTACTTTACAGTATGTTACTGTGATAAAACCACATATTGAATTACAGTAAAATCCTGCATTTCATTGATTTTGACAGTAGACTAAAACACAGTATACACTGTAAAAAAAGATAAGCAATAGCTACTCAATAAAACTGAGGCAACAGATTGCACGCAATATTATTTATTGAATCTAACTATGTTACAAGTTGAGTTAATAACAATGTCTGCCTGTTAATTTGAAATGGACTAATTCTGTTGTGTTGGATTCATTCAAAATTCTCTTGATTTAGAATTGCATACACATAAAGATTATATTTAATGTGATCAAAATCTATCTCAAACATTTTTATATTAAAGTTACTTAAACGACTGCCTCAAAATCAAGGACGCATTTATATTTATCACATTTTATCAAATATATTAAATAAAATGAAATGACTACAGAATAATTTTGTAATTTTTTTACAACATTTTTGTAAATAGAGCATATTACTGTCTGAAAGCCAATTACTACCAAATAAGCGCTGTCTTCACTGTAACCTCAGTAATTTTAATATACCATATAGTGAATGAGTTAGTTAAGTAAAATACAGCCATTAAAAATGTGGACAAGAAGAGACTTAGAAAATATCATGTATATATATATCATATATTTCATGGGAAACGGCAAGCTACCTACAAATATTGTTAAAATATTGTTAATGGCTGTATTTTACTTAATGAACTCATTCAGTATATGTATATATATATATATATATATATATATATATTAAAATGACTGAGGTTACAATGAAGACAGAGCTTAATTCATAGTAATTGGCTTTCAGACAGTAATATGCTCTATTTACAAAAAATGACTGCATTGTATACTGCAACAATATTGCAACTAGCTTCAGCACTATACTGTGTTTTAGTCTACTGTAAAAATCAATGAAATGCAGGATTTTACTGTAATTCAGTATGTGGTTTTATCACAGTCGATAACCGTAAGGGAACCGTAAAATTAACAGTAGAATGCTGGCAACCCTGCTGCCAGCATTTTACTGTTAATTTACAAGACAGTTGTTTATACAATTGTTTAAACTTGATTTGTACTGTGGTGTGCTTTTATGAAATTATGTCAAATCATCAAACTTTCTTTATATAGCGCTTTTCATACATATAAATGTAACACAAAGTGCTTTACAAAAAACAAGAATAAAAACAGACAATAAAGATGACAAAACCCACCCCTCCCATTCCCACATACACATCTGTACCTACACATACACATACAGTACATGCACACACACACACGCACGCACGCACACACACAAACACACACTCAGACTTGAATGGGTGATGTGTTATTGATGTAGGCTATTTTATATTTTTCTATCCTTGAAATGTTTTCTTTATTGTGTCACTATTTGTTCTGTTGTTTTGAGACATGTCTATAGTGAAACCAAAGAGGAATTTCCACTCAGTGGATAATGAAGTTTTCGTTATCGTAATTGTGAAATTACTGCCACATGCCATCACATTGTACAATAACAAATAATAGTCTGGTTCATTACATACAGTTGCTATGCACTTTATGTGTTTTTTATGCACACTGTTTATGTGTTTTTTATGCACACTGTTGCACCTTATTTGTTTCACGGCACCAACATTTTTATACTGCATATTCATATTTATTCTGCACTGGAAATCTATTCCTGAATACATACTCCTTCTTTAGACACTTTATTTTTTATTGTATTTTTATTGTATTTTATATTTTATTGCTTGAAGTATGCCTAGGTTGTTCTTTTTATTTAATTGTGTTGTTATTGTCTCTGTGTGTAATGCTGCTGCTACACTGTAATTTCCCAGCTTGGGATCCATCTATTTATCTATCTATCTATCTATCTATCTATCTATCTATCTATCTATCTATCTATCTATCTATCTATCTATCTATCTATCTATCTATCTATCTATCTATCTACCTACCTACCTACCTACCTACCTACCTACCCACCCACCCATCCATCCATCCATCCATCTATCCATTCATCCATCCATCCATCCATCCATCCATCCATCCATCCATCCATCCATCCATCTATCTAAATTGAACAGGTTTCTTGTGGAAGATCAATAATGTAACTACAGAGTAAAAGAAGAAGTATCAGGGATGTTTTTGTGCTGCTGTGGGGAAGCTGTGGATATGTGTAATCTTTGCATCAGACAGGGAAAAGAAGGTGCTATGGTAAAGTATTTTCAGGATGGGATGGGACGGAGATTTGTTGGGATTAAGAAAGACAAGAGCCAACTGAAGGGAGACTCAAGTTCTATTAATTCTTCTACAAGTGTTAAAGGCTTTTATCCAAGCTGCCTGTGATACAGAAAGCTGGCACAGAGAAAGAAATGTCAAGGACATCAACATCAGGCGTCAGTTTTTTTGAGCCTTGAATGGCTTTTGCTGTGTCTGAAAGAACTTTTTTGCTTTTGTCACACTTATTCTTCCCTCTTGGACAAAAACTGCTGAACCACAATGACTGTTTTTGTGATCTAAGTAACAATAAAAACCAAAGCAATCACACTTAAGAAGGACTAATTAATCGTTTTATACTGACAATGGACTGTACTGTGAAAAGGGTTCCTTTGCGAACCGACAGAGAATTTAACTCTATGGTGACATATTACTTTAGGGCTCTGTCATGCCGGAAGAGTTCATTTTCTTTCAGGAAATTCCCTCATTGATTTTTCTAATGAAATTAATTCTAAAATGATCATATCATGCCTGTTATTATAAATCCATGTTAGCTTGATGTACCAAGAGACAAATGGTTGATTTGGATGCCATTGTCCCTCCCCTTGGTTGAAATCTATCATGGAAAATAGTGAATTAGATTAAAAGAGAATTGATTAAATCATGATATAACTGCATGAGTACTGAATGCTTTAATGCCTCTCAGATGGGATTATCAGCTATATCACCACAATGATTTTCTCACGGAAACACATCATCCAAATGACTGCATGTTGTATGAGAGCTAGGGCTGGGCGATATATCAATATATTTTTAAATGTAATATGGAATTTTACCATATTGCATATATCGATATAGTTTAAATTTGAGCTGTGGTCCTTGATCCAGGCAAGCTTCTTTATATATAAATGCTGCCCTTACTAGGGTTGTCTTATTTAGTTCTTTTGTAATGTTCGTTATTCTTTTCTCATATACATATATTTATTTCAGAAAAAGATTGGCCTATTTTATCTCATAGGCTATTTTTATTTAAGATATTTTTTTTAATTTAAATGTTCACTTTATGGAGCTTCAATTTGAAAAAAAGGTACTCCTTTTGTTATACAGTATGTTCACTTTAATAAACGGTTTCAATAAAACTACTTGTGACATGACATATTTGGCTTTGACTTTGACTGAACATGACTGAACTGACTGAACATTTGCTCTCACGTTGCGATAAACATATCAGGAAATATATCGTATATCAATGTTCAGCCTAAATATATCAGGATATGACTTTTGGACCATATCGCCCAGCCCTAATGTGAGCAGCATCTTAAGCATGGTTATTTAGCATTGGAAATGAGCACTGAAATGAGAAATTATCAACAGGTAATTGCAGTCCTGTGGATTTATCCAAGCAGCTAAGACAGGTGAAGTAAAGCTGCAGTTTTATTTTTAATCACACTTGTCTAAATAGGAAATTAATTAGAACAACAAAGCCAAATTGATTCTGTATTTGCTCAAAGAAAACTAGTGTCAATGTGAACACCGTTCACCTCACACCTGCTCACAGGAACAAGTAAAAGACGCTGCAGTGAACTGAGAATGAAATAGCTTTGCATCTTCATTAAAATTTGAAAGAATTGCATTAAAATTTTTAAGATATTCCGCTCATGCCACTATGAGGTTTTTTGTTCTGGATGGAAATCTCTCCACAGTCCTGGATGGTTTGCAATGATTTTTTTATTTTGTTAAATACTTACGAATACTTACTTAAAGATCACCTGCTGAACATCAACATGTTAGAAATGTCATTGTGAGCATGTTAGCATGCTGTCATTAGCATTTAGCTCAAAGCACTACTGTGCCGAAGGTAGGGCTGGGCGATATGCACCAAAAGTCATATCCCGATATATTTAGGCTGAATATGGATATACTATATATATCCTGATATTTTTATCGCAAAGTGAGAGCAAATGTCCAGTCAAAGTGAAATATGACATGTCACAAGTAGTTTTTTTGAAACTGTTTATTCAAGTGAACATAAGTACTGTATAGCAACAGGAGAACTTAAAAAAAAAAAAAAAATCAAAACTCCATAAAGTACACATTAAAATAAAATAATATCTTAAATAAAAATAGCCTATGAAATAAACTAGATAAACCAATCTTTTTCTGAAATAAATATATTTATATGAGAAAAGAATAACAAACATTACAAAATAACTAAATATGACAAACCCTAGTAAGGGAAAGAAAAAAAATTAACTACATCAATATATGTGATATGGTCTAATTCAATATCCCATTTAAAAATATATCAATATATTTTTTATATATCGATATATCGCCCAGCCCTAGCATACACTGCATGATTTTTATTTCACCTGCAACAAAAGCATGACTCAGAGGCATCACTATTTGGATGTCAGGTAATCAGTCCCTCTGTTACTGCAGTCTAACAGCTCTGAGGCTTCATTTAACTGTCAGAGAACCTGAATTCCCCCTGCGTGCCCACACTCTCCATCCTCCTCCACTTCCTCCTCTCCTCAACACATCTGCTGCTGCCTGGAGCTTCCTTTTGTCCTAAGAAAGAAACAGGGTGTTTCTGCCCTTCACCTTATCTGTTTGAGCTCTCTAAAGGCCATCTGCCTTTTTCACTTACCAAACCTCCCCACAGCAATTCTTTTCACCTGGCACACACAAAGCTTAACTATAGAAATGATGTATTTCTGGAGCGGATTGGTAGCCAAGTCATATAACCATCAGCAAATTAATCCGACTCCCTCGACACACACAAAGATATGGTGGACCCATAAGGGAAATGACTGTGTCACAGGAAGGTGGGCTTCTCAGGTGGTCGTGTTAATTTTTTCTGTTGAATTATTTTTAGTGCACACCTCCGACTCTCGTCAGCCTCCATGTATTGTCCACCTGCGTACCCCGCCGATGTCCTCGTCCAGTGTGTGAGTCATCGCTGGATATTTCCCACCTTGCTTTTAACAAGCGTACTCTCTGGAGATTAGCAGCGCTTTTAAAATTTCATAATAGATCCATTAAGTATTTCCCTTTTTGCTTCTGAAGGCGTTATCAGCCGAGGTTCGGGTTAATGTTTAATATTCAGGGCCACTTACAGCAATATGTGATTTATTCAGCACCGTTCCCTCCCACTTCAAACCCTTTTTTCCTCTTCAGATCAGTTATGTAACTTTCTGCTTTACTGTTAGTCATCTCTAAACTTTAAATCAAAGCCTTACAGTGTATACATTCATCAAGGAAGGCTTGCAAGAGATGCCTTCAAACAACCTTTCAATATGGAAGTGTTCAGGAACACTGACACGCTTACAAAGACTCAGTTTCTGTATTCCTTACAATAAACTGAGCTACCTCTACACTGTAAAAAAAAGATAAACAATAGCTACTCAATAAAATTTAGGCAACAGATTGCATGCAATATTATTTATTAAATCTAACTAAGTTACAAGTTAAGTTAATAACAACTTAACAGGAAGTGCCTGTCAATTAAAAACGGACTAAATCTATTGGGTTGAATTCATTCAAAATTCTCTTGATTTAGAATTACACACACATAAAGATTATATTTAATGTGGTCACAATAAGTAGATTCTATCTCAACATTTTTTATATTAAAGTCACTTAAACAACTGCCTCAAAGTCAAGGACGCATTTATATTTAATACATTTTATCAAATATATTAAGTAAAATGAAATGACTACAGAATAATTTATTACAATGTATCGGTGGCAGGAGATCAACTCATCCTTATACCTAAACGTAAAGGTAGCAGTTTTTAATACTTGGGTAACGTTGTGAAATTGAGGCAGTTTTTTTTAGGTTTAAGCAACAAAACTACTTGGTTAGGTTTAGGAAAAGATAGTTTGGCATATAGTGACTACTGTCAGATGTGAGGTAGTCTCGGTAGTTAGGTGATGATGTAGAATGTTATGTAGATTTACAGGGAAGTTTATTTGTAATGTAAACTAAAAAAATGTTGACATTTGGTTCCATTTGAGACACGCACACCTGTGTCCTGGGCATAGACTGTATATAAATAATGGATGTAGTCATCGTGACGTCACCCATTGGTTTGTGGCCCACCATCTTGTTTCCGATACGGGGAGCAGACCATATCTGGACTGTGGAGGAGCGAGAGGGATCTGATCACTGACTACAGCCTCTTCATACCTCAACCTGACTGAGAGAAGCTGCTGCTAATTCATGTTAGCATTAATTGGAGCATTAACTGGGATGTTAGTTTTGGTTAGCAAAAAACAAAAACAAAATTTTAGTTACTGACCTCAGAAAACTGAACAGCGACTCCTTGGAGTGTCTGTTAGTCCAACCAAACGCTGAACAAGACATTTTTACTGAACAAAACGTTCAAATAAACTGTCATTAAGTGAAAATACAGTGAAAGGGTCAAAGTTATGAGACCAAACCGCTAAATGTCCTTTTTTATATCTATATAACGTTATATAGAACTTTATTGACACGTTGCTGTGGATACGCATTGTTCTGCTTCTCTCCTGATGACGGCTCGCCTTGTTAGTGACCTGTCAATCAAAGGTAGCCACGCCCCAAATCATACGATTCTTTACTAGTGATTGAGACCATAGTGGTGCCCTAAAAAAATGTTCTGATGTAATATATCAAGTGAGAAGTTTTCTCATTTTGCACTGAAATGAATGGACAGATTTTTTTGCAGCCAAACTTAGCGCCCCCTGCTGGAATTTTCGGTAGAATGCAGCTTAAGGCACTTCCTGGTTTGCCTCCCTGCTCAGACCCGGAGGTTGCCGCCTGGTGCTGGGTCAAAGTCCTTTAGATGGCTGCCCAAAGTGGACCTTTGCGTTTTTCTCCTTGGCTTTTTGACTCTGTAACCTCTCTTCCACCTTGGCTTCTGCCACAGTTACTTTGGCCACTAGAGGACGCTGTCAAACTTTGAAATATGAGTTACTATAAGGTGCTGTTCAAGCAATAAATGTAGTGGTAATTTGTGGAAGGACAATCTCCTGCTAGTTATGGTATATGGGTAAAAAACGTAAAACGTAAAAAATTTGCCAGTATTTGAAAAAAACTGAGTGACACAATTGACAAAATGTCTGCAGTTATGACGTGAACGTTTCCTTTTAAACTGCAGTGCTTTCTGTAGCTGCAGCGTGAACAAGGCTATTGTGTTGAAGCTATAATACCTCAACTGTTCGTCTTCATGGTGAAAAAAGGTACTTCACTTTTTCCCAGCTGCTCTTTTGTACACAGAGCTTCACCTTCGTGTGTGTAACCACAGTGAAGATCTCACTCTAAGGTGTGGTTGCCACAGCATCTCTGCCCTCATCTGCCTCACAGATGGCTCTGGATGAATAGCGCCGTGGTGCTATTGTTAGAGCCCAAATTAAAGGGATGAATGCGGTGTTAGAATCCTTACGCCCTTCTCGTTCTAACTGCGTGCTTCTGTCCTTTTGCATCCCTAGAGATGTGAAATTCAAAGCCTCTCTGGTGTCCCATTTTACAAAACCGCAGGGCCCTGAGGAGAATGACTGTCTCTCTCTCTCTCTCTGTGCCATTGTGTGCTCATGGAGCTCATCCAAAGTGGAGCGATGGGGAGTTGGTCTGACCTTTACTGTCATTCACAGTAAACTTGATATACACAGTAAGTTGTGTTCTAACAGAGATAGCCATCGTCATAATGCAAAGTTTTTCACGCAGAAGTGTATTGCAGCATTACATAAGACCTGCTAATGTTTCTCAGAGGGTGAGCAAACAACTTTGAACTTAAAGTGAGTGAGTCAGCAAAACAATTGCATGACAATTATCAGTATTTGTCAAACTGCAAAATCAGTTTGCCACAGCCCTCAAGGTAGGCTTGGTTCTTTTTTGTTAATGCAATTGGTCTATGTTTGGCATACATTATTGGGATCCTCTGGACTTGTTCCTCTCTACAAACTATACACACTTAGAAGAAGTGATTTCTTTTATTTTTCATTATTTTTTTATTTTTTATTGTGCAATAATACAATACAGTGACATAGACAGACAGGGAGTGAATATTAAAAAACTACAATAATGCTACCCCTCTGTGTGTGTGTGTGTGTGTAATATTATGTATCATTATTAGGCAGAGAAGGCGGTACAACTAAAATGTAAATAGAATAAATAAATAAAAAATAATAATAAATATATATATATAATAATAATAATAATTAAAAAAATACTAATAATGATAATTACAGGAGAGAGGAGAAAAATAAGACAAAGAAAACAACAGAAAAAAACAAACAAAAAAACAAAAAGAAAACAACAACAACAAAAAAACCCAACATGATGATGTGCTTTCTCTGCGAGGATAATGGGAAGTGACCAATTCTTGAATGATCATCTCTCTCTGTATTTAAGATCCAAGAGAATTTAATATTTTTCCAGGACATTATGTTTTCTCTGTGGCCAAACAGTCATTCCCAGAGATGGAGCTGCTCGGAAGACAGAAATAATTTCATTAGTTTAGTCAAATCTCAGTGGACCTCAGTATTATTCAGAGTACTGGACTCTGACCCTGATTGGCTGACAACAGCAGATCATGTAATAAAATAAGATTAAATCAATTAGATTTATGAAGTACAGAAGAGATACATTTCCATGCACTATAAAAAAAAAAAAAAAACCCTGTTGTTTTTAAAAAAATGGCAGCTGTGGTTGCCAGAACTTTACCGTAATGAATACGGTGCAACTTTTTCTAATATTACGGTAAAATTATATTAGCACAGTTGATTTCCTGTTTAAGATTGCCATTTTATTCCATGTTTTACCGTAAAAAATAAAAAGTTTTTCCATCAAAAGAAACGCTGTTCTGCCATATAATTGACAAGAAAATACTTTATTAATGCTGCATAAATTAAAGGTTTTACAATTAAATATTACAGTATATTCTTATTATAGATATGGTGTTTAGAACATTTAAAAGTGAGAAAAGTTTTTTTTACAAAAAAAAATGCAGAAATTACAGTGACAGTATATTTTTGTTATACACATAACCAGGGCCGGGGTGGGTAATCGGGAGAATCGGGAGAGTTCCCGGTGGGCCGCTTCACTTTTGGGCCGGCCGATAATTTATTTATTTATTTATTTGACATTTTTCACGTTAGTCCATCTTCTCTTAAAGTACGCTAAACACGTTTTGCATTCTGACACCGCAGCCTCAGCATGGGTTGTACCATGCGAGGGAGTTCTCCCCTCCCAAATAAAGTTGGTTGGGTCCATAGCCGTCTTTCCAAAAAAGTTTTCTCAGGTAGGCTACCGATAGCTGGGCCAGCCCTATCTCAACGATACACGTCGGGGAGGATGGATGGGAGGAAGAGGCCAGGGGGGGCTGAAAAAGCCAGGTTGAAGAAAAGAAAGGCATTGGAGGAGGATGCTGCCAAATGTGCCAAGCTTACTGATTTATTTTTGAGAGGACATACACAAGTGGCAACTGGTAAAGAGAGACATAGGCTTAATGCAACGTAACTGTTCGGCTAACGTTGTAACGTGGTTAATATCGTTGAAGCGTTGTCAACCTATTCGCAAGCAAAATATTGAATTTAATTAAAATATAAGCCTTTTTATATCACCTGATATATGGCGATTCATAGACTTTGCAAATATTATGAAAATATTGATAACAAAACTCAAACTTGATCTGTGTAGGCTATGCAGTGAAATTATTTTTTCGTTGTAGCTTCTGAGCAGCAGATAAGCCAGTCTCCTGCTGAAAATGATGAGCCCGAAATTTGCAATGAGGAGGCCATGACTACAGGGACAGGTAGAGAAGATAACAGAGTAAACAATATGAATTAAAGTTATTTAATGTAAGAAAGAGCAGTATATGTCCATGATGAACCAATATGCATTATTTGCTCAGATGTGGGCGCAGTAGCCTAAAGGAGTAAACCACCATAATATACCTATGCAGAAAAATGATAATGACCATGACATGACGGCCCCCATGAGGTCTCATTCCAACAAATCTGGCCTACTGCCTAATCTGAGTCTGACACCCCTGATATGCCCTTCTGCCTTTCTTAATGTTATGCAATACAAATGCTTTATTTATTTTATCCTTTTGTTAATTTATCAACCTACTGTATCCCTGTGGAATAGTGAAATATTTTTTGTTAACTTCTCAGCTTAAGTGGATTATTATTTAACCTTTACATTATCTGTTGAACCATGGTATTAATAAAAAAAACTACAGGATAGTAAGAGCTGAACTGTTGCTTCATTTATCCAATTTCCACTACCATGGAAAAAGTGGGCCGGTCTTGGGCCTGAAATTCCCGGGCTGAAAAGTGGCCCCACTCCGGCCCTGCACATAATGCCAGTGTATTTTACAGTGGAGTAATTTATTTTTCAAAAAGAAACTGTAAAAAATACTGTTTTGGTTGACAGAGGGGAGGACATGCGGTAAAGGGAGCTCAGGCCGGATTCGAACCCGGCTCCACCGCAGCGAGGACTGTAGCCTCTATACATGGGGCGCCTGTGTAACCCACTACGCTACGGACCACCCCATTGCAGTCTTCTGTCTTGTCAATTTCTTGTTAAACTTGTAGTCTTCAGACACAACTGATGCTGACATCACTTGTGGCAATTTATCACATTTCAAATCAAATGTCACCACAGGAGGTTTTATGCAACTCACATATAGTAGCAGCCCTGAAGACTTAAACGTGTCAGATCAGTAAAGTTCTCCTGGGTCGAGTCCAGACAATATTTCTCTCTTTCCTCCTCATTTCCTGTTGTCTCTGCACTGTCTGGAGTAAAGGCTTTACATGCCAGTGAAAAAGGAATGGCTTTTGGTCTTATCATTAGTATGTCAACGAACAACTCCCTATTCACACCATAGACTGTATATAAAAATGGACATCCAGAGGTCTATATGGTAGGGCTGGGCGATATGGACCAAAAGTCATGTCCCGATATATTTAGGCTGAATATCCATATACGATATATATCCTGATATTTTTATCGCAAAGTGAGAGCAAATGTTCAGTCAAAGTCAAATATGACATCTCACAAGTAGTTTTATTGAAACCGTTTATTTAAGTGAACATAAAAACTGTATAACAACAGGAGTACCTTAAAAAAAAAATCAAAGCTCCATAAAGTGCACATTTAAATAATAAAATATCTTAAATAAAAATAGCCTATGAAATACAATAGGCCAATCTTTTTCTGAAATAAATATATTTATATTAGAATAGAATAACGAACATTACAAAATAACTAAATATGACAAACCCTAGTAAGGGCAGCATTTATATATAAAGAAAGAAAAAAATTGAGCTATATCGATATATGTGATATGGTCTAATTCCATATCACATTTAAAAATATATCGATATATCCTTTATATTGATATATTGCCCAGCCCTAGCTGGTATTGATTTAACCCATTGACGCCGGGAAAGCATTACCGCATTTCTACCATTAAGACCGGGAGCGCTGTTGCGTAACTCTACCATTAAAGCCGGGACAGCGGATATGTCATTTTGTTGTATTTGTATTTTTTTCCACCTATTTTCGGTCTCTTGGCCAATGAAATGCATCAGAATCATGATCAGAATACATGCGGGAGTGTCGCAATGCAACATTGGACTTTTCCAGAACTTTGAAATCATGACGGAAGACGACTATAGCGGAGGAGCTCAGCAGTAAGTGACGGAAACAGCGCCGATCATTTAATTGCTGATCTGGACTTTGAACCCTCGGAACCAATCGACCGGGATTTATGGATGAGGAATATGTTTTTAGACGACATATTTTCACCAAAGAACAGACAGATTTGTGGCCATCTGGAGATAATAATAATATTATTAATAATATATTAATATTAATAATAATAATAATAATAATAATAATAATAGGCTAATTGATTATGATGATGATATAAGAAATCATGACTGTTTATGTCTTATATTACTTTATGCGTCGTTGAGTACCCTGAAAAGTGCAATATAGAAAATGTATTATTATTTATTTTTATTATTATTATGATTTTTTTATTTTTATTATTACAGTAGGCTAATGAGAACTATGTCTATTTCTTCCAATGGTCATATCATGTTTGCATCTTGCTAATGGGCATGTATTAGTATTATGCATAGGATTTTTTATTCAGTCAAATGTTACATTTGCTGAGTTTGTTGATTTAAAAAAAAAAAATGTATTGAAGGTTTGGACAAATAAACTCAACTTCTTATGAAAGCCACGCGTATAAGCTCTCAAATACTTTTTGAATTTCATTTTTATCTGCTACAGAGGCTGAAAAATCTATTATTTAGTAGGTGTTGAATTTCCAGAAAAACTTCAGGTTTTAGGGGATCATTTGAAAATCGCCCATAGGTTTTCCAGGCATTTTTTTCCAGGCGCTTTAGGCCTTAATGGGTTAAAACAGCAAAGTTGTGAGCTGTAAAATCAAAACAATGAGCTTAAAGATGCTAAAATGCTCTGTAAGCTGGAAGGAACTACACATAATATAAAGTCATTTTAAATTATAGTTAATTATTTCTAATTTGTAGATATTTACAAGGACTTTGTCAGTTCTATACACGTCTTTAATTATACATTTATATGTTTATGCAGAAGGAAATTGGAATTCCTTCCAAATGGGTTTCTATCTGTCATTTCCCAAAGCAAAGATTGTCTTTGTCTTTTTAACAGCCAATCTAATTACACTGCTTATGACTGCAGCAATGTCTCAGCATAAGAGATTTATAGCGGAAACGATTTAATAGCTCAGGAGGGTAAAACACTGCGCCTGACACAAAAAAAAATATATTTGTATAAAATAAGTTTGTAGGAAAAAAAACAACAGATAATTGCAGTTTGATTTATTGTGAGAATTTAGCTTGAAGCGTTGAAACGGATTTAGCAGCCAAAATGCCATCTTGTGGTGCAGAGAATGTTTTTATTGCACAACAAATGAATGGTAGGTTGTCTGCCAGCCAAAGAGTGGAGGCTGCTCACACCGATATGACGGGAGATGGATTAATTCTCACTGCCGATCGCAGCAGCTCAAGTGGTAATTTATTTGTTCTATTTTAGAAGAGTTGGAATATCTGATGGAAATTGGTAAGTGCAGGATTAAAAGGGATTCATACAAAGCTACTCAGCACTCAAGGGTTGTTCGTTTAAAACATGCAATTTATTGTTGACGAAAACATGCCTAATTATTAATTATCCCATAGCTAATGACTAATAAAGCATGGCAGGAAATGGAGAGCAGGTTTATTATTCTCAGAGGAGCAGTTGCTCTGATTATGGCCCACGTCACATTAATTTAAAGGGTGTGCAAACCTTAGTCACTGATGTGTTTACAGGCATAGAAGGGGAAAGTGATGAGTCAGTCATGATAATTGGCCAGCTGTAATATGATCTGGAGAACAAGGGAGATGATGACTATTACTGGTTTTTGGGAAAATATATTGTTCCTCAAGGATACATGTTACTCACATCTTATTTCCTGATGAGGTAAAGTTACATTTTTTTCAGCTCCCATCAGGGTCACATAGATAATCAAATTCCTAAAGCGTAGCTAAGCAGCATGGAAAGCACTCAGTCTCAACAAAGGAAAGTGAAGCACATAGCTTAAATTATCTTTTTTTTTCCCCCCTTTCTTTTAAGTTACTGTTGCTACTGCTGTAGCAATTCTCACATGGCTTATATGCAGTTTATACTTTTAGTTTACAAGAACATTGGTAGATTTACCACTCAAGCTGAGCAATTTCTGAAACAAAGGGTCCTCTATTTGAGACAGAGGTACACAAAAGCATGTCTCTCATTTCATGAGATCACAGCTCTTGCAGGCAGATTTGATCAGCTGTAACTGGCTAGCTAATTAATGCTAACATTAGCTGCATGAGTTGGTTGAAAATGCAGCTCCTGGCTCACTGCTTAATGCTTACAGCTGACTCGTTTTACAAGGAAAATATTGTGAAAGGGTCTAATGGCTTAATATATATCCTAGGGCTGCACAATTATGGCCAAAATCATAATCACAATTATTTTGATCAATATTGAAATCACGATTATTCATCATGTTAGTGGAAAAAAATATATTTTTATTGCACTACTAAACAAACAATAAGAACAGTTTTTAGTGTGTGAAGAGTGTCTGGTGCTTGTTGTAAACAAACAGAGATCGCTAAGTGAACACCTCCTGCAGCAGCAGCACATACACATTTTACTGCTACAGAGCTAACTGTTAGCCTATTAGCAATTTGCAGACTGGACGCTAAGGGGTTAACATCCCCTCCGGCTCTGCAGCTGGGAGAGACTGCTGTAGGAGGACTGTGCCGCTTCGACTCACTCTTACTCTTCTTAATGAGCCGCAGGCCCCCGCCCTCGTTAAGAAGAGCCGCCAGGCCCCGTGGCTCATTAAGAAGAGTAAGAACGATTCTCCAAAAGTCCCTAATACCACCAGAAAAAGTTGCTGGATTTATCGCCAGTCGCTTTTTTGAAAAACAGTCGCTAAGGGTGTCTGAAAAGTCGCTAAATATAGCAACAAAGTTTCTAAGTAACACTGCTTCACAAATGGCGTGTGTTGTTGTGGCATCAAGTACTATATCACATCCTGCTTAGCGTTCTATCCAATCAGCAACCAGGCTTTTTTCAGGGGAGAAAAATGTCCTGCCCCCTGATGGTTGGTGGACTACTGGTGTAGAAAGTGCTTCGTTAGATATGCAGGAGAGCCGCATTTTAAAATGGAAATATCGCCGACTATCAGGTTAATTTATTCTTGGCGTCAAAATCGTGATCACGATTAAAATTGATTAATTGTGCAGCCCTAATATATCCTGCCAACAGACTGATGCTAAAGCTACATGTCGTAGACGAAAAGCATTCTTACAAGTCGATGAGCCACATAGAAGACATGGAAAAAAAACAAAACCATATTGTTTTTTTTATTCAGCTGTATCCCCAAGTACATCTCTATGTAGTACACTGTGAACACTATGTACTTCTTGCATAGTGCATTAATTGTAGCAACAGGGTAGCATTCTTTCAAATCCAATTAAAACCATTGACCGTGATTAGTATTTGTTCACTTGACAATTCTATTGAACTGAATTAAAAATGAATATGATTTTACTGCTACTTGCTTTTGTGTGTTAATCAGAGTAACCACTACAGCCATCTCAGGTACCATTTCCACAAGTTTTGTGATCCCTCACCTTCCGCTACTAGATGGTAATAAAATGATTGAAACCCTCATGCACTCAAAATGTGTAGAGTGAAGTGTAAGTGCAGAAGAACACAGATTGAGACAGAGAAATAGAATTACATGTTTGAGAAAAAAACACATCAGACTTTATATTTTCAATGCAATAAGAGAAAAGGCTTTTAGAATGAGGACTAGCGGATGTGTAACCTAACACTATCTCGGTTAACATTGTCCGGGGTTGCTGGATAAGCTTAGCTCAGGGGTCGGCAACCCGCGGCTCCGGAGCCACATGTGGCTCTTCAGGCCATCTGCAGTGGCTCCATGTAGCTGTGACAAAAAAGTTCTACCAAATGAAACTGTTATTTCCTTGCATTTTTATTTATTTTGTCATTGGTGCAGCCCCAAAGCAATTTGTATTCTTTTGTGTTCATATTGTAAAAATGTGTCTCTACGGCCTACTGGCCAACTTCAATTGTAGTTTTGACTTTATCTAGCTAGGCAGGCTTTTGACATTTCTTCAGCCTCCCACTTGCTTGCTGCATTCTGACAAAAACAAACCATATTAATAGATGATCATTAAGTATAATTAATGTTGGTGGGCTGATATAGACTGAGCAGGCTGTTTTATCTTCATTATAAGGCTCAAAATAAGTTTTGCGGCTCTATTCCAACATTTTTTCTCCTTTTTTTGACCAACAATGGCTCTTTTTTTAGTAAAGGTTGCTGACCACTGGCTTAGCACAACAGAACCGCTAATGTTATCTTCAACTTAGATAGCATCCGGAATGACTTTAACACAGTGGGGAAACAATGCTATGCTATAACGATTGTAGCTTATTCAGAGCACTATTTAGGAACATTCTTTAAGCAATTTTTTTATTTTTTATTGTGCAATAATGCAATACAATACAGTGATATGGACAGACAGACAAATAGTGCAATAATACAATACAGTAGTGATGTGCCAGTGAAGCCTCATGAACCATTTTCATTATTTTCTGAGCCCACTAGATGGTGATCTCTGTTCAACAAAGAGCTAAAAGCACACTCAATTATCATTACTCAAGCCTTTTTCTTTAAAGCAATAGCACCATCTAGTGGGCTCTGAAAATAACAACAATGGTTCTTGAGGCTTCATTGGCACATCACTACAATACAGTCACATAGACAGACAAGCTATAAGCTTTAAGCTATTTTTTGCACAAAGCTAAACTCCTCTTAACCTCAGCTCACACAAAGTGCAATACTTGTTCCTGATTGGCCCTGACAGTGACGGCATGTCCCGTGGGAGTAACATGTTTACTGTTGCCTTGTGTGTTATTGTTACTGTGCTCGCTTTAGACTTCCCACACCCCTTCTTAAAGGTTGTTAAATCCTAGAATAAATATGAACGGAGCCCGATTGGCGAGCTGTAATCTGATCTGGAAAGGGGCAGAGATGATAAGATGTCTGACTTGATCTCATTTATATTTGGCCTTGGACAGAGATTGACTATGTCCCTTGGAACCGTGAAGACTCCCAGAAGACCCCATTTGACGGATGTACATACTTTCATTACTTTATTTTGAAAAATATAGTTCATGTCTACCCGGAGAGGCTTAGTGTTGGTGGTTGGGGACGCAGATGTGCCCCGGGGAGAATCTGGTGGTGAAAGGAACTCTGGGAAAGCTCTGAGACTGGGAACAGTGGCCTGACCTCCTGTTCAGGAAGTGGTTTGGGTGCTTTTGTAGCTAATCTGTTTCTTGCATCAGAGCTGTCACTTGTCTGTGTGTGAAGAAACACCCATACTGGATGCAACAACACAGGAGAGAAATACTGATTGAGCTTTTGTATCAAGACAAAATTGTAAAAATGTGTCTGCTGTAACTCCCAAAAAATAATGGAAAAAGGAGCATATGCTGCTGCCAGCATTCCAACAGATTTATCACGGTACTTTAAAGTGACTATATTTGTCACATTAATAAAAAAGTTAAATAAATCTGTGTGAACTCTGGAAGAAACCTTCTCCTCTGTCTATCCTTTGTTCACATCGTGTTGTTTTTCTAAATATCCTTCAGCACCTTCTGTAAATGTCAAAGCTCTGCAGATGTAAATTGTCCTAATTTCCCTTTTAACTGCTGAGTGGATTTGCAGGAAATCATAAATCAATAATCACTGCACAAAGTGGTGCAATCTATAAGTCTGTTCTCAGCATCTCTGGTAATAAGTGGTGAAGATATTGATTATAGATGCGAGCCTGCTGCAAAAATGGCAACCTCCTAGTCATTTAAGCTAGTAATTAGGGCCTTCAGTCTCTAACTTCTTGACATAATCGGAGCAAAAATGTCAATTGTGTTTTGCAGTGTAAAGGAGACAATGTAGGGCAGGGATGGGCAACTGGAGGCCCGGGGGCGGCATACGGCCCGCACCCTCACTTGAAGTGGCCCTCAGTACAACTACATGCATTTGAGCATGAAATCTTAAAAGTGCAGTGTAAAAATGCACAAAATTACTTCTTGCAGATGTAACCAGAAAGGCACAGACCCCCAACAATGCCAACATGGTCTCACAGGAATCCGTAAAATAGCCACGGATTCGCTTAACTCAAAATCCGTGGAATAGCCACGGAATCCCTCAACTTTCCGTGAAACTGACACGAATTTCGCTACAATGCAAGTTAATGAAAGTCATATCCCGTGGCTATTCCAACATACAAAGTGATTATGTACATACACTGAGGGAATATTTAGAAAATAAAACATATATATCTCGCTAGAAATTTAATCAAAATCAAAATATTGATTTTTTTCACTAAAAATGAGAGAAATGTCTGCCATGTTTTTTGTTCTGACTGCCGGAACCTTGAAAGTCACGTGACTTGGAACAAACCAATAGGAAAAAATATGCATGGAATAGCCACGGGATATGACTGTCATTAACTTGCATTGTAGCGAAATCTGTGTCAGTTTTACGGAAATTTGAGTGTTTCCGTGGCTATTCCACGGATTTTGAGATAAGCGAATCCGTGGCTATTTCACGGATTCCTGTGAGACCAGGTTCAACAATGCAGACCTCTCTCATCTCATAATGTCAACTTTCCAACATGATTTTTTTCCAGTTTGGAACCAATTTTTCCTATTATTCCAAAACCATATACATGCAACACAAATATTAACAAACGGTAGAAATATTTTTCTGTAACCTCCCCATGATTCGGAAGTTTTATGGGCAATTTTGTCCATTTTTTAAACCTTTTCATTCTGCCTGTATACACTGTATACACTTAAAAAAAAATGTTTAAATGCCATGTTGGTCTATTTTTTTCTGCACAACCTCACCTATATGACCTGATAATTGTTTTTTCATCCCGACTTACTGGATCAACAGTTTGAACCCAAAAGAATCAAAGAAAAAACAACATAAAATGTGATTTTGAATCAGGTTTTTTTTAACTTCCAAAACACTATCATGCTCAAAAGAATTTTAAATGTTGCAAATGTTGGTCTGCTCTGGTTCTTGCACTGAAAAAAAAGAAATCACAGTAAGTGGTTATTTTTTATTTGCTTCAAACCTTTTGTATTCCTATTTGAACCTGGTCTCACAGGAATCCGTGAAATAGCCACGGATTCGCTTAACTCAAAATCCGTGGAATAGCCACGGAATCACTCAAATTTCTGTGAAACTGACACGGATCTTGCTACAATGCAAGTTAATGAAAGTCATATCCCGTGGCTATTTCACAGATTCCTGTGAGACCTATTTATACTGTTATACATGCATTTGAGCATGAAATATGTTAAGTTACTGCACTGTAAACATATTTAAAATTGCAGTTTCATCATATCTGGTTAAGTGCACGGCCCTATATGTGGCCCTGTGGTAGTGTCAATGAAAAATTGTGGCCCCCGCCAGCATTTAAGTTGCCCATCGCTGATGTAGGGCATATCAATGGCATAGACTGACTGGTGGAAGACTCCTGTTAACATCATATTTCAAAAGTCCTTTACAAGCATTTGGGGCCCCATTGTGTAGAAGTTGTAGCCTCCGGTCTGCCAACAACAGCGGGGAAGCAATTGTCTGCATTTCTTTTGACAGAAAAGCAATAAAACCACAGAAACAGCTCGTCTGGTTAATGATTCACCTCTCTTCTATTCACATAAAACAAGAGAAAAACCGCATTATCCTGCCAGCAGAAGAGCAAATTTACAACAAGTCTGTTAGACATCAACCAGCACCACATCATAACCAAGTGAAAGACTGAACTCTAGAGTTGTGTCAGAATTTTCTGGATTATTTTTTATGAGGTCTTGCTGGAGATTTTATGTGACTGGTGAATTATTTAAACGTCTTACATTCTTAATATTTCTGAGCTCTCGTCAGTTTAATAGAGATGAAGTTTTTCATGAAGTCACTGACAACATTCAGTCAATACAAAGTATAAATATGGAACAAGCATCACTGTATTAAACATGGTGTTTTCAATCAATGCTGCTTGTAAAAGGCATAAAATAGTGACTACAGAAGGAATAAGGCTGAGAAAATAGGGCTGAAACTTTTCAGGCAGCCCAGCTAACTTACAGAAAAGGTAGGATGCATCAATGTATGCCTTTTAGGTTGATTATTATTATATATTTGGGTCAATTTTGATTGATTTGATTTGATTTGATTCTCATGAATCCAGTCTAAGTTCTGTCTGTGAAGATTATAAGGACATATTTTATTAAATTAAATATATTTGACTTTTATATGAATGAACACTATAGCCATAATGAGGCACAATTCATTGTTTTCTGTTAAAATAATATTTTCTATAGTTTGAAACATATTTTTGATTCACAAATTCATTACTGTAATGCGTCCAGATAAAAATGGCATGGTTTCCCCACACTTATATACAATAAATAGTTAAAAAACTTTATAAAATTAACTATATTTGTTCAAAAATTTATAATTTAACAGAATATAATCAAACATAATGGTTTTCAACAATGTATAAAGAACAAAATCTAAATTAAAATTGATGAGAAAAAATGGTTAAATGTTATGGTAATGATAGAATCGTTTGCATTAAAATATGTGTATATTTTAATAACATACATTTTGGTGATACCTGCTACCCTTGAGCATATTTAAGTGCTTGCCAAAGAAAAAAAAGAAAAAAAAAAATGTTTTTTTTACTTGAAAATGTGTTACAGTAATGAATTTAGCTCACAGTGTCTCTAAAAATGTCAGAAAATACCTTAAACTTTTAAAAATAGATTATAAATTCATATTAAACAGTGACTTTAGATTGTATATTTAATAAAGGGTCAAAGAAAATATGTATTATGCTCTTGGATTTTTGCTATGAGCTGTACCATGTTCATGAGAATCACCCATTTACACATCTGGATAATTTTATAAACAAAGAAATCTTCAAACAAAATGTGTTCTTGTGTATCTCTGATTTGCTTAAAGTCTGTTTTCCAACCACACTTAATATATTTTGAGCCATACATAATAGATGAACTTTCAATTGAATATGTTAAAATATGTAGCTTAGACACCAAATTTGCATTAATTGAGAAGGCAGATCTGTGTTTTATTCTGCATCCTGGCAGGATTTAGCTACTGACTAATTTTTTTACCAGAATTTTTTACATTTGGTATTTATAACTTACATCTAACAGCTAAAACAAAAGCTGCATTTATGCATTGGTTTTCCCTTCGCTAAGGCTATCTCTCCTGCTAGCTTTTCACAATTGTGCTTAAACTGTCTCCCTGGCAACACCAAGTTCTACAGCAAAACATAACATGAGCAATTTGGCTAGATATTAAGTTTAATTTTGTAACTATTGTGAATTACACATAAAAGTAAAGCAGATGTGAACCAGAAAGGCACAGACTTCCAACAATGCAAACCTCTCTCATCTCATAATGTCCAAGTTCAAGGGGCATTCAAATGTTTGTTTGTTTTTCCAGTTTGGAACCAATTTTTCCTCTTATTCCAAAACCACATAAATGCAGCACAAATGTTAACAAACGGTAGAATTTTTTTTTCTGTAACCTCCCCATGATTTGGATGTGCTCCAAAGTTTTATGGGTCCTTCCTCCTCTCCTTCTCTACCATTCTACCAAGTGATTTTCCTTAACTCTATGGAGTCTTGGGCTATTTTGTCCAATTTTTAATCCTTTTCATCCTGCTTTATACACCACTTAAAAAATGTTTAAATGCCATGTTGGTCTATTTTTTTCTGCACAACCTCACCTATATGACCTGATAATTATTTTTTTCATTTAGACTTACTGGATCAACAGTTTGAACCCAAAAGAATCAAAGAAAAAACAACATAAAATGTGATTTTGAATCAGGTTTTTTTTTACTTCCAAAACACTATCTGCTCAATGAAGAATTTGAAATGTTGCAAATGCACTCTAAGAAAAGATTCAGTAGGTTAGTTAGTATGACTTAAAAACATGAGCTTTTTCAGCATAAAAAATACTATTTGTTACATGTCAATTGTTTTATTAAGCTGATAACTTATTTCAAGAAGTTGATCAAAATTAAAAATGAAGAAAGATGTCTTAACTCAGAAATATAATTAAACTTAATATTGTATTACAATATGTCTGACTTATGTGAAATAAGTTACTTATACTCAATAAAATTGAGGAAACAATTTGCATGGACTTTTCTGAGTAGAAACAAAGTAAAATAAAGGAGTTATAGCAACTTAAATAGAGTAACTTGACCACTTATTAACACTAAAACGTTGATATAAAAATTCAGTTGGTTCAACATAATTAAGCTTGTAGAGGACAAAACAAATCATGTTGGTTGTACTAGACTAATTGAGTTAATCCAGCTATGAAAGTCTCATGGGAAATACTCAATAATGTCTTAGTTGGAATTACTTAAAAAGATAAATGCAAATTGTTACAACATTTTTTTTAAGTTGAGCCAGTGTAATTTTTTTGTGAGTGAACAAAGGTGTCAAATATAACATATAAGAGGGTTACATTTTATACTAAATATATTTGAGGTTGTCTCCAGTTTTACTTGGTATATCATCATCAAACTGAAACTGGCCTCATGGAGTTTACAGCCAGAACTTTAGAGGTAAATTTAGAGTAGGGCTCCACGCTGCTTTGTTTTCTAGTCTGGATGTCATCAAGAAGTCATGAGAAGTCAAAAAAGGACAAACAACGTCTTTTCAACTTTGGCTGAATATTGAGTTTTTGTTTGTGTCTGGCAGATTATATAAAGTTTTCTGTAAAATAGTCAACTTTTCATGTCAGAAAAACAGAAACCCTTTTTCAGCTTTGTGAGGGGCATTTTGTGGCGTCTTCTCTTTTTTTCTTCTTTTTTTCAACACAAACCACTGCACACACTAGAGCAGCTGGAGCCAAAAGCTGTTTCTCCTCCATTTGTAAGCTTTTACTAAGAGCATGATGGGAACAAATTGCATGGTAGGAACAAAACTGCTAAAAGAATCTAGTTGTAGTCTTGTAAATAGTGAACCTGCAAGATTGACAGTCCGTCTAAAATCTCAGTGTGAGACTAAAAACTCCAAACACTTGTCTTTAGATGTGAGCAGGTGTGAGCTGATAGTTTTCCAGGAGTCTTTTCCAAATATTTTCAAAGTCTTCTAAAGTATGGGGAGCATTAGGCACACCTGTGCAATAATCATGCTGTTTAATCAGCATCTTGATATGCCACACCTGTGAGGTGGGATGGATTATCTCGGCTCACTATCACAGATTTAGACAGATTTGTGAACAATATTTGAGAGAAATGGTTATTTTGAGTATAAAGAAAAAGTTTTAGATCTTTGACTTCAGCTCATAAACAAAAGTGTTGCGTTTCTATTTTTCTCAGTATATGTTGCTGTTTTGTTTTTTCAAATGCTGTCTGATTTTGTAGTCAAACCTAGTCTAACCATTTCCCAGTCTTACATGCACCGCCGGCCTGTATGACATGACCTGACATGACGTGAACACAATAGGTACAAAACTTGACTGCAGCTGCACAGCACTGGGAAAGCTCTACTTGTCAACCTGGAAAGAGGTGTTTTTGTGGCCGAAGGGAACCAGAGAGCCGTGGGTGTCCGTCTGATGGCCGTGGGGAATCAATGGAGACCGTTCAATGAGTAGCACAGTCCCGGCTCAGAACAGGGCCATGGGCGCCGCTAATTGCTCATGCTTTGTTTGCAATTTGTCCAACATTCTGCTGCTAATGTGATTAGGTCACTTTGGACAAAGGCAGCTTTTGGCAAACACCTCCCACAGATGATGTGTTTGACATAAATCTGAAAACTCGGCACTCCTCCATCCATCCACTCAGAGCGGCCCTGTGAAGTCCTGCTTGATAACTTCATAAAATTAGATCAGTCTTTCTTCTCGGACTTCAGCTGCAGCATTTGTTAGGAATTATGGAGTTGTTGAGAATGTGAGAAACACAACAGCCCGGCTTCAGTTGGCAACATGGATGGATGGATGGATGGATGGATGGATGGATGGATGGATGGATGGATGGATTAGGAATTATCAAGTTGTTGAGAATGTGAGAAACACAACAGCCCGGCTTCATAAGGCAACATAGATAGATAGATAGATAGATAGATAGATAGATAGATAGATAGATAGATAGATAGATAGATAGATAGATAGATAGATAGATAGATAGATAGATAGATAGATAGATAGATAGATAGATAGATAGATAGATAGATAGATAGATAGATAGATAGATAGATAGACTGTACATGTACTTGTATGAACATATATACACACATAGACACAGGATACATAAAGACACCACGGCCCAACAAAAATATACACTTAATCCTCCACATTCATCACATTTAATCCTCCAGCATAGCATAGCAACCCCTCTGGTTGTTACCGGGGTACTTTGTTTAAAGCTGATACAGCAGAAGGTACAAAACTTCTGCTGTAGCGACCACTTTTACAGACTCTGCGTGCGATGGCTCTGTTGATGGGGTCAGAGCGGTTGGGGGTAGGAAGACCAATGATTTTGGAGGCGTGATGAGTAATGCGTGCTAGTGTGTTCCTGTTTGAGGTGGTTAACATGTTAAAAAAGCAGGTTGAACAGTAGAGGATGATGGGTTGAACTATGCTTTTTTAAAGTAACAACAGAAGTTGGGGGGCTACAGAGAATGCTTTGAGTTTGCGGATGGCAGAGAGTCTTTGTTGGCAGCATTTGTGTGTGTCTGTGGTATGATGATCAAAGTTCAGTATATTGTCCAGGATGAGTCCGAGGTATTTGATGGACTCCACGATTTCCACGGATTCCCCGTTAATCACAGTGGGGTTATGGGTGTGTGCTGAGCTGTGGGTGCTGGAGATGTTGATGATCAGTTGTTTTGTTTTCTTGACATTAAGTTTAAGGTAATTGTTTATGCACCATTGTGAGAAGTGGGAGATAGAGTCCTGATAGCTTAGAGCATAGAGTTATTGTCTTTAAGGAGTGCAAGTATGACAGTGTCGTCGGAGTATTTAATATATGTAGTGAAAGGTGAGGGGCTGGTGCAGTCGTTAGTGTAGAGGGTGAACAGAAACGGGCCCAGGACACAACCTTGTGGGGCTCCTGTGTTGGTGATGATGGTGGAGGATGAAGATGGCCCACTCTGACGGTCTTAGGTCTGTGGCTGAGGAAATTGTAGACCCAGTGGATGACAAAATCTACTCCTTGTGTGTGGTGTCAGTGCAACAGGAGAGCTGTCAGTACTGCATGCTTGTCATCTGCATTAACATTAACTCCATCAATAAACGTGCAGAAATCTGAAGCTGCATCCAGATCAGGGATTCAAAATGCTATCGGGCATATCGAAGCATCTGTAACCCAGATATCAAACTGTTAGCCTCGCTCCATATTGTTTTCAGACAGAGTTCCCACTATTAGACATTGCCATGGAAGTAGTGAGTGATAAGTGAGTGATTGTTACGTACCTAATCACAAAAATCCTGATAGCCAGAAACACTATCATAACTCTGAAGCTTTCTAGCCTTGCTAACGCCAGACTATATCACAAATGAGATCTAGTCTGGCAACAAGATGTTCATTTTTCCGTAGAGGAGGCGTGGTTTACGATCCTCCAGAGCCGTTTATTGGGCGCTACGAATGTCTATCAAAAGCGTCTGTACGTAGATCTTAGCCAATTGTATCAGTTATACCAGATGACGCATGTAGAGCGACAGAAATTTATGTTTACATAGCCAGACTAGCCCATCTCTACTTTGGGACTAAAATGTGTGTGTGTGTGTGTGTGTGTGTCTGTGAGAGAGTGTTGCTGCTTTGCTTCTCCAGTTCTAGCTTTCTGCAAGATTATTTATTTTTACGCCTTATTCCCCCCTCATGTCATTCAGCCACACACATCCACTGATTTTATGGGCAGTAGACGAGCTGCTGCGGGTCTCTGGGCGCCTCTGCTGTCCCCCAGCTCGTAGCGAGATCACCGGCGTTACAGCAGTGAGCGGTAGCGGGGCTAGTTGGTAGATTAGGCTTTGCCAAATCCTGTCGGAATTTTTCGCAGTGAAACAGGAGTGCAAAGTCAACGTTGTTCTTCTTTTAAAATAAACTTTGGCTCTAAACTATCTCGAACACGAGTAGTACGCGTCATCGTCTTGCCGTCCCTCCCCATTCTGTGATTGGATCCATAAAACAGGGCTAAGAAACGGCCTTAGATTCCAGACTGTTTGCAGGTTTGAAATGAAATCGAGCGCGCAAGGCAGCATGGGTATACCCAGGCTAGTAGCTTTCCCTGCTGAAGGAGCACATTTGTGTTGTGGATGCAGGTGTTTATTGATACCCAATTAAATACCGCAACAAAAAAATAAAAAAAATAAATAAATTCCATTTCATTCTTCCTGACCACCAGAGACAGACAATGAACTCTGGCAAAAATGAAAGGAAATGATCATTACTTTGTTATTACTGGTATTGGTATCTACTTAATTTCTGCAATCGTGACATTTCTAGTTGTGAATGACCGTGGCAAGATGTCAAATGGTGTAATCACAAAAAAGGATAAATATTAAATACTTCATCCACCTACATTGTATTTAAGTGGACATATACATATAATTACTTCATTTAAAAAAACATCAAATTAATTTTTTTTTTTTTGTATTTCTACATTTACACATTTCGTCAATATTGAGCAGAACATATTCTAAATACAACCATTTTTTCAAAAGTTTGGACAAATTTTGTAAAAATGTGTTTGTAGTTGTATAGTGTTGTAATGTAAACGTGGATTGTATTTTTTCTCATTTTAATTCACATTTATTTCCCTGTATATAATCAGATTTTTATTGGGAAAAAAATTACTTGTTACACCAAATGACACTGCGTAAGATCACGTCATTGACCCATCTACTTAATTTCTGCAACTGTGACATCTCTAGTTGTGAATGACCAAATTTCCAAGCGACGTCTGAAAGCAGCCTATCAAAAATAATTAATGTGTGCTGCAGGAATTCATAGAAGGCGCAAGGATTTAAAAGCGTGGCCCCATTTCCATCAGTGTAATCCTTCAATCAAACTGAGGAGAGAAAAACAAAACTGGTGCAAGGAGGTTTTTCCACAGCTGTGATATGTAAGACTGTGACAGTTGCCAAGAGGCTTCATTTCTCTTTCTACCAGCTCTGTTATCAGCTTTCCTCTCGCTGCACACAGTCAGTGAATCGCCTCCCGTTGTGATCTGGTCTGCTTGCTGATACACAGCACATTTTCCCCCCGCAGACCTGTAGTCAATCTGGGCCACAAGGTCTATACTGACGCAGGTTAACAAAGGCTCCTCTCTTCCATGTGTACATTTCTTCTAGTGGCAGTGAAAGGCAGAAGATACAGTTACCTCTAATGACGAAAGGACTTCACACCCCATTGGTTGTTCTGTCCACCTGGAATCCAGGCCACTGAAGCAGAAACAACACGAAATAACCTTAGTGGGAGATTAAGTCAGCAGCAACTAGTAAATGTGCCTGGAGAACACTGTAAAAAAAATGTCTGTAGATTTTAAGGTGAAAAACTGCTAAACCATGACAGTAAAAGACTGTAAAATGATAAATTAGTCAATTCAGAGTAACAATGAAACTCCGTAAATGTAAATATCAGCCAAAACTGTAATTTTTACAGTTTTGTTTTTTGAAAAATACATTACTCCCCTGTAAAATCCACTGTAATATGCATTTAATGTAATATATATACAAGCCACCAATGTAATTTTTGCATTTTTTTCAAAAATTTCATCTTCCTTTTTGCCGCACTCAATTTTCTTTTGCTTACAGAGGCTCCATACTTTGGAATTCTCATATTCATGTAGTTCACGTAACTTTTTTCATCCCTCAATAATTTTAAGTTAAGACTGAAAGCTTACCTGTTAAATCAAGACTCCTAATAGTTTATTTTCCAGTATAGTTATCATTGGACCATTATCTCTTATACATGCTCATACAATTATTTACGTTGAAATTATGAGATAAAAAGTCAAAATATGAGATACAAAGTTGAAATTATGAGATAAAAAGTCATAATTATGAGATAAAAAGTTGAAATTATGAAATTATTATATCTTTTTTTGTTGTTATTTGTTGTTGCTTTCTCTCGTGGTTGTTCTTGATTTATTTTTGAATTTTTGTATATTTCTTGGGGAGGTGCTTTTTATAAGCCCATAGGGTTTCCCATACTTACTATTCATGTTTCATTTCTGTTTTTTTTGTTGTGAAAAATACTTTTTCTTACTGTTAAATGTTTTAAACACCATATCTCTCTCTATATAGAAAAATATACTTTAATATTTAATGGGAAAATCTTTAATTTATGCAGCATTTATAAAGTATTTTCTTGTCAATTATATGGCAAAACAGTGTTTCTTTTGATAGAAAAACCTTTTATTAATACAGTTAAAAAATGGAATAAAATGGCGATGTTGAACGTGAAATCAACAGTGCCAATATCTTTTTACAGTAATATTAAAGTTCTACTGTATTTATTATGGTAAAGCTCTGGCAACCACAGCTGCCGTTTTTTTACCTTAAAAACAACAGGGTTTTTTTTACAGTGAAGAAACGTGCGTGTCAGTCCGCCTCCTCAACAGCATGACAAATTATCTGCTGCTGTTCTGCTTTGGGTGCATTCAGGGAATAATTGAAAGTTGCATGACACAATATTCTTTTGCCTGAAAACACTCAAAAGAGAGAGAAATGTGGACAGGAAATAAACCAAACACACAGACAAAAGCCTGTTTTTTTCTGTAAAAGTAAAAAAAGGTTTTGGCTAATAAAGAAGAGACTTTGGTGAAGCTTTCCACAGCTACTCCACATGTTCAAAAGACAAATTGAAACATTTGAGCAGCAGGCTCTCAGCAATCATCAAACACTGCCCTGAGCTCAAAGGCTGGACTTGAGTTCTTTAGGAGCGTAATGAAACGTGGCAGCGACACTCTGGCCCACATAATAGGTTTTCTTTCCGTTCCTTGTCGTGGCTAATTATGAGTGAAAAAAGGCCTGGAAAAGATGGATGGTTTTTTTCTAACAGTTCAAAGGCAAAGCTGTTTCCCCATTGTCTCTTTGCTCCAAGCAGCAGCTCAGCAACTTGACATAAGGACACAGATACACGCCTGGACTCAAGTGGACCACTTAGGCCCATAGGGAGTCTCTCAGGCACATGACAGCTCCCACAGAGAACTGGACTAAAGGTGTGAACACTTGCTTGTTGCTGTGCGTTTGCAAACAATCAATAAAAAGTTAAAAAGAGGAGAAAAAAAGAAGGCTCCTATAGAGTATTGCTGGGATAGAGAATCTTTGTAGGAGAACCCAGAAGATAGCATAGTCCTGGGATTTTTCCATTGGCTTTTGGATTATTGCAGAAAAAAATCGTCCGTGGTAGGGCTGCAAGATTATGAAAAAAATGTGAATCTCAATTGTTTTTGCTTAGAATTGAGCTCACGATTCTCTGGCACAATTTTTATTAGAGATAGATCGATATATCGGCCAATATTTGCATTTTTTACTTGAATCTGCATCGGCCGATTTGTGCGTGCTTTCGCCGATCAATTCGCCCATTTCACTGAGCCAACAGCAGGCAAGGCTCGGTCCAACATATGCCATTCTCTGGTGAGCTGCTGCTGATACCGGAAAAAAGAAAAACACATCAAATACGTGGATCATCTGAGGCACCACCACCTCGAGGCCTAAAACAACATACCGTATTTCCCCAATTTAAAGCCGGGCCCCTATTAATGACCGGCCTCATTTAGTAACCGTGTGTAAAAACAATTTTTAGTAAATAAAAGCCGGCCTCTTTTATAAGCCGGGTGTCTTACCGGTGTTATGTCAAAGTCTGTTCCCCCGTCGATATGTGTACCCCTTACCTTAACCTGAACCAACCTGACCCCTGACCCCAACCAGTCCTCCTTTAAGTTGCTTAACATGACCCCAAGTTTACCGTAACCCCAAACAGTTCTCTCTACAAGGCCTTACCTTAAACTTAAATCCTAACTCCAACCGGAGGTGATGCTACGGAGAACACCATTCAGGAAACATCATTTGACGGGTAACAGATTTCAACACAACACCTGTATTTTGAAGTTTGGCCACACGAGTTAGTACTGTAGGTAAATATGGTTGTTTCTCCCGCTGTCCTAGTCATTCTCTGTAAAGTCGAGCCGTTTACGCATGTTCTTCTGAGCTTTTTAGTAGTTTAGACATTTTAAATCCTGCTTAAAATGAACATTCAGCGTGCTGTTCATTGTTTGTTTACATCCGTGTACTTCCAATATGGCTGAAATCCGGGTAACTGGCTACAATGCGCTGTGTAAAACACTCTAAAAAGTGCCGGTCAGAGCTGCTCTGATTTTCTTTTTTTAATAAAAGCCTCCTTCAAATAATAGCCTGCCCCTATTATTAGCCGGGTCCCAAACTGATTTTTTATTAGTAGAAGCCCCGGCTACTATTGGAGGAAATACGGTACACATTGTATACTATCCAACTGTTAATATGTTTAGTTTGTTTTGTTAATAAATGTTTCTTTTTTTGTTTAAATTGAGACTTCTGTAACATTTGTTATCATAGTGTCATTTTTTATCATGTAAATGGAGGGAGAAAAGGCAACATAGGCTTCAAGAATCGGCCCCAAAAAATCGGCAGCACATATCAGGGATCGGTTAAGACTGATGTCAAAATAATCGGTATCGGCATCGGCCTTAAAAAACCTGTATTGGTCGACCACTAATTTTTATTCACAAAATGTTTATTTTAATGATGAACTTTGACACACACAAAAATAGTGCTTTGGCAAGGGCATAGTAGTAGTTATATCATTAGAAGATAAATTATTTTAACAAAAATAAAAAACAAAAATTGAGACATGCGGTTGATAACAGCTTCCCCCTATCATCATATGCACATCAAACAGTGTGATTTCCTTGGAACGTAGAGTGTATGGCCCTGAATATAGCACTTTGGAATTGGCTTAAAGATTCTTGGCCAGAAACACAAGTCTGTCAACATGTTGAGGCTTCAGTGACAAACGGTGACGTGTCACAATGTTCCACCTGTACTAACAGCCGTTCAGAAGGAGAGCTTGTTGCAGGAATACACAGCTATTTCCTCGCTAGCACAGACAGTCGTGGAGGTCGGTTCGTGTGGGTGGGTGACTCTCTCCACTACCGTTTGGGTTTTCGTCGCCATCCATTCAACCCTCCTTACCGCAGACTTTCCTCCGCTTTAACTCTCTCTTCCCCAACCAGTGTTGCCAACTCCTCAATAAGGAAAGTAGCTATTGAATACATCTCTGACTGCAGCTGGGAGAGACTCCTGCAGGAGGACTGTGCCGCTTGTCAGTGCGTTGGGGCGAGGGAGGAACAGCCGGCAGACCCCATGGCTTGTTAAGAAGAGAAAGAAGGAGTCTCCAAAAGTCTCTAATAACACCAGAAAAAGTCGATAGTCGCTTTTTTGAAAGATAGTCGCTAGGGGGTCTGAAAAGTCGCTAAATCTAGTGAGAAACTCGCTAAGTTGGCAACACTGTTCCAAACACTCAACTGCAGGCAGGTTTACTCCACTGAATCACGTGTTGACGTAAAGACACTTTACCATTGGTTGAGGGAGGCAGTGCTGTGTTTGGGGGCGCTTGAAAAAATCTTTGAGGAAATAGGAGCATTTGTTTCCGATGCAGCTCGAGATATAAAATGCTTCAGAATCAATGTGTGTAGAAATGAGATCACGTGAATGTGCGAATCGAGATCGCCATTTTTTAACGATTTATCGTGCAGCCCTACTCTGTGGCGTTAGATTTAAAAAGCTACTGTTAGGCTATCAACAACCTATTCTGTCCTAAAAAGTCTAAGTGCAGAAACTACATTTTTGGTCGAAATTGAGTTATAACTAAAAATGAACTCCTTGATGTCTGTTTTATCTTGTGACAAAGTTTTGGATTTCAATTTTGCTTTATTTCAGAGAAATAATTATATAAAAAGACTGCAGTAAGTTCACTGAGCGTGGTCTGCTTTGACTGTGATACAGTGTAGCCTTGTATTTCTTCATTGTGTTGAATAGTGAAGACAAGAATAATAGAATTTATAAGTTTCTCTGATTGAGAAATTAATATCCAGATAGTGATCAAATAAAAACGTGAGATAAAATTAAATTAAGACTAAGATATAACACTACTTTATCATATGAAGTCTAAAATACACAAATATTTGAATAGAGTTGTTAAACACTTTTAAATACATTTATAACAAAATCAATTTGAAAGTTACTGCACTCTGGTTTTGCATCACTATTAGAACCTTTAACAGCAAAACCAGAGTGCAGTAACTACATTTTTGAGCATAAATATTACATCATCAATACATTTAGAAATAAGTGTCATACCACTTTCCTACCTATAACCCATTTGGCTGACAAGTTAAAAAACGTTTAAAAAAACTTTATAGCAGTTTTACCCTTTGCGTATGCAGATAGACATTGTATTTACTTGACTGTATGTCGAAGAATAAAACGTTAAAAAGTACTTTTTAAGTACAGCTGTTCATCTATAAACACTTTTGATATCGGATCATACAAAAGGGTCGTTCTTTTCAAATGATTATTAACTGACCCACGCAGTGGCTAATGATAGCAATCTCAGACAGACCTGTTGTCTTATTAAAGCATGGTAGACACACATAGGGGTAGACATTTGGGAAACATAGCTTATTTGCTTTTCCAAGAGCGAAATAAGAATAATACCTCTGCAAGGTAGGAGGCAGTTAGCCTAGCTTAGCATAAGGGCTGGAAGACAGATGATGAAGACAGATGAGCTACATTGTCTGTATCCACAGTTAAAATAATGTGCCTGTAATGAAAATAGTTGGCGGAGCCAGGCGAGCTGTTTCTCCCTCCTTCCACTCTTTATGATAAAATAATCTAATCCCCTTAATGGCTTTAGCCCTAAATTTTATGCATGGACATTAGAGTGGTGTTGATCTTTCTTATCTCACTCTTACAAGGAAGCAAAGTGTATTTTTCAATGTAAAACCATTCCTTTCACTTTCTATAACATCATTTATTTTCTCTGGGAAACACGAATAAACAGCTGCATACTATAGACGTGTTAGCTTACGCCTGTGAATCCTTGTATTAGCTAGCCTTTTATATTCACTGATAAACGCTCACTGATTGACTTCATCTTCCTTTTTGCTGCACTACACATACTCAGTTTTCTTTTACTTACAGAGGCTCCATACTTTGGAATTCTCATATTCATGTAGTTCAACTATTTTCATCCCTCAATAATTTTAAGTTAAGACTGAAAGCTTAGCTGTTAAATCAAGACTCCTAATAGTTTCTTTTCCAGTATAGTTGTCATTGGATCATTATCTCTTATACATGCTCATACACTCAAATACAATTATTTACGTTGAAATTATGAGATAAAATGACAAAATTATGAGATAAAAAGTCAAAATATGAGTTGAAAGATAAGAGTTGAAATTATGAAATAAAAAGTCTAAATATAAAATTTCTCCTCAGTATAGTTGTCATTGGATCATTATCTCTTCTACATGCTCATACACTCATACACTCAAATACAATTACCGTGTGCTATAAAATGGCACTTGTATCGCTTTCTTTTTGGTCGTTATTTGTTGCTTTTTCTCATTGTTGTTGTTGATTTATAATTGAATTTTTGTATATTTCTTGGGGAGGTGCTTTTTATATGGCCATATAGGGTTTTTTAACCTCTGTTGCACTTACTATTCTTGTTTCATTTCTGTTTTTTGTAATTGTCTTTTTAGATGGTTCAAATAAATAAATACAAATACAAAATGACTATCAATTATACAAACTAAAACACTGCAGTTTTCAGATAAACTGCAACAGAACTGAGGTGCACACACCTCCTGCAGTTTGGTGCACTGCAAAAACCAACTGACAAAAATAAGAAATAAATAACTAGAATTAAGCAAATACATGCTTGAAACAAGTAAAATTATCTGCCAGTGCAGTAAGTACATTTTACTTTGTAAGAATTCTTTAAATTAGTAAAAATATCTAGGCACTGGACACCAATGATGTCTTGAAATAAATACAAATATACTTATTTTGAGCAATTGTGGCTTGAAAAGGCCAACTGTAGTAATTAAAATAAGCCAGAATATACTTGAAACGAGCACGTTTTGGTGGTAGAAAATGCTTTTAAAATATCATTAAAACTACATGCAACTAAAACTCTCAATCGGAGCCAATATTTTAGGTAAAACTCACCATATTCAACAGTTGAATAGCTTGAAAAGCATGAAAAAGCTCACATTGTCAATCCTAAAAACAAGTCTTTAAACAATAAGATAATTAAATAAGCACATAATAATAATTAAATAAGCACATACATCTATGGTCAGTAGGTTAATAATACTCAAAACAATATAATTAAGATACTATAGCTAGATATAAGAAGAAAATACTTGGAAGGTTCATGTTTTTTGCAGTGTGGGGTGGTGAAGGGCAGCATGATGCTTTGTAGAAATTAGATTACACTTTAGTGCTTGGTTGTGAATTACTGGAGGATGATAATAGTATAATAAGCAGCAGAGAAGGCAATGGGGTTTGTGTGGTCCTATTGATGCAACAATCTTGGCTCCGAGATGAAAACTTCTGCTATGGAGACGTCCCACAGAGCCGTCACATGTTGATCGGGGATGGAGTGATTTCATGCCGTTGCCAGACTTTCCTCAAAATGAGTTTACATTTCAAATGAGTATTCACAGGTGCTTTGACTCGCAAACAGCATAAGGGCGGTTTAGTTTTATAGCTCTGCATGATACAGAGGCAATGGCCTCTTAATTCTGCCTGAATGAAGCAGATCTCTGTGCCGCAGATTACTTGTTGATGGTAAATCATTAGAAGAGTGAGTCACTACCCTGCTGGGGATGGGGTTTTTTTTTTGTTTATTTGTGATGAAGGCCAACGCTCTCAAGAGTGGGCTAAAAATCCCATAATAAGAGAAGCAGCTCATGATGAACTTGGAGAGACGATGTTTCATCCTGAAGGCTGTTTGAAGTCTGCCTTAATGATCTGGAACTGTTCAGAAAGGTATTAGCATTTAGATGAGAAGTGTAGTAAAGTGGTTTGGATCTTGGGGCCTCTTGCTGCTTATCCAGAGCTGATAAGCTACTGCAGTCGACATAATGTCAGAGGATGTGGATATTAGGACGCGGCCTGATAACATCAGTGCCAATGGTCATGCACTTCAAGCTTATTTTTCATGTTTTGACAACCATACTCAAGACACAATATTCTATTCTAACTTAATGGTATAGTTTTGCTTTAATTCCACTGAATATATCCTGGAAAGCATGAAGACGAAGCTGTAATTCTTGTGATGTTTTCATATTCTGAACATGTTGTTTGTTCTCTGCAGCTTTGGTGGTTAGATTTCTGACCAGACGCTTTATCTGGGAGTACGACCCGACACTCGGTAAGGCAATAATCTTCTTCTATTATTATTATTACTCTCACCACTTGCACAACCATTACTGCTGCTGCTGCTGCACATTTTGCTGCTATTGAAACTGGAACTCCACCATTAAGATTAAGATGAATTACTTTATTAATCCCACAACGGGGAAATTCAACCCCTGCATTTAACCCATCCTTTTTTACACACAAATGAACACACCATGCAAGGAGCAGTGGGCAACACATTACTGTGCCTGGGGAGCTGTGCAGGGGGGTTAGGTGCCTTGCTCAAGGCACCTAACGCACTTCAGTCCTTGAGTAGTCAGTACCGGGATTCGAACCAGTTACAAGCCCGATTCCTAACCTCTAGACCACGGACTGCCCAAATTACTGCTGTTTCCATAAACACAACTCTATACACAACTACTGCTTCTACTTTCAGACCTGCTACCACTACAACTACATGATTTTATTTTTCAACATGTTGCATCCCTGTAGGAGTCAAAGTAATAGTTTGACAATTAGGGCTGCACAATTAATCAAATTTTAATTGTGATCTCGTCTGCAATATTTCCATTTTAAAATGCGGCTCTCCTGCATATCTAATCAAGCACTTTCTACACCAGTAGTCCACCAACCACCAGGGGGCAGGGCCGTTTTTCTCCCCTGAAAAAACCTGGTTGCTGATTGGATAGAACGTTAAACAGGATGTGACGTAGTACTCGACGCGACAACAACACGCCAGTAAAAGCCGGCGAAGCAGTGTTGCCAACTTAGCAACTTTGTTGCTATATTTAGCGACTTTTCAGACACCCTTAGCGACTATTTTTCAAGATAGCGACTGGCGACAAATCCAGCAACTATTTCTGGTGTTATTGGAGACTTTTGGAGACTCGTTTTTACTCTTCTTAACGAGCCGCCAGCCCTCAAGTAAGAACGAGTCGAATCGGCGAGGTCCTCCTACAGCAGTCTCTCCCAGCTGCAGAGCCAGAGGGGATGTTAACCCCTTAGCGTCCAGTCTGCAAATTGCTAATAGGCTAACAGTTAGCTCTGTAGCAGTACAGTGTGTATGTGCTGCTGCTACGGGAGATGTTCACTTAGCGATCTGTTTGTTTACAACAAGCACTGGACACTCTGTACACACACTAAAAACTGTTCCTGTTGTTTGTTTAAAAGTAGTGCAATAAAAATACAGATGTTTTCCCTCACATGATTAATAATCGTGATTACAATATTGATCAAAATAGTTGTGATTATCATTTTGGCCATAATCGTGCAGCCTTATGTTTGACATTTTGGGACTTGAGCTCACGTCTTTGAGCAGCCAGTTAGCTTAGTTTAGATCCATCCCTCTACCAGCCCCTCTGACTGAATCACACTAATTATTTGTTAAATCTTGTTTCCTCTACAAAGAGTGTATAAATTGGTGGTTTAATAGGAAGATAAACACTGAAAAACTGACTAAAAGTCTGTGTCAGCCTGAAAATAAATATTCCAATGCATACGGCCTAATTCAAGCAACAGAACATCCGCCCTGATTTTTAACTTGCCAACAAAAACTTCAGGCGCTATCATTTTGTGAGAACTGTTCAAAGACAGTAGTGTAAAGGCTTGCCAATGCAACGCAGACACATTGCAGATATCTGTCGAGCAAGTATCTGGCCCTGTCAGGGAGTCTGTCTGGGAACTACGGCCAATGAGAGCAAAAGGCAGGTTCAGGGGAACCTGGGGGAAGGGTTGTTTTTCCACCTAGAGGAGACAGGTTAAAATAATGATGTGCTGAAAGAGGCTATTCTGTGAAGAAGTCTTCTTTTTCTGTTTTGGTTTATCAAGGAAAATCTTCTTGCATGTATTTTTCGGACAAAATATAATTGGGAGAGCAGACAAACTCATCTAGCATTCCGACTTATGAAAGATATTGCAACCCTGTTACCGGGCAGTCATGTAGTGTGAAAACCGCAACAACTTCAAGACTTTCTAATTACAAGAAAGCAAGTTGAAGTTGCATCGATCTGACAACTCTAAAAGTTGTCTAGTGAAAATAAGCCTCACACTCATTTATTTAAACCAACATCTTTGCACAGATGTTGTTTTGCTAAGCCTGCTATCTGTGGGCTGTAGCTCAATATTTAGTTTACAGATATGAGAGTGGTATCGATCCCTTCCTCTAACTAAATGAGAAATCATATTTCCTTTACAAATTCACATACAAAACCCTTTTCTCTAAAGCATTTTTTGCTACACTAAAAGGTGTAAAAATACACACACAACACATAAAAAAACATGTATGAGAAATTAAGTTAATAACCATGCAGTGAATTAAATACATTTTGTTTATTCAAAGGCATAATTCAAAGTGATGCAATCAGGTTTGATGCAGGTTTGATTCATTCGGCCCTCACCAGAACAATATGGAATGGTCTCTTTATGCACAGATTGAGCCAATTCCCTACATTGTAATTACAGGGCACAAAGACATCACATCTCCTTGGTAACATGCTTTTCATTTCCTGGCTGCACATGACAGGTCAGGAGATCTGGATTGCTCACATGATGCTCTCTTCAATACCATATCTATTCTTAGTGACATAAGATGCAGAATATATGAAGAGTGCAATTACCGCACCCGGGAGCTTTTTCTCTCCTTCTAATCAATCACCTCTTCATGTAACGACAAGATGATCACAATCTCAGAGCCAGTACGCCCTCCTGTTCACATCACAGCATATGGCTGGCAGGTTGTTGAGGTACAACAAAACACCTATTTTGCAGGTATTGAACTCTTTTGTTCGGCACAGATGAAACTTAAAAAGTTCAACATACAGGAAGCTGGTATTAATCAATTATTAGAAACAGAGATAGATTTTCTTTCCTCACAATACAGCACAGCAATAACACCAAATATAGATTTTTGTTGGGATGTAGTGTATTCATGCTGAGTGTACCATCTCCATACATGTGTACTGTATTAAGTTCAAGTAGTGCACATGGCTATAACTGCCTCCTTGATTACCACAAGAATTGGCGTCACAACCGAGAAAGCACAGCTTGAGGTGCATAATGCGAATAAAAGCACAGTTGGAGGGTGTCTGTGACCAATCAGACTGCCTGGCTGAAATTACCCATGAAGTGGTCGACACATTATTAAAACCCTATTACGGGCACAATACACAGGTGGGGCATGCATACAGAGTGCTGGTCCTAAAAGTGCCAAGATTACTGCCAGAACGTGGGCTGCACTTCATCAATTTCAATATGTCTCCCAGCGTCTACAGCTGGCCGTTCCTCTCCATTTATTACACACCTATTCATTTTGATTTTGATGATCAGGGCCACAAGCAAGTTCAGATGTTTTTTTGTGTTTTTTTTTTTTACAATGAGGAATCACTCATGTTCCTGCTTGGTGCTTTGAAGTTTGGTTCTTTCAGTACAGGTCCAGGCAATAACATGCCGGTAAGGATTTTTGTTTCTATAGGGTTTCATCCCAACAAAGACCAGTCCAGATTTAGCTGATAAGCACACATTATCTATGCTTTGCACAAGACTGCACATCCTTGCTCCTGCATGTCCTGGGTCTGCCCAGGTGTGTCTTGTACACATCAAAACACAACAGCTACCTCAAGTAAATGTGAAGTACAGACTACTGAGCCTCTTACCAGTAAAAAAATAACTCACTGAGGTGAAAACTTGTTGAGTGCGCTATCTACTTTCGACTTCACTTGTTGACGTCAGTAACTATATCAAGGCAGAGGAGTTGTGGCAGAGCAGACAGACCACAGACTGCATTTATTTATTTATTTATTTATTGTTTATTGTGCAATAATACAATACAGTGACAGGGAGTGAATATTAAACGACAATAATGGTACCCCTGTGTGTGTGTGTGTGTGTGTGTTTGTGTGCGTGCATGTTTCAGTTCTAGTAGTTAAGTATTAATATATGATAATAAACATTATGCATCATTATTACGCAGAGAAAGAGGTACTAATAAAATGTAAATAGATAAAATAAAAAAAATAATAATAAAAATAAAAATAATAATAAAAAAAAAATATATATATATACGCTATTGAATTACAAAGAAAAATCTCTTGCAAGGAAACTCAAAAAAGGCGAGGCAAGGCAAGCTGTGGCTGTGGCAAGAACGAGATAACTGGCTGGTATGGTGATGGGGTCAAACACACTGGACCAAGACAAGGGAAAACACAGACTATTGGAACACATGGATGGAAGGGAGCACCAGGTGAACACAGACTATTGGAACACATGGAGGCAAGGGAGCACCAGGTGAACACAATCGGTGATGATGGGAGACAATCAGACGGATGAAACATGGGGAAGGACAAGTGACCTGAAACGAGAGGAGAGTTACTATTTCAAAATAAAACAGGAAATAACCAGGAAAGACCAGAACACAAAATAAAACACAACCTCAATGCGGTGTGACGAATACCCAATCAATCATTACCTTACACCCCCCTTGTTAAAAAAAATTCAAATGACTTATTCAAACAAAACTTGTTCAAAGAAAAACACTTGAACAAACATAAGCGTGATAAGAACTACTTAAAATGACAGATACATATTTGGGGAAAATGTAAATGACCTGTACTTTCATTTTCAGGTCAAGCCTCAATTTATTTGAAGATATTTTCTTTGTAGTATTAATTTCTTTATATGACCTGAGATTTGTCTTAAAATTCAATCTAGAACTAGTTTTTTTGTTATCTAAGAATTTTTTTTTCTCCAGTATTTTTAAAAAGATGGTAAGAAAGTTTTATCGGGAACCTTGTATCATGAATGGTATTGAATCATGAATTGAACACCACAATGCTTTCTGAAATCTGATTTACAGTTTTAAATGTAATACACAATTCGGAGAAATGTTTGAAAAAAGGGAAATGATGAATAAGGACAAGTAGTGAGATATGGCTCTGTTTTTAGAAATTCCAAATGTTGCCTTGTCTTTGAACCAGATCCTGAATGAGAGTATCAGATAAAAGCTTAACGGACAAAGGCAGTCGAAGAAATTGTTAGAGCTCTGCTGCTTGACAGGAAGAAGAGGCACCACCCGACCTTGTATTTTTATATATAGAAATCTTTTTTTTTTTTTTTTTTATATTTCTGGTGGTTGGAGAGGCTGGATTAGTTAAATAACCAAATACATCTGACCACCTTTAATTATAATCTATTTAGAAAATAAAATACAAATGATCAATAGCCTATTTTCTTCTGATGTGCATCTTGGTGGAAATAAAATTATACTTATATTTTGGAGTGCTTTACTGACAAGTGTCTGACACTAAAATGGCTCACATGACTGCCAAGATCAGCCCCAAACCAAACACAAATCCACGCATCAAATGTTCTTTCAGACACCTGTGACTTAACTGACACTACATCAGCAAAGAAGGAAGAGATTGTGATAAACTGTGTGATTTGGCTTGTTCCTTGTAGGGCTGGGCGATATGGACCAAAGTCATATCCCAAAATATTTAGGCTGAATATCTATATATGTATGATATATACCCCGATATTTTTATTCCAAAGTGAGAGCAAATGTTCAGTCAAAGTCAAATATGCAACCTGGTGTCACAGGAATCCATGAAATAGCCACTGATTTGCTTAACTCAAAATCCGTGGAATAGCCACGGAATCACTCAAATTTCCGTGAAACTGACACGGATTTCGCTACAATGAAAGTTAATGACAGTCATATCCCGTGGCTATTCCATGGATATTTTTTCCTATTGGTTTGTGTCCAAGTCACGTGACTTTCAAGGTTCCGGCGGTCAGAACAAAAAACATGGCGGACAGTTCTCTAATTTTTAGTGAAAAAAATCAATATTTTGACTTAGTTTCTGCATAAAAATGGATTTTTCCATTTCCAGCGAGAAACATATGTTTTATTTTCTAAATATTCACTCAGTGAATTCACATAATCACTTTGTGGCGAACATCTCGCCAGAAAAAGACGATCCGCTGTGTTTTATTTTGAAATCTCCCTGATCCTCTGTGTATTTAACGGATCAAACCTTCGACCATTACATGCCTTGTGTCTGAGGTTGATTTGCTGATCAACATATTCTGTTGCAGCGGGAGACACTAATGTTGACAAAGTGACGACTTGTGATCAGACGTGTCCGTTGTTTCATTTTGTTTTCTACCGGATGTGGTGCGATCTCATTGAATCGCGCTTTATATCGATATTATTTTTATATCGATATATCGCGCAGCCCTAGTTCCTTGCACTCATTCCTGGCATGTATCATCAAACTGTGGTGTCATGTGTTCCTGCATCACAATAAATAACGCAAAAAGACATGAATATGTGCTTAAGTAATGACTTTTGCTAAATCATCTGCTGATTTTGTTCCAAGATGACCAGTTGAATCTTGTTCCGTGATGCACAATGACAGCAATAACAGTAGCTGTTCAGAAAGCAGATGGCCACAGTATATTGCATTAGTCATTTCTGTCTCTGCACACCATCCACTTAGAGAATCTAATGGCCTCTGGCACACAGAAATGGCCTCTGCTACTTCCACTGTGGTTTGGCATCACAACCACAACAGTGTTTAATACTGTATCACATAGCGCTGAGGGAATTCCCAGTTTGAACATTTAGTACTATAACGGATGTGTAACAGCAAAATGATTTTACGAGCTATATCAACAAACCGTTTTCTGTTTCCAGTTCTGACACTTTGAGTCTGCCGTGACACTTTCTCTTTCTGCCTCCTGTCAGAGCTGCCCTCTGGCAGTGGGAGGTTTTAAATTATGAGGGAAGAATTGCTTGCTGCCAGGAAAATTACTGCTTTTGTTTCTCTCGAGGACCTTTAGATGGGATGCTGGGGCTGGTTAAATCATCCCGGCCCTGCCCCATGTCAGTGTATTTAGCTACAAATACACAGAAGGGGTGGACGCAGACAGATTAGGTGCTGTTTGTAGCTGATAGAGTGATGACTCCTGAAATAGGCTGTCCCGCGGGTCACTATGTGAGACTCTGGGTCTCCTCCTCACAGATGCTTCTCATGCCTCCAGCAAAACAGCTATAAATCCCCATTTCATCCGCCTCTGGCTCTCTGTGACATTTCATTTACGTCACAGGATGCAGTTTATCCCCCCGAGAGGTGGGCGCACCTGGGACACAGTGGGTTGGACGTGCAGAGACTGGAGCAAAAACAAGCTCAGAGTCTTCAATTTTAAACTCTCTTAATAAGAATATGATCATCTGTTTAACAGTTTATTAGTTTAATCGTTTTTGAACTTATAACTCTGTGCATTTACATGCAAAGTTAAATTGAGCTATGCTTAAAAATTGTTTTTGGCATCTAATGACTCAAGGACTTCTGTCCTTGTCCCAGTTTACATGCAACTGAGAAAATAGAATAGCTGACGGAACGTGTCCTCCTCCTCAACACTGGGTGGCGCTATGCGTCGTTTCAGCGGGTTGATATGCCCTTTCTGTTGACCTCAGTTCGACACTTTCATCGCTACTGACCGGTGGCCGGCTAATGCGAACGGCTAATGTGTGACCGGCTAATATGAGCGGCTAATCTGACCGGCTTTCCTGGATGTTTTTCTTCCGGGGCCATACGCCAGCGCTGGGGTGGAGCATGTGGAGAATGCGTTGTCTAATCATACACACCGGCGAAAATCTTATTCCAATCTCATTATCTGGGTGTGCTAATCGGAGTTGGAGGACTAACACGTTTACATGCACTTCAGTTGTCCAACTATAGTCAGATTAAGGCAATAATTTGTTTTTTTTTAAGTGTCATGTAAACATACTGACTGAGTCTTCAGCTGGTACCAGTGTATCAGTTTAGTCACGAAGAGAAAAAGGTAGTAGGGCCCCATGAGATGAAGAAGGCCATGCGCCAAGACATTTTATTGGTCACACCTGTTTGCCTGACAGCAAGCAGATTTGTCTCTGTGTTTTTGTAAAAAAAAATTAAAAAAAACTGCACTCCACCTCAAGCCACAACACACATACATAACACATTAGTACTTCAGATTAAAGAGAACTGTGGTTTTTTCTTTAAGTCAAATGCTGCGGTGACCATTACACTTGTCCTTGAAAGGCCAAGCCCTGACTCATTGGCTGAGGTAAAATTCCACCACCTGTCTCCTCCGTGTGTGTGTGTGTGTGTGTGAGAGAGAGAGAGAGACACTGCATATGACAATTTCACCCCTCATTTTTTCCCTGCTAAGTTCAGCAACAGTTGTCTGCTTTGAGCACATCCACCATAAATCTCTCCGTCATTCACCCACAGACTAGCTAAGGACACATTATGATTGTATCTTACATCAACATATTATGTAAGCATGTGAGTTGCACTTATAACCCGGCCTTGGCCATTTCCACATGTTACTGCGAGCATCATAGCTTACGTGTGAAGCGTTTAATGTGAGAGAGAGAGGGTCCCTCTATAGGCAATCATTTACATAATGTGTTAATAAATTACCAATGTTTATGTTGGGAGCTTACTTAAAAAAAAAAAAGCAATGGTTAAATAGCTGCACCAAAAGATGTGGTGAACAGTTTTTGAGTTCACCTAAATGAAAAAGTTTCAACAATGTAAGAATTGAGGATGGCGCCCTGGATAATTTTAAAAGTTTTCAATATTAGATTTATTTTCTAATTAAATTAATTGTTCTAAAATGTAATTTGAACAAGCATCTGCTATATTATCTCTCTATAAATAGTGAGCTAGTACAGCTGTATGTCTAAAGCTACATTACATACTCCACAAGGACAGAGACATTTTTTCTTGTTCTCAAAGAACATAAAAAAAATCTTTCTAGCCAGAACATTTCATACTCCTTGAGAAACTCCACTGCAGAACTCCTGGGAAGTCTTCAGTGCAGCACAGGTCTCATTTAAATTCAGATTTTTGAGCAATCGCACAATAGTTCTTGGACACCACACAAGAAAAAAGTTCTGCCCAGTTGAATTTTTTCTCTCTCCCAGGGCTGCAAGAACAAAATGACATCAATCTGTTCTTGCAGCCCTGGGAGAGAGAAAAAATGTCTCTGTTCTTGCAGTCTATATATTAGCCGTTAGCCTACAGCTCAATACTTTGACAGGATAATGAGGATTATTGCCCTCTACTGTAATGGTCTGAAAAGTGTGCAACACCAAATACTCAACAACTATAGCTACTCAGTACATTTGGAGATGCAGACTCGTGTATGCCGACAGAACTGAACACTTCCAGTATCTTCTTTGTTACAGAGTTCTGAAGTGGAGGTAGTATAAATAGTAGTCCCAATCATTTTTCTGCACATGTCCACTGTGCACCTTAACAAGAGCAAGACAGAGATCATTATTTTTGGCAAAACCTCTCCGGCCTTCTCCACCGATGCCCTAGGCCCTCTTAGCCTGGGTATACCCATACTGCCTTGCGTGCTCGATTTCATTTCGAACCTGCAGACAGTCTGGAATCTAAGGCCGTTTCTTAGCCCTGTTTTAGGGATCCAATCACAGAACGGGGAGGGACGGCAACACAATGACGCATACTACTCGACAGACGGAAGCTTGTAGTTTTGTAGTTTTCATACGGATCCAACATGGCTGCAGCAGACGCGAAACTCTCTTTGGATCTAGCTGTAGACAGTGTTCTAGATAGTTTAGAGCCAAAGTTGATTTTAAAAGAAGAACAACTCCTTTATCACCACCAAAAAGTATGTTTTAGCCTTGCTTCCAACAGGATTTGGCCAAAGCCTAATCAACCAACTAGCCCCGCTACCGCTCACTGCTGTAATGCCAGTGATCTCGCTACGAGCTGGGGGACAGTGGAGCCGCCCAGAGACCCGCAGCAGCCCGTCTATTGCTCATAAAATCAGTGGATGTGTGTGGCTGAATGACATGATGGGGGAATAAGGCGTACAAAATAAATAATCTTGCAGAAAGCTAGAACTGGAGAAGCAAAGCAGCAAGCAACACACAGACACACACACACACACCAACACTGCTGGTAGACTGTGAGCAGCCAGTGTCAGAAAATGCTGCAGAAAAACGTTGCAGAAGCAGAATTGAGCATTTTAGTCTCAAAGTAGAGATGGGCTAGTCCGTCCATGTAAACATCAATTTCTGTCACTCTACATACGTCATCTGGTATAACTGATACAATTAGCTAAGAGCTACCTACAGACGCTTATGATAGACATTCGTAGCACCCAATAAACGGCTCTGGAGGATCGTAAACCACGCCTCCTCTACGGAGAAATGAATAGCTGGTTGCCAGACTAGATCTCATTTGTGATATAGTCTGGTGTTAGCCAGGCTAAGGCCTTCTAGCCTTCAAAATCCGGCCTTCAGTCAGAAATCTTGGCGTGATTTTTGACAGTGCATTTAAGTTTGAGCAGCAGGTGAGTGCAGTAGTGAGGAGAAGCTTTTTCCACCTGAGAACACTAGCCAAGACCGAAGCCTACCTGCCTCAGAGTGACCTGGAGAGAGCTATTCATGCCTTCATCACATCTCAACTGGACTACTGTAAAGCTCTCTACACCGGCATGGATCAACTGCAGCTTCACCGCCTGCAGTTTGTCCAGAGCTCAGCCTCCCGACTCCTCACCTGCACTAAAAAACTTGATCACGTCACCCCGGTCCTCACATCGCTCCATCGGTCCCCATCCATCACCACATTGACTATAAACACACTCCTTTCAACTAATTGCCCAATTGCACAGCCTTAAGAGATGCATTTCACGAATGCTGGGTCCTGTGGTCTAAATCTAGTACCTTCAGGTTGAATGCACTTATTGTAAGTCGCTTTGGACAAAAGCGTCTGCTAAATGACATGTAATGTAAAAAAATTGAATGGGTCTTGTTGGTTTTCTGAGAATCTACTGCACCTACTAGTACCTTGTTTGCCATGTAGCAATAAAAAAATATACGAAAAAACTGGATTAATCTGGTTAGTCACATTGGACTGCTGTTATTTTGAACACTACTGTACCTGTCTGACCTTCTGCACCACCGCACCCCCTCCAGAGCTCTATGGTCAGCTGGCCAGCTGCTGTTGGAGGTGCCCAGGTCCAGATTAAAAACAAGGGGCGACAGGGCCTTTTCAGTAGCAGCCCCCAGACTCTGGAACTGCCTCCCCTCCACATCCGTGCAGCGAAGTCCCTAAAAGTTTATAAGTCTCACTTTAAAACCCACCTCTTTTCTCTTGCCTTTGATTAAAGTTTTCCTCCGGCAAGTGCTAGGGAATAGTGTCCCCTAGTAATCCCTCAGTGCCTTTAAAATGATCCCTTCTTCTTTTAATTTATTTTAACCCTTGCAGGAAATGTCTTTTAATCCTATTTGTTTTGTTTTTTCTTTTTGTTTCTTTCACCTTTGTCAATCCTGTATTTTATTGCACTTTATGCACTTTTATGTGAAGCACTTTGGTGCGGCTCAGCCGTCTGTAAATACATAGAAATAGATTTGACTTGACTTTCATTCAGATCCATCGCATCTGGTTCTTTCATTGAAAAAGTAAAAAAAAAAAAAGGAATAACAATATGTAGCAATTCTTCTCAAGAAAATTTGAAAAGTCTAGTGATCTTTTTTTCTTATATTGATTTCTTGACCCAGCTTTACTTTCCCCTCACAAAAGAAGCATGCATGAAGAAACAGCAGGGCAGGCAGAGTCACAAGCTGAAAGCAATTGTAAGACTTGCTTCACAAAGTCAAAAAGCTTTGAGAAAGTGCTGGCTTAAGCCCTCTGGTTGAGATGACGGCAAAATCCATCACAATCCCTCTCTTTACAGGAAGGGTTTCAGGGGCTTCAGTGCTGTCTGCGAGGTGTTTACACAGATGGGATTTTTACAAGGGGGCAATTTAGGCAGATAAGTCGTGTGCTGTTCAAGGTGGAATGAAAGGTCACAGCCACAGTTCACACCTGTGTTCCTGTGCCAGGAATAAGAAGCTCTTATCCTGCTTTTAAAGCCAGCAAGAGGTGAAGCTCAGGCCGTTTCAGGTCACTGCAGGAGTAAGCCTTCATCTAGCAACCAGGAAGGTCTCTCAACCTGCTGAGAAGTATGAAAAGCGCTTGGCTCCAAAGTGCAACATAATGATTTAATGGAAAAGGAAGCAAGGCGGGAAGAAGCCGGACTCTTGTTGTCGCTCAGAAAAACATCAATGATGGCAACATCACACAAATTGTAGATCTCTGAAGGGATATTTTGAGCTTGATCTTGATTTTGATCTGCCGGTATCAAGTTAGGAAGCAGCTCTCCAAGCAAATGGACAAAAGGCAGGGTGGAGGGCAAGGTTTATATAGGTAATCTGTGACCAGGAAGGCTTTGGAAAATGCAGCAAGGTAACCACTGAACACCAAACATCCATTGTGTGATGGAAATGGTGCATGCAATGGTCATGTTTCAATGAACTAACTACTAATGCCATGTATTTTTGATGCTTCTTTTCAGATCAATACTGTAAGTAACATAAATAGCTTCTTTGCATATGCTGTCATACTGTAACATAGGGCTGCACAATTAATCAAATTTTAATCGTGATCACGATTTTGGCCACCACGATTAAATTATCCTGATCGGCGGCGATATTTCCATTTTAAAATGCGGCTCTCCTACACATCTAATCAAGCTCTTTCTACACCAGTAATCCACCAACCACCAGGAGGTGAACGCATAGTTAAGGTTTCATGTAGCTGCCTGAATAAATAACGAGCGAGCGCACCTTGCAGCGGTACCTTCAATCCACTCCATGGACTGTAGCATAAAGGCTGTTTTTACCCGGAATGAGGCGGGTCTCACTTGCTGAAACTTCCCTAATTTGAATGTGAGCCGTCCGGATCGGTCTTTTGATGGGACTTTTGTTGTCCCTGTAGAAGAGCAGGGCCGTTTTTCCTCCCCTGAAAAAAGCCTGGTTGCTGATTGGATGGAACACTAAGCAGGATGTGACGTAGTACTGGATGCCACAACAACAAGCGCCATTTGAAAAAGCCTGCGAAGCAGTGTTGCCAACTTAGCAACTTTGTTGCTATATTTAGTGACTTTTCAGACCCCCTTAGCGACTATTTTTCAAAGAAGCCACTGGAGACAAACCCAGCGACTATTTCTGGTGTTATTGGAGACTTTTTTCGAAGCGGCACAGTCCTCCTGCAGGAGTCTCTCCCAGCTGCAGAGCCAGAGGGGATGTTAACCCCTTAGCATCCAGTCTGCAAATTGCTAATAGGCTAACAGTTAGCTCTGTAGCAGTACAGTGTGTATGTGCTGCTGCTGCAGGGGGTGTTCACTTAGTGATCTCTGTTTGTTTACAACAAGCACTGGACACTGTGCATACACTAAAAACTGTTCCTATTGTTTGTTTAAAAGTAGTGCAATAAAAATACAGATGTTTTCCCTAACAGGATGAATAATTGTGATTAATAATCGCGATTACAATATTGATCAAAATAATTGTGATTATCACTTTGGCCATAATCGTGCAGCCCTACTGTAACAATTACATACTGAAACAGCGTCCAACACTGTAAAAGTGGCTATGATTTGCTTGGTTTACAGTTCCAATGGATGAAATTGGAAAACAACAGGAACTACTTTTGAGTTCCGTTAATATACGGATATAAGTGATAAAAAAACAGAGAAACAGTTGCCAATGTAGATCAAAAACCTCCATCTAAAGGCTGGAGGAGCGGAGTTCAACAAACTACAAATGTAGACATTGATGTTAAAGGGCTGCGTTGAGTTGATAGTTACTGATACTGCTTACTAGATACTGCAATAAAAATGTGCTGTGACTTCCCTATTCTCTATGTTTTGGCACACAAATACACACTTTATCAATGCTGACCAATATTTTTATTATTAAAATTCTACAATTTTACAATGACATTTAGCAGAAGCTTTTATCCAAAGCGACATACATTTGAGGGTTAACCCTTTATCAGGCAAAGAACTATATTTGGTAACTTCAGGTAATATGTCGAGAAAAAAGTTGCAAATTTACTAGATTAAAGTGGCAAATCTACAAGAAAAAAAGTCGCAGATTTACGAGAAAAAAGTGGAAAAAAAGCTACTTTTTTCTCCCAAATTCACCACTTTAAATCTCATAAATCTACGCATTTTTTTCTTGTAGATTTGCCACTTTAATCTCGTAAACTTTTTTTCTCAAAATATTACCCCCCTCCCCCGGGTCCTTATGTTTTTTTTTACACATTTCACACATTCTGGCTGTATGTAATATCCTCCAATATTCTCTAGGGTTGAAATTTGGAATTCGCAAGTATTTCAATGAGTGCCCTATTAAGGGTTAACACAACACAAGCAAAGATAAAATAAAAAAATAACACATGAGAAGGTGCCATGGGCTAAAGTATCTTACTTGGAAAGTATTGCATACTATAATCATCAGTTTTATGTGTGAATGATACTTGCTGCTTGTGTGATGACTAATTCACAGATTCAAAAATCTCTCTGCCTTCATAGTAAATTACTCATAAACAATTCAGCGACTCAGAATGTATTTTAGTAGCTTTGACTCCCATGTGAGGAGTCAGGTGTCACTAGCATCAAATGATTCACATCAGATGTAATTCAATACTTTTCTTGTCTTTTGTGTCCAACAGAATCAACATATCGTCATCAAGCCAACATTGATGATGAGGTGGTCACTATGGAGATTCTGGACACTGCAGGGCAGGTGAGACAAATGATTCCTGTGTCCCCAATCCAAACCTGTTTCAAGAAACTGTATGGAATTGTTGAAACAGCAACATAAAGACCAGAGTTCTCTACCACAACCTTCAACTCAGGATTAGGGGGTTCAACTTACATCATTAAGGTACAGTTAGTGTATGAACAAAGTGAAGTGTCTATCAACTAGGGATGTACCTGAGGCCACGTTTATACATAGCAGGGTATTTAGAGAAACAAATATTTCCCCCCTCCGTTTTCAAAAAAGTTGTCATTTACATCAACCCGCATAAATACACCATCGAGCACCATTATAACTATGCCAAACCTATGGGTGGCAGTGTAGGGAGAAGGATAAAGCCATGCAAGCCAATCAGAATCCTCAGAATCAACAACAACGATAACATGAGCGACTTCCTGTTCCTTTCAAAACAACTAGAATGAGCGTGAGAACCTAAAACCCTGTTTTTCCCAGTTGCCACGACAACACCTTAATGGAGTTTTCCAAATTCTCCAATTTGCCTGGAGCTTTTAGAAATAATCGTTTTCCATGATAAAAACAGGGTTTTTGTGTAAATGAGAGGCCAAACCGTATGGAAATATCTACGTTTTCCCTTCGTGTAAATGGGGCCTCATTTACCCTTCCTGATAAATGTCTGCATCTTTCATAATCTATACCCCTAGTTTTACAAGGTAAATCTGACTCAACTCAAACATTTGGTCCATCCCATATGGGATTAAAAAACACAGCTGTCAAATATATAACCAGACATCTTCTGGCAACACATGCACAAAAACAAAACAAAACGCACCAGTTATAACACATATACTTTTAAATTCATGCGTCAGGCCGGGCTCAAGGCAGGACTCAGACGCAGAGCAGGTGTACTTCAAGTCTCTTTATTCAAGAAGGCAGCAGGATTAATCCTCACAGAGTGAAAAACAAAGGGGCTACAAAACTCCTGAATCTGAGCAGAGATACTAAAAAGAAAGGTCGCTCCAAAGGAGGAAAAGCACTGAAAGCTTATCTACACTAATAAACTAAACTAATAAGTCTTAATCTAAGAAACGGGGAATTCCATCTAATCTCTCAAGGGGAAAACTAACAAATAAAAACTCTAAAAGGCGCTCCAAAAGGGAGGAACAAAACCTGATAGGAAATAATAAGGAATCTACAAAACACACTGATAAACCTGGAAAAAGGACTAAAGGGGGAAAATAAAAATGAACACAAAATCACTCCAACTGGAGGAAAAACAAAACAAGAAAGCTAACAAGAAAAACTGTGAAAATAAATTCTAGCGATACACTATAAAATGACAAAGAAAAATCACTCTTGCGAGGAAACTCAAAAAGGCGAAGCAAGGAAATCTGAGGCTGTGGCATGAATGAGATAAGTGGCTGGTATTGTGACGGGGTCAAACACACTGGACCAAGACAAGGGAAAACACAGACTATTGGAACACATGGAGGGAAGGGAGCACCAGGTGAACACAATCGGTGATTAGGGGAGACAATCAGACAGATGACACACGGGGAAGGGCAAGTGACCTGAAACGGGAGGTGAGTTACTATTTCAAAATAAAAGAGGAAATAACGAGACCAGAACACAAAATAAGATACAACCCAGGCGGCAATCTCCGTGTCTGAGCATGGAGGCCAACCAGGAAGTGCCTTAAGCCTGCAATCCACCGAAAATTCCAGCAGGGGGTGCTAAGTTTGGCTGCAAAAAAAATCTGTCCATTCATTTCAGTGCAAAATTTGAAAACTTCTGACTTGATTTATCATCTCAGAAAAAAATTTCAGGACAACAATATGGTCTCAATCGCAGGTAGAAAATCATTTTCAAGACAATTTGATGTCAACAGTTCTAATAATGGCCCCATTTAGAAGAAAATAGAAGATAAAGAATCGTATGATTTGGGGCGTGGCTACAGGTCACTAACAAGGCGAGCCGTCATCAGGAGAGAAGCAAAGCAATGCGTATCCACGGCAACGTGTCAATAAAGTTATATATAACGTTATATAGATAGAAAAGAGGACGTTTGCTGATTTGGTCTCATAACTTTGACCCTTCACACTGTATTTTCACTTAATGACAGTTTATTTGAACGTTTTGTTCAGTAAAAATGTCTTGTTGAGTGTTTGGTTGGACTAACAGACACTCAAAAAACTAACATCCCAGTTAATGCTCCAATTAATGCTAACATGAATTAGCAGCGACTTCTCTCAGTCGGGTTGCCGGTATAGAGAGGCGTGTAGTCAGTGTCGTCAGATCTCTCTCGCTCCTCCACAGTCCAATTATGGTCAGCTCCGCGTATCGGAAACAAGATGGTGACGCAAGATGGGGACGAGTATAACGTTGAACTCGAGGCTTCCAACGGGCAGTCCACAAACCAATGGGTGACGTCACGGTGACTACGTCCATTATTTATATACAGTCTATGATACAACCTCACCACAGTGTGACAACATGTGAGTAAAATATTAAATAAATTGCACACCCAATAGCAGAAAAAAAAGAAAATAAATACTGAAAGCCTAAAGTCCAGGGCTTTTTCCCTTTTATTCCAGACTTTATCCAAGTAACTGCTTACTTCTCCAGCAAAATTAATTTCTAGATCACTGAAATAGTGTAATGGGAAATATTGCTAGTAATAAAGAATTGACACATTTTTGGAAAATACAGTGGATTAGTAGCTGTCGTAAAGTGCAAAACAACTCATTGTTTAATCCAGTGGTTCCCAACCTTTTTCTTGAGGGACCCACATTTTTATTATGGTACCCTCTCTTTTTCTTTTTGAGATATTCAGCATTTTTCCATTAGCTCTGTGTTTCTGTTGTTAGGCGAGGTTACTGCTAGGTGTGGTTACCGCTAGGTGAGGCTACCTTTGTATACTGCAGGAGGGATGTTACACATGTCCTGATTCTCGCGATCTAGCCTTTATTTTTAAACTTTTCTAGTGATTTTCCTATTCAAATAAATGAATAAACATTTAATGTAGCCCTTATTTAGTTGTTGTTGTTGTCCCACTAATGAATTAAATGATGACTCATCTATATTTAACACATTAGATTTATTACATCCCTTAAAATCAGGAGGGCTTTGCGACCCCCCGTCGATCTTTGGTGCCCCCCCTGTTGGGAATCACTGGTTTAATCCATTCAGTTAAGTTTCAGGTTGAATGCTCAAGTATCATGGTGCCCTTGCTGCCTTTTCTGAGATTGTGACACTTTTGGGAAGATCTTTGCTTGATTAATTGTAAGAGTGAATATGAGACCGAATGGCACTTCTAGATGGCCGTTTCCTGTTGTCTGGCAGAAGCATTGCAGGGTCCTGGCCATGAGGGAGCTCTTGCGTAAGTCCTTGGGCTGAAGATAAATATGCTGCAGTGCTGCGTAGGTGTTCTGCTGGCGGCTGATTTCCCCTGCGACACTTCAGCCAAGTCATCTCTCTCTCATTATATTGTAGTCTATTTTCAGCTGGCATTAGGATGAGGTCTGAATGTTTCCAGACACGGCTGCATTGGTTGTCAGGCCTCTGCTGACTCCGATTGTATCAAAGCACAGTGTGAACTCTGCCATGATTTGTGGAGGTGGAGTCTTCTTGGCCGCTCATAAATTCCAGGTTCAGAAGTCGGTCAGGTATACAAATGTCAAACTTTCTTGTCTGTCCTCTAGAGGGATGAAGTCTTTTTTTCTTCCTCTGACAAATATTATGAGATCAGGGCCTGTGCGCCTCCCTCCAGTCAGGTTATGATTTAAAGTCGGCCACACGACCAGTTAAGTCCTGTTATAACTGGAGGGACTGTTTCTGCTTCAACATGATCAAAATAGGAGCACATGCTTGAAAGTTTACCATTCTCAGACAGCTATAGGATTTACATTTCTGGCTTAAACAGGTGTGGGAGAGAGCAGAGTCAGGAATTGGAGAAAATGCTTCTCCTTTAAGAAATGACATGCATTACGCACATGAATATGGAGGAAAAAAAACACCAAGATTGATAGTAGATAGACAAACTGTCCAGGAAACAAAAAGACTGGCTTTAAACTGTCACCTACATGCAACAAAAGGTTTTTTCTTTTTATTCTTGTTTCTATAAAAAAATGTTTTAACACTTCTCCTTGTTCTTGTCTTGTTTTGAAATGTAAAGGACTAGTTCTGTATTATGGAAAAATCCTTTACATGCCAAGACCTATATTAGAAGACTGATGGTTAGGGCTGGGCGATATGGACCAAAAGTCATATCCCAATATATTTAGGCTGGATATCGATATACGATATATATCCTGATATTTTTATCGCAAAGTGAGAGCAAATGTTCAGTCAATGTCAAATATGACATGTCACAAGTAGTTTTATTGAAACTGTTTAAGTGAACATACATACAGTATAACAACAGGAGTACCCCTTTTTTTTTTTTTTTTTTTTTTTTTTTTTAAATCAAAGCTCCATAAAGTTCACATTTAAATAAAAAAAAAATATCTTAAATAAAAGCCGCAGCTTGCCTGGAGCAAGTTCACAGTGCAAATGAATTGAACTTTATCCATATATATGGTAATTCCATATCACATTTATGAATATATCAATATATCTTTTATATCGATATATCGCCCAGCCCTACTGATGGTACCCTTATCCTGTAGGATAAATATAAAGCTACAGCTAGCTGCCAGTTAGCAGCTTTGCATACCACAAAAAAATAGAATTGTGGAAACAAGATCGCCTGACTCTGCCCACCAGTAACAAAATAAGCTCACCAATTAACATGTTTTATATGTTGTTTATTTTTATGACAAAAGCATATTTTTGTGTAAGCAAATTGTTGTTTTATGGAGAATGTCATCAACCCAACGCAAGAAGTAGTCTGGAACATAAGCACTAATATAAAAAACATACAACAACATTATGGTTTTCACTTTGAATATTTACGGATGAAACAAACAAGATATAAAATTGAATGTAGTGAATTTTAAGGCTGCTGGAAGGCAGATTTTATTACCTTTGATTAGCCTAGCTGCTTTTCTCTGTTTTAATGCTAAGCTAAGCTAGCTGGTTGATGGCTGAAGCTTCATAGTTTGTTTTTTTTTCATAGTCATTTCCCAAAATATCACACTATAAAACTTTGAGAATCTTCAAAAAAGTCAAAATGAAGAGTTCATAACTAGGGATGTCACGATTACAGATTTTCTTGGTACGATTATTGTCAGAGAAATAATCACGATATTACGATTATCAGGATATTTTTTGCATTAATTAATTTCACATTACTATGAATAAGTTAAATCACATGAAAACTCCTTATAGGTCTTATTTTTTTTATATTTATTTCCCTCTTTGGATGCTCTCATAACAAAATAATATAGCAACAATGTAAAGTAACCAAAAAGTACAAGAAAAATTATAATAATCCCAGGGGGAATGTCATATATACTAAATGTTTAAGATATAAAAATAATTTTAATAATTTGTTTGTCTAATCTTATGTGGCCAGATAATTTAACGGCAACTTTTTTGTGGCATGTTTTCCACCTGGGCAGACAAAAATGACACCTTGGTCATTTTATGGGTAGCCAAAACATTCCCACACGGATGATTTTACAAATTTTTTCGGAGGGAATAGCTCTTCCTCTTCATGCTTTACCTCCTGTCACCTCCGTCTGCAGCTGCATGGACCGAAAACAAAGCAACACAAGTGGTGACACGCGGTTGTTGTGTAACTTTATTTTCATTCCGGGCGAGTTGGGCTGACGTACCAACATGGTTCCAGCATAATCTTTTCCAGAAATTGTCGGTATTTAGGAAACGTTACGATTAACTAATCCTTAACCTTGTTTCCCCGATTCTATTTTTTTATGGTATGCAAAGCTAACTGGCAGCTAGCTGTAGCTTTATACTTATCCTACAGGATTAGTAGGAGTACCATCAGTAGGGCTGGGCGATATATTGATATAAAAGATATATCCATATATTCTTAACTGTGATATGGAATTAGACTATATCGCATACATCAATATAGTTCAATTAATTTGCAGTGTGATCCTTGCTCCAGGCAAGCTGCGGCTTTCATTGAAGATTTATTTATTTTTAAAAATGTAAATGTGCACTTTATGGGGCTTTGATTTTTTTTTTTTTTTTTTAAAAAGGTACTCCTGTTTTTATACAGTATTTATGTTCACTTAAATGGTTTCAATAAAACTACTTGTGACATGTCATATTTGACATTGACTGAATATTTGCTCTCATTTTGCGATAAAATTATCAGGATATATATTGTATATTGATATTCAGCCTAAATATATCGGGATATGACTTTTGGTCCATATCGCCCAGCCCTAACCATCAGTCTTCTAATATAGGTCTTGGCATAATACAGAACTATTCCTTTACATTTCAAAACAAGACGAGAACAAGAAGAAGTGTTAAAACATTTTTTAGAAACAAGAATAAAAAGAAAAAACCCTTTTGTTGCATGCTTTTTGTTGGCTTTCAATTTGACTGAACATTTGCTCTCACTTTGCGATAAAAATATCGCAACGTTATGGTTAACTTATCGTCACGTTTAATACCGCGATTAATCGTGAAAACGGGTAATTGTGGCATCCCTATTCATAACCAAACTTTTTTGTCCTCATCTCAGGAGGACATCCAGCAGAAGGAGGGTCACATGCGCTGGGGTGACGGATTTGTCATCGTATATGACATCACAGACCGGGGAAGCTTTGAGGAGGTGGCGCCACTTCGGAATCTCCTCGAGGAGGTGAAGAAGCCGAAAAACGTGCCTCTGGTCCTCGTGGGCAACAAGTCAGATCTGGACCACGTGCGGCAGGTTGGCACGGAGGAAGGCGAGCGACTTGCAGCTGAGATGGCATGCGCCTTCTACGAATGTTCAGCATGTGCCAATGAAGGTGTTACTGTGGCCGAGGCTTTCCACGAGCTGTGCCGCGAGGTGAGGCGCCGCAAGGCCGTGCAGGGCAAGGCCAGACGCCGCAGCTCCACCACACACGTCAAACAGGCCATCAACAAGATGTTGACCAAAATCAGCAGCTAGGGAAGAGCCACGCGACTGTCTGATGACTCAAGAAATGTACATTTTATCATGTAAATGTTGCAATTATTGGCTTTTGAAATGGACAAAATGTGACTGATTTATTGTGCTTTTACCTAATCTGATCATGTTCCATCAAAAAACTCCCAAGATCAATATCTTGCCACTGTGGAAGAGGTACTTCGTGTTGCTACTTCAGCATGGGAGCCTTAGCGGATGATTTCTCATGCAAACTTTTAAGCTTATTGGATCAAAATAATCCTGGATACTGGGGAGATATACAATATGGTAAGGTTCTCAACTTTTATCCTCTCTTTACTAACTCTAATTCTCTTCACAGTCAGTACATAGGCCACAGCGCAGTCTGAAAATGATGCATGCAAGCTGTCTTATTTAGCATGCAACCAATCCAAGGAAGAAGATTCTTAGTTTCCTCTCTGTATCTTATCTGTAGGGGGCATTGTGATGTGCTTCGGGCCACATGTTTGTAACTGTTCTGTCAGCGACGGTAGAAAAATAAGATCCGATAATTGCTATTATCGAGTAATATCGACTGCCCTTGTCAAGCCTAGATAAATCCCAGAAGTTGTCAATGTCTGTCCTTCAAACAAACCTTGTATTAAAGTCTACTCTGTTCTGTTGACATTAAATGTTCTGCAGTGGACTTCCTGTTTGTCCAGAACACATGTACACAAGATCTTTCCCTCAAGGAACCACAGCACAGGTTCAGATCAAGTCAAGGCTCGGGAGGGAACATTTTGCTGTTTTCTGTAAACAGACAAAGGGAAACAGCTGCTGTCCAGGGACGTTTTTTAATACTGTAAACTACACTATGTATGATACGGTATATTGCCTTAAGCAATGCTCTGTCTTAAATGTATACAGAACCAAAAGGCATCTACAGTAGAAGATACTGTAATTGTTGAAATGGAATATGTTTTATGTGACCTGTATGACAACCAACTGTGCACTTGTAATTAAAAGCTGAGATATATCCCACCTGTGTTCCTCTTAATGACTTTCTTTAATGATGTTTGGTAGACATCAGTGTAAATGCCATGACTGGGTGCATTATGTTCCACACAGGCCCTTAGTGGTGTACTATATTTCAAATAACAACCAGTGTGAATGATATGGAAGCCTTAGGCCAGACCATTAAATGTCACATTTACATAGTGACAGTCTCCAGACAGAGAATTGACTGTATATCAAGCTCCTGAAACACATTTGCAACCCTATGTGGCTTTTATAAGACATATGGTTGATATTTTGTGCCGATATTCAGGTTTAAAATCTCAAACAATAAAAGCTTAAGTGCATATGCAATAAAGGAGACGGTAACATATGCCGTCAGATTTTCCAGCCTGTTGTTTCAAATGAAACAACCTCAAAAGTGGAAATCATTCTTTGCTCTAGTACTATAACAATTGTTGAAATGTTTTTATATTTAAAGTTCTACTGAAGTTTTCCCAATGAAGCTTCAAATGTCTATCATATTTTTTGTCCTGATCACCCAAAAATATAATAAAAAAAGAAATAATCCTCAATAGAGACATCTGCATCTAAAACCAATGCACCAATGATAAATTGAATTAAAATGTAAGGAAATAACAGTTTTATTTGGTCGAACTTTTTTTGTCACAGCCACATGGAGCCACTGCAGATGGCATGAAGAGTCTCATGTGGCTCCGGAGCCGCGGGTTGCAGACCCCTGGTCTAAGTAAATCAGAAATTAGGGCTGGGCGATATATCAATATAAAAGATATATCGATATATTTTTTAATGTGATATGGAATTAGACCATATTACATATTAGTGGGGCATTAGCTCAATATTTTACACCAATCATTCTCTTTGTGATAAAAGCATGAAATTTGGTAGATGTGTTGGTGAATATGTTTCAAACAAATCTGGATATTGAGCCACCTCAAAAATGCCCCCTAGTGGCCATGGCAGGCATTTGTTACACGAATAAATCAATGATGAATAAAAACTGCCCTTTTAATAATACCAACTGGTGATGAATTGTATATTTTTGGAAACGAGGTCAATTTTCGGACAATTTTCTTGTCAAGTGACCCATGGAGAGTGTTCATGCCAATTTTCATGCTTGTATCATAAACTGAAAGATTCTGGCAAAAATGAGTTAACAAGAAAATTGTCCGAGACATTTGAAATTTTAAGATGGCGGCCATTTTTCAAGATGGCCGACACCTAAGTGGAGCAGTTAAGTGATATAATGGTTTATTTGGTGATACAAGCATACAAATTGGCATGGGCAGTCTGTGTTGGTCACTTGACAATGACCCACCGACAGTTATTTGAATTTCCAAGATGGCGGCCATTTTTCAAGATGGCCGACACCTTAGTGGAGCAATTGAATGATATAATGGTTTATTTGGTGATACAAGCATACAAATTGGCATGACCAGTATCTGTGGTTCACTTGACAATAACCCACCCACAGTTACTTGAAATTCCAAGATGGCGGCCATTTTTCAAGATGGTCGACACCTTAGTGGAGCAATTCAATTATATAATGGTTTATTTGGTGATACAAGCATAAACATTGGCATGAGCAGTCTCCATGGGTCACTTGACAATAAACACTCCCAGCCACTTGAAATTTCTATTTTCAAGATGGCCGGCCCCTGGATTCTCAAAAGATCAATTTTCTCATAGAAATGTATTGGGTTTTAGATTATTCTGGAAAACAAGTTTTAACACATCATAATACAGTTGTGTTGATTTGTTGATCATAGACAGATTAGACAAGAGTGAGTATCTGCACTACCAGGGCACACTGGTGATATATGACTGCTGTTAAACTCAGAGCGGGGTTCAATGTCAGCCAATTGTAAAGTTAGTCAAAGAAGAGACGACAACTCTCTGAGTAGTTTTAGTTAACCGGGTGGTGTACAGATCGTACAGGGTAAAAATGGCATTGGATGAACGATTGGACTAAGTGTAGGGTTAAGGCATGAATTTAGTTGTATCCCATACATCAAAGTGCTTATTAAAAGGTGGTAAAAGGATAAACCCTCGGCCTCTGCCTTTGAATTTGCTGCAGACATTGCAGAAGCCATCATAACAGTTGAGAAAACAAACAGCAGGACACCAAGATCATACTGGTTATGATACCATTGCAAGAAATGTTCCATTATTTCATAAAATAAATGCTCTGCCTATCTTACGTAGTCCAACCCGACTAGATGAAGGTGATGGCATAGAAAGCACATTGACAAGAAACAGAGCAAAATATCATTCAAGCTGTAAACTTATGTTCAACAACACACAGCTGGAAAGGGCACAAAAAAAGCCATCTACTGCCACTAAAGACACTAAAGATACCAAAGATATCCATGTCAAGAGGTCAAGAAGATCCCAGACTTCTTATGAGGCTGGATATGTATGGGGACAGGCATTGAAGAGACACCCACAAATGCCGAGCCCGTCCGACTGGGGATGGGTTAAACAGGACAAGGAGTGGAAAGTCTTCTGGACTCCACTTCCACCTATTGCGGAGAGTTGTTGGGAGTTGACAAAATGTGGGTGCACCAAGGCTTGTAGTGGAAAGTGTGAGTGCTACAGATATGGACTCAGTTGCCCCTGCTAGAACTTATTTGCTTGTTTCTTTTGCCAGTGTTATTCCTTGTTGTCCTTTGTGTTTTCAAGTGTAGGCCTATGGCTCGGCTTCCCCTCGCCACATCGGCGCATTATGTTCCATTTTGTCACCAGCCTATTACTGTGACATGTTCAGTTTTTACTTTGTAACATTGCTTTCACATTTTCAGTTTAGTTACCTAGTATAGTTTCAGATACTGTTTGTCATGGTTCCGTATCAGCCAGAGCTGCTGTTGCCTCTGGGTCTGTCATTATTGCCATTCAGTATTAACCATTGCTCAATTATTATTTTGGAGCACTGTCCGTTCAGCACCACAGCTGTGTTTCCCCACCCCTTAGTATTTATTTGGCATGTTTAATGGCAGTAGTAATGGTTAGTTATAAAAAAAGTAATTAAAAAAGCCCTCATGGTCAGGGAGCCTGTGTACCTCGGTGAACTCGGAGAGCTTCGCCGGTGGGAGGGAACTCCTGTCAGGTTTTACCAAACTGGACAGTTCGTGGGCAAGGAGTCAGACAAAGCACAGTCAAACAACCTCTCGAGGAACCCAATACATTTCTATGAGAAAATTCATAATTTAAAAGGTCCACATGGCAGGCGGCAGTCATCCTGAAAAAAAAAATTGCCGCCTTGAAATTTCAAGTAGCTCTGGCTGGCTTATTGTCAAGTGACCCACAGATACTGGTCATGCCAGTTTTTATACGTATATCACCCAATAAACCATTGTATCACTTAACTGCTCCAGTAAGATGTCGACCATCTTGAAAAATGGCCGCCATCTTGGAATTTGAAGTAACTGTGGGTGGGTTATTGTTAAGTGACCAACAGAGACTGCTCATGCCAATTTGTATGCTTGTATCACCAAATAAACCATTATATCACTTAACTGCTCCACTTAGGTGTCGGCCATCTTGAAAAATGGCCACCATCTTAAAATTTTAAATGTCTCGGATAATTTTCTTGTCAAGTGACCCATGGAGAGTGTTCATGCCAATTTTCACGCTTGTGTCATAAACTGAAAGATTATATCACTTAGCCGCTCCACTATGTGGGATGAGCCTCTCCACACCCTGGAACTCAGCGTTGTGTTGTTTATGATGATGTAGGGCGGAGGAGGGACCAGTCCGACATGGGTGGTCGTTATATTTGTGGCTCAACTATAGCACATGACACAGAAATGCAGTGCCACCCACCTTCCTACAAGTGCTGATTGCACTTTGATTTTTATGATTTTCGTGCTTTATTTCTTACAGTATTAAACGGTAGATAAGGTGTCAACGCACAGCATAACATAGGCCTGCATCGGACAGAATTCTCACTTTAACAGCAAGGTGTTTCAGTACCACGGACAGCTCATGCGTAACAGAAAATGTGCAGATCATTGCCTACGGCAACCAGTTAGTGTGGAAACCAGTAAGGACACAACACCGGCGTTTAGAGTTTCTGTTGTCTCACGCCAGTGTTAACTTGTACTGTTTAAGATTGAGCTGCCAGCCGTTCACAGCCGTGTTCACATTGTTTTATAAATGTGGTTCATATCAGACTGCGTGTGAACTTACAGTCCTGAATTGTGACCATTGTGAAATGCGACATGACTGTTCAGCCTGAGGTCGCATTGGAAAATATCAGATCTATATCCGATTTAGGATCACAAGAGACCCAGTTCTGATTTGAAAAAAAATTTGATTCCATCTGATCTGTGCTGCATACTGCACAAAACAAAAACAGATACATATAAGCAAAAAAAACCAAAACAGATTTGGCCCACCTTTGCTTGCAGTAGCCCATGTTGTGTGGCAATCTGCCATAAAAATTGTCTGCTTTATTTGAGTCTGTATTTTAATGTTCAAAATCCACACCCCAGTCAACTCTCC